>NC_142063.1:281224131-281966631 GCF_059756535.1 Pantherophis guttatus | reverse complement strand
ATTCAGACAACTGAGATGCAGACCCTAAAATGTGAACTGACTTGCTACCAGTAATACAATCTGTATTTGATGAACTTCAAACATAAGAAATGACTGAAAAATAAAAAGTGGAAAGTAGCTTGTAAGTCATTATTTTTCTCTTTACTACCAATCTGCATCACTGCTCTAATGCTGTTAACTTCTGGTAAAGTTATCAGCGGCCACCTAAGTTTGGAAACTGCATTATCGCAACATAGTTTGTAGATGTCATGTATAAAGAAAAATCACCCATCAGAATTGACTCATTCCATTTTCTGTTGACACCATTGTTTCCCAATCAAACATTACTCACAGCTTATGGCTAACAACCATCGCTCCGTTATTATGAGATTATCATCATACTGCAAACATCCTTAATTTAAAAAAAAAAAAGATTCCTAATTACACTCCCTCACCAAAAATTACTCTAGTAGTCCATGCGCCACTTCCTCAAACTCACAAGTGTCGGTGTGATTGTTTCCATGTAAACCCACTACGAGCAGGCTATGATTGAAAGCTCCACCAATCACTCTTCGAAACATATTCACGAAGCACCAAGGCCTGAGCTACAAATCTGCCAAACTGAAAACTGGGGAGAAAGAGAGAGAGAAAAGTTCCACAGGGAAATTATACCTTTACCAGTGCTTGTTAATACACTTTACAAATCTTTGGGCCAAGGCAGGCAGAGAGATCCATTTCAGGCTCTCGGGATGTCCTTTTTCTTCTATGAGCGTCTGTGCATTTCGAAAAGAAAAAGTTCCCCTTAATCTTTTTAAGATCTCGATTCCGGCTATACTAAACTGGAAGAAACTTCCCTCAGAAAGGGAGTAGGCTTTCTTAAGGCGAAGCAGCAGCCAACTCTTCTTGGAAGCATCCTCAGAGTTGGGGGCGGGAGGGGGGAGGTTGAGGGGAGCGAAGATGATGTGGCCTCAGACTCACAGACTCGCCCTGCCACACCTGGACGCGACCGGGTCGGCCTGTTTCTCCCCACACACACACACACACACACACCTCCCCCAGTCACATCTGTCCTGAAGCGGCAGTCGCCGTTTTGGCGCTGAAGTGCCTCCGAGTCAAACCCTCACCTCTAACTCGAGCCTCACTCCGCTCCGCTTCGGCTTCCCTCCCCTTCCCTTCCCTCTCTCGGTACCCTGGGAAGGGCGGCACTACCGCCTCCTACGGACTGATATAACTTTCCATGTTATCTCCTTCTGCTGGGTTTCTTCACCTTCGCGACCCGTAACTCTTGACCACTCACTTGTAGCTTCGAGAAACTCCCACTCCGCCCCGGGACCGGGGTGGCTTCACACGCACCTTATTACCGCCGCTCCCACTTTCGCGCACACAGACACCCATTCGCACATATATGTACACACGCACACACACATACACTAAAAAAAAAAGTCTCAGCCGCCCCAGAAGAGACACGGGAGGGGACGAGAAGCATGCTGGGAAGTGAAGTTTTCCCTCACCCCTTTTCCACCCGAAATGAAAGCCATCAAGAACTACAACGACCGCCAGGCCGTCGCGGCGGCGAAGCGGCAAGGTTGAGATGGCGCAGGCGCCAAGGAGGCGCACCGAGTTTCCGTTACTTCTAGTGCCTGTGGCGGTTGATGTTCTGAATCGCGAAAATGGGGACGGGGGGGGGGGTTACGCAGGGACCCTTAAAACGCGGAGAAAAGTCTTGAGGGGGGGATTGAGCAGGAGATGCAGGCGTCAAAGGGGGAAAAGGGGGGGGTTCTGCTGCTCTTTTTTTTTTTTTTTTTGAGCGAGAGGAGGAATTAAGTTTGAACTAACCCCTGTCCGAGAGACGTCGCGAGGTTTTATTTGGGTTCGCCTCTTTCATCGCTGAGCAGCCTCAGTCGAGTTATTTTTTACAAGCCCCTTCGCTGTTCTCGAGCTCTTGGATGAAGGAAGTCAGAAAGCGGAGCTTCGCTTGTTCGTGTCCCAAATTCCAAGCGCATTTGATCATCACCTTCTCCCGCGACCGTCCAGCACGTCCCTCTGTCCTCAGTGTCTTCCTCTCTTGAGGAGGATAATCCACTCCATTTGTCGCCCCAAAGGCCTCCAAAGCCTGCTGCCGTGGCAAAGGTTTTTGCCTCTCCAGAGCGCCTCTTCGTTTCGTTTCCCTTGACAAAGGGATGACTGTATTTATGCGACTTGGTTTACGGTTTATTCTTTTTAACTCAAATTTCCTGGGGTTGCAGGACACATTCAACCAGAAAAAGGAAGCCCTTGGATTGGGTCCATTCCATCCCACACGAGCATAGATGGTAGCTGATTAATGTGTGGGTCAACGTGGCACTGGAGCTCTGCCTATAATGGAAAGGTTTTCAAAGTTCTCTGCTTACACCACTAGTGTTGGTGGGCTGTATACTGTACTCCAAAGTCAAGACTGGTGGTCTAGGGGGCTCAGTAAAAAGATAATGATCCTGCGAAATATGGAAGAACAAAGCAGCCTCTGACCTGTATTGGCTGCCCCCCCCCTCTCCCTTGGTCCTTCTCTTCACTAGACTAGCCATGCCCAGTTCCTGTAATCGTTCTTCATATGTTTTAGCCTCTAGTCCCCTAAATCATCATTGCTGCTTTTCTCTGCACTAAGATTGATCAACTAGTATATAATAGATGTGAGAGAACTGACAGCTTGGTACTCTTATCCTTATGACAAAAGCGTTTGGGTTGGTCTGAACTCTGTCCAAAGCAATTATTAGAAGTCAGATTCAAGCACTGATAGGTTTTCAGGCTGAATGGATATGGTATGCTGTAGCTTTTTGTTGTCCTCCTGGCACTTTGCAGCAGAAGTGAGGATATTACAAATGTAAGTTTTGTTAATACCCCAGATCAATAGTTGAGTTCACACAGTGCACTAAGTAATACTATGCATTGTCTGGTTCTGGCTTAATGGATGATCCCAACGATCATGGTTTTGAATAATTTACTACTTAACATGAGTTTTGAATCCAGCTACTCTTGCTTTTGTTGACCAAGATACAATTTGGGGATAAATCATTTGTAGTGGTTGCTGGAGGTGATTGCTAGGTAAAAGTTCCCACTAAATAATGGTGCCTGGTCTCAATGCTTCCTAGAGGCATGGAATATGAAAGAAATTTAACAAACTCTATCTATTACTTAAAAGTGCCTTTCTGTTCATATTTTAGCAGTGCCATTATTTAATACAAAAAGAATCTAGAATAAGGCAACTTATTATCCCTTGGAGAATAAACACATAGTAATTTCATAGGCTATCTAAAAGCAGTTTTCTTTTTTCTATCTGTTTTGCATACGATTATCCCCATTACTCAAACTGCATGCATGAATTCATGCATACATCTTGGGTTTTATTCTGGAACACAATCTGTAAATATTTTTAACCAATTGGTATTTGTAAATCATAAAAATATTTGTAGTTAAGAAACAGGGTTTTATGTATACAAATAGCAAACAATGAAGTTTTTAGAAATTAAATACAAAGCACATTAACCAATCATATTAGGTAAACAGTGCAAATTACATTTTTTTCTGGAATAATAATCTTAGTTTACTAAATTATTTTAAAAGCTGTTTACTTATTTATGCAATTGGGATGCTGCCTGTTCTTTCTTAAGATATAACCATATCCTAGAAAATCTTCAGTTCGCTATAACTTCCTACTATCCAACCCAGAAAACTCTGCTTGTAAGGTTTTATTTACAGGTAGTCCTCAATTTACAACCACAATTGAGCCCAACATTTCTGTTGCTAAGTGAGACATTTATTAAGTGCATTTTGCCCCATTTTACAACCTTGCTTGCTACAGTTGTTAAGTGAATCATTGCAATTGTTCAGTTAGTAACACGGTAGTTAAGTGAATCTGGCTACCCCCTTGATTTTGCTTGCCAGAAAGTCCCAAAACTTAATCACATGACCCCAGGACACTGCAACCATCATAAATATGAATCAGTTGCCAAGCATCCGAAATTTGATCACATGACTATTGGGATGCTGCAATAGTTTTGTGAAAAATAGTAATAAGTCACTATTTTCAGTGCTGTAACTTTGAACAGTTATTAAATGAACTGTTGTAAGTTGAGGACTACCTGTCTTAAATCAATTCCTAGATGTAATTGAAAATTCTGGTTTGTCTGAACCTGATAACCATAGGTCTGATTTAAATGAAGCTTAACTAATCCTCAGGAATTTAAATGTAGTACTCTAAGAAGTGAAGAAAAGGAAAGATTCTACTTGCCTGAGAATAATACTAATTTGTTTTTCAATTTATTATGCCAAATAATGGCATTATGAAATGTTTTGTGAATTGGAAGAATTGTTTGATAATCAAAGAGCCAATGGCATTAAATATTGTGTTTTATGTTTTCCACAACTTGCACTTATATTTAATGTTATGTTTTGATTTTTCCTCGTAGTAGTAAGGAAAGTAATAAGCTATCTAACCCAGAATTTGAACAGAATCCAAATATCTATTTAAACTGACATTAGCAGCTTGCATTAACTCTTCATATCATGATTTCAAGCAGATTTTGAAGCGATATTCAGCTTTAAAACTCTGGGGGATGGGGCAATTTTTTTAGGAAAGATAAGTTTGAAACACCTTTGATTTATGGCTTGTTCTTTATAGGCTTTGACCATGACATGGCCACATTTAATTTGATTCAGGATGATTGCAAGCTATGGACATGTGCATATTTTCTGTATTTCTAAGGTAAAGAGTTATTTTGTTTTTGAAATTAAAACTCAGTGCAGCTTTTGATTTAACCATTCATACGTATAAATATAATCATGCAAATACAATGTTCATGTATGTAATTATACTGCACAATGTTACAAATGATTTAAGACTGATAATCTATTGATGTAAGCAAGTAAATTCTTTTTGATCATTCAAAAACTTCATTGTAGCCAAAAGCCAGAAAAAAAAAGTAAGATTTTATACTTAAGATTGTGAGATAGAAATTAGAATGGGCTGAGATATTACCTGCCTCTTCAGACTTTATCATCAAAATTAGACTTAATAAATAAATAATATAATAAATGGTTAAAATTTGAACTGTGAATAAAAACACATACATTTGTTGTTACTTTCTTACAAGGACATTTATATTCATTCATCCACCCTAACACAATCTATGAAGACAAGAACTTTTTTCAAAGCAGAGAAGCTTCTAAAAAGTTACAGGCTCAGTCTTCAATTATGGGATCTACAGTAGCTCAAAAGATAGACCAATTATGACAAATATATTCACTTCCAATTGTTTTAGGAATATTATCCCTTTCTGTGGTGCTTGTCACACAAAAGAAATGTGAAATGTCATGGGACTTGATGTGATCTAGCGTGTGTGTGTGTGTGTAAAATCACTAGAAAATCATCTGGCTGCAACCATCACTATCAAGCCAGAAAGCAGTAGTGCCAGAAGATAATCTCACAGTTGAACACATCATTGCCAACAGGCCCCTCCCTTATTCTGGAAGTTCAGACTATAATCATTTCCAGCAGGAAGACCTGCAACACCAACCTATTGTTCAAATAACTGTTGACTTTTTTGATTTTACATAATCCACGATGGCATCTACAGACAAACTTCAACATACGTAACAAGCTATCTCCGGGGGCCCATTGGCAATTCTGTCCTGATCTCACTACATAATAAAGACAATCATTTTAGATCATCTCATTCATCCCCAATTAATTTTAAGAACTTACATCATCTCATTTTTATACTATAGCTGCAATCCTATACAGTATACATTTACTTACCTAAAAATAAATTCTACTTAATTCATGTCACTTACTTCTGAGCCAACTTTTATTTTAAAAAATCAGAATTTCCCCCAAAAGTTACATATTAGATTATGCATTTAATAAATAGTTTGACAAACAGTCAAAATACTTTGTGTAAAATAAAATATAACATGCATATTCCAATTGCAGCTTGAATAAGCTTTTACACATAAATTTAGGTCACCTTCCAACAACTGTTATAGCCAGATTGGATTTCTTGATTTGGTGCCCTCCATGCTGGTTGGAGATTATAGAAGGTGTGGTCCAGCAATACAGAGTACATCTTTAAAATACCTGTGCCTAATCCAATACCTGTCATCCTAAATCCAAATCTGGAAATGGAAGAGATTCATTGACTTTGCAATATTTGATGCAGCCTCCTGCTTTAACCATCAAACATGATCAGGTTACAGATATAGATTGTATCAAATTCAACAGCAACTGCACAGAACTAAAAGTCGTTCAATAACTGAGAATCTGTTTAATTAAAGTGTGTACTGTACATAAACACTGGTCAAAACAGTTTGTTCAGCATAGTAAACCATTAGGTGGCACTGTAACATTATGCTCAACAATTGTGCAAGAAATCTACAGTATTTTAAATATGAATTTATGCTAGGTTAACATTCTAATTGACTCCATAAAAAGAGATGTCCCTTTAATGCTTGGCTATTTATACTATCATCTTCCCTCTTTCCTATCCTAAAGAGCTCATTAATCAAATGGCCATAAGCCTAGTTTGGCTATTATTGTCACTTTGCAGAAATCAAAATTTGAAATCAAGATTAGTTGAATGGAGCTGGACTGGGGTAATGATAGCAAAAATTGCCCTTAATTATTAGAGAGGGTGAATGTGTCTTTAATGACTGTGGTTTATGACACACTGAACTACAAACTAGTCAACCAGCTCCCGGTGCCTAGGATGTTTTGTGGTCCCAGTCCATGTGCTCTTTTATGACTTGGTGTAGTCTGCAAACTCAGAAAATTAGATTAAGTCAATTGTAGCTCAGCATGTTGTGTGAATGCCACCATGGAGTTAGATGTCTATTGCTAACATTGTTCTATGCAACTCTGCAAGGAAATAATCCCATTCAAACAAGTATCCTCAAGTCACGAAAACACTGATGTTCTTTTGTCAGGATCCTGGCATTTCTTCAATGCTGTTAAGGCAGCCGGATTCATAACAGGATATGAATCAGAATTACTGAACACATCACAGTCAGCTCAGCTGCAGCTTGGATAAAGACCCTCCTTCTTTTGTGATTCCTCTAATTTTCTGACAACAAGGGAAATTATCTACCCAGGAGGGAAATATCCAACTCCCAGTGGTGAGTTCTGATTACTGTACTGAATGTGATATAATAACTTGAAGCAGCAGTGTTAATATGCATCAATTAAAATCTCTTTGAATGGCCTTCTTAAAAACATTTAATCTAAATATATTTTGCAGCATGGCAATATATACATAATAGTCTTTCTATATAGTTTGCATATGTCCAGTTATCTCCCAGAGGAGGAGGCAGACAGCTAATGTCTTTACACCACATATAAAGGCACATCTGGTGTGAATCTTGAGGAAATTATTAACCCAACTATGCTCACACAATATTCTAAACTACTGTTCAATAAATAATGCTTTCTGAACACAGTATTTGTGGTTTACAAACTGTGGTAGAGTTTATACCATATGCTAAGCTACAAAGAAGCAAACTACCTTTTGGATTAAACTAAAATGTTGGGTTTCTGGCATTGTAATACATTGCCAAGCAACTCACTATCAGAAAGCACTTCTTGGAAGCACTCTCAGTTTGCTGAAGAACAGGTACCTTGGCTAGTTTCAGTGCCCGACTTCTTCCTTCCATATTTAAAAACTCCAGTGGTTCCTTTAAATTGAAGCCACTTATGACTTCCAGTTTTGCGTCACAGTGAGACAGTCTGGGAATTAGCAGGCTCCAACGAGCCCTGCGAAAACCACGGCTGACGAACTGCCGCCGATGGGTCTTTGGACTAGAACCGTCCTGCAGGAACGTGGAAGAAAGAGAGGCACCTTGGACAACCAAGAGGAACAGGCAAGTTCCTTGGAGGTTGGAGGGAATTCTCTGTGACTCGGCGGCGGGGGGCGGCAGCCATGGCAGCTGCCACGAAGCTGGGACAACCGGATCAAGTATTGAGCAGGAGGAAAGTGGAACGGAATGGAGTTTTTCGAAGTCAGGTAAGTGACAGCCAACCCAGGCTTGTAATAACATCAAGGGAAACATCTTTTAACTACAAGACCCCTAGCGATAAAATAGCATGGGGGCAAAGAAGATTTTGAAATGTAACTTTAAACAGACAAAAACCCGATAGAAAATTGATTTTTGAAAAAAAACTAATTGGAAATGTTAAACATTGAGACATGGTCAAAGGATTGGAAGAGTTTAAATTTGCACTGGACTTTAATAAAAAGATTTGATACTTTTAAAGCTAAAAAGAGAAGCCAATAAGATTGTTATGTAACTGAAACAAGATGGATACTTGTTAAACAATTGGAAATTGTGGATTGCAGAGAGACCCCTTCTGGAGTAAAAAGGAACATTGCAACTTGGTTTTTGTTTTGGGAAATCGTGAACTTTATAGATAACAACCGTGAGAATTTGTGGAGGATGATTCTTTGTCTGCAGGCAGCTTGACTATGGGGGGGGGGAAGAAAAGAAAAGAGGAACCACAATTAAACTCTTACAATTGGGATAACATCAACTTAAAAAGAAAAAAATGGCACAGGAATTAGAGAAGGAACAAATCGATGTATTTGACTTGGAATGGAAATAAGAAAAATAATTAAAATGCCACATGGAGGACAAAATTAGGGGACATTGAAGCTGAAATGAAGTATATACAAGCAGACAAGAAAATGAAGAAACAAGACATAACGGCTGGAAATAAAGAAGACAAAGACAACGTGATTAAATATGAATAAGAAATGCACAGGTGGATAGTAATAATAAAAAGGAGGTTTTTAGAGACTATATTGTGAAAAACAATAGTTATAAAGATGATTACACTGGGATTAACAGTGAAAGAATTGGGGAATATGGGGTAAAATAGAAAAGTCCAAGACTTTGATCTACAAAATAACTATATTGAGATTAATGATGGTTAACAGAAATATGAGAAGAATATGTTACAGATACTTAAAATTGAAATATGAATGGAAGCTATAATATATGAGAAATAGACTATGTTAAAAGAAAATATATCAATGGACATAATGAATCAATTTTTATTAAGATGTTACATGATATGACTTGAGAATAATTGATGACTATAAAAACTGGAATATTGTTTAAATACCTATAACAATTGCAATAATTTGAATATTTTCAATAACTTTAATATTTTAATATTTTCGATATTTTTGATAATATATCTAAGCAAAAAAGAAAAGAAGATTGAAATAATATAGGACTATGAATTACAAATAAGAATTACTCAAACTGGTTTTTCTACAAATGGTATGGTTAAAGAGATAGAATTGTGGGAAATAATTCGAAAATTGTATTGTAGTCTTATTTGAATTAAGAACTATGTTTCAATGTTAAATTGCTATACTTTTGGGATTAGAGATAGGATCTAAATTTGGTGAAGTAATAGGGAAATAAAGATTTATTGAGCATTATACGAAGTAAAAAATGTGGGGAAGTTTTAGAAAGGGAAATAAGGTTTTGAAACATAAACATGTTTGACCTGTATTCTTAATAGTGAGGATTTAGGCTAAGAATTGTGAAATGTATTATGAGATATTAACTGAATTGAGATTTAAAATGGATTAATAGAAGGGTAATTGTTTTGATTAAGTAAATTTGATTTAATTTTTTTTAAGATGGTATTAGTTGAGATAGGTGAGTTAAGATTAAGAAATAAGTGTTATGGCAAAATAGAATATACAAAATTTTGTTAAAGCTGGGGAAAAAAACTATATAAATTGATGACCGGATCAGGGCTCTTTTCCGAAAAGATGTAATTTGTGTGTTGGAAAAAATAAAAAATAAAAAAACTTTTTGATCAGGTTAATCCAGTCATAATGTTTGTTTGGTGTTGGCTTAGTTTATTGTGTCAATGAAGCTAGTTATTATGAACTGTAAATTCAATTTAAAAAGGGTTAAACAGATTTCATTTAGAAGATTCGGTAAACCACGCAATGGATGTGTTTACACTATATACAAATTTTGGCTAACTGATACTATTGTTTCTTTTTGTTTCCTTTTTTATAAAAATGGAATTATGGTAGCCAACTCAGGGCACAGAGCAATCATGCATAGAGTGGGAAAAAGCTGTTTCCCTTGTCCCTTTAAAACCACTTTGTTATGGTAAATGCCTAACTGTATTGCTATCACTGGTACACAGCTCTGTAAGGGTTAACCAACCACATATCCCATCACCCCCATAGCCACTCCTTACCTCCCAGCCCCTCCTCCTGGGTATAATAGCTCACACCACAAGGTATTCCAGTTGTTCCAGATGCGTACCTGAAAGAGAAAGGTCCAAGGTCAGTGATCTCTGGCTCCATAAGGCCTAGGATTTATCTAGGTCTGCAATAAAGGAATTTAATTAAGAAAGAGAAGTCATCTTGTGAGTTATTGGGCTAGATCCATCACCTTGACAAGATGGTAGCAGAGGATGGTTGCCCATAGCTCCAAACGATGACTGAACCCAATGTTTGCCCTGAAGAAACAAACAGAGTACAGACAAGAGCACTCACCAAAAAGATGGCTGCGCAGCTGGCATCCAAGGACACCACAGTGGAGGAAACGACAGCTGAAAGAGAACAGGACTCCAGTCTGGACTCACAATCAGGTGAGGAGAGGTCACCTGAAAAGACCATCAGCCTAGAAGAAAAAACGACACAGAAAATAAACAGGTTTTAAACTCTCCATCCTGAAACTGATGGAAGCAAGCAACGATGAGGAAAACCTCATCACAGACCTCCAAAGCCTTCTCGAGCAGCAAGGAGCAGCAATTGAGGCCCCGAAGACATCCGAGGAAGAAACACCACTAGAAAGGGGTAGGCCACCCCAGTCCGATGACTTTGAACTGGCCGAACCCATTTTCGCGCCTTCTTCCCGGCGGCCATCTTGGAATGGCCCCCAACCAATGGGAAGCCAGGATTTGAATTCCCTGGCGCGAAAAATATTAGCGAAAAATGGCAAAAAATAATAGGTTGTTGAGAGTGTGGTTGCGCGACAGCTTCCCCAGTACTGGATGAAACATCGTATCTAGATCCATTCCAGTCGGGTTTCAGGCCTGGGTACAGCACGGAAACGGCATTGGTCGCGTTGGTTGATGATCTCTGGAGGGCTCAGGACAGGGGTTGCTCCTCTGTCCTGGTCCTGTTAGATCTCTCCGCGGCTTTCAATACCATCGACCATGGTATCATGCTGCACCGGTTGAAAGAGTTGGGGGTGGGAGGCACTGTACTAAGGTGGTTCTCCTCCTTTCTCTCTGACTGGTCGCAGTCTGTGTTGACAGGGGGCAGAGGTCAACCCCGAGGCCCCTCATATGTGGGGTGTCGCAGGGATTGGTCCTCTCGCCCCTTTTGTTCAACATTTATGTAAAGCCGCTGGGCGAGATCATCCGTGGTTTTGGGGTGAAGTACCATCAGTATGCTGATGACACCCAGCTGTACATCTCCACCCCGGACCACCCCAACGATGCCCTTGAAGTGATGTCCCAGTGCCTGGAGGCCGTACAGATCTGGATGGGGAGGAACAGGCTCAGGCTTAACCCATCCAAGACTGAGTGGCTGTGGTTTCCGACATCCCGATATAGTCAGTTGGCGCCATCACTGACTATTGGGGGCGAATCGTTGGCCCCCATGGAAAGGGCTCGCAACTTGGGCGTCCTCCTGGATTCCCGGCTGTCTTTAGAAGAGCACTTGATGGCCGTGACCGGGAGGATTTTTCATCAGGTCCGCCTGATCCACCAGTTGCTTCCCTTTCTAGATCGGGACTCCCTACACACAGTCACTCATGCCCTCATCACCTCTCGTCTGGACTATTGTAACGCTCTCTACATGGGGCTCCCCTTGAGATGCACTCGGAGGCTCCAACTGGCGCAGAGTGCAGCCGCGCAGGTGGTTATGGGAGCAACGTGGAGTTCCCATGTAACACCTCTCCTGCGCGAGCTGCACTGGCTCCCGGTGGTTTTCCGAGTGCGCTTCAAGGTTCTGGTTATCACCTTTAAAGCGCTCCATGGCTTAGGACCTGGTTATCTACGGAACCGCCTGCTACCACCAATAGCCTCCCACCGGCCAGTACGCTCCCATAGAGAGGGGCTCCTCCGGGTGCCATCAGCCAAACAATGTTGACTGGCGGCCCCTAGGCCCCAACCTACAATCTGGAACGAGCTCCCCCCGGAGATACGGAGGATCCTGGATCTGCGCACCTTCCGTCGCGCGCTTAAGACTTTTTTATTTCATCAAGCTGGCCTGGCCTAAATCTTCTCCCCTTTTAAATATAAATTTTAATTTGTTTTAAATTATGGGGTATTTTAAATTCAGCCAAATTATTTAATTCATTTTTAATCTATTTTAAATTTTTGTATTTATGTGTTTTATCTTGTGGCTGTTCACCGCCCTGAGTCCTTCGGGAGTAGGGCGGTATAGAAATTTAATAAAATAAATAAAATAAATAAATAAAAAGCCAGAACCCCGAAACAGACGAGGGGCACCCACAAAGTGACCACGAAGAGCAGGCACAACCCAAAGAAAGATCACCTACCGATCTCGAGGTGCAAAGGGCAATCGAAACCCTCACCACCGCGTTTGGCTCCGCTTTCAAGCTTCCCGCAGCAACCAAAAGCCGGAAAAGAAATCCTGGAAGCCAAAAGGACATCAGGACAGCCAACAACGACCGGGCGACTGAATCACAGCCACTCAGAGAAACTGTGCACACCAACAACAAGCGCCAGAGCCCGGCTACCTGCAGGAACGATCAACCGCAGGATTCGAACCCGCTACCCGCAGCACCAACTACGTGAGACCCTCAACTTACTGTCCAGGCACGTAAGCAAACCTACCATATCCCACTGGAATGCCATCAAAAGGCTGCTTAGGTACCTAAAATTCAGCATAAATGCGCAGCTCTGCCTCGAACCAGAAATATCCGAAAGACCAAAACTGACCTGTTACGCTGATGCTGATTGGGCTGGGGACATAAAAAGTAGGAAAAGCACTTCTGGCTATGTACTACTGCTTAACAACTGCCCCATTCATTGGTATACAGGGAAGCAGAAACTGGTAGCCACCTCAACCACTGAAGCGGAATTCGTTTGCCTATCCGAGGCTGCAAACAACCTGGTATGGTTCGATGACCTGCTCAACAGTATTTGGACTGAACCTTCATACCCAATAATCATTCACAAAAATAACAAAGCAATAAAAATATCAAGAGCCGATGCCGTAAGTCAACGGTCAAGGCACATTGATATCAAATGCAAACACATCAGGCAGTTCTCAGAGATAGGTTTCATTAAGGCCGTACATTGCGATACTGTGGAGCAAACCGCAGACATACTCACAAAGCCCCTGCCACATAAACAACACTCATACCTCGTGTCAAAAATATGTGTTTATATGTAATCTATGCATATCCATGTATATAACTTGTATGTATGTAAACATTGCACACCTGTATCCAGTTAGACATTTAGAGGGGGTTTTGTTATGGTAAATGCCTAACTGTATTGTTATCACTGGTACACAGCTCTGTAAGGGTTAACCAACCACATATCCCATCACCCCCATAGCCACTCCTTACCTCCCAGCCCCTCCTCCTGGGTATAATAGCTCACACCACAAGGTATTCCAGTTGTTCCAGATGTGTACCTGAAAGAGAAAGGTCCAAGGTCAGTGACCTCTGGCTCCATAAGGCCTAGGATTTATCTAGGCTTGCAATAAAGGAATTTAATTAAGAAAGAGAAGTGATCTTGTGAGTTATTGGGCTAGATCCATCACCTTGACACACTTGTTTTATCATATGCCTAATGCACTATTTATGCCCATAAGCAAGAGCTACCAGCTATGGGCACCAGCATTTTTTATCGCTTTAGATAGCAGCAAAGATTTACAGAAATCCTTAATGTTTTCTAGCATCTAGTAGGATTTTTGCAATCCAGATTTGATAATATACATACTGTGCTGGGGAAAAAATGAGAAAGGGACCCTTTGAATGGAAAAAAAAAGTTCCCCAAACTCAGTGTACAATCAATTGAAAGGATAATGATAGTGTACTAAAAGATAAACATTCTGTAGGAACTTATACTGGAATCAAAACTTATGGAGAACTTTTCTGCAATGAGGCAACCATCCAAACGAGTTGAACTGTAATTCCCAGCATGCCAACTGGGAATTCTGGACAATTCTTGCTCTCCAACCCATCAGAAAGGCACCAGCTTCCAGTAGGAGGAATTCAATGTGTTTGCTGAGCTGCTTGTAAGAGCTTTGCTAAGTAATACCGTTATTGTCGTCTTCTTTTTTTAAGTACTAAAAAGTCTCCCAAATTCCACATCCTTCCAATAATCTATAAATGTGTGCTGGTTTTGCAGGCTGATCAGTCTGAAATAGCAAAATAACTCGAGAGAAATACAGTACACGGCGCTTTGATTCATTACTTCGTGAGAATCTTAAAAGTCAAAAAAATAAAAAAAAATAATCATAATCACGAGGCGCCTCTCGCTGCTCACTTTTATCAGTGGGGAAAAAAACCTCTCCGGCGTCTATAGCATAGAAGGAGCCTCGCTCACTTTGAGAGGAAAAGACCAGGAGGAAACGGGGGAGCTGCCTTTCTGGCTGCAGCCCAAAGTGGCGGGATTAGTCATCTGTTGTCCTCCTGATGCTGCTGACGTGGTGCCAGGGACAAAAACGCCCACCCACTCCTGTGGGAAAGACGGACTGATTGGGATGGGAATTAGCATCTCTCCCGCCGCCTTACGTAGGCAAGGCAAGATAGAAACTCGCCGGACGCGAAGCCAAAAAGCGCCTCAGGAAGGCAGAAGCGAAGCGCCGCTGTCCCATCGTCCTCCCGCTCTCCAACGCTGCGCGCGTCGCTCCAGGCTCTTTGCTTGAATCTGCCTCCCTCTGAGGCTCGAGCGAGCCTCCTTCACCGGCAGCCGGGGTCGCCTTCGCCCCCTGCCCAGCCGAAAGTGGTGTGTGTGGGAGGGAGGAGGCTGCTTCTGCAACGGCATGGCCGGAGAGAGACGAGATAGCAAGGCGGCGGCATTCTTCTGCCTGGCCTGGGCACTCTGCTTGGCTCTCCCGGGCTTCCCGCAGCATGTAGGTGGCCGAGAAGACAGAGCGGACTGGACTCAGGAGAAGGTGGGTGGCTGGCAGCGTCCCCTGCTTTGTGGGTGGGTGCAGCGGGAGGCGAAGGGAGAGGGGGGCGCAGGGTCAATACAGCCAGGAGGGGACAATGTCTGTGGGGTCGGCATTTTTGACCTTTGGGGGAATGAAAGGGAGAAAATGTATCTGATTTCTTTTTGATGACCTATATTGTCATTATTTTTACTGTGAGCACACTGGTGCACATTAAGAATGAAATTCTGTTGCCTGCTCTCAAAAGAAAGTATATATCAACCCATACATATACATAACACACACACACACATATATATATATGCTACTGGTATATACATACATATATATACCTACACCCATACATACGTATGGACATATACATATGTATACACATATACTGTCCATTTTGAATAAAGAGTGGAAAGAGGAAACTTGAGAGTTCACAAGCTTAATAGTATATGGAACAAAACTGTGACTGGATCTAGATATTCTGCTTATTCCTTTTTCATGTATGATGCATGGGGTGTTGGGGTGGCTGGAGGGGTATAGAGACCTGAACTCTTTTGTGTTATACCCTTGTTCTATTGCTATTCTTATTTGTGGAGTGGCCAGAAGAAATCCGGTAGCACAATGTACGTCTTTTTTTTTTTTTTTTTGGGTAATGAGGTGGCTAATTGTATCATAAAAATAAGTGATCTGGAAGGCTGATGTACAAATAAACGCCTCTTACCCAGCTGCACTATCAGCATAGCCCTCAGGCATTAGAGAGGAAAATATGGTAGCACCCTCACCAACTAATGGGCAAAATCTGAAGGCACATGATACAGCAGCATTGCTGAAGACAAGAAATCTGAAGTGGGTCAGCACCTGATGAGACAGTATCCAAACAACAGACCTACTACAATTGAGAGGTCCTCAAATTCCATCAGGGGGAAAAAAGGGCAAAATTGGAACTTTCTATTGGGCAAATATAGTACTGTGATCCTATTTTTACAGAGGAGTAGATCCCAAGCTGATCAGTTGGGCAGATTCCAAGCAGAGCATAAGAATTGCACTCAATCAATTTGCCATGGAGGGAGGGATGTCTCCTGAGAAACTTGCATGGCCTTGGTCGACAAAGAATGCATTTATTCATCCTTTGTTTTGTATTTTACTCTGGCAAGCCTTTGAAGTTATTGCTAAAATTAATTAACAGTTGAAAGTCTTATGGAAGAGAGAAGCATCTTTATAAATTACTTAAATCCTTCCAAGAAAGTACGGAAGGTCATATCAAAGCCTGGGAGCAACAGGAGAAGGTCCCCTTCTTGCCTGAAAAAATGTGGGCTTACCTGCAAATCACAGCAGGTACATAACAGGAAATGCAGATCTTTAAATAAAAAGCCTAAAGCCTTTTTGTACTGATGGCTTACATTGTATCAAGTACAGTAAGCAACAACAAATACTGATGACTTTTCAGTACAATCATGATAAGATCCGCTCACTTTTCATACTCATTAGCAGCCTAATTCCTACATTTTGCATTAATTGCAACATCTGGATACTTCTCAAGAACAGCCCCACTTAAGGCCCCATCGTACACATCTCCTTAACTTTGTCTCAAAGTTGTCTCATTAAACATAAAGGTATGTCCGCGTAGAAGTGCCCAAGAAAAGAGTCAAAATCCGTAAAATGGCAGGTATGTGTTGCAATCAAGGCACAATGCATTTTGTATGTACATCAGTGTCCAATACACATGCAGAAATGATATAATTTCTATTGCAATATCTCACTGTCACCTGCCAAGCCTTAGCTGCAGCCAAGGGAAACAATTGGTTGATATTTTTCTTGCCAGAAGAAACATCCATCAATCAATGTACTTTAATTTACCCCATAGTAAACTGTTAAGACAGCAACCACCTATCAACCTCATTAGAGAAGCAGAGTCAAGACTGACTATGTAGATGCAGGCAAATTATGCTGGCATAACTTTGATCTGCTTTACAGACTGGGAAAAAGTACATTAAACCAGGTCTTCACATGCACCATTAGCAAATTGAAATATAACTAAGATAATTTCCCCCAAATTTGACTGGCTCCAAAAGAATGGCAGTAATTGTAGTTATGTCACCCATAGGAAGCACCCACACACCTATAATAATATCAAATAATGTTGGGAAATCTGATACGTGAAGACCACAAAGAGAAAAAAAGACAAATGGCCTCCATGGCTGGATTCTGGGTCTTCCCCCCACCCCCACCCCAAAAAACACAACATTCCTAATCAAACTTCAGCATCCTCATGTTGAAGAAAATAGGAGCAATTCTTTCTCCATGTTATACTGAAGAAACCTTCATTACAAAATATTTAAATAATCAGTCTTTTGTTTGGAATAGTGCCTTCTCAGGAACATAGCATTTGTTTTTCTTTCATTCAGATTAGAATAGTCATGAACTGATTTTTCTATTCAGTAGCTATGTGATAAAATATTTGTGTATAAAACATGTCAAAATTGTACTTTATAATGAGGATAGTTCTGAATGTTGATTGGATTTATTCTGCATTTATTTTAATTTACATTAAAAACAATTACCTTAAACTGGATCTATTTTAGTATAGATCCATATTATTGTGGTTTACATATATTCAATTTACCATAAAAGAAAGGTTCATGATCAGGCCGCCCATAGTGCATACCACAATTTCAACATCCCTCTTTTTTTACATGGAAATAGAAGAGATCTTCTTTGAACTGGAGGATTGCTCTACTTACCTGAAAGACTAGCGGTTTTTTAAATCAAATATTTGGCACACATAAGTAAATAGTTTATTATAGTCTTAGACAAGAGTCATACACATAAGAGCATCTATGAAATATAAGATCTAATGACTATAACTTCAACATATATTGAACTTTATTAACATCAACTCACTCCCTTAGAGGATAGCACATTGCTGCAAACCGTTGTTACTAGGTAACAGTTTTGCAGCTGTATATGTCAGCTTCGTATTTTTATCAGACAATAGATAAAGAATATAAAATTTGTCTGGGTGCCTGGCATTTTGCTAAGTAGGAGTTCAAATGGCTGAGTTTCAATATAAAATGTATAACATTTTCAATCAAGTCTAGCTCTCCTAGGTCCAATGACTGGTGTTTACTTATATGTACCACCTAATATAGTCAAAAGGGTGGCATCAAAGCATTAAAAAAGTCCAGCAAACTTTGTAATTTGGATTGACATGAATTTAGGTAGTTGACTGGAAAGCGACTAGATTGATTCTTGTGGAACTGTATAGTCTTGTAATTTGGCCTAATTTTGTATTGAGGCTCTGTGCAGGTAGTCCTCGATGTACAACTTTTCATGTGAAGTTACAACAGCACTGAAAAAAATAATTTACAACCGGTCCTTATGCTTACAACTGGTCCTCATACTTACAACCATAACAGCATCCCCACAGTCACATGAATAGTCATAATCAAATGTGGTTGTGGTTTTAAGTCAAGGGCTACCTCTCTCTCTTTCTCTCATCTCTTTATCTATCTAGCAAAGGAGTTGTTCCTTTAGCAGCAGCATGATTATAAAGCAATATCTTGTTTTGTCTTTCAGTGGATACAAACTGGCATTGGTAAATGCTTGTACTACTTTATCAAAATCATTTTTTATTGATTTCTATGCAACATTTTCTTGGCAGGTAAAATGGAGTAGCATTTCAATTATTTTTATTTTTTCCATTATTGTTTTTAACTACAAGCAATCTAATCTTCATTACTCTTACAAACTCTGTTGCCCAATATGCATTTTTTATAAGGCTGCCCTTAAGAAAAGTCTCTTAGTATATTTTCCAATATTTATGGGAAATCTATAATTTTAGCAGAATGCTAAATTTGCGATAGGAAATATAGGAAAACACTCATATGTGGAAAAGGATCAAACTGCATCTTACATTCTTCCAGTGCTCAAAGGAAGGAGATTAATGAAATCTCTCCATATACCATAAAATTAGCATATGCTCGAACTGAGTTTTAGGAAGAGATACAAAATAATCTTTGCTTTTTGGAAGAAATTAAGTAGCACCATGGCTTCCCTAAAGATTTAATAGAAATAGGAATCATTGTACTAATGTCTTCAGTCGTTATCTTATGCACAGCATGTGTATATGTAAAAATACCTTACAGAAATGCCATACATTTCCATGCACAGTATGTCAATAGATTAAAGTGTGTCTGGATAACAGCTCCTTATTGCTAGTTTTCATTTTAACCATAAAAATGGATAATAGCTATTTTATCTGAATATTTCCATCACAGATACAAAACAACATAAGCAATATAACATCTTCTCATTCTGATTTTTCCTTTAATTCTTTCCGCAGTATTCCCATCGCCCAACCATTTTAAATGCAACTAGCATCCTACAGGTTACCTCACAGACAAATGTTAATCGCATGTGGCAAAATGACCTTCATCCAATCCTGATTGAGAGATATCCAGGATCACCTGGGAGTTATGCTGTGCGGCAGGTAAGACAGAACAAGTTGTAACTACCAAAAGAGGCAAAATAATTGAGCAGGCATGGAGACGATAGATAGATAAGTACACTGCAATATACATGTCACAGAGGTAATATCATTGCAAGAAAATTTTAAAAGCCTTGTTAAATCAAACCAAAGGCCATCTAATCCACCTTTCTGTGTCATAATATGACAAACTAATGATTCTAAACAGGAGGTTTAGAGACAGGATGCACAGGCAATAACTCTTCAATTGCTTCCTCTTCCTCCACATTTTTAAGGTATGCTGCTTATTATTCAGGAGGTGGTATACAGGTGTATAATTAGTAACCATTAAATGAAACACAGTTAATGCTCCTGGAATGGAGAAAGTAATTATGTTGTCAGCATTAATGATAGCACAGGAAATAGCCACTAGCAACTAATATATTACAACTTGGAGAAGAACTGTATTTTCCAGTCATAAAATACAGTCACAAGTACGCAGGACCTTTATTATGCTAAATTCTGATCAATTGGAGATGTTGTCCAAAAATGATGGTGATTTTTCTTAGTACAATTAGAATGTGATGATATGTAAGCTTGATGATCTGCAATTTATGAAGCAAAAAAGGCAGATTAAACGCTTTCAAATAATATCTACTAAATGCTTGTTTCCTAGGAGACTGCTCTCAAATAGCTTAAACAAAAATAGTATCTCCAGTGCTGCAGTAATTAAACATATCCAAGAAAGAGTATGTACTGTATGTACTACTGTTCCTGGAGAAGATCAATACAGTATTTGAAAAAAAAGTTTATAGTAAGACAAATTTCTTTGATGTTCATACCACTGAAAATGACAAATTTAATTAAAGTGTCCCCTACATATTAGGCTTTCCAATCCTAAATTTATTTGCTGCCCATCTCATAACAAAACAGTTAGATAATTAGCATTTACAGACTACCACCGATATCACTGATAATCAACACCTATGATTATGTATTTCTGGAATTAATCCATATCCTAACATACATCTTCATTCTCACAGGTAATATTTTCTTCCCTTTTCTATCATCTCAAAATCTCTGAAATGTAAAGGTAATAAAATGCTGCAAAATGTTTAGTTTGTGATGGGATATATTGGGAACCTTTAATGTACTTAGAGCTTAATATGATGATACTTAGATTGTTGCTCTAACAAATTCACAAAAGGAAAGATGGCTAAAGTAAAATTCTTTTCATTGCCAGTGTCTTTATACATATACATATACATAATTATGTCTTTTGTAGCTTCATTCTGATTAGCAATAAATCCTGTTTTTCAGTGCATAGGTTTGATTTTATAGAAGACACATTTTTCTAACTATCCTTCAGCAATTGTAACCCTGTTACTTACAGACAAGTATCAACATGTTCTGTAAAATAATGAAGGCTCTCTTAGGCCTTGATTGCAGCAACTCTCGAGCTGCTATAGAACTGAGCAGCTGAGAAAACATATTACTAAGGAAACATCCAGAGATATATACTCAGATGGGGGAGCAGCAATTATATATCATTAAGTGATAGCAGCTGGGATTGAGAACCTCTTACTTTCATAAGTCTTTCTTGCATTTCAATCTGGAATTGCTGACTGAAGTCCATTTTTCTCATATTTTGAACAATTTCTATGCCTTTCATATTTTAAAAAGTTTCAGTGCCTTCTGCAATTATGACCACAAAGAAAATGTAATGAATATAGCATCTTCTCATCCTGATTTTCCTTTAGTTCGTTCTGTAATATTCACTGCAGAAGCACTCTTATTCTAAACTCATAATGGCCAAAACCTTTAGATTTGTCCATATATACAATTGCCTCTCTGATCCATTCCTTTACAACATGAGGTAATAGAGGAAAAAAGAGACCCCAAGATGGGGGTGTATGTGAACGTACCAGCATTCTGAAAGAATCATTCTCATATTAAAAAGCTTAAAATGAAAAAGGCGTAAATGCTGTATATTATCACATTTTCTTTGCCTGATGCCCTTTAGATGTATTTGATAGTTGTTCCTAGATGCTGCAAATAACAGGTGAGCTGGCGGAAAGTTATGAGAATTGACTGCATCTGAATGCACCATGTTGAAAAAGGTTGATAGAGCTTGCTCAGTCCAAAATTTTGGTTTGCAGTATGCAAACAGAATTCCAGCCTGAAACAGAAGATTTGTTCTGCTTCATTATCAATACGCCTTGTGAATGCTTGAAAAGGTCTCCTGAAGAGAAATGTATTCAAAGCTGTGAATGAACATTTTTCGAACAGTAGGTTTCAGGGGAAAACATTCATTTTCTTCAGGAAATTTGTTGGCACCTGCAGGATTGATTTGTATGGATTTACTTAAAACTTAACATTATTGATCACTCTTGATTTTTGGTTCTATATCTTTTAGCATATCAAGCATCGCCTACAAGGACTGCAGGCTGGCTGGCTTGTTGAAGAAGACACGTTTCAGAGTCATACTCCTTATGGATACCGCACTTTTTCAAATATAATCAGTACTCTCAATCCCCTTGCCAAGCGCCATTTGGTGGTTGCTTGCCATTATGACTCAAAATATTTTCTGCCACAACTGGATGGTAAAGTGTTTGTTGGAGCCACCGACTCAGCTGTGCCTTGTGCAATGATGCTCGAATTAGCAAGGTCCTTGGATAGACAGCTTTCTTTTCTGAAGGTATTTGCTTTTTCTTCAAGTTGCTCCTGCATTTACTGTGATTCTAAGTAAGGTGACACACTTTCCATTCTGTTTCCCACTCATTCCATAGCAAAGCAGCTTGCCACCCAAGGCAGATCTTTCTCTGAAGCTTATTTTCTTTGATGGTGAAGAAGCTTTTGTGCGATGGTCCCCATCAGATTCCCTGTATGGCTCTAGATCTTTGGCCCAGAAAATGGCATCTACTCCTCATCCACCAGGTGTCAGGAACACAAATCAAATTCAAGGCATTGTAAGTGAAAACTTAACAAATAATGGATGCAGAACTATACAAAGTTTTTGGTGTAACATTAATTTCCTATTTTATATATCATGTTTCCCCGAAAATAAGACCCCGTCTTATTTTTTTTGAACCCTGAAATAAACGCTTGGCCTTATTGCCGCACAATCAAAAGCCCGATTGGGCTTATTATCAGGGGATGTCTTATTTGGGGGGAAACAGGGTAACATTAATATCCTATTAGTCCAATTTTTAAAATGTTATGATTGGGAAGAAAGTTATACAAAAGGAAAAATTAGTACTTTAAATGGGGTCTTGAGAAGGGAAGTTGCAGAGTGCTGTATTATTGGGGGCTGTGTTGTGAATGGGAGAGAAGAAGTCGCCCCCAAGTGTATCTGTTAAGCATGAAGAGAGGAAGATATTCTTTGGGGGACAGGAGACCCTTACAAGGGACCTGCTTGTTTCAGGATGAACATACACACAAAATTGAGTTGCAGTCTATTTACTTTTAAGTTTTTAAGAATTACTGGCTTTGGCAGGCAGAACTCTGATGTGTGCAAGCACACCAGAACACTAACAAGAAAGTGAAATTTTGCCTGTGAGTCCAAAGCCAAATCAGATCATGGGCATATTTGCACCAGGGAGAGTCCAATGGTCCAAATGCCATGGAAAATAGTTAGACAGGTTTCAGATAACACATAGGACTGAGTGACATAAAAATGCCAATCCATGTTAGAGTAGATGTTCCCAACCGAAAAACCAACTTCTGGAAGTTGCATTATTTAATTAAGACAATTGCCATTTTTGTTTCTTGGTGTTCCTCTACTACACTCTCGAGAGTTCACAGCATGTTTTTAGGTTGGGAGGCTGCTTGGGATCAGGATCTTTGTGTTTTATGTTGTTCTGCATCTGTTCTGGATTATTGCTAGCACAGTCAGCCTTTGGTGCTTGATTGCTCCTGATTCCTGAGTCTGATATTCTTCTTGAGCAGGATCCCCCATGTCTGAGTCCTTGGATTTAGAGGAGACCATGTAGGCCTGAGAGATCTATCTTTAGAAACAGAGTTCTAAAGTTAATTACATAGCACATTCAAAATTTAGTAGAAATTCTTTTAATGAAATTAACAAAATAGATTCTGCTCTTATTTTTGTACTGATAGGCAATGATTGTTCCTATAGGAGCAACCTTTGTAGTAAAAGAATCACTACACCTAGCGCAAAACCAAGTCCCTCCTATAAAATCCCAAACTTTTCAGTTCTTTTGTAGCCATACTCCTAGAGCTCAAGGATATAAATAAAGAGCCATAGAATCTATGTTCTTCACCTTAAATATGCTTAGGGTTATGAAAAGAATTGCAAGCATGACTTTCTAAACTATCATTTAGAATAACCTTAGCACTTAGACATATACCATTTCATAGTGCTTTACAGCCATCTCGAAGCTGTTTACAATGTCACCGTATTTCCCCCAACAGTCTGAGTCCTCATTTTACTGACCTCGGAAGGATGGAAGTCAACCTTGAGCCGGTCAAAATCAAACTCCTGGCAGGATGCAGAGTTAGCCTGCAATACTGCATTCTAACCATGGTACCACCAACAGAATAAAATAATACAATCTGCAATGAAATAAAAACTAATCAGATAAAACAGACAAATAAAGGTAAAGTTAATTGATAAAACAAATACAGAGGTATGCCACTTAAAAGCAGTTGTCATCTGAAGTCTTTGTAAACTTATTAGTCAGAATCAAGTCCTTACTAATTACAGTAAGTCACACTAAGTTTGTGAGCAGAAGATTTCAATCTCAGTGAGATATTTATATTCAACAACATAAGTACAGAAATATAAGTATTTTGAAATACTTGTCTGGAATTGTCAACATTCACTGATTTTTAGACAGTCATTAATATTATTGAGAATGAGAATGGCATTTAAAGGACTAACTTTGACCGATTTCCCATAGGATCTTTTCGTGTTGCTGGATTTAATTGGTGCACGAAACCCTGTTTTTCCTGTTTACTTTTTGAACACAGCTCGATGGTTTGGGAGACTTGAAGCCATTGGTAAGAACATTTTACAGAATATACCAGTTCCACTAGTAAAGGGATATTTGCATCTTCTAGTTTTATACGGTAGAGTATTTCTAGCAATATCATTCTATCACAAGTGCTGCTATGAACATCTTTTCCCTTTGAAGGAGATGTTTAAACAAAAACTTGTGCATTACAGAAGTATCAAGAAATTAACTAGCCACATATACATATTTTTAAAAATCATTGTGGACTCTGTTGATTAAGATAAAAACAATACAAATGCTACCAAAACAGTACAATACAGATTAAGCAAAATATCTGTTCTAAGGCCATTTTCTGGGATATAGTAGCAATCATAACTATGAGTGTGCATTCATAAAGCATTGAGGGTGCATAGAATTATAAGGAAAACTCATTTTTGCTTCAAAATGTTTTAAACAGATTGAGAGCTTTTTTTAAAAAAAGAAACCAATTATTTGCTATTCACAACTTGCAGAACGAAGCCTTCATGATTTGGGTTTGCTAAATAATTATTCTTCTGAGAGGCAGTACTTCCGGAGTAATTTACGTCGATATCCAGTTGAGGATGACCATATTCCATTTTTGAGAAGAGGTATGGATTTTTAAAATGTATTTTAATTGACATACTTTCAGCAATATATGTAGAAGTGTCATTTATCTATGCAAATCTTTCTCCAAATTTAAGGAATTGTACAACATTCATTCTTATAGAGTCAGGTCTGGTCACAAACCCATTTTTCAGAATATGGCTTATTTTATTTTTGACAAATCATAATATTAATACAAGGAAGTCAGTGACTATAATTATGGTAACAGATATTGCACAATTGTTTCCTCATCCCATCTCAGATTGTAAATGAGAGAGAGAGAGAGAGAGAGAGAGAGAAAGAGAGAAAATGATAGGCTGAGGGATCTTGGATCTTTTTTTTCAGCATGGCAATACAAATTAAGGAAAATACATTGGCAATACAAATTAAGGAAAATACATATAATACTTGGTCCATCAACCAAGTATTATATAAACCTAGAAAGAAATGTAAATGAAACATTTAGACCAAATGTCTATTCAATTCACATATACAAAGTAATTTTGTCAAAGGGTATTGTGCCATACTTTTAAGTCTATTGCTCCAAATATTCTTCTCTAGAGTAGGGGTGCTCATAAATCTTGCCCTTTAGGGTATTCAGGGGTCCACCCAGGGCACATATAAAAAGAAAAGTTTATGTCAGATCATTTGCCTATGCCTGTAGACATTCCTGTTCTAGAGGTAAAAAGTGGATTTGCTATTTATACGCAGGACTTAGAATAGAATAGAATTTTTTTTATTGGCCAAGTAATTGACCTTGTGTGGCCAATTTGATTGGACACACAAGGAATTTGTCTTGGTGCATATGCTCTCAGTATACATAAAAGAAAAGTTACATTCATCAAGAATTATAAGGTACAACACTTAATGATAGTCATAGGGTACAAATAAGCAATCAGGATACAATAGCAATATAAATCGTAAGGATACAAGCAACAAAATTACAGTCATAGAGTCATAAGTGGAAGGAGATGGGTGATGGGAACGATGAAAAGATTAATTGTAGTGCAGACTTAGTAAATAGTTTGACAGTGTTGAGGGAATTCTTTGTTTAGCAGAGTGATGGCGTTCGGGAAAAAACTGTTCTTGTGTCTAGTAGTTCTGGTGTGCAGTGCTCTATAGCATCATTTTGAGGGTAGGAGTTGAAACGGTTTATGTCCAGGATGTGAGGGGTCTGTAAATATTTTCACAGCCCTCTTAAAAAATCTTTAAAAATGTTTATGTTTAAAGATACATCCCACTTCAAAATACTCTGTTATCCCTGATAGGCAAAATCTATTGTTTAAAATACTTTTTGCCAAAAATGATATGAATCTTTAAATGTTCTTACAATTTTAGCAGCAGTGGAGTTTTAATAATGTTCTGATATTCAGTAGACTAAACAATGAGATTACGACATTAACACCATCACACTTTCAGTTCATGTATTGTACAACATTGTTGAGAAATAACAGTTGTCTCAAAAGTTGGACCAACTCTTCATCTTATTGTTCTCTTATCCCAACAGGTGTTCCAATTTTACACTTGATACCTTCACCTTTCCCTAGAGTATGGCACACTATGGAGGACAATGAAGAGAATCTTGACAAGCCAACTATTGACAACCTCAGCAAAATTCTGCAAGTTTTTGTGCTGGAATATCTCAATTTGGGATAACTGTTACCCTTAAATTAATATTTTGTTCTAAACACTTAGCTCTGTTTAGGATTCTTCCAAGAATAGGCCTTTACTGTAGATATAGCAATCAGATCTCCTACTTTACACCTTGTCCATGACAAAAACTGGAAGATTGTCCATCTAGATTTTATAATGTTAGTGAAATTTTAATATTTATTCCTAAGCAACGAATACCTGGCAGTGTAAAAGTTAATGATGTTATTATGAGAAGCTAGATGTAAAAAAAAATCAAAATACCATTTTTAATTTAATTGACTTTTTCATTTAAAAATGAATGGGAAGTGTTTATATATCTTCGATGTTAACTTCTTTCTATTAATCTTTAATATACATGTTTCAAAACTTGACTAACGTGATGTTAAAAAGAACAATTAAGCATCTCAGGGTGAGAATCTGAACACCTTTGACCTGCCAATTCACACAGGTGCAGAAGTCAAGGGCTGCAAAACAAACAACAACAACAAAAAACTGTATGTGGCTTGTTTATTGCACTGCTATTTGAATGATTCCCAAATATGATTTAAGGTGCCAATGTTGTAGTCTTCTCTAGCTGTGAGTGCCAATAAAAAACAGGGAGTGACTGCCTGGACTACAATTCTGAACCAGGTATGCAAATCATCAATCTACATCTTATTAAATTATGCTGTAAAATATATATTGACTGATTGCAGTTTATCTGATGACTAGCTGAATACCTGTGCTCTGCTATGAAACTATGTGATCGGGCTTGATAAATCGACAGTTAGAGTTTGACAATTAATGGGTAGTTACAATTGGCCTCTCCTCTCCCCTTCTCTCCCTCAGGCTGGCACCATAAATCCTCTCCTCTCCCCTTCTCTCCCTCAGGCTGGCCCCATAGACCCTCTCCTCTCCCCTCCTCTCCCCCAGGCTGGCCCAACAAAAGCATCTCCTCTCTCCTTCTCTCCTTCAGCTTTGCCCCATAGAAGCCTCTCTCCTCTCTCTGACTGGTCCCATAGATCCTCTCCTCAACCTCAGCCTTGCCCCACAGAAATGTCTCCTATCCTATCCCCTTCTCTCCCTCAGGCTTTCTAGCCCCTTCTCTCCATGAGGCTTGCCCCACAGAAGCCTGTCCTATCCTATCCCACTCTCTCCAGTTATTTTCAAGTTGGGAGGGGGAGTAGAATGTCTAACTAATTAGCATCAGAGCATATTATAATAATATAGGAAATACTAATGCTCTGATGGTCATTTCGAAAAATCCTTTCTTAATGAGCACCTAGAAGCCAAAAGGAACATACCTGGCAAATGACACGTAGGCTTTATGGTTTTGGAGATTTTGTGATTAATGTGTAATGGTTTTCGCTTTTATATATATAGATGAATGATCTCAACATACAATTAGCCCTTTATTGACATTAATGATATTCAAATGTGCAAGTGAATAATATATGGGTAGTAAAATCCACTGATATTATGAACTGATATTATATTTTCAGGCTACATTTAAGCATTCCTGTAACCTTCCTCCAGTGCCGAGGTGAGCAAACATTCATTCCTCTATTTATTTCATTCCCTGAAGACCCTCAAAAAACAATGCCCAAAGTGGCAGCATGATTCAACAGTTAATATTTTAAATATACTGTATACTCTTGGCAACTACCTAGACAAGCTCTGCATTTTTCTGGGTAAGGTTTTTCAGAAGTGGTTGCCATTACCTCCTTTCTAGGACTGTGAGAAAGTGACTGATCCAAGGCCACCCAACTTGTTTTGTGACTATGGTAGGACTAGAACTCAATCCCCAGGTTTTCTAGCCTGTGCCTTAACCACTATACCAAACTGACTTTCCTAATTATATAAAAATTGATCTTAATACACTAATCAACATTACAAAATAACTCCGCCTTGGGTGGGGAGAAATACTTTTCATTGATTACATCATATTGGCTCCATGCACTAGCATTAATTTGACAACATAATAGCCAATTTTATATATGTTTGAATTCCAAAACTGTAATTTTACAAGCATTGTTCATCTAAACACATTTTTCTATAATGATAGGCAATATGTGATTCTGTCAGCAGCTTAACATTTCTGACATACTAGGAATTCAGTTATATAAGATAGTATAAACACACTATAATTAATGGGGTAGATTCTGCACATATATGGTTGAACAAAAAGCAACTATCCCTAAAACCATGCCTTTACAATCATATTCCATTCTTTCGGTTCCTATAGTAGTGGTTAAGGGTGGAGGGAGTTGTTAATTGAAACTAGGCATGGAAAGATTTCCTTACCTAAACAGAGAAACAGAATAGGAGGGGGAAGCAGTGGGAATGGGAGTAACTTCCTGTCAGCTTCTCCATGGAGTTCCCTTGTGGAAAGCTGACAGGGAACATCAGAAATCAAACATACAAAATGAGGCCAATGCATAGAAAAGAAGAAATTCCATAAATTTTATAAGCTGTATAACAATTATATATTAGGGAAGGAGAAATTATTCATATAGGAGCAATATTTAAATATAACTTTGGACAGAAGCATCATAGGTAGATTTAAATGAGCTAGACCCATGATGGTGAACCTATGGCACGCATGCCAGAGGTGGCACGCAGAACCCTCTATGGGCACGTGCACCATCGCCACCTGCTCTTCTGGTTTCTGGCGCCAGCCAGCTGGTCTTTGCAGGCGCAAGGGTGCCAGAAAATGGCCTGAAAAACGGCCAAAAAACAGGCCATTTTCTGGGCCGTTTTCGGGCCTTTTTCAGGCCGTTTTTGGCGCACTGGCCAGCTGTTCTTTGGGTTTCCGGCGCTCTGGCAGGCACGCATGCATGCACATGCACACGTATTCTGGTTTGGGCACTCGGTGCCAAAAAGATTCACCATCACTGAGCTAGACTATACAGCACAATGTGAGAATGGTTGAACTGTTATAAACTAGATAAAAAACACATAGGTTTTTAAAATCTGATTTAATTAGTTGTTCCAAAAGAAAATACCCTTATAAATAGGTATGTAACATTGTTCCATAAAATACAACTTTGTAATTGGTAATAATTTTCCTTTTTTAAAAAAGATAAGTACCTTTCTCCTTGCAACCTGCCATGCTTATTTTTTCAGAGTTGACCCGATACTGGTCTTGTGAAAATTGATATTCACCAACGAAAGAGAGATTAGCTCTTTAAATGTTATTCTGAGCATCAACATCTTTTTTTGAGGTTGTCAATACTCTTCGTTTGAGCTGACAGAATTCCACATATTGGTATTGTGAAGATCATTATGATATGAATATCCAGAATTCTGTTCTTTAAATAAGGCAGGACCTCCTACACTACACCCTGATTTCAACTAATTGATTGAAACGAGATTCTAATTTCTCCTTCAAATGAATTGATAAATCTAGAGATTTACATGCTCTTGCCACACACAAACCCGTAACTTTACATTATTTTCATAAATGAACAAGTACGCTGTTTTGACTTTTTTTACTTAACTGGTTCTTTATCCAGTTTTAGGATTTATGTGGAGGACAGATTGTGTTTTACGTTATATTTATGCAGCAGTGTTAATGATTCAGAAGGGTACAGAAACTTTTAAGCACCAATGTATGTTTATTCATACCTTTATATTTGCTACAGGTAAATTGCCTATAATCTCGTCATTTCATGGAAATGACGTCATTTCTATGGAAATAGATCAAAGAGGTTTTTCTGTTCATAAAGGAATAGCAGACTTATCCAGGGAAGGTAATCATGCTTACACTGAATATCTCAGGATAAACGGATACATTCTTTATTGAGGGAAAAGAAGAGATGAAGGGCAGCAATTCCACGTTGCTGTTGCAGAAATGGGGTTCCCCAAAACTGTTTAAAAAGTTAATCACTTCTGATTTCCCACAGTGGAAACCTTTGCTAACCCCAAACTGTCCATTAGTATCCATTTATTTAAATGTAAGATGTCACTGAGGGAAAACCAATTACGACACACAATGCAAGTAGTAAGTATACAACTCCATCACTCACAAATACTTATTAGCAGAACAAAACATATTCAACCTGGCACTCTTGGTGGAAAGCAAATGGGCTCCAGTTAAATATGAGCTAAGTCCCGTGTGAAACCTTTTGCTGCCCTTCACCCAGGAATGTTAACAAGGTGGGGAAAACTTGCTGAGCATGGATTTTGGATTTTTTTTTCAACTCCTTCCCTAGCAGTAGGGATGGAAATCCCCTGTATTATATTTTGTGTAACCAGATGAAGTTTTTTTGTTCTAGGTCATTCTTCATCTATACACATTTGTGCATATGTATACTCCGGGAAGGACAGCACAGGCTACAGAAACTCTGGGCCACAAAATCAAGGGGACGGAGGGAAGAGGGCTTAAAATGAAGCAATCTTTCAATCAGGCTGAAAAGAATAAATGCTGAATGTTGAATGCTGAAATTACCACAACAGTCTGCTAGATCAACAAACCCATCCTATTGTAGATTCTTTCAGGATAGTAGCAAAATCAGGCCGCTTTTATTGCTCAGCAGCTCTGGGCTGTATTTTTCAGCATTTCCTTCCCTGTCAATCAAATCAATCAAAATTCAAATGCTGTTTTCCTTTAGTCCACCTGCAGCAGTTCTCCTCAGCCTGAAATTTATGTTGGTGATGGGAGATAAAGACAGAGCCTTCCTTGCTTCGCCGTTTCTGAATCTCCATCTCTGCTCTTAATTCCATTTCCCTCCTCTGTAGTTAGGCACCACCATAGGAATCCCTCTCTTTGGGTCTCTACCACAGCTATAGGCCTTCCTCTGGAATTTTCAGCTCTTCAGGTACCCAGGACCACTTCAGCTCTTCCCCTCAGGCCTATGCTCTTAGAGGAGGGGAGAAACCTGTCCCTAAAGTTTAACTATCCACATGTTCCTGTTTAAAATCTCTGATGTCATCTTTCTTCCAGAAAAGTAACTCTGCATGTGAGAAATGTATTCGACACAATATTAATAATCAGTTACAGATGACCTTCGTTGTCTTCCCACACTGTCATATTTCATGAGTTCTCCTCTGCACGCCACAGGCAAGATTACCCATAAGCATTTTAATATCAACCTGAATTTCAGGAGCACTTGCTGGATTTACCAAATAATAATTTTCCATTGTTCAGAAAACCTTTAAAAATGATTCTATGATTACATCAAAGAAACTTTAAAAAAAATAATTTTGTTAATAGACACTTTGCAAAACCGTTATTTTCTGGAGTTCCTTTCACGTACTATGTTGAAATTATTTACAAGACCAGCAATATATGCAATTGCAATAACTTTTTATAAAGCTATGGCTTTACAGTCAGAAATGGATAACTGCATCAAAAAAAGTCAATCCATGAATGCACGTTTTCATGATTTTGAAAACTTCTGATACTAGTCACCAGGAAGTCAAACAGTCTTGTAGAAAAATGAGCAATAAAATAATTGAAGTAATTTTAAACAATAAATATAGAAACAGTTTATTAGGGTCTTAATTGACCTCGAGTGCCAGTTCCATATCTCTGAGGAACATTAATGAAGCCAGTCCTCAATCCCTGGGTTACTCCCGTTCCTGGCAATCCAAAGCCTTGAGTGAAGACACTGCTGTAAGGTACAGTTCCATGGTTGAAATTCAATCCATAGGGCCTTGTCTGAGTGTTCATGAGAATGATAGGGTTCATATTTTTACCTGGTGTGTTAAAAGCAAATTCTGGAGGTGGACTGCTTGGTTTAGTTGGAGTGGATGTAACATGATCAGAATTTTCTGCTGCTTTTAGAGATGGCATTGGAATAATGTAATGATCTGAAAGCATATTGTTCCCAATAGGTCCAGTGGCCAAAGTAGGCCTAATCCAGTCATCTTTGAAAATCTGAACAGTCAAAATAGATACTAATGCATTTAACCGATTTGTCACATGTGCAAGTACCATCTGTTCATTGGCATCTCTTCGAATTCTCACATGAACTGATCCAGCCTAGAAAACAAATTAAGAAAAGTTCATCAGTCTGTGACATATAAAACTGATAGACTGGGACAAATGCACAATAACAAACATACTTCTGAAATAATTTAGTATATCCTGCAATTACTAGATGAGAAACTATTAGAATGTATTTCTTCATTCTTCATACTTGCTTTTTATAGAAAAAAGTCATTAAAGTGGATAAATACATACCAGTGAACCAAACCCCAATGTCCAGAAGTGTTCATTTCGAACTTCTAGAACTCCATCCAAAGTAGAAACCTGGTTCAAGACATAGAAAGTTATTGTATATAATAATAATAATAATAATAATAATAATAATAATAATAATAATAATAATAATAATACAATATGACTGTTTGTAATAAGGGGTCCTTGGTGCTCTCTGAGCTTGCTTGTTTTCCAGCAGACGTTTCATTATCATTTATCACTGTTTGTAATAGTTTAATAAAACTGATCTAGCATATTTTATAAATAAGAAGGCACATTTGGGTTGTCATTAGAGGTGTTCCCACAATTTATTTGATTTCTATAGTTATCCATCTCAGCAGGTGACTCTTGGCAATAAAACATTGCATTGTTTTATAAAACATAAAAACAATTAAAACCATTTAAACAGTACAAAATAAATATATATGGCACCGAGTAAAAATGTTGCTATGGATGTTAATATAGCTAGCAACTGGGGCTCTTAACACACTCATACAACCAAGTCTTCATGGCCTTGCAAAAGGCCAACAGGGTCATGGTTGTCCTCAACTCTGAAGGAAGAGTATTCCAGAGGGCATGTCTCCTGGTTCCCACTCCTTGGCTGATAGGACCTGAAGCATGTCCAACTGCCTGACCAGAAACAGTTGGACATGCTTCAACTAGGAGAAGGTGGCCCCAAATGATGAAGGGCTTTTTTATATTAACTTACCTCTCGTATAAGTTTATCTAGCTGTCCAATCACATGAGGCGGTGTCGTCTAAAAAAAGGTTTACAATTTCATAATGTAATTTATTCAGCCACAACACAAATGATTAGTAATTAGGATGCTGATAAAGTATGAGCAATCAGTATCAAGGAATACATCTGACTACATTATATGAATGTTTCTGAAAAGGAAGACACATTCAAATATCATTTTTTAAAAAAGTTTTGCTGAATGGGTGAGTTGACATAAACAGCATCCTTTCTGCATTTGAACACAATGTTAATCCTTCAAAATTTGTTCTTTTATAGCAAAGTTCTGGTATTATCTTTTTGTAAAAAAATCTACGTAACAACATTATGAGCCATCTACCTATTTAACTTCTCTAGAGATTTAGCCATTTTTGTTATTGGCATCTCTAGTGGAGTAAACCCTATCCATTCTATCTCATAGTTCACCTTTTAGCTTCCTGACAACTCTAGGCCCTTTCTGATGCCAGCTGCCATCCAACATCACTAAAGAGTACCCAGTTTCCTGCTCTGGGATGAGTTGCCATCATTTGTTATAGTTGGAAATTAGCCTTCCCCCAATCTTTGAGTCTGGACAATCCTTTTCTAATGTTCAAGAATGTCATTACTGCAGGACAATAAGATAACACGACAAAGGAGGTGATGTAATTAAAGGATCAGTCCTCAAGAAGCAGATTAGTCTGGGCACAGACCTGTCATTCTAATTACATATAAGAAGTTGATATTAATTTAAGCTATCTATTGAGAATAAACTGAGAGAACAAACAGTTTAAGTAATCAGAGAGTCCATTCTAAAATAACTAACCTTACTGTCTCTTCCCTGAGAAGGCAGATAAATCAACCTCTCCTCTGAAGAGAGCCATCTGTCTGCTATTTTTCATTTTCTCCTATCAACTTCTAACCCCAGCTCTTCTTACTAGGAAAATCTACCATTCCCTTCTTGCAAAGGATATACAAGTTAATTTTCCAGTTAATTTAATTAACCAATTCTATACTGACAGCTACTGAAAGCCACAAAATTTTATCCATATTACTATGATCTACCAAGACCTGAAGATATGATAATAAATTGATAAATAGTAAAGATAGAGGTAAAGGTTCCACTTGCACATATGTGCTAGTCATTCCCAACTCTAGGAGGCGGAGCAAGTGCTGTCCAAAGATATCTCCGTGGTCATGTGGCCGGCATGACTAAATGCCAAAAGCGCAGGAATGCTGTTACCTTCCTACCAAAGGTGGTCCCTATTTTTCTACTTGCATTTTTTACATGCTTTTGAACTGCTAGGTTGGCAGAAGCTGGGACAAGTAATGGGAGCCCACCCCATTAAGCGGCACTAGGGATTCGAAACACTGAATTGCCAACCTTTCACTCAACAAACTCAGCATCTTAGACACTGAGCCACTGCATCAGTAAGCAAAGCTGTTTTTTTGGCTACTCTCTAACTATCGGGAACTGCTAGTACAAAGGCCTTAATTCCTTGCTCACCTGAAGCAATACCTTTCCACTGTAGACACTCATGGGATACATGGTACCAAATGTCATCAAAGCAATAGCTACTGCAGAAGCTGTATCAACTGCAAAATAATTACTGAAAGAAAAAAATATAACATTATAGGCATTCCTGTTTTCTGTATCAAATGCTATTAAATATTATCATTCCATCCAAGAGTACTTACTTAATTTCAATTAACATGTATGTAATACAAAGAGCTAAAGCCCCAGCAAGATCAATTAAGATGAATGGATTCATACGTGGGAGAAAGATGCTACTCAGTCCAGGAATGATACCGCACAAGCTAAAAGTAATAATAAATAATATCAATTAGTGAAGAAAGCTGAGAGGCAGAACCCTCTTATTATCCATACGGCTGTAGCTCTTACAGTTGCTCTCTGAAATATACCAATGGGATAACTATGATACCAAAAACAAAACAAATAATAGAAATCTTCATCTGAAATTTTAGAATGCTATTAGATGAAAAGACAATCTAGAGCTAAGTTTAAAAAAAACAGTTTGAATCCATATAATCAAATTCAATTCCTCATCACTACAGGTATATGTCAGTGCATTTTTCCTGGCCACCAAGTGTTTTTTTCCATTGTCTAATTCTAGGATTTTCTTTTAGTACTCTGTATATAGTATTCAAATATTAAACAGTCTGATCTATTGGTTTATTGTTATTAATGTCTTACCAACTGCAATTAAGATTTGTATTAATCATTAAATCTGTGCCCAATTTATGTCAGGTTATCTAAAAGACAATCTTCATCTATAGAATCTTATCTGGACATTAAAAATGTTTTAGGTTAGGTATACATTTTAGGTACTTTACATGTCTTTTCTGCATACTTTAACAATTTTTATGAGTATATTGGATTGTAAGGAGTATGTTGTGTTGTCTTTTTCAAGAAACATTTATTAAGGCAGTTTGTGTATCCAATGTTAGATTATCAGATACCAGGAACATGACTATAAGGAAATTTGATACTATTTGATTGTTACCATTTAAGACTTTCATATTAACTCATAAATGGGTGGAAAGAAATATGCCATCTTCCAACAAAAGAACAAAATTTAATCTAATATTCTTTTAGCAAACTCAATTATTTTCATAATCTTGCATTGTGACTTTGATTAATAACAATTTGTCAACCTTCTGTCAACCTTTTGTCAACACAAATTATCTGGTCATTTCCTCCAAAGGAAAAATAATCATAGTTTTAAAATAGAAACCAACACCCTTCTGTGAGAAAGTGATTATGAACAAAAAAGACAGGAAGATGCCATTTCAATAGATCAAATTTCCACAGTATAACTCCCAAACAATATATATTTGGCGATGGCAACAAATCAAAAGAATTGCACAGTGGCCCACACTCAAAAACTTGGGCTGCTTATTTCATTGTCTATGTCACAGTACAAAGTTGCTAAGGAACAGAAATTTCCAGCTATTTTCAGGGAACTATAGGAATTTAGCATAAGAAAGAACTATTTTTTAAAAAACGTGTTTGCTTTTTTCTGAGTGTTTTAAATTTATTATTGCTTAAAAACCATACTAGGAACTCTCTCTTTCAAAGACCAAGCTAATACCTAGAATAATTGGCTATGCAAGCACATTAGGTTTCTAAACAAATATTAAGTGCAAATGCAGATAGAGATGCTTTACATTCTAAATACCATCTCTACTTAGGAATTTATTTTTACAAATATGGTGGGGTTTTTTTGGACCAGCTGACATGCTTCAAAGTAAGTACCACCCTCTAGCACCATATTCGAATCACAATGACTTGAGAGCACCTATACGCATTCTTAGAATATAAAAACAGTGAGTAGCTTCAACCCAGATTTTCTTTAAAACCAAGAAAGATTATGGAAAGGTAAACTGGTATACATGGACTGAATCAGAATTTTGATTTTTTTTTCTTGGCCTGTGGAAAAGCAGTTGTTATTTTACCTGTGCTTTACACTATAAGAGGCAGAAAAAATAAGTTTGAAGCTACATAAAGTCCTACAGCAATGTTATTCAAACTTGGCAAGATGCTCAGTGAGGAATTCTAGGAGTTGATGTCCACACATCTTAAAGTTGCCAAGTGTCCTAAAGTTTCAGGATTATCATTTTTGAAATATGACAAGGAACTACCTCATCATTCATCTACCCAATGGGTGCTTTAACAATGGAACCATTTTGTTAATAAAAAGTCTGTCCTGCCTATGGAGAGCAACCCCACTACAATCTCAAAATTCAAAATACACGCATCAGAACAAAGAAGATAGCACACTCTGCTTTAGAATGTCTTTCTTTCTAACTTACCTCCTAGTGAGATCTGCAACATGTTCCTGAAGCCAACTTGTACTTGCAGCTGCAGAGAGAAGTGCAATTGTTCATTAAGAGAAAATATCATAAGTCTAATATAATTCTTCTCAAATCTGTATAAAGTTCAACTGTAGGGCAAAAGTTTATCTATCTGAAAATTTTACTTCACTAATACATTATCTCCTCACCATCCAAAAAAAAAAGCCAACATCCCTCTAAGTATTGACTTTTTTAAAAAAATGTATTCCTGGAATGCTGGGTAAATGGAATTCCTTTTCTGATTATTGTTTTACTACAGTGTATATTTAAAGGAAGTTTTCCCTTTAAAATCAGCCTAAAGGTAAATTTAAATTAAAATAAACAATATATTATTCTACTAATTAAAAGCACAATTTTATAATTATGGTCACGCTAAGCTATATTAAAAACAAAGACATAAATGACTATATTATAATGTCATCATGATTATTATATTTTCAAAATACTATTATCCAGAATCACAAGAACAATCGAATAAGTTTATTAGAACTTGAAGTTAAGATTATTTGCAGATATTATTGCAAGACTAAGCTGCCACCCAAATCACACATTAGTTACATTACAACTGAATACAAGACCTGAACAATTTTCATAGTGCACCCTTAGATCAGAAAGAATTTGGGATGGGACATGAAAGGGCCCATGAGGCTCCCTAAGAGTTCTACATAACTTTTTTTCTTATAAAGAATTTGCATAAATTGCACTAAGGACTGAAAGAAGATTAAACTGATTTGGACAAACAAGCCAAAATTAGAGGTAGTCCTCGACCTACAACCATTCATTTAGCAACTGTTTAACATTACAACAGCACTGAAAAGTGACTTATAATCAATCCTTGCACTTAGGATCGTTGCAGCATCCTCAATGGTCACATGATCAAAATTCAGGCACTTGGCAACCAGCGTATATTTACAATGGTTGCAGCATCCCGGTGTCATGTGATTGCTACATGCCACTTTCCCAGCTGGCTTCTGAGAAGCAAATCCATGGGGGAAGCTGGGTTCACTTAACAACTGCAGTGATTTGCATAACAACCCTGGCAGAAAGGGTGATAAGGTTGGCTGCAACTCATTCAGCAACTTCAATGCTTAACAACTGAAATTGTGGTCATAAGTCAAAGAGTACTTTTACTTCCTCTTGATGCATTTTCTCTCTCTTAGAATCAGCAGGCATTTGGGTACAGGGCTTGCAGGCCTGTCCAAATCTTGCAACTCTCTAACATTTCAAATATGCAGATGTAGAAATCCAAAGTCATTAGCGTAGTTCAGCATAAAAAACTATGTTTTTTACATGAATCTAGATCATCTAGATATGACAATTTCCAAAATCAAGATCATCAAAAGGGAAAACCCAGCAGTGCAGAGATCCCCAACCAGGGAATTATCACCTGCAATGCGGTTTGGTAACGTAAAAGCAGAAATTGTTCCAAATAGGAAATACTGTTACCCTTTTTCGCATTTTCAAAGGTATTGAAAATGAGGACGCCTCTGCTATACATCTACTTTCTTCTTAGTCCTTCTGAGTATTATCAAAGATTTAAGGGATGGAAGTTGTGGGTTTGGTGACAACAACAAATAATATTTGGCTACTAATTAATATATAATTTTTTAGCTTTTATTAAATTAAAATATATATTTTCTTTTCAAAAATTTTATTATGTACCTTCAGACACGTAAGCAAATGGTTTGTTCTTAATTGAAAGCATTGTAAACAAGTTGAAAGTGAGTGCCACAAAGGTACCAACCAGCAATCGACCCCTAAAAATAAAAATCTTTATCAATATAGCATATCGTCAGGTACAAAGAACAGGTATGTTATTTATTCTTCATTACCATTAGGCTCCATTTAACTGCAGTGGGCTTTTTTTTAAGTTTACCTGATTCCATTTAATTATTTACAACTCTTATGTAAATAACTTATTAGCTGAGAGATTTATTACATTTCTGTGCTGCTGTACAAGACTTTTAGAGGTTTTATGGCAATGCATGAGCCTTTAATAGAGTGGCCCAATCCCATGTCACCTGTTCTGTTAGTTTTTTAGTCTTTAATCTATCTTAATTTTAATTGTTTTTGTTATCTTTTTATTATGCTGTAAGCCATCTAGAGTCGTTGATTGAGATGGGTGGCATATTCATTAAATAAATAAACAAATACATAAATAAACAATAAAGGACATCTATGAGCCCGGTTACAATCATAAAAACCCTGAAACTTACAAAAACTATAGAACCCAAAAACTAGACCTCAAGTTTCAATATCCCTTCAGAAGAGATCGTTTTTCAAGTGCTTCTGGATGGCAGCCAAAGTTGGAGTCAGCCTACATGACAGTGGGAGGCCATTCTAGAGTGGGTGACTCTTTCCTGGAAAAGCAGCATCTTAGCCTTCTGCCCCAGCACAAAATGGGGAAGCACTTACTGGTGGAATTCTTAAGACTAAACAAGCAAACCCCATTCTAGTGGGTGAATAAGAATGTAACTTAGTGCCAAGTCACAGAGGCCTTTCTATGTTAACATCAAAACTTTAAATTGCAACAACAACCTGATAGGAAGGCAATGCAAGGTCTGTAGCACAGATGTAATATAGTCCCATTGGCAAATGTAAAATAGTACACAGGCCACTGCAATTTTGGCCAGCTGAAGCTTCCAAATTGTCTTTAAAGGCAACCCCACATCAAGTGTGTTACAGTAGTATAAATAAATGGGAACAAGGGCATGAATCACTGTAGCAAGATTTTCTTGCCCCAAGTAGAGCTCCAAATGGCACGCTAGCCGAAGCTGGCCAAAGGTTCAATCATCTGTGATTTCTACTTGCTTGCTTAAGTAAGAGTTCAATTTGTGAGCCAGCCCTTCAAGGGAAATGATTCCTCATCAAGAAATATACTGAAGCTTCCAGAGCACTTCGATGGACAAACAGTATCCCTGTCTTGCTAGGATTCAAATTTAGCAAGTTGTCTCCCATCCGAACCCTCACAACTTTCAGACAAATCTAAAATCTAAAATAAAAATTTTACACAAAAAATAATAGCCATGGAACCCAAAACTATGATGAAATTACAGTTAACAAGGGCTACATGTGCATTAAATTTAAGCTTTTACTATTTAATATATATCAGACAAAGCCTTTTAAAAAGACTTCTGCCCAATTCATTGCATGTATGATTTAAAGTTATCTTTATACAAAATCCATCTGTATTAAACAAAGTATCCCAGATCAACAAATTCAAGTGGATTTTTGCCACTGACCTAAAAGTCATGACAGCATTTCATTTTCAGTTTTCTGCTTTAACAGATAAAGTAATGTACTAATGGCCCTATTAATTATGCCAACTTTATATACTTATAATATTTATTATTATTTAATTTAAAATGCTTACGTATGAATCTCTGGTTGTTCAATAAATCGTTCAGCACTGAAAAGACACAATAAATCTGTTAGTCGCATATATAGTCCTTCAATGCACCAGCAAATCTATGAGGTTTACTGTGGATAAAACATCATACTACCCTTTGTAGCTGCTATTTTTTTAAAAAAAAAAACTGTTCTAACACTGGAAATACTATTATTTTTGACAATGATTAAATAATAATCACAAGGAGGGGACATTCCTACCTTTCTTTAAGTATAAAAAGTGCTCCAAGTTGTGCAAGAACCGTAGAAGCAAATACTGCTAGGACTTCAAATCTCTCAAATCTGCAGTTTGGGAAATTAAGCATTTAAAAATCAGTGCAAATAATAAGACTATTAATCAGAAAGTATAATGCATTAATTGAGATGGGTACAAGAAGGTATGCTAGAAAATTAACACGTGCTATTTACTTTTGCTATTATTTTCTTTTTATTAAAACATTTTAAATGTTAGTGGCATGTTAAGGGAAGGCCAGATAAATTGGGCAGCTGAATAATATCCATGTATTTTGGAATTATTCTGTTCTATTAAGTTCTATGTTTTAATTCATGCTACCTAGCAATAAGGGTGTCATTGTTGGGGAGCACCACTCATGAACAGTTTTGATTTAACATGCAATTAAAAAAAACAACAAATAGGTTGGGTGCCCTAAAGTTTGGATAACTTAATTTTAGCTTTGTGGCAGATGGGATTATTTTATGTTACTGAGATTGATGAAAAGCTATGTATTCTCTGCTATCTGTTCATAATGAATTTCCAAAGGCTGAATAAAGGACAAAATGTTAACTTAGGTTTAGCTCCTCTCTTGGGGACTTCACACAAAGATGTCCTATAGTTCTCAGCAACAGTATGGACATACTTTTGTTTTGTTGCAATTTGGTATTTATATTGTTGTTTTTATCCTTGCTATATTTTATAATGTAAATTTAATTCATATAAATAGGTTGGATAATACATTTGTATGACAAGAGCAAGTTATAAAATCTTATATGACTGATAAAAGAAAAGGGCTCTAAAAGGAGGAGATAGCCTATAGATACCAGTTTTACTATTCCTAATTGAAACAAAACCATGCATATTTACAGCTTCATTTAGAGTTATACAGAGTTTGAACTCCAAGGCATCAGAGATTTTAAAAATACAGATTACATTAAACAGATCTAGTGAGAGATGTAAAATGAAATTTCCATTCTTGCAAATTTAAAAATGCACTTTTCCCTTTATGTGACAAGAAAGATTTACTTCCATAAAGAGAGTAATACTATATAAGGGCCCCAGAGTCTACATAAAACTGCATAGAGCCTGATCTGTTCTATCAACCACAGACTGGTGATTTCTGGGCTGGTAACATCATATTTGATCAAATGAATATATGCATATTTCAAATTAGCACCCTATAATTTCTTGAGCACAAATCAGTACAGTATTAAACATTAGATATAATGCTCTTTTAATGTGTGCATTACAATTTTCTTGAATTTATAAAATCTCTTTATAAACAAAATCGATCGAATAAATTAATAACATGTTTATTTCATAGTAAAATAATATTTTCAAAAGACACAAAATATTAATTATCAAACTTACCCAAATGAATATGAGGAACTGGGCTTCTTCATCATCACCCAATAACTTATTAAGCATGTTATTAAGCTAAATAAAAAAGGAAACAAAAATTAAAATAAGAGAAATGTAGCTATTAAAAATTATATAAAATAAATCCAGCATTTCAAAATTCAATTGTCATTTAACATATTGATGAATTGCCAGTAATAAAATAAATCCTTAGTTTAACAGCCTGCTGAAGGAGGTCAGTATATGAAATATGAATCTTTATTTAATGCAAGTTTATGTAATTTTTATTAAAATATATAATTATGCAAATGAAGTGGATTGATATAAATAATGCAAATGAAAACTGTCTAGACTATTTCAGAAACAATGGACATGGTATATTAAGTTCAAATGATGCCCTGACAAAAAATTGTCTCTTGTATCTAAACTCCGCAAATTGGTGCTTTCTTTCAGGTTGTGGTAGATTTTCTGTTCAACTGTCTCCTTAAATCAATTAATGCAGTGGTAATACCCTATATATGTTTAGTCAGAATTAAATTCCATTGTTGACAGACTTACTTTTTTATAAGAGTACTGCAATCTCAGTTAATGTAGGGGAGTATGAAGTTAATCTTGAAAAAGCAGGAGTGGTTATGTAAACACCAACTCAGTCCTGAGAAAGAGGAGGGGGTGAAAATGAAATTCAAGATCACCCCACTTTGATTCTCTTTGGTATATGACAGACCAAAGAGAAACCTATTAGGCATACAAGATTCTGTTATTATACTTTACAGTAATATAGTAGAGTTCTAGTGGTTTCTAGAACCAGTATATATCCAGTTGTTTCCTGACTTGGCCTATGTTAAGGGGCTGACAGGGATATTTAAAGGCTTGTCATTTATTTAAAAAGCAAATAGAAAATATTTATTTAAATATATGTAAATATTTATTTAAATATATTTATTTAATAGCAAATACCATCAAGTTATATAGAAAACAAAAGTAGGGATTAAAGACAAAATGTACTGCTGTCATAATGGGACTTAAGCATGCTTAAATCCCCTTTGATTGCAGACCTTTGAAAAATGTCTATTTCTGTGCTGTATGTGACAATAGAAAACAATGGGATCTGTTTTATAGACTTATCTCCTATGCAATGAAAAGTCACTTATGCTGCAATCCTATCTCACATATCTGGCAATCCAATCCACTTAATTTCATTGGCTTTAATCTTAAATAGATTAAAATGGGACTGCATCTTACCTAACTAAGAGAAACAGGATTTATTAGGGAATATTAAAAGATTTTTACCATAACCCATGGATTTGGATAAAAGGACAATTTTTTTTACAAGTGTTACAAAATTAACTGAGGAATTTAAAAAGGAAACATACCTGAAAAGATCAAAGATTGTTAGATAGGTATATGCAGTTAAAGCTGTGGAAAGAAGATGGCCATTTTACTGTCACATAAACAAATGATGAAAATAATTTAGTTAACTTGCCTGTAAGTAAATAAATGTTGCTTTTAATAAACAATTGTTGGGCTTTATGCAATTTTCTATGTAATAAATATGCATCTACCAAATAAATCACAAAGCTTGTCAAGGAAGTTGTTTAGGCCTCTGGGACTTTCTTTTTTATGGTGGCATCTGTCAAGGTTTGGAGGTTTTTTGTGAATTTTGTGTGGGAGTTTGCAAGTGCGAATTACTGCGAATGGAATAATAGTGGATATTCAACACTATATTGGTGGATTTACTGCTAGGATTTCAGAAGTTTTGTATGTGCCGTGAGATGGAAAAGTGCAGAGTGAAGACTGAAGGAGTTTGTTTGTTTGTTTGTTTGTTTGTTTTATTAAATTTGTATACCGCCCTACTCCCGAAGGACTCAGGGCGGTGAACAGGCACAAGATAAAATACAGAAATACAAAAGTTAAAAACAATTTAAAACCAAATTAAATAATATTGGCCCATGACAATTAAAATCCCAATAAATTTAAAACAAATTAAAATTTCAATTTAAAATTTAAAAGAAAGGGGAGAAAAATTAGGCCAGGCCGGCTTGCTGGAATAAAAGGGTCTTAAGAGCACGGCGGAAGGTGCGCAGATCCAGGATCCTCCGTATCTCCGGGGGGAGCTCGTTCCAGATAGTGGGTGCCCCCACAGAGAAGGCCCTCCCCCTGGGGGCCGCCAGTCGACACTGCTTGGCTGATGGCACTTGGAGGAGACCCTCTCTATGAGAGCGTACCGGCCGGTGGGAGGCTATTTGTGGTAGTAGGCGGTCCCGTAAATAACCAGGTCCTAAGCCATGGTTAAGTAAAGTAAAGTAAAAGAAATAAAATATATGAGTAGCAGATCGTTGCCCTTTGGAGATTCATTGGTTCTTGGTGAAGGGTAAATTGTTCCTTGCATAAGAGGAAGGTGTCAAAGGGGTTATGCAAGTTACATTGTTTGGCAGAGTCATAACTGTAAGGAAGTTCTTAGACAATCCAAGGCCACTGTTGTGGGAAACATTAGTAACACAGAGCAGGCAACAAGATAATTAACGGAGGAAGCAGACTGTTACAAAATAGATTCTTGAGAGCATATCTCTTACATTTCCACCCTTTAGATCGATGCCTAGAGCAGGAGTGGGAAAATATTTGTCTACCAACTGTCACATTTCCTTAGAGTAATATTCAATATTTTCTGTAGGTTTTTAACTATTTTGAGCTTTTATATTCAGTTTTTGGGTTTTTAACATTCTATGTTTTTAATATTTAATACTGCCCAGTGTCCCTCTATGAGGGAGATGAACAGTTTCTAAATATGATAAATAAAGATCACATAACAGTGACAGGAAGAGTCAGTATTAGTGCCTCCAGACACACTCAAGATCATTAGTATATAACTTCTCCCTCTGAAGATATAAAACTGTGGTCTCGAGAAAATTGGGTATGACCATTCAAAAATTATCCTTGTACTATGCAAATAAAAATGTAGTTCATCTTCAGTCATGAACATATACAACATTAATCAAAGACGTTACACACTGCTATTCCTATCCGTAGCCTCCTTTAATGTTTTATCCCCATCCCCACCAAAACAAACAAGACATTGAGTCGGTTGGGTATACATCGGTATGTGATGTGAGTTAATTATGTGGATTTTTTCACATAGAAAGTGAAAATAAAAGTTTTAAACTGCAAATCAGTCTATATAGCCTGAGTCTCCAGACAAAAAGCAATCACAAGGAGCACTAAAGATCATCTATGCTGCATAACCTAAGAACGACATAGGCAGTTTAATATATAGATAGCCCTTGGTTAATGATCCCTCATTCAGTGATTGTTCAAAGTTATGACTGTGCTGAACAAGTGGTATTTATGTCTGGTCCTCAAAGTTCCAACCATTCCAGTACCCCCATTGTTACGTTATCATAATATGGATGTTTGGCAACCAGTGATGGTTGCAGCTTTCCACAATTATGAGAACAATTTGCAGGCCCTCCTGCACCCTCCAAGCCTCACTGCATTGTGCCTTGCTTCTCTGGCCATTCATGCATCTTTCCCCACCTATCAGCAGCCACTTCCTGCTTGCCAGCCTGTTTGCAAGCCATCTGGGAATTGCAATTTCCTGCCAACTTTTACACTGACTGGTTGTTAGAAGCCAGCAGGATTTTGTGACAAGGTGCTCATTTAACGATCCATGATCCTGACTTAACAATGGCAACGGAGACTGCAGGGGTCGCCGTTACTAAGCAATGCAGGCATAAATCACACTGTGTTTTACAATCACGTCATTTAGAGATGGCATAATGCAAGGACTATCTGTACTTGCAAGTTTTTTCAATTCTTAGACATTTTAGCACAATGTCATCATAAAGCATGTGCATCCAACTAATAGAATTGTGGGCCTCAATAAATGTAAGCAAAGTTTTACATTTAGTAGAATTAATTCTGATTCATCTTAATATACTTTCACAGTTTGAATAAAGAAATCATCAAGGGAGAAATAACAAGAATGACTTTAGGAACAGAAAAAAGTTTTTAAATTGCTAGCAATCAATGATGCTCACAAATACAATTTTGTGTCAATATTGAAACACTTTTGCATATCATCTCATTAAAAGAAGGATAACATACCTATGCTGTTTGTAGAACTACACCACATAAGCAGGAATGCAGTACATAATATATTTATTGCACCGAACAACAAGATCTTCCATGACTGTAAATAAACAACAGTTGAAACAAGTTTAATAAAGTGGGTTTTACTGGGGAAAAAACCCTATAATCTACAGATAAAATATTGAATATTCAGCTCAGGTTTCCCATTGCTTTGATCTCTTTGCTGAAGAAAGAATACCAGAACATAGTCTAGGATCAATGTATTCATAATTTTTCAAATAGTGATTTATTGACCAACAGGTAGTCCTCGGTTTCTGACTATTGGAACAAGAATTTTTCTTGCTAAGCAAGGTGACTGTTAAGTGAGTTGTGCCTGATTTACAACCTTTTTTGCCACAGTTAACTGAATTACTACAGTTTAGTGAATCCAGCTTTCCCCATTGACATGGATTGTTGGAAGTCTGCTAGGAAGGTCATAGTTGGAAATCACGTGACCTTAGGACACTGCAACTATGGTAAATACATGCCAGTTGCCAAGCACCCAAATTTTGATCTTGTGACCATGTGGATGCTGAGATGGTTGTAAGTGCGAGGACTGGTCGTAAATCACTTTTCTTACTGCTGTTACAGCTTCAAACATTCATTAAATGAATGTGTCAAGGACTACCAGTACAACTAAGTTCAACAGCTATCTCAGATATTCACAACTAATAAAGAAAATACTGACTGGAACATTTTCCCCATTTGCTTATTTGTCAGGCTGACATTCTACTTCTCATCAGCATATGACATTCAACAGGGCTAAAAGAAATAACTATAAAATATTATGTAACACAATGAAAACTCAATTAAATCCTATTAGAAAATTCCAGAAAATAATAAGAATAAAATCTCAATATGCTTCCATCAGCCAAAAACCACTTCCATGTCAAAGGCTTGTTTATAAATATTAAGCATATTTCAATCTTTCTATCCTACAATATTGCTCAATAATAACAGTATGTTAGATGCATCTCATAACATAGAAGTTATATTTATTATGCAATTTACAAGAATAAAAAAAGTTTAACAGGAACAAAGGAACAAAATATAAGGAAAGTATAGGAGAGCAACTGGAACGTGAAATAGATTAAAAGTGATTGAGGAACAAATCAGAGTCACTGATTCTGTATACATGTTTAAAACTCTTTAAAAAATAAACATCTATGTATTAAATTATTTTCTTGCCAGTAAATGAAAACGCTTACCCTTCGATCAGCAGCTACAGTTCTAAATTCCTGTGTTAACTTGCCCAGAAGTGACCGCTGTGATTTGCGAAACAAATATATTGTTCCCTACAAACAAGATAGCAATAATTATTTACTAAATTTTCTACTTTTATCTAACATTCCAAATCATGAACTTGATTTCTACATGCAATCTATCACAATAAACATTATCTCCATGCTAGCTAACATTTAAAAAGTAACAAAACACTCACTGAAGGTAAATCCGCTAATATATATACAGTCTATACCTGTTAAAATGCCAAGGTTTTGAGATGTAAAAAAAAAGGCCAAGATAAATCACTTCAGAATGTTTCACCTTTAATGTAACATATATGCTCTACAATTCAATTGAAAAACAAACTGAAATCTTTTACGGGGAAAATAATAATAAATATTAGAATAATGTGGCTGCATAACTCTGCATACCTTCTTATAAGTAGGATATGGTTGTGTTCAGAATTAACCAATCACATTCAAACTGATGGTAAATAGTAGTCAGTACATACCTGCCATCAATTAAAGTGACTTTGATCAAGCCCATATATAATTCAGCACTGCTAGAGGGATTTTTCTTCTATTTACTCAGTTGCCTCTTACAGCAAAAGCCTTGGTCTGTAAAGAGCTTACAAAGTATAAAGGGATCTCATTTCAGAAGAAGGGTATAATTTCCCCCCCAAAGCATTGGATATACCAACAAACACAATGAAGACAGCAGTAGTGGGTTTCAAAAATTTTTTCTGCCGGTTCTGTGGGTGTGGCTTGGTGGGCGTGGCATAGCTTGGTGGGTGTGGCTTGGTGGGCATGGCAGAGGAAAGATACTGTAAAATCTCCATTCCCACCCCACTCCAGGGGAAGGTTACTGCAAAATCCCCATTTCCTCCCGATCAGCTGGGACTCGGGAGGCAGAGAATAGATGGGGGTAGGGCCAGTCAGAGGTGGTATTTACCGGTTCTCCGAACTACTCAAAATTTCTGCTACTGGTTCTCCAGAACTGGTCAAAACCTGCTGAAACCCATCTCTCGAAGACAGTCATTAACAAGTGGAAAAAATATGGCACAACAGTGACATTACCAAGAACTGGACATACCTCCAAAATTGATGAAAAAAACAAGAAAACTGATCTGAGAGACTGCCAAGAGGCCTTTAGCAACATTAAAAGAGTTGCAGGAATTTCTGACAAGTACTGGTTCTATACAACCTCCTGTGTTTTCCCTATGCCTGAGATGTGGGATAGGATGGCAAGGTGGAAGCCGTTTCTTACAAAGAAAAACATCCAAGCCCAGCTACATTTTCCAAAAACCTACATCAAGTCTAACAAAAACATGAAGAAAAATATTTTATAGTCTGATGATGACAAGATCAGTGTTGTTTTTCCGCCAAACAGAACTTTTTGGAATTATGGCCAAAAAGTTCTGTTTGGCGGAAAAACAACACTACATATCACCAAAAGTATACCATACCTACATTGAAGCATGATGATGGCAGCTTTATAATTTAGGGTTGCTTTTCTTCAACTGGAACAGGGCCTTTAATCAAAATTATGAACAGTTCCAAATATCAGTGTTGGCACAAAACTTTCATGCCTCTGCTAAATTGCTGGAGATGAAGAGGCATTTCAACTTTCAACATAGCAACCAAAAGCATACCTCCAAAAGAAAGGCTTCACCGAAAGAAGATCAAAGTTTTGAAATGGCCCAGCCAGAGCCCAGATCTACAGGTGAAACTCGAAAAATTAGAATATCGTGCAAAAGTTAATTTATTTCAGTAATGCAACTGAAAAGGTGAAACTAATATATGAGATAGACTCATTACATGCAAAGCGAGATAGTTCAAGCCTTAATTTGTCATAATTTGGATGATTATGGCTTACAGCTCATGAAGACCCCAAATTCACAATCTCAGAAAATTAGAATATTACATGAAATCAATAAAACAAGGATTGTACATAGAACAATATCGGACATCTGAAAAGTATAAGCATGCATATGTACTTAGTACTTGGTTTGGGCCCCCTTTGCATCAATTACTGCCTCAATGCGGCGTGGCATGGATGCTATCAGCCTGTGGCACTGCTGAGGTGTTATGGAAGACCAGGATGCTTCAATAGCGACCTTCAGCTCTTCTGCATTGTTCAGTCTCATGTCTCTCATCTTTCTCTTGGCAATGCCCCATAGATTCTCTATGGGGTTCAGGTCAGGCGAGTTTGCTGGCCAATCAAGCACAGTAATCCCATGGTCATTGAACCAGGTTTTGGTACTTTTGGCAGTGTGGGCAGGTGCCAAGTCCTGCTGGAAAATGAAGTCAGCATCCCCATAAAGCTTGTCTGCGGAAGGAAGCATGAAGTGCTCCAAAATCTCCTGGTAGATGGCTGCATTGACCCTGGACTTAATGAAGCACAGTGGACCAACACCAGCAGATGACATGACTCCCCAAATCAACACAGACTGTAGAAAATTCACACTGGACTTCAAGCATCTTGCAGTGTGTGCCTCTCCATTCTTCCTCCAGACTCTGGGTCCTTGTTTTCCAAATGAGATGCAAAAGTTGCTCTCATCAGAAAAGAGGACTTTGGACCACTGAGCAACAGACCAGTTCTTTTTATCTTTAGCCCAGGTAAGACGCTTCTGACGTTGTTTGTTGTTCAGGAGCGGCTTGACAAGAGGAATACGACATTTGGAGCCCATGTCCAGGATCCGTCTGTGTGGTGGCTCTTGATGCTCTGACTCCAGCCTCAGTCCACTCCTTGTGTAAGTCCCCAACACTTTTGAATGGCCTTTTCCTGACAATCCTCTCCAGGCTGCGGTCATCCCTGCTGCTTGTGCACCTTTTTCTTCCACACTTTTCCCTTCCACATAACTTTCTATTAATGTGCTTTGATACAGCACTTTGGGAACATCCAATTTCTTTTGCAATTACCTTTTGAGGCTTTCCCTCCTTGTGGAGGGTATCAATGATGGTTTTCCGCACAACTGTCAGGTCAGCAGACTTTCCTATGATTGTGATTCCTACTGAACCAGACTGAGAGACCATTTAAAGGCTCAGGAACCCTTTGCAGCTGTTATGGCTTAATTAGCTGATTAGAGTGGGACACTTTGAGCCTAGAATATTGAACCTTTTCACAATATTCTAATTTTCTGAGATTGTGAATTTGGGGTTTTCATGAGCTGTAAGCCATAATCATCCAAAGTATGACAAATCAAGGCTTGACCTATCTCGCTTTGCATGTAATGAGTCTATCTCATATATTAGTTTCACCTTTTAAGTTGCATTACTGAAATAAATGAACTTTTGCACAATATTCTAATTTTTTGAGTTTCACCTGTAAATCCAATTTAAAATCTGTGGGATGACCTGAAGACGCTGTGCACAGGAGATGCCCTTGCAATCTGACAGATTTGGAGCCCTTTTGCAAGGAAGAGTGGGCAAAGTTTCCCAAGGACAGATGTGCCATGCTGATAGGCCCCTACCCCAAAAGACTGAATGCTGTCATAAAATCAAAAGAAGCTTCAATGAAGTATTAGTTTAAGGGTATGCATCTTTATGTAACTACATTATTATAATTTTTTTATTTCCCCCCAAAAAAGATTTCATTTTGTTTTTCAATTGAATTGGACACTTACATGTTACACTGAAGATGGAAAAAAAAATCTGAAGTGATTTATATTGGTCTAATTTTATACCTCAAAAACCTGGCATTTTAACAGAAGTGTATAGACTTTCCATATCCACTGTATTGCCAGCTAGCTTTAAAATATTCACTCATTGCATTTTTATCCTATTGATTAAGAACCTCAAGAGTCTTAGGCGGCTTTATGATCACCATAGCATTTCTTAGGTTGAGAGCAGACACCCTATGGGTACTTTTTAGGATTTTTATGGCTTTAAAATGATCTGAATCCAGACCACACAGTAAATTGTTTGCTCCAATCTCTTGAACAGGTGGCCATTTATTCACTAGTAAATTATACTTTTGCTGTTCCATAGAAGGATATATTACAGTGTAAGAGACTAAAGGAAGCAAGTAAACCTTTTTCTTGACATGTGACTAAAAACAACTATTTATAACTACTTATTGATTAAATTCCTAATTAAAAACACTTCCAGACTATCTGGTTCGATGAGCCAAGCCATCCTTCCAGCCACTGCACCACACCTCCTCTCAGGGGAAACCCCACACATCGGGTATAGTGGGCTGCAATCCAGCTACATTTCCCCCTTTAACATGAGACGGGACTCCCAGTACAGCAGAGATTAAACAAACTGCCTTCTACACACACTTGGAGCTTTCTGCGCAGAAAGGCTTGGAATCTTCCCTTTGGAAAGCTATTCTCCAGCCTTGACAGCCACCTTTCCCTGCTGCAGGGAAGTCGCCTCCTTCAGAACTGGGAAGCCGGTCAACGTCCCACTCCTAACATCCTCTCACGGTTGCACCACGTTTAACACCGACTCCCCACGCAGCCTTCGAGGCCCACAACCGCCCCCCCCCCACTCCGCCCTCCCAAGATGGGAACTCACCATATTGCGGAACGAGCGGCTCCCAACGGGACCGGAAAAGGCGGGCGCCTCCTGTCACCAAAGAAAGGAGTAGGAGTTGAATTAGCTGACGTGTAATTGGCCGACCCCGGAACTAAACAGGAAGTGACGTCACCTCGTCCCGCCCCCTCGGCTCCCCGCTCGGACCCAATCGAGGCAGAGAACGAGGTTCGCCTGTGCCGGTGTTCCGTTGCCTTGGAAAGGCGCACGCGATAACCGCCGTAGCGACCGATAAAAGTTTACGTGGGTTTATTTCTCGATGGGGGCGAAGACCGTTATTTCGGGATACGGTCCGATAACAAGTGTTAGGAATGCCTTGTGGCAACGGTGGAACTGCAATTAGAAATATTAGAGCGGTGGGCACAATTGGCATCTTAAGTCAGAGGTGGGGAACTGTGGCCCCTTTTATGGCTGGCTCAGGAATTCTGGGAGTTGAAGTCCACAAGTCATAAAAAGGGCCATAGTTCCCCACCTCCTGATCCAGTGTTTCTCAACCTTGGTAGCTTGAAGATGGGTGGACTTCAACTCCCAGAATCCCCCAGCCAGCGCTGCTGGCTGGGGGATTCTGGGAGTTGAAGTCCACCCATCTTCAAGCTACCAAGGTTGAGAAACACTGCCCTGATCGAAGTACTCTTTCAGAATTCCTCGCGCAACCCAGCGCGCTCCATAAGCGTTGGACTTCCAAGTCCTATAATTTCCAGTTTAGTAGTTCCCTGGGAATTCTAAGGAACTGTAGTTCAGCAGAATTGGAGGACACCAACGGAGGAGGAATCAACTTTTCTTCCCGTTCAATGCAGGGTGCAGTCTGTCACAGATCTGGCTCGCAGCTTTTAAGAAGCTGCAGTTAAGCTAGTCATAAAATGCAAGGTGAAAATGACTTGTTTTGTGTCCCAAGTCGCAAACCAGTTGACCGTATCTTAACCTAGCATGCTGGAATAACATCAAGCATGCAACCTGGAAGTAAGGAATTTCCCGATTGATCAATGGAACAGCAATGCCTCCCGGAGTTTTTCCAAGAAAACACCGGACCACCATTTGTCCGGTTATGGTATAAAGACTTCTGCTTTGAATAGGAGGTTGGACTAGATTTCCAAGGTCCCTTCCAGTCCTATAGTTCAGTATCAGGTGAGATTGTGCATCACATTAACAAAATGTAGACTTGAATGACTTCTGATTAATAGTTCTAAGAACCCTTGAATGAAAACACCTCTATTTTGCAAGCCTTTGAAAAGTATTCAAGACACGTTTTAAAGCATATTGTTTCAGCTTTGTTTTGTATAAGCGGACTGAAAATACTGTTTGTGTACAACAGTACACAAATACATTCATCGTGTTAATGTAATCTGTCCTTCAATAGGACTTACTTTCTAACAGCTGGTTTTCCTAGTTCTTAAAAGCAGGAAAGTTTACTTTTCTTTTTATATAATGTAGTATTCTCAGTCTGATGCTATCCAAATAAGAGTGCCCAACCAGTACCAGAAAGCAATTGAAAACAACTTTTTCCAAAAGCTTTTTATTCACATTTTAACTCTATAGTATAAATATCTTATTTTTTTTTACTTTAGTTACAGAACTAGTGACTAATATTCTGATGCCCCAAGTAACAGTCATGCAAAATTGTATTATTGTGAAAGTTGTCTTGTGGCATAGTTTATAGGATAATTAAGATATCAAGGTAGAGGTATGTTATATTTCATATATTTTGAGTGTAATTAAAAAAAAGAATGAAACCAACATCTCACAATCCATTTTAACATACTTCAAAAATATTGAATAGTCAAATTACTGTTTCCACATTTTTATTTAGAAAATAACAGCAGAGGAAATTGTCTGTTTCAACACAGTAAATTAGAATTTAAATAGTTAGATTTCTAGTCTTATTTCAGAGATAGCAAATGGAAATATCCCACAACAGTCATTATCTTATGATATGAGAAATATTAACAGCAAAAAGTAATACTGTAGGCAAGAGATTTGCAGGAACTCAACATAGAATAAAACTGAGTATTAAGACAAACTGCAACAAATAAGTTTGTCAATCTAATTTTACATGAACATTTTTCATATTTATACACATTTTCCTAATAATATTTCATATTGTGATACCTAATTTCAATAGCTAGAATATGAGAACTTTCTCAAAACGAGTTCAAAGTTGTCTCTTCATATCTGAAAATCTGTTCAATAAAAAAATCCTAATTTTAGTAGCACCTTTGATTTAAAATAACTTATTTACATGTCAAGTTTTTATTAAATGAGATAACTAATTGAGAAGAACATTCTTTACAGAAAGGTAACAGATGCCTGTTAGGACTTTCAGGAACTTGTATGTATGGATAGAAGTGTTTTCCTCTGTTTTTCCCCATGTAAATAGCATAAAGCCTTTTTTAGAAGAATTTTGAAAACAAAATTTTAAATTGTCTAGGATGTCTGTTCACTGGACATCCAAGATGTGTTACAGAACAGCCCGGATGATACAGTAAACGAACATCGGTTAAAAATCCAACTGCTATGGGGTAGATTATGGTGGTTGCTTGATAACTGAAAACAGGCATGGTAACAGTTTATGCTACTCATTGAACAAATAAATCCTACATCCATCTTGGAATGAATTTGGAGCCTTCATCAGATTCTCATTAATGCTAGCACATTAAAAAAACCTGGAGGAGCCTAGTACACTATTTTCTAGAAAATACAGAAGTATTATTAAAATGGTATGAGGCAAATAACTATGTTTCTCACATATATTTCTATTAAAGAGAATTGAAATAAGGCATGATTACAATCATTGCTCGATTATGGCTTGAATGAAAATGTATTAAGTGTTATCTTTATTTCAAAGCAATATTAATTGCATAAAAGCAAACAGTCTGTAGCGTCCCACCATATTTCAAAATTTGCTAAATACTTACACATAACTGAGATTTCAGATGTTCCCCCTCCCAAAAATGCTTAATAAGAAAGGTAGCACTGCCTTTACCAAATATAATATACATGAAGCTAAAAATTCAACCACTTGAATTCAAAATTCAGCCATTTGAATTCTTATGAAGTAAGCTATAATACAGAGAATACACTAGGATCTCTAGAATCTGTTTAAGCAAGCATCTGAAATACTTCTAACACTTGCTTAAAAAGGAATTAAGCCAATTGATTTGGCAGTTTTAATTCTGTTTTTATATATCTAAATCACCTAGAATACTAATTCAAATAGCATAAAATATTACTTGCCTGAGTAAATTTTTGCTTTAATCAATCAGACTCTGATTGCAAGCATAATTCAGAAATTAAATTAAATTAAAATTAAATTAAAATAAGGCAGATTATTGCAGCCTTTACTTAAAGCCTTGGATGAGAAGTTAAACATTTTCAAAGAAAAAAAAGTTCAATTGCCTTTTCAAAAAAGCACCTTTGGGACAACCATGACCTGGATGATTGAGAATCTCTATAGACAGTAATTTTGATTATTAGGTTTTGAAGTCTGATGTATTTGTAGATTTAAAATGACAATTATGACCATTCTAATTGAGACTTCAGGCAACCATTTAGTACATCAAGGAAAAAATAAAAAGGTTCAATGTCCTTGGATTAGATTATCCAATTTTAGAATAAAGGGTCACATGATCAGGAAGCTTTAGACAAGTATACCGTAAGTTGTTCAAGGATTAAAATTAATACAACTTTAAATAAGACTGTATAATCACTTTATTGTATACTGTACCAGTATGAAGAGCTGAAATAGCAGAGTAGCTAGTGTCATCAGTTTTTTGGAAATGTCCTTTTACTGTGTAACAAACATCTTTATCATTTACCTTTAGCAAGAGTGTTAATACTATGCAGTATTTCTGTATTCAGATGCATCAATATGGTCTTGAAATTATTTCAAAAATAAAACAGGAAAAGAGGCTTTAAATTTATTCCATAATAGATACATCTTACAAATATTTGTTGAAGTTGGAGACATGCATCTGTACATACCCACAAACACACTTTACGTGTAAGCAAATAAAATCGGAGGAGAAGAATATTAAAGGGTATCCACAATAGTATGAAATCTAACCTTTCCAAATTCTCAAAGATAAATCACAATTAATCAGTTTCAGATAGTAAAATACTTGCCCTATTCAATCAAACTGTAAGAGCCAAGTAACATAGTTTTATTGTATTTTCAGTAAAGCTGTGATAGTTTAATAACTCATACAAAGATTTAATAACAGCTGTTAATAGAACAATGTATTATTTTTTAGATTTGCCTTTGCACATAAGGCATAATTTATTCTATAAGATAGCATCTGAAGAAATCTCTAGAAGTGTGAAAATCTTATCTTAAGATTAGTATTGTTGATTTGCAAATAGTATGTATTGTCAAATAAAATTTAAATAAACTTCATGAAATCCTGCTTCAAGTTCAAAAGTAGCTTTCAAAAGTAGCTTTCAGAAACCAATAATATTTTAATAGAAATGTTACTCTTCTGTCCCTGTTTTTCTATCCTTTTGCACAACTACTAAATTTTAAAAAATGAATTAATCTTTATTCATTTATCTACTTCATACCCTTTCTATTATAGCAAACATACAATTGAATAAATTATTCATTTTGTAAACACCAATCATATTAGACAGAGAAGTAAATCCATCTGTTCCTTTAATATTAAAAGGCCATTATATTACAAGTAATTTAATAAAAAATTTTAAAAATGGTTGCGTAACTATAAACTGAAACATATGGTAGATATAAAAGACCAATTTAACAATTACAGCTATGATCACTTGCATATCTTAGAAAATCACCAGAATGGAACATTCTGGCTTTTGGTCATTGTGGTCACAAAAACTAGCACTGAAGAGAAACTCTGTTGATTTAAATTAATACTATTTCATACTTTGACTGATACAAAAACAAGATCCTACTATGGATATTTATAAATGCAATGGAAAACTCCTGCAGGAAAAAAAAAAACTTTAAGCCATTTGGTTTACCAATTGGTTGTACTAATATATTGACTGTGGGACTTCACAAAGAGAAAGAACAGACTATGTAAATGCTTTGTATTGTGGACTTTTCAAAATAATATTCTTATGCATATGGGTTTATTTTTAATTTGGCACATTATCAATACACAAGAAACTGAAAGCAAGGCTTAGTGATTAAGAAAAACACAATAAAAGTAAATATCATGAGCAACGTTTAGAAAATACAAAAAAAGTACACAAAGTATATTTTTCCTATCATTCATTGGTAGAATTCTCTTCCCCATTTTACTGTGCTCTCATGGTTTGTTGGGTATAAATCCTGGTATTAAAGTTTAGGGAGCTCATCATCAACTATACAAATCAGTCTTGCCTTTAAGTGCAGATACTACTGATGTCTTGTAAACATTCAGCATTAGTTTGAATCAGCTGTCCCTTGCTGACAACAATCTCCCCTTCTTTGATAAAGTTGTTGATCAAACTGTAGTGTCTCCAAAGGCTTTGTTCCAGCGAATGTAAGCTTCTAAGGTTTGAGGGCTAAGACTGCATTTTATTTTCTTCAAAGACTCATTGAAATCTGACAGCCGAATATTCCTCATCTAAAAGGAAAGAAAAAACATACTTGAGTATCACATATTATTCAGAGATCACTCCCCGTGCGTGCATTCAGTTAGCCATGTTCCCAGGAAGTTTTGTTGATTAGAAAGATTTGGTGTTATAGAAATGGCTAGTTATATATTAATGTGTAAAAGTAAAAAGTTGAGGTTGGAGTGTGTTTATCTTATACTGTGCTAGGAAGAGTTGGAAGTCAATGCTCCCTTTTCTTTCTTTTTGTCTTCTCCCTTGTGTTTCACACCCCCTTTTTCCCGTTCCCTTTCTCTCCCTTAATTTTCTATTTTCTTTTCTTTTTGTATTTTGTATAATAAAAATAAAATTGATAAAACAGTATCACATATTATTGGGTTTAAAACTTGTTTTCTAAAACAAGTTTTCTTTATTAACATGAGACTATCAGCATTGAGAAGCAGACCAAAAGTAATTCAACTTGGATAAGTATTACTATGTTGATTCCACTAGATGGCACTAAAGTATGTGAATCAATTTCAGCAAATCATTTCAGATCATTCTCCCCCCCCCCCCCCAATTTCTAGCCTGCTAAAATGACTTAAAATACAAAGTGCTTAAGGCAACAACATACTCTGATCTCTCTGCTCCCTATTTCAGTCTTAGTCTGTGCATTTGTCATGTCTCTGGAAATTTAGAGGACAAAGAATCTACTAACATGGTGCCATAATAGGAAAGGGAGAAGTTTCAACATTGAGCTGGGGAAACAGAACTTTCCAGAGCATACTAAAGGTTGCAGGATGGAATAGAAAAATCTATGTTGTACTCATGGAATAGTATTTTTTACACTACAGTGCTGTATAAGTGTCTATACATCTAGCCTTTTTTCTGAAGTGTTGCCTATTTTTTAGTTGCATTTGTGTTCTCAAATATAAAATTATGGTTAGTAATTATCTACTTAGAGGAATTATTTCTATGACATATTTAGGGGTATTTAGTTGCTTTTTAGTAGTATTGGATTTTTTTGATATTATATAGACCAACTTGACAACTTAGTACTCTTGTAAATTAAATGCAGGTGTTCTACTCTCAAAAGAGTATCCAAATAATTCATTTCATTTTGAATTTTCAGTTGTGCTCTGAAAACAATAAAAATACAAAATAGTAAAAATGATTGAATTGTTGAAGTTAGCAAAGCACATACCTCACTAGCAGACATGTTCTTCACCTGCTCAGGTTTTAATTCTGTAAATTAAAAGAAACATAATTAATTAGTTTCAAATCAATATATCCTATCAGAAAGCTTAAATATCTGAAGCATGACAACTCTGAATTCTGGCAGTAAAGCTGATTTAAACCAGATGTTTAAATTCATGTTTCTTCATCTTGTAGATAAGGCTCTAGGCAGATCATGGTCATATGACCATGGGAATGCTGCAACAGTTGTAAGTGAGAATTGGTCACAAGTCACTTTTTTCAGTGCCGTTGTAACTTCAAATGGTCACTAAACAAATGGTTGTAAATTGAGGACTATCTGTATTAGGCTTTCAAAGATTTGGGGAGCTTTTACAAGTTGAAGAAGGAACTTACTTCCCAAAACTTTCCATTCTCACTACCATTTTAAAAGAACCCATAAAAAGAAAAAAAGTTAAATCTTTATTTTCAAATTCTGATACATTGCTATAGACTCCAAAGAGGATTGTTGTTAATAGATAATTAATAGATAATTATCTATTATGTCTATTATCTGTTGATAATAGATATTTGCTAATATTATCTATTATAAAACAAAAAGAAAATATTTCAACTATTTTAGATTTAACAATCTGATACACTAAATTTGTTTAAGCTTGTACCTTGTCTTTTTATACTCAATCTTTTTATCATTTAGTTACTATAGCTTTTTAGACTTCACTTTATTATTTCTTTTACCTTACTGTCACATTAATTGCCCCAGCTCCTACCCAACTAGAAATTCGAAAAGATGGAAATATGAATAGATAAATAGGCACCACTTCTCACCACTATGGTGGGAAGGTAACAGTCTTCCGTGTGTCTTGGTGTATAGACATGCTAGCCATATGACCATGGAAAATGTCTTCGCACAGTGCTGGTTCCCTTGACTAAGAAACAGAGATAAGCATCATCCCTAGAGTTGAACATGACTGGAAAGGGGAAACCTTTACTCTTTTTTTCATTAGGTTTCAATGTTTAGTTTGATTATGTTTTACTGTTATCCTGTCCTTATTGGATTAGTTGCAAATTCTGTTATATACTGTCTCGGTGCTAAACTACATTCCTAATGAACACTGTGTGTGTGTGTACACCTATGTATATATGTATACATGTATCTAATTTACAAAGTACCATTACAACCAATGTTAGCTAGTTAATTCCAATTATTGAAATTATTTTAAAATGCTACTAGCTATAGCAAGGACTTGAGCAAATTAAACTATTTCTTTGGATCTTAGCTTAACCAAAGCCGCATATCTGAGCACTTTTTAGAGGCACCTTACAGATGCATTTAATTGAAAGTTAAAATCGTGCTTACCTCGTATAGGGCCCAACGCTGCATCTTTTGCCAATGCTGTTAAGTCGCTACCTGAATATCCATCTGTCATTCTTTAGAAGAGACACAATTTCAAAAATTTATATTCTCTACAGAAAACTAACAAAGTTACATTCTTTATTATAAAGCAGTACAATACAAATGAGTAAACTAGAGTTTTGGATAAATTTTGGATAAAATAATTAGGTCCATAGTTCAGAAAGACTTTTCAATATTTAATGTTCTAATATTAATGATATTAAATTGTAGTCTTATCATTTAAGATGTCAGCATACTATATTTGATGAGAGATGAAGTGCTGATATCTTTTCTTTATAAACAGTGAGGAAGAGAAACGTGACTATGCCATTACTCAGAGCCATTACATTTAGCATTTCTTCTTACGAGCAACAGCTGCAAATATAACTAGGCTCTAGGCACAATCCACCTAGGTTTAGCAGTAAGTTAGAATTTACTCACCTAGCTAACTGTGCCAATTCCTTTTGGGTTAATGGATTTCCTTGTTTGCTCAAGAGATTTTTTAGTAAAAGCAGTCGAGTCTGCAAAATATAACATTCTCTATTTGCAATCTCACCTTTGTTTAAATAATCAAGCAAAGGCACTATACATCTGAAAATTGCGCAGAATGATTTTCACTTTGCAAAGGCAACACAGAGGATTAAGTTTGAAATCATATGGGGTAGAAGTATATTTTAAAAATATCTTTATGCTTCTATGTCTTGCTATTATACAGATATTAGCAAAATGCTAATGGCTTAATAGAAACACAGCAAACTGCAAGAGTTCAGCATTCTTCTATTCAATCTATAATGCCAGTTTTCTTTCGCATAAAAGTGAAAGCTTAGATTTCCAGATAAATGAAAAATAAGTAAACTTGAAGCAGAAAGATGAATTCTCTTCATGTAACCCTTTTACAAATAAGGCATACTCATAACTGATATAGTGACAATTAAACTTCCATCCACATTTAGGTTAATTCTGATGTTAATGGTAATTATAATTTAGGTTCAAATTGTCACTACTTCATAGGAAAATAATCAAAAAGTTAAAGAAAATTTAGATTATGGAAATGAGCAAAGGGAATAATTGACAAAGGAAATAATTAAAAAGAAGGAAAAGAAAAGGAAAAGAATATCACTACAGAAATCCTAGACCTTGTGATAGAAGAATCCATCCTATAATTAAACATGAACAAACCAATTTTTGTATTATTAATTTGCATCCAAGAATTGAATAGGAGACATTCTTTCTTTAAAATATCGCCATAATCTACATACCTCTTCATTGGGCAATGATACATATACTCTTTTGGTGAATCGTCTGAAAAAGAAATAGAAAGTATAGAAGAAAGTATAAAAAGAGCTACTTAAGATTCCAGATATAATAAAAAATATTGAAAATATAATAAAGTTTTCAAACCAGGATTGTAGTTAGCAAAAATGATTTTTTTAACTCTAAAATTTAAAATTGGCCCTATGTTTATTGCTAGCAGTTAATATTAGAATTTCAAGATCACACTTTCTTATCAGCCCAGCTGGCTTTGAGAAGTGGGAATTGTAGAAGAGATTATTATGAGGAAGAAAGATACACTGGGCTTGAGAAAGTGGAATACAGGCAAAGAAAGAAAAGGGAAATAAAAAAAAACAGGAAACAAATAGAAATTGAAAAATCTCAATTCAACATCAAAGCAGCTGCATTTTTCACTTAATTTTACTTATTTTGTAGGCATTTATTTTGTAGGTCTAAGTTCCAATTCTGTATGAATGTGCCAATTTAATTTGCTAACTTAATTATTTTTATTATTTATTTTTAAATAAATTAATAATTGTATAAAAATGACATCTTACTAAACTATTTAAAATATATACCTCAGTGACTTTACTGATTAGAATTTAACAGTGAAAGAAGAGGTGACATGAACAATGGAAGGAAGAAGAAATCACAAGTGTCATTAATAAAATTTAAATTCAGGCCCAATGCATTTTAGAAAATGTGTTGCTTTTTCAAGTTTGCCATAAAAACAGAAACAATGCAAAAATAGATACCAGAATAACTTTCAATACATACAGGTAGTATGACCAGTTGCTTAGCAACCATCCAAAGTTACAACAGACTCTCCCAAAAATCTTACCTCTGACCTGGATTTGAAGTTCCAACAGCTGGTGCCCCCCCCGCTCCCCCCATATCACATGATTGCATTTGGCACTTGGCAACCAGTACGTTTCTACAGTATCCTTGAAAAAGCAATAAATATTCCAAAATATATAGGAAAACTAAATTTTCCTGAACTGAGAGAAGTTTTGAAACACAATGGCATTTGGCCAGAAAGATCTCTCCATTTTCAGTGAATAGAAATTTATATTTCATTTTTAGTGTATTCAACCTGTCTTCAGTAACAAAATGAAGATAAATTGTTGATTTGTATCAAAAATATAGTTACAAAATATTTCCAACAATTCATTCCAATAATATTTCCAGTAAATATATCATCGAGGAAAATATTTATTGTCCATTTTTTTTTTTTACCAAAATAAATATACTCTTTCCTCATGGCGTATCAAATTAGTGTTCAAGAATAGCATAAAAGCTAAATTTATATTATATATTCCTAATTAATTATGCATGAGTTAAAATACCTGAGTACAGCATCATCAAGCTCCTGTGGCCTGTTAGTTGCTCCCATTACTAAAATGCGATCTTCTCCTGAAGACTGTACCTTTTTTCCCCAGAAAGCAAATTCAGATAGAATCAGAAAAGAAAACATCACACTATAATAAAATATATATTCTTGTAACTGGGAACAAACTGTTTGCACAATACCATATTAATGGCAATGCAGAAACCATTATTATTTTGAGGAGTTTAATGACATATTATAATTATATCCTTATTATTAGGAAAAGTCTAGAAGTTTTTATTTCTTGTTTACTGAAGAAAGGAGAAAGGGCGACGGGAATCTTCAGGTAGCCTCAAAGCTTTTCATACACTGAGAGTCATAAACCACCAAGTCAAGGGGAGGTCTTGCAGTCTCCTGACAAATAACAGTCATGATGCTAGGTCTTGATAAAAACCTGGGGTTTGTCATGGTTGCCTCGCTAAGCAACCCTGCTCGCAACCAGATAACAGTAACGGGAGGTGGGAGGGAATGTAAGTGTGCTGTCTGGAAGCGTGAGACAGACTCAAACCCCAACTGGGATTGCAAGTGCAACTGCTTGGTGGACAATGGGAGGTCCAGGGAGGGAAAAGAAAAGTTTTCCTATAATATTTGCGTGTGAAAACATGAGAACTAGCTTTTCTACTTCTGTTCCCATATGGCTTTTCGGTAAAGTTATACCCTTGGAGAAAAAATGTCCCAGGAGGTTCCTTTGCTGTTTAATGCAGTCGGACTGTTGACAGGAATGTTGTTTGTTGTGAGCCTCTGCATTGAACCTAACATTGGGTACTGAGGAAACTGGCCACCCTTGTGGTATTTCTGCTGTTGTTATTAAGGAGCTCCTGGCAACTTGTAAAAGATTGGGGTATTATCATGCTTGTTATTGTATGCTTTTGACTTGAGGTAACAATAAAGCTTAAAGTCATTTTATTCACTGGTGTATATATTGTTTCTAGATCCAAAAGAACCAATTGTCTGGGTGCCTGATCACTGCCCTGACACTTGGCAAAACACACCACTTTGCTCTCATGTATAAATACTGTATTTCACTGTATAGTACATTATAAACACGTAAATAATTTCATTGGATTTGGTGGTCTTGAACCTAGCAGCAAGCACACTGAAAAATACTTGAAGCTTAGTAAAAGGGGGGGTGGGATGGCAAAGAACAGTAACAGTTCATCTTTTACTAGAAAAATCTCTACTGTTTTGTTTTTTAAAAAAATCAATAATAGAAAGTTTAATCTTTAGAGTCAAAAAATGCTATATAACTGCCACTAACACTCAGCACTGTAATACTGTTCAACGTTTAATACTTACGCCATCAAACTCTATTAAGAATTCTGTTTTTAAACGTCGGCTAGCATCATGTTCACCTTCTCTTCTTTCACATAATAAACTATCCACTTCATCTAAAACGTAAAGATAACCTTTATTGTCATTTTTTACTGTGAGCACACTGTCATACATTAAAAATGAAATTCTGTTGCCTGCTCAAAAGAAAGTATATATCTACCCTTACCCATACATTACACACATATGTATACATGCTATATTACAGGTGAAACTCAAAAAATTAGAATATTGTGCAAAAGTTCATTTATTTCAGTAATGCAACTTAAAAGGTGAAATTAATATATGAGATAGACTCATTACATGCAAAACGAGATAGTTCAAGCCTTGATTTGTCATAATTTGGATGATTATGGCTTACAGCTCATGAAAACCACAAATTCACAATCTCAGAAAATTAGAATATTGTGAAAAGGTTCAATATTCTAGGCTCAAAGTGTCCCACTCTAATCAGCTAATTAAGACATAACACCTGCAAAGGGTTCCTGAGCCTTTAAATGGTCTCTCAGTCTGGTTCAGTAGGAATCACAATCATAGGAAAGTCTGCTGACCTGACAGTTGTGCAGAAAACCATCACTGACACCCTCCATAAGGAGGGAAAGCCTCAAAAGGTAATTGCAAAAGAAGTTGGATGTTCCCAAAGTGCTGTATCAAAGCACATTAATAGAAAGTTATGTGGAAGGGAAAAGTGTGGAAGAAAAAGGTGCACAAGCAGCAGGGATGATGCAGCCTGGAGAGGATTGTCACGAAAAGGCCATTCAAAAGTGTTGGGGACTTTCACAAGGAGTGGACTGAGGCTGGAGTCACTGCATTAAGAGCCACCACACACAGACGGCTCCTGGACATCGGCTCCAAATGTCATATTTCTCTTGTCAAGCCGCTCCTGAACAACAAACAACGTCAGAAGCGTCTTACCTGGGCTAAAGATAAAAAGAACTGGTCTGTTGCTCAGTGGTCCAAAGTCCTCTTTTCTGATGAGAGCAACTTTTGCATCTCATTTGGAAAACAAGGACCCAGAGTCTGGAGGAAGAATGGAGAGGCACACACTGCAAGATGCTTGAAGTCCAGTGTGAAGTTTCCACAGTCTCTGTTGATTTGGGGAGCCATGTCATCTGCTGGTGTTGCTTCATTAAGTCCAGGGTCAATGCAGCCGTCTACCAGGAGATTTTGGAGCACTTCATGCTTCCTTCCGAAGACGAGCTTTATGGGGATGCTGACTTCATTTTCCAGCAGGACTTGGCACCTGCCCACACTGCCAAAAGTACCAAAACCTGGTTCAATGACCATGGGATTACTGTGCTTGATTGGCCAGCAAACTCGCCTGACCTGAACCCCATAGAGAATCTATGGGGCATTGCCAAGAGAAAGATGAGAGATGAGACCAAACAATGCAGAAGAGCTGAAGGCCGCTATTGAAGCATCCTGGCCTTCCATAACACCTCAGCAGTGCCACAGGCTGATAGCATCCATGCCATGCCGCATTGAGGCAGTAATTGATGCAAAAGGGGCCCAAACCAAGTACTAAGTACATATGCATTCTTATACTTTTCAGAGGTCCAATATTGTTCTATGTACAATCCTTGTTTTATTGATTTCATGTAATATTCTAATTTTCTGAGATTGTGAATTTGGGGTTTTCATGAGCTGTAAGCCATAATCATCCAAATATGACAAATCAAGGCTTGAACTATCTCGCTTTGCATGTAATGAATATATCTCATATATTAGTTTCACCTTTTCAGTTGCATTACGAAATAAAGTAATGAGACTTCATCGAAACGTCGCCAAGACACTTCCAATTTTACACAGGAGAAAACCTGAATAACCAAAGACCTATATATACCTATACCCATGCATATATACATATATATTAATCACTGTCCATTTTGAATACATAGCAGAAATTATACAATCAATATTAAATATATACTTTAATACAGTGTAAAATTGTTGTAAAAATGCAACCCTCTATATTCTAAATAGCATATATTTCTCAAGAGCTCTTAAGTAAATTATCAACATTTTTAGGAATGACAATTAAAATTTCTGGTCCAGGTTATTAATATACTATCTGCAAAGCACTTAGCCAAATATGGCTTATCTTAAAAATCTAAGCAATCAGATCTAGTTAGTACCTGACTAGGAGACCCAACAGGAAATCTTAGGATAGGAGGCTAGACCAAGAAGTTTAGAAAAAAAGAGAAGGTAATGGGAATCTATTTCCATACATTGGTTAAGAAAGTTAACAAGTACCTGTCAAGGTCATTGATTGGGGAAAATTTTGCTTTTTTTAAAAAAAGAAAAAATTCCTGTTCTCCAGTAGGGATTATCAGTACTTGTTATAACTGGTATAAAATAAATTTAAAACTGTGGTTTAAGAACGTATTATTTCGGCAATACAACTCAATATAATAAAATGGATAATGAATAATATGTTATTCTCAATTAAAAGACTATTTTTAGAAGGTTTATGCTTTAAATTTAAATCAAAATTTTAACTAGTCAGATACATGAAATTTTACCAATAAAAATGATAGAAGGCTGAAGTTCTCTAGCTACTGCAAAAAGTGCACGGACTAGTTTCTCTCCTTCACCAACCTAAGGGAAAAAAACAAAGAAGGTACCTACTTCAAATTGATTGAATCATATGCTTCACAACTGGCATATTATCAGTGGATACTAAAACACGACTAACTTCATCTATTCTATGACTGTGTGACATTAAATCTGTGTTACAATATTTACTATATTATAATTAAATTAATTTTTAAAAGTTCATCAAAGTTTTCATCTCTATCTCCCTCTACAAGCCAGGCACACATAAAAAGCTTCCCCCCCCCCCAAGCAGGCTACCCCAAAGAATGTGGAATGGAAAAGGTTTTAAAAGGAAATGGGTTTTTACAAGATTAATATATACTTATTACTCCAAGCTAATAACAAAGGAAAATATAGAATCATACAATCATACTGTATTGGAGGAGCTTTTTTGCTTCTGTCTTGAAAGAAACACTAAACTGAAATGTTAACGTAACACATATAATATAAAAATCTGTTGCTGCCAATTAATGCAGATATGTCTTTCTAAGATCTTTTATATTACAGCTTTGAAGTTTTATGTATTCCAGTGGAATAAAATTAGATACGGATGTAGATGCAAAATTAGAATAGTTTAGAAACAGATAAATATTATTTCCAATGTACTGGAATCTGGTGAAAATACCGCTCCATTTATTATTTTTTTGAAAACTTCCTAAGATGATTTGTTAACCACAGCCAGAATATAATATTGCTACTCACATATTTTGATGTCAGACTTGCAGCACTTATGTTAAAGAAGGTTGAATTTGATTCTGCAGCCACTGCTTTGGCCTATATTTAAAAAAAATATTGGTTGAAAGCTGCAACATAATACCAAGCATGTAACATCTTTCAGCAATGTAATTATCCTTATTATTAAGAGTTCTGCTGAATTGGGCACATATGTGCCCAGTAAATAACTATATATGTTAAAGGAAATTTCAATCTGTCAGCACTTTAGCAACATATGTTATACTTTTAAATGTTTGCTTATATATTTCAGATTTTACTTTTCCGTGTAAGATACTGTGAAATTCTGACCATTCTTCTAACTGGAGTACCCAAGACCCAGCATGAAACTACTCTGTTATCTCAAAATGATAGGAAAGAATATTTCTTGGGTACACATATAAAAAGCCGCCTTGAGTCTTCAGAGAGGGGCGGCATATAAATTGAATTAATTAAATATAAATTGAATTAATTAAAATATAATGTTCAAACACTGTTCCATAAGTAATATGCCAAAGCACAAATAGACAGTATTTTCTGGCTAAAGGGAAGGGCAGAACAACTGAAATGAATGAGCTGGGAGTACAAATGGCATCTATTTTTCTGGATTAAGGGACGAAATTTTGAGGATTTTGAAAGAAAGAAATTATTTTAAGCCTCTTTTAAATCTCACATGTTTGTCTCCTGTCTTAAAATGACAGAAAAACACACTGCCAATTTTTAGCAAATATAATCAGATTTAGAAGAGGTCCTAGCTCTCTTACCAGCATCGTCTTCCCATTTCCTGGTGGGCCAAACAACAACAATCCTCGTGCAGGAGCCCTAAGTCCTGTAAACAACTACAAGATTGACTGAATTACATTTTGGTTCATGGCATAATCAGAACTCTTCAGCCTATAAACTAGTAATTTTATACCTGAGAGAAAACATTGTTAATGTGTTTTGCAGTAGATATGAAAAACACTGATCATCCTGATCACTGAATATTTTGTCATCAAACTCTATTTTTTTGTACTTGATACTGGGTCAGGATAAGAGTCTAGGAAAAATAGGTCAAAAAAGACCACTAAAAAAATCAAATAATACAAAATAAAATTGTGAAACTAATGCTTAAATTACTAAATTTAAGATATATTATTTGGAATTTACCAAGCTATAAGGGCTATAGAAACAATACATTTTCTAGAATGGAATTAATTTATTTTTTATTATTATAAATTGATATTCATTTTTCAATCAACTAATGCTATTATAGCCTATTATCCAGGATTGCAGTTCTACGTTTTCTTCACAAAGTGTATTTTAATAGCCAGGTGTGATCCATCTGACAGAAGAAAGAAGAGACAGCAAAACTGCCTCCAGTTGTCTGTTCTGGCTAATACATATACTGTGGATTTATTTTGCTAATTGCCTTTAGTGTTTATCTTAAGAAAACGAACATGTAACATAGAGAGTATATTAGTTGGAATGATTATATAAAGATATGTCTTTTATTATAGCATTAACAATAAGTTTGTTTTTCTTTCTTGCAACATCTTTAAACATAGCCTGAAGAGAAAATTAGCTACAATAGACATAAAAATGTGATATACAATAGTATATAAATGAAACACAATGGGGGCCTTTAGACCTTTGTTCTGATACTTTTCACAACAGACCAAACATTAATAAGAGCAGTAGCCACCCATCAGCAAAATTCACAACATCTCAAAAATTCACACCAAATGGATACAAGCAGTTTTTTTTAACAAACAATGAAACACAAGAATTGTGCCTCATAGGTAAATATTAAATATATGAATTTCAGAACACAATAAAAATTAAATTACCAATTCATTTTTAAATATTCAAGAATATGTTTTCTGATAATTTAAGTTCAATTTTCCTACCTTCTATTTATTAGAAATGGATTGTGATGGCAAGCATTTGTTCATTCAATTGCCAGAGAATTGAACCTGGATTGATTGCACTTAACTACCTGTACTTATCAATAGTAATATTATTTCAATTGTCAATTGATGCTACAAATGCAAAATCTGAACTCTGGTGCCAAAGTCTACTGAAAGATTGGAAACCCAGGTGACTTGATCAAATATTTATATGTAGGGACTCTAAATCAAATATTCACCTGCAAAATTTTAAGAGCCAAATCAAAACTATTTCCTGAAAGTTGTGTTCAAAAATGTGCCCACTGTTTCCTCAAACTGCAGCAGAGATAGGAGGACTAGGGGTCATTAAGTGTGGCCATCTTACTTAATGACCATCACTGCTTGCAACAATAATGGGCAGGCTCCATTACAGTCATAGGTCAAAGAGCATCTGTAGACCTATTTTATCTTTAATACTGGTTTGCAGATACACTTTGCCTGCCAGCATACTAAACAGAAGGGCAATTTTCACTTTCATTAGGTTTCTGATCCAGCTCAGCATGTTCGCTGGCAGAATGGAAGAGCAAATTTGACAGTACTTCCACTCTACTGTAGATTCCTAGAACACAAAAATCTGGTTCTAAAAATAGAGAGACCATCTGGAGAACATGGAAGAGTGAGTGGTAGGTGCTGCATATGAAGAGATGGTTAAAATTGTTTCTCCCTCCGTTCCTGGGCAAGGAGGATTCTCAGCAGAATTTCATTTAGAAATGGATGATATTCATAGGAAGGGCATACCTAATATTAACTTTCAATTGAAAATATAATTATGCTTTGTTTAAACTTTACCACTGAAGACCTAGCAGCATGAATGTATAGTGGAAGAGTAGATAATATTCATTTTAGCTTATTATTGGACATGTGATTAATTTCTACTTATTAATCTATGCAATACAATCAATGTATTGGACCAATAAAAGCTAAATATTTTAAGTAACTAGAAGAGTGCCAGTTTTACTCCAGCATCTAATGCAATACGCCAATTGAACTTCGATACAGAAAAACTGTGAGTAATAATTACAAGTTATAATAGATGCAAATATAAGAAATATACATGTTACTTGAATACATCCAAAATGCTAATTTTTTAAAAATCAAAGATAATGAAAACATAGAAGATGCAATAAAACAAGCCAGGAAACAGATTGCTTACTTCAGGCCTAAGTGAGGGAAGGATAACAATTTCTTGCAGTGCCTGTTTAGCCAACTCCTGCCCAGCAATATCATCAAAATTGACAGATGGCCCACTAACAAATACAGAATAGTAATTAGTGCAACAATAGGCATCTCATTCTTCCAGAGTGCAGCTGAGTATTTCACACTCTTTGTCTCAACTGATTTTCTTTAAAAAAAAAACACACCCAAAACCTTAGTCAAGAAATTCTCATGTATATTACATTTTATATTTTTAAAAATATTTTCATTTCTTCCTATCGAAATCTTAAACAGCTAGAGAAAAAATAATATAAACATTACTTGCCCTGAAAATAATTACACTTGATATTTACTAAAAAGCATTCCCATCCCACCACCCACAAAATACTACTGGAACTTACCTGTCTACAATTTCATTGAGAATAAGATTAGCAAGGTTACTATCCACATTTTTGAAAATCTTTGTGTCTTTCTTTTTTCGTACAGCAGTTGAAGGAGTAGAAGGCTTGGTGGTTCTATTATTTTTTGGAGTAGCCTAAGAAAGCAATTATTTCAAATATATTTCAATATTATTACAAAAAAGAATTAGATATCAGCTTCAGTAATCTAGGAAGGAAATTTCCATTCAGCATCTAACTAAATCAGTTAAACAAATCTTTGACAAGGCACAAGTTAACTTTATTTTTAAAAATAAAGAAAAAAAAAGTTAATTAAATATTGCAAAAATTAACATTGACATCAAGGTATTGTCAATTCTTAGCAACCATATATATTTTCTCCATAACATACTTTTATAAATTTAGTGAAGGAAAGGAAAAACAGAGCACAAATATATAATACCATGTGGAAAGAAAAGGAACTGTTGTGGTAAAATACATAATTATTCTCTAGATAAGCAGAATTCTGTACCTCTAAACAAAAATAACTTACCATATTTTTCGGATTATAAAACACACTCCCCTCCCCCCCCAAAAAAGTGGGTGGAGATGTCTGTGTGTCTTATAGAGCGAATGTTGCCAAAGCCTCACCCACCCTCCGGCCTCCATCCTCTGGCCTCTACCTCCCAGCAATTTGCCTCCTTGCAGCAAAGAGCAAACAGCCTGGTCAGCTTCAGCACAGCCTGATTTAGCATGAGCAGCTGATTGGCGGTTGGATCGGCCACCTGGAATACTGACAATCAGCTGTTCCAGGCTGTGGGATTGGCGCCGCCCATCACCGCCTCTGTACACCCCTTTTATGGCCTCCACGTGTCCTGTTTTCTGATCCCCACCACCTGGAATGGGCCTGGAATGGGCCGAAAATGGGACACACAGAGGCGGCGATAGGCGGTGATCCCAGCAGCCTGGAACAGCTGATGGTTGGTATTCCAGGAGGCTGGTCTAACCGCCAATCAGCTGCTTGTGCTGAATCAGGCTGTGCTGAAGCTGACCAGGCTGTTTGCTCTTTGCTGCAAGGAGGCAAATTGCTGGGAGGCAGAGGTCATTTTTTTTCTTGTTTTCCTCCCCAAAAGCTAGGTGTGTTTTATAGTCCAGAACGACTTATAGTCCCAAAAATATGGTACTGTATATCCCATATTATTTATCAAAGTTTTAATTGCTTTTAAACAACTATTTTTTTAATAAATAAGAGACAATGTAATAATCCTTCCAATGCCTAACAAATCATGCTGATAAAAAGCAAAGGTAAAATCTGTACAAGAACTCTGTATTATCACTTTGAGTTGAGGGCAGTGATATTCTAAACTATGTTTTTTCTACTCTGAAAATAATAAACCCAGAAGAAAATAAGCTCAATATCACCATATCTGCTTTCTAAATCTATGGTTTAAAAATTACCAGTAAACTAAATTGGAATACTTGAATTCTTAGCCATCCTTAATAGTTCTACTATACTGAGAATAAAAATCTCTGTGTGTATGCAAACAATACAGACTTTTTGTTAATTTTAAAAATGACAAATATTTTAGCTTTTCCAACAGAAAAAAGTGTTCTAACTTTTTGATCATTTTGTTTCCTCTTTTCCATAAAGTTTTTCATGCCAATATTTTCCAGGCATCCAAGTACCCATATGATATGTGAAATCATTTCTCAACCTTATAATTAGAGCAGTTTTGCAACCCAGTTACCAACTTGTAAAATATGGGCAGAATCCAGATATTTCCAATGATAGAAGCCTCCCATCAGCAAAATGGGAAAGAATGCTATACAGGTAGTTCTCGACTTACAACAGTTCATTTAGTGATGGTTCACAGTTACAATAGCTCTGAAAAAAGTGATTTATGAGCATTTGTCACACTTATGACCGTAACAGCATCCCCATGGCTATGTGGTCAAAATTCAGATGCTTGGCAACTGGCTCATATTTATGATGGCTGCAGTGTCCCGCTTTTGCAACTTTCCAACAAGCAAAGTCAATGGGGAAACCAGATTCACTTAACAACCTGGTTACTAACTTATCAACTGCAGTGATTCACTTAACAACTGTGGCAAGAAAGATACTAAAATGAAGCAAAACTCACTTAACAAATGTCTCACTTAACAGAAATGTTGGGCTCAATTGTGGTCGTATATTGAGGACTACTTGAATACTGAATTCACTATTCCCTTCATTATTTTCTGTAAAATCATTGAAAAGCATTTTTCCACTTTGTATCAGATACCTTCTACAGATAACAAGAATGACACTAGATACAATCACAACCTCCGGGAGTAGGACGGTATAGAAATTTGATAAATAAATAAATAAATAAAATAAAAACCTTAATCAAAATTAACAGTAAAATAACATTAAGTAGTTTTTCCCCCTCTAAAATGAGTTTGGGATTACAAACTTATACAATTCCCTTATAGTAAATCACATTTTTGCTCCATTAGTTTCTATGGTCTATTCTAGTCTCTACCAGCCTTTCCTAGTAATATAAATAACTTAGATTTTGTTGCATGCAAAACATGCTATTTATGAAATACAATTCCTTTATTTTGAATTGCAACTTTTCTATTTCCTTTTCTATTTCAATTGCAACTTTTCTACTTGCAACTGACAAATATGCAATATACTGTGCATAGAAGCTAGTGCCCTACCTTCTGAGTTGCAGCTGAAGGAACTCTAGGTGCAGAAACATTAGAAACTCCAGTATAACTAGGTGTTCTTTGGTGCCCAGAAAATCCTCCAGATCCAGTCTTTGCCATAGATTTTGAACGAGGAAGTGAATTACTACTGTGAGACAGTGGATCCTTCTTTTTTGGAACAGTTCCATTTTCTACAAAGAAAAAGAACAAATTTGTTACTACAAAAATATTCAAATCAACTAATTGCACATGTACTTACTTTTTAAATTGTTACTATCTATTAATTCAGTTGATTTATAAGGCTGATTTCACAAAACAACTCTGAGCAATAACATAGGGTTAAATCTCACAATACATAATGAATAATATAAAAACACATAATTTAATGTACTTATTTATAGCCATTACCCATAAGTGGGTAAACACATCATCATTGTGGACAGACCACCTCATGATTTATTGTAATAATGTTGCTTTCTGTTTGCACTGATATTTTGTAAACTTTATTGAGTAGGTTGCTTTGTTGGAGAATTTTAGAACTAAAGCTATTATCATTTCCTGCAAGCACAGCAAACATATCTAAACACTGGGCTACACTATGTATACTAAAAATGTCCAAAACTTAACAATTCTTATTGTTTTTTTTTTAAACTTCTTAGACTATTTATAGAAGCAGTTTATACCAGGTAGCATACAACTATTTTTGTAGTATTCAAGCAATATAAATTTAGAATGAAACACAGTACAGGTTGTCTTCGCTTAACAACAACAATTGGGACGACCAACTCCATTGCTAAGCAAGACATCACATAGCTTTGACTTGCGATTTCTCCATTGACTGCTTGTCAGAAGCCAGTTGTAGAGCATGCAAATAGTGATCACGTGATGTGATATGCTGCAACAGTCATAAACAACCACCAGCTGTGGAGCACCAAATCTCAATCATGGGATGTTGCAAGTTCAAGGACCAGTCATAAAGTTATTTTTTTCTGGTCGCTAAACAGAGCAATAATAAAATGAGGACTACCTATAATCAAACATTCAATGGAAGAAGGTAATATACATATGATGGACTTTTCTTTACCTAATGACACTAATGTCACTAATCTAGATTACTTTATAATGTCACTAATCTTGATTACTTTATAAAGGTTATCAACAACAAAGCAAGCAGTTAAAATATTTCTGAATATATCTTAGAAAGTTAGAGTCACTCTTCACTTAACATTACGCATTTATTTATCAAATTTATATGGTCACCCAACTCAGAGTTGTACACTCTAGATGGTGCACAACTGTCAATAAAATATATACTGAAAATAAATATTTAAAAACAGAAAAATCAGCTTTAAAATGAGATAATTAAAACTAAAAATACATGCAAAATATGTAGCACCTCTCAAATAATTTCAGAATGATTCATAAAGGATTAAAACGTATCAAACAAATCAAGCAACAATAAAGTTGTCAACATTATTTGCTTTGATATCTAAAAGACAGCAGCAGAGACACCATGTAAAATGCTTAGGAATAAGACTCAATTGGGTAGATGCGAGAGCCTCAAGACCATCAAAGAAGTTTATATTAATGTCTTTAGAACTTATAGAAAAACTAGGACTCAGGATAGCTGGTTCTAAACAAGAGTTTAAATTCTGTTTGAAAACAGTGAAAAGACAAAGTACTACAGTAATTAGATTTCCAGACAAGCTTCAACAGACAGTGCCGGAATGAATAAATAAAACTTGTTGTAAGTTGCTCACTTGTTGTAAACCACTTAGTTGCCTTGAATCGCAATATATGCAACAAATAAATTTAATAAATAAATAAAACCACGCAATAATCTATTTTAAGATTACACAGAAACTAGCCCATCTGTCTCAACCAGTGAAAATATTACACACATTATGAACAACAGAATTTAGGTTGGGAAGGGGGAATGAACTTGCATTGAACTTAGATACAAATGTATGTTAAATAAAAATATTACAGTAATATTAACTGGACTAATGTACCATCAACTGGCATTCTAGCAAGAATGAACAGTTTGATTTCTGCTTCACGAGGCAACCGTTTCCTATTTGTGCTCCTGATAAGATCTTCAGTCTCCTGGTCTTTGTAGAAGTCCAATGTTGATTCTAAATAATATTTTAGTATTTACAGTGCCTCACCTGATCCAAGTATAAAAATGAGATAGAATGTTTGCCTGTTTCTTGTGTACATATCTCTTCAGTACTATCTATATGATCATAATATTCAACTCCCAATTTCTGAATGATTTTATTATGTTAAAAGCACAGCTAATGTGGATTTCAAATAAATTTGCAATTCAAGATCTGATAAACATACTATGTTTTTCAAAGTGGATAGAAAGTAATGATTAGCTGATCAGAATTGCAAACTGATTTTGTTTTAGGGACGTGGGTCAAATATTTTACTTTGATACAGTAAATCCACAAAAACATCTAACTATTGGATAGTTGATTATCTGAAGGAAAATTAAAAAGAAGAACAGAATAGGAAAAGATACAAAACCTTACTATTTTTGGATATGAAATTTATTAGAACAGAAATTGCTTTCCATGCAACCTAGTCTATATGATTATTTGCTTTAAAAAGTATCAATAAAAGTAGTTGCAATTGCAAGCAGTAATCAGTTTTTTCTTCTACAATATAGTGATATGCTGATTCCCATTATGCTGTTTCATATATAGGATTAGTGTCAGTACATCCCAAAGGATGAAGGCTATTGCTGAGCACATTGTAAGCCGCCCTGAGTCTTCGGAGAAGGGCGGCATATAAATCAAATTAAAAAAAAAAAATGGATGAAGTCACACTGTTGCCCTACAAATATAACTATCAAAATATAACTATCTTGCACAAAGCCATGTATGGATATTTGACAATTCTAGTTACCGAATGAAGAAAAATTCCAACTGTGTAAGGTAGTCCTCAACTTATGACCATAATTGAGCTCCAAATTTCTGTTGCTGAGCAAGACAGTTGTTGAGTGAGTTTTACCCCAGTTTATGAGTTTTTTCTTGCCCCAACTGTTAAGTGAATCATTATGGTTATTAAGTTAATAATAAGGCTGTTAAGTGAATCTGGCTTCCCCATTGACTTTGCTTGTCAGAAGGTTGCAAAAGGGGATCATGTGACTCCAAGACACTGCAACAGTCATAAATATGAACCAGTTGCCAAGCATCTGAATTTTGATCATGTAACCATGTGGATGTTGCAATAGTTGGAAGTGTGAAAAAAGTCACATTTTTCACTGCCATTGTAACTTCAAACAGTTATTAAATGAAGGGTTGTAAGTTGAGAATTACCTGTATTCATATACCAATACAAATTGTTTCAAGCAAAGCACCACATCACACTAAATCAGTTAGTGAGAGTATACTTTTAGAGAGAAATAATTGCCAAAAATGTATTTATAGAGCAAAAAAAATCAGTAAGGAAAGTATTAATACATTTGATACTATTTGGAGTTATTTCAGAAGCATGTCTTATAAAGAATAAAAATGACTGAAGGTACAAGCTACAAACCTCATAAAAAAAACCTAAGTAAGAAATTTCCAAAGAAGCTTAACCAGAAAAACACACTACCTAAAATTTTTCTCTTAATTTCATTTGTTCTTATTTCTTAAACATGAGGAACACTGAACACCAATAATTTTCTCATAAACTTCAAGCTGATTTTCTCATTATTATATCGCATGTACACACACTGACAAAAAAAGCCAGGAAAAAAATATCCTTCAATAGGAGATATACGCAAACATGTATTCTCTGCTTTTACTTTTATAAAAAATAGTAATCAACATAATAGAGAGGTCAATTTTTAAAAAATGAAATCTTTTTTTTCCTAGCACTGCATTTTATAAGGGTCCTAAATAGACTTTTTCCAAAATTCCAAACTTTATGTCAAAATACTAAACTTTAAAACTAATGCCTTTTCAAGACATAAGAAATGTTAAAAAATAAGGAAAGCAGTTTGGTGAAGACAACATTAATTCAGCATAGATTAATAAGAAACTATAAAAGAGAAAACATTTTAAAAATATATTAGGAGCAGGGTATTTATTGCTGCATATTTTGTTTTGATAAGGTAGATACTGAGAGACATCCCCCTAATTAATTAGGTGCTGGGAAAACCAAACCCACCTGACTGGAGATGTCCATTGCGGCATACCAGGTTAGTATTGTCACTACGGACTTCCATTTGCAGCTTGGGAATTTGCTTAACTGCCTGCATCTTCTCTATGCAACAGAACAGAGGAGGGAAAAGGACAAATAAAAGACAAAAAATGAACCAATGAAAGTTACGTATACTGGTAATACCAAAATGATTTTGCCTTTAGTTGGCTTGATAAGGATTAAAGTTAAAAAGCTTATATTTAATGTTTACAATGTTATGAAGTCACATCTGATTAATAAAATACAACTTATGTAAAACTGTGAACTGCAGTTAATAACTGCATTATTCAGAAATAGCAAATAGTGGGATACTTTAAAATGAATGTGCAAATAATTATGATGATTTCTTCTACCTATAATCTAAGAAAATCTACAATTTGTTGGTTCAATTTGCAATCATATTTCATACTAATTTTTTAACAAGTATTTATTTATAATAAGCATTGCATTTTAAGCAGCTAAATATATTTGTTATCTACAGGTTATTTCAAGTTGCTATATAATTCTATAAATTATAGAAGTGCCCACAAGAGCCCTCCTTTCTGATCAAGTGAACTTTCCTAATTATTAAGTAATTGTTACATAATTAAAATAAAATTACTACTTTTCTAGCAATAAGGTTTAGCATTGCATTATAATTATCAGAAATAAATTAGACAGATACAGCTCATAGGTGATCATTAAAAAATTCTAAAACTTCCACGTCTAGTTTTAGAATAAGTTATCACCCTTTGAAATGAACAGCTTAGTAGATATCATCCTGAATTTGACTGTCAGCAGTTTACAACAACATTTAGATTCACAAATAATCTATTTGTAAAATCATGGTCCTTTAGAAAGCAGATCAATACTCATCTCTTTTTTGTACTTCAAAAATAAAACCAGCCATTAAAAAAAACAATAGCTTTTTAATACACATTAAGCTAAAAAAATGGTATTCCGTAATAACTACTTTGTTACTATCACAGAACAATCTAGATTCCTTTTTGATACTATCATGTATTTTCATGTAAAAAAGTACTGCAATATAGCTTTAACTAAAAGAGGCATCACAGAAAATACAAATTCAATTAATACATGCATTTTTTGGAAAAAGATTCTTACTCAGTCCTTCCTAAAATCTTAAATAAGATGGCCAAAGTTTTAAAAAACTAAAGATTGTGCTACCTATCTCATATTTCTTTTCTATGTTTCTTTCTTGTATACTGTTACCCAACAGTCCTTAGTCAAAAAGATGACCCTCAGCTGGTCATATCAACACATTGTAAAGACATATGTATACAGAATATTTATTCCATATCATCTACACCAGTGGTTCTCAACCTTCCTAATGCTGCAACCCTTTAATACAGTTCCTCATGTTGTGGTGACCCCCAACCATAAAATTATTCCTAAAACCATTGAAAATATGTGTTTTCCGATGGTCTTAGGCGACCCCTGTGAAAGGGTCGTTCGACCCCCAAAGGGGTTGCGACCCACAGGTTGAGAACCACTGATCTACACCAACCTTTCTCAACTCGGAATCAGCAAGAGGTCTCTAAGGTTCTATAAGACATTATGATTGGGGGGAAAAACTTTTTTTAAACGAATGCAATGCTAGCACTCATAATGATGGGGATTTTTACACATCACAACTCAGCTCCTGGCCAACACTTTGCTGTTGTTATAAATGTTGACAAGTGTGGGTTGCATAGGTTACAAATGAATTGTATTGGGAAGTTTTCATATTTTTTTGTGAAAAATAATTGTTTAATTTTATGCAGGGATTCACTAAGATCTGAAAATTATTTCAAAGGTTTCTCCAGAGTAAAAAGTTTGAGAAAGGCTGATCTAGGACATAATTCCTTAAGCCTGCTTAACCATTTCTAAAGACTGTATGAAAATTAATCTTTATACTTCCTTTATTTCATGTTGAGGGTAAACACTATATATATATATCTATATATATATCAGTATATGTAATATATGTAATATATATAATATATGTATATATTCATCAGTAATGAAAAAGTTTCACTGCCTTCATGTTCATTTCCAAACATAAGTCACAGCACTGATGTTTGCTTGCACATAGAATCTTGACCTCCCACAAGAATTACTGATAACACAGCTGAATGGATATGGTGACTGGGCATACTGCCAATTATATACTATGGTTAAGAATATCAATGGCAAAATCATTTCAAGCTACTTTCATTTCTAAGTGCTTTCTTCCCTTTACAAATCCAAATTGTTTATTAAAGAACTGGGAGATCAACGAAAAAGACAGGATAACAGCTGAAAATAAATGAAGGAATTTAGGCCACAGATCAGTCCTTTCTGAAGTTTGGTTTGCAGTTTATCATCATGGTAGAAAAATATTTATTCCTCTACCCCATTATATTTACACAGAGCAGAAAAGCATTGCATTTCTCAGTGTGTGGCATCTCCTGTGAAGGGAGCCAGAACATATTACTCTCTGTAGTTAAAACTGAGAAGACCCACTTGAACTGAACATCAATGCTGAGGCAGGTCTTAGAGATATAATCCCCACAATTGCTTGTATTGCTTCGGCTTGCACATCACAAGGATGCAAATGATGTATGGCAATATAAAAACTAGGAACTATCTACTCAACTGGCCTCAGGTTAAGAACAATTATCAGTCCCTCTTTGTAAGTGATAGAGCTTAAGTCTCTCATCTTAAAGGAATTAATAAGACCACTATTGAAAACACTCTTTTAACCTGGAGAGATCTGTGCAAATATTGAATAATCTGAAATATTCAGTTTTTAGAAAAATGATTGATCAGCTTGTAATTTCCTCATTCAGATATATCTGGATGATTCTAATTATTTGGATCCATGTCAATTGGCTTTAAATGAGAATATAACATGAAACTACTTTGATGATGACCTTGTCTACAAACTGAATGATGCAGCCATCCCTCAATGGCTTTCAGACTATTTAACATAGTGTTCTTCTACATTAGGGCTGTCAAACTCACGGCCTGTGGACCAGATGTGTCACATGCTAGGCCCACCCTCGGCCAGTTTCGCAAAGGGGAAAAAAGTCAGTGATGCCACCGTGACAACGTGAGTTTGACACCCATTCTACATCATCTGACTGATGTGGGCCTTGCAATACTGTTTTGCAGGTTCCAGTCCTTCCTTACCGGCCTAGTTCAAAAGGTGGTGTTGGATCACTATCTTCAACATCTATATCATTAATACTAGAGCCCTACATGGTTGTATCCTGTCCCCCAACCTGTTCAGTATCATCCTGGAGAGCTTCAGAGTAAGATATCATAAATATTACTTGGCGCTCCCTATCATCCAACTCCAAGAAAGCAATTGAATTTTGGAAAATTACTTGAATTTGATAACGGGTTGAATAGCTAAAATTAAATCTAATAAGAAAGGGTTTCAATTGTAAACAGAAGTGAACTGTGGGATTAATGGTCAATCTTGCTAGAAGGCATTAATTGTCTTAAAGCAGACCAATAGTCTGGAAATACTATTTTATCTTCACATTCATACGTAGAGGGGGCATGCATAAGTGAAATGGCGTGCCTATCGTCCCTGTCATTGTATTTTTATTCTTGTATTCTTGTTCTCGTTGTTTGCCAAATTCCAATAAATAAATAAATACAGACATACATACATACATATATACCTAAATAAGTGACAAGGATACTTGAAGGGCACCCAGAAGCTTCAGCTGGTACAGAATGTGGCTGCATTTGCAACCTTGGATTCCCCAAGGATGGTGCATATAATACCACTGCTGTGTGAGCTGCACTGAGTACCAATTTGCTTCTGGATCCAATTCAAGATGTTGGTTATGACCTTTAAAACCCTACATAGCATTGGTCCAGATTACTGCAGAACCATTTTCATCCCATTACGCTGGCTTGTCCCACTTGGTCAGGCAGGGAAAATATGCTGTGGATCCATCAGTTAAAGAATGTTGACTGGCAGGGTCCAGGAAGAGATCCTTCTCTGCCTTTGGCCCATCCTTTGGAACATCCTCCCATTAGAGGAAAGGCAGACCACCACTTCCTTTTTAAAAAATGTTTAAAGACCTGGCTCTGTCAATTCAAAATGATGGGGTACATTTTTGCCTCTTTATCTTATTAGAAACATGTTATATGAGATAGTCTTTTTATAGCTGTACCAGCAAAATCAAATAAAACAGTGTCCTATAGCATCTTTAAAATGTAGCTAAATTTCTATCCTTTGCCATGGCCTGCACTTTAGATTGCTCCAGGCCTCCTGAAAAGAAAAACAGCAATTGGAAGCCTTTCAGGAAAACACTAACATTATACCAGTATTTTATAAGCCCTGTGGGAGAAAAAACTACTATTATCAAAGCTGCAGGTATAGGAAAGGGTAAGGAATCAACAAAGGTACAATTCCACATCATAGGATTGTAGTTTACATTTGACACCTCATATTTAGCAAGTTATTTTGATGCAATATATGTTGCAGCTGCATAATGTTATTCTTGTTAAAAGTTTCTGTTTGTCATTGGCTATGAAATATGTATTTTTATAAATTCCAATCTCATAATTTTTCTGGTCACAGTCAATGACATTGAGAGATGCAGTCTTAAGCAAACCACAGACACAGAAACATACAAAATCTTCTTGGTACCATTCCTCCAAACTTAAAATGTTCTGCTCCTGATTTTGTTTACTGTACTCTAAGGATTCCCAATCTTTTTAGCCTCTGAAGTACATTTGAAATTTGAGACACTGCTGAGTCCCACAACAAAATGGTGGCTATGGAAGCCTCCTAATACAAAATGGCAACTAGATCTACCAGACTAATTACAAAAGAAATGTCCAAAAAAAATAATTGGATAATCATGAGAAACACATGGAGAATGCACTACAACTGTTTGGAAGAACAACAAACTGGGAAACCTAAGGACTGTGGTTTTTTTAATCTATATTTCTTAGTTAACACTGGCTTCCTAAAACAATCAACATAACTAAAGAGATAGTAAATGAGATTTACAAAATCATAAACCATCTGATTTAGGAGCTTCATCTTTTCTAGGTAGAAATTCTATGTCCTTGTTTCTCCTAATAAATAAGTAAAGCCATACATGCTATCCCAGCTTCAGCCCTATGAGACGTAAACAGCATTTTCAAGAAAGCCAGCAGTGGAATAAATTAATTGAAATACTGCTATCCCTAGAAGTCCAAAGATAATTGTGATGACTGAAAATAACACGTATGATGTGATGATACAAATCCTACCATTATTTGCATCCTAACTTTTGATCTAAGTAGGTAATTTGCAGAGCATGTCTCATGAGATCACATTACATGTTTCATTCCTGGCCCCTCCAGACATTTTTGCTGCTATCTAGTTTTATTTTGCTTCAATCTATAAATGCTTTGATTTAAAAGATTTCAATTTATGATAATCTGTCACTGAATTCATTAGGTATTTTGTCAAGGGTCTGTACTCTTCAACTGACTTCAAGATTATTTTGTTCAACAATTTACCACTTTTCTTCAAAGTAATCTGCAGTTAAAACCTATTTAACTTAAATTTTAGCAACATGAATTTTCTATGAATTTTCTTTCTAAGATGCACTTTATATTATCTTCCATCACTGCTGATTCTGCACCAATTGCTTTGCCATTTCAAAGAGCAACTTATGTTCATGCTGCATTTCACAAAGTTTTCGCAAAAAAACACCACTCACTAGTTCTTCAGCTTCCCCTTTAAAATATCAGGAAACCAAACTATGACAATATACTTGCATCTCTAAACAAGTACATTGATGCAAAATGAAGTCTATTTGTGAAACACGTTTCAAACTTTTTTAAAAAATTAGTTTTAAATCATTTTTCTCTCAATACATCTTAAACATATATACTACCAGTTCTACAATTTTCTAAAGTAACAACATTAAGTAGTACCTAACAGCTGCAAACGGTCCTTGGCCATTGCCAAATTTGTCATCATTTTAGACTGGAGGCGACGAGCTCGATCATAATGGTCTCCTTAAAGAGAAAGTTAAACATTCAGCAGAGGTATAATACCAATATCTATCTTATACTCCATCAAAAGTGAGTAATTAATACAAATGGTAACTAATAAAATAATATAACACTATATCACTTGGAACAATGAAACTAGAAGTAACAGGTTTGGCAAGAAACCTCTAGGATGCTACTACAATTATACAGGGTTACAAACTACAGACTCCTAAGAATAGCTGCAGATATGAGAAATAAATATATATAAAATATATATTTTCTGTTCCAAAATACTCATATGGAAATATTATGAGTTTGAGAATTCCTTTTGAAAAGTGATGCATTATGATTACAGATTTCTAAATCTATGCCAATATTCTGACAGAGAAAAGTACTATTGTCCTAATAAAGACTATTAATTTCAGAGAGTAAATGATTATTTTTAAGCATCTTTAATAAAAATTAAAAGTACTTCAAGGTGTTTATTTGACTGGATCTTAGCCTTGAGTCTTAAATTATCAAAGTTAATTATAATATGTTAACTCACATTATAATTTTTATGCAATACATTAACTGTTAAATTAAGTATACATTTGTTGCTACCTTAATACAACAAACTTGATACATAATTCTTTTATGTTACCCCATTTTCTCAGCTAAAACTATCATCAGAAAAACTCACTAAAGCTATAATAACTAAGCCAAAAAATACAAATATAGACTATATGTTCAAAATGTTGATTCAGCTGAACAAGTAGCTGCTACATACTAAACTTACTGTTACAAATTTGGCATGAGCTATAACTTTAGAGCAGGGGTGTCAAACTTTATTTCATTGAGGGCCGCATCAGGGTTGTGTTTAATCTCAGGGGGGTGGGATGGGGATGGTCAGGGTGAGTGTGGCCAGCTTGATGTCGCTCATGTTGGGGGCGCCTTTGGTAACCTAAGTGGTCTGCCAGCGAAAATGGGCTGCCGAGCTCCGTTTCCGGCTGCGACGGCCTCCTGCAACCCTGTCAGCAAAAACAGAACCCAGAAGGACCGCATGAGACCCTCCCAAGCTCTGTTTTCCCTGGCAGAGGCACTGCAGGCTGGTCCTTCGCTGTTTCCAGGGCAGCCCCGTGGGCCAGATCTAAACATCCTGCGGGCTGGATCCAGCCCCCAGGCCTTGAGTTTCACACCCCTGCTTTAGAGGATTCCTATTATTCTTGTTTCTATGACTTCTCCATACAATCCCTTTCAAAAAGATAAAAGACAAAAAACATGATATGAACAGTGGTAAAGGACTCAGGACTTCAATAATTATTATATAATTATATCCAATGATCAATATCCAATTATCAATTTCAATATATCTAACAGCCAATCTAATGTATCTAAACAGATTACCTAATAATAGGCTGAAATCATTAAAAAAAATTTTAAACACTAAAAAGCAAAACAAAAACAATAATAGAATGCAGTGCAATCAATCAGTTATGCAGAATAACTATAAAATGTATCATACACTATTGCAGGATAATACATATAATAAAAAATAAAACTGAATACAAACTGTAGAAATTCTGGTATTAAAAAAAAGAAGGTTTTGCTAGGCAGCAAAGTAGAGGAACCAGACATAACTCCTTGGGAAGTGCTTCTACAACTCTACAAGAGAAGTCTCTGCCTTATTTCATCTATGAGAGTAACACAGAAAAACGATCAATCAGTCTGAAAGCAACATGAGTGAGAAAGTTATTTTCCCAAATTTTTCAGAGTTTAAGGATCAAACCTCAAAAATTTGAATTGGATCTAGAAACAATACGACAGGCAGTAGAGTGGATGAAGGCATGAAGTGCTGATATTTATGTATTTACTTATAGAACCACATACAGTTAACTATATCATATACTGCAATGATTCTAGGTGACTCCCAACAATCCCCAAAAAGCCAAAAACAAAAGTACCAGATTAAACAGCCTCCTAACTCAACCCTCATCCTAGCTCAAAGCTTGGGAGAAGAGCCAAATCTTCACAGCTCTCCAAATGGCTAAAAGGATAGGCATCCCTTGGATCTCAAGAGGGAGGCTGGGCTGAGGCAGCCACCAAGAAGGCATACCTCATCCAAGATCCCATCATGTGGCAACTTTTAAGGGAGTGGAGTGAACAAGGAGATATCTCTGGGAGAGGTAGTTCTATAAGGAGCCTGGCTTTCTGCCAGCACTTTGAATTGCAACCAGAAAGCAAATAGGACCCAGTGCAGCTCATGCAGCAGGGTTGTTAATCAGAAAAACTGGAGGGCAGACCAAACTGCAGTGCCATTGCATTCTGAAACAGTTGCAGCTTCCAGATGGTCTTCAGAGTATCTTCTCTGTCCTTAATGATAAACGATAATCTGTCCATTCCTGATATTCCATTATTTTCTGAATTAACCTCTCATCTGACGGGGTCTCCTCACTCTTCTATTGTTGCGCAAATACAATCCTAGCTGCAGTCAGTACATGTAAAATCAAATATGTAGTCTTTTTGTCATACAAAAATGTCTCTGGTCTCAGTTCAATATGCTTCTTTGTCATTTTTTCCAACCAGGTATGTATTTTCGACCAGTATGTTTTAGTTTGGGGACACGTCCACCACATGTGGTAGTATGAGCCCGGTGTTTGGTTACATTTCCAACATTTTGCTGATCTGTCTTTATACATTTTAGCCAACCTTGCCGGTGCAAAGTGCCATCTGTAACACAGATTTTCGTTCCTTTCTGTCTTTTAGCAGGAGCCAAGAGTTAAAGATGATCTTCAAATTGTGCACCAAATTTGTCTGGGGGAGTGTTACCCATTCCAGAATCTCAGATGTCAACTCTCCTGATTCTAAGGGGTTAAAAATTCACAAGCACTCCATTTTGCTAGGATTGAGTCACAGCTGGTTTGTCCACATCCTGGCCCTCACAGCCTCCAGGCATTGAGCCAGCATCCAAAGGGCATAACTTGTCCAGCATTGGCTAATGGAGGTGGCTAAAGAAGTAGATAACACCCCATCTCCTTCCTGTATGCACTTTGTTCCCTGCCTCTTCAGCCTGGTTAGTTTTATTTTAATTGGATTTTAAATTTATTATCCTTATTGTTTTAATGATTTACAGTGCATTTTAATTAAACGTCTGTAAACCCTCTTGTATGGGTGATATACAAGTTTAATAAATACATTGGGAAAAGATATGCAATTGGGTAACATCAGCATGCTGGTAATACCAAAGCTCCTGCTGGCAGATGACCTCTTGCAGTGGCTTTATAGAGGTATTAAATATGAGAGAGAACCAAGTCCTGAGGTACCTCATATAAGATGGGACTATAGCTGGACCTCTTCACCCTGCAAACACTGCCTGGTACTTGTCATGGCAAAAGGAGACCCACTACAAAACAAGTCATCCACTAGTGTCACCAATGCTGCCTCAGTACTATAGGCCAGCCTGAACCCTGACTGAAAAGCTATGATATGATATATGATATGATATATATGATATGATATGATATGATATGATATGATATGATATGATATGATATGATATGATATTAACCAATTCCAGTTATCAACTCTTCAATTTTAGTTTGGAACAAGTTTCTTGTTTTTAAAATTATAAGCATCATAGGAATCCAGTTTGCCAAATATATTTGAATTTTTATGATTATACACATTATGGCAATAACCAGGAAGTCTTCTAATGGTAGTTGGCTCTGCCAAACCTTACAGTAGTCCTCAGTTAATGACCGCTCATTCAGCAACCATTTGAATTAGAACAGTGCTAAACAAGTGGTACTTACATCCGATCCTTGAAATTCCATCTGTCCCTGGACATCCATGGACACGATTCAGGAGCTTGGCAACCGGATGTTACTTAAAACAGTTGCAATGTCTGGCAGTCACTTGGTCATTATTTGCAACCTTCCTTGCTGGCTTCTCACAAGCAAAGTCAATGGAGAAGCTGGCAGGGAAGGTTGCATGTGCTCATGTTCTCTTTTCTCCTGAGGAGCTTGGCTAGGAAACTCATACTGCATTGCATGGAACACCCCCCTATTCACACTCTGTAGTGTGCACCTGCCAGCCCAGTTACACTTGTACCAGGCTACATCATTGTATTCACACCACAACAGCTACCTGCACATTCTCTTATACTCTAGAGCACCCACCTACCAAGCTGTACTTGTAAAACAGCAGCTACCCACCCACCCCCACCTGGTTATACCCCTCATCCAACCACAAGCAGTATGGGATGTAAGACTTCCTGCCATCTTCCTCATTGACTTTGCTTATTGGAAGCTGGCAGGAAGTGACAAGCTGTGGTCACATGCGGTCCTTAACAATCTGTGATCCTTGCTTAATGATAAGCAACCAAGATTGCTGGAATTGCCAAAGCTAAGTGATGCAGTCAGCGTTATTGCTTAGCAATGGAAATTCTGATTCCAATTGCCATGGTTAAGTGAGGACAAGTTATACATAGTACCAAATACAACTTAATGGAATTCCTAAAGACTAAGGTTACCTGATAATTAAATCAGTGATGGGAAAGTCATGTTTCTTCAAATGATGCTGGATTACAATTGTAATCATTTCTAAGCATTGGTTATTATAGTTAGTATTAAAGGGAGTTATAGTCCAACATATTGGTGGTCAAAAGTTTCATATGTGTGTGTGTGTGTGTGTGTGTGTGTGTGTGTGTGTGTATGTATGTGTATATATATATATATATATATATATATATATATATATATATATATATATATATATATATGTATTTGTATATATGTACATATATGTATATATGTATGTATGTATGTATGTATAAAATTAAATAGTACATCATTTTTGAAAAAAAATAAATCCTATGGATTTTACAAATTTCACAAATTTTTTCTTCCAAACAGTCTATTCAGAATTTTCAAACCATCTTCTTCTTCATATAACACTAAAATGAACTTACCTTGACCAATAACTAATATAGCTATTCCTTTCTCGAGTTCTTCGATTCCCTTTCTATACCATTCAACAGCTTGTTCCTTTTGTCCTGCTGAAAAAAGTGAGTTCTATTATTTTATTGTGAAAGAACATTAGACACTACATAAATTATAAGTATCTGTACTACAATAGCCAAAATTTGAAAGAAAATATAAACACTATTCCAAGTAGTTCTTAAACAAAGACTGAGAAACTTAAGTAACTTTCTCTTATTAAAACAAAGATATGGATAAAAAACAATAATACTTTAAGAGTAAATTTGATCTTCCTGTAGTTTGCCAATAAAAGGTAAATGCTAATTTTACAAACAAGATCTGTTCAATTCACAGCATTTTAGTAGACAATTACATCTAGGGTAAATTTCTGACCTCACTATAGGCATGGGTCTGAAGTCCATCTATACACTCCAGAAAGCTTGGATAATGGTGAATTGAGATTTGACAAAACCATGAGAAATCCAGAAAGGAACAAGACAAGAATGTCCTTTATCACTTTTATTATTAATTCTAGTGTTGAAACTGTTAAGTAGAGATATTAAACAAGATAACAGAGCAAAAGGACTACAAATTAAAGTGCATAATTACAAACTATGTGGATTTGCTGATGATTTGGTATTAATTCTGCAAGACCTGCTAGACAACATTGAATATGTTATGAGGAAGATCAAAATGTTTGGAGAAATGACAGGTTTAAACATTCACAACATTTTAGTACACAATTACATCTAAGGTAAATTGTTCTGTACCAAACCGTACTATAGGCATGGAATTTAACTGAAACACATTAAACTTGTTATTTTTTAAAACAAGTAAATAATGGTAGCATAAGACTAGAATTACATCAGAATCAGTGAAAGGCAATGTAATCTAAATACAACACAAGCTAAAAAGTATACAGCTGACAAAGTCAGCACTACATCACTGCCATCATGGAAGTCTACTCAGTTGGACTTTTGTTCTATTCAATTTTCTACCAACTCTCTTTTAGGAAGAATCTCTCAAGAGACAGGAAGAAACAGATAATGATGGCATCTACCACAGAAATATCTTGAAATGGATTCCCTTCTTTATTCTCATTACCATCAGCTGACCTTTAGAAGTGATTTTATGCTTGCTTTTTTAAAAAGAGAAATACTTTATCATTATAAATTGCTTATAAATTGTAATTCACTTAGGAAGATTACCCTGTGACAGTATATAAGTAACTGAAATAAATTATTACATATTTTATGCAATAGGTTTTTTAATTGTTACTTATTTTAATTCATGGTACCATAACATAAAATACATGTGAATAATAAACCATGAATGGTTAAATCAAGCACATGTAAGAAGGTATAAAAATTACAGTGAAAAGCTATTGATCCTTATCCTAAGTAGTTTTAATATTTCAGGACTTACCGTATTTTTCGAACTATAAGATGCACCTTAGTTTTTGGGGCGGAAAATAAGAAAAAAGCTGATTGGCGGGTGGCCTCCCAGAATACCCCCAATCAGCTGTTCCCAGAGGTGAACTTTAGCAATAGGTTCGTTGGTTGTGAGCTCTGCGCCTTGCTTTTTTTTCAGCCTCTGAAACCTCCCTTTAAGAGGCTTTTTTCAGCTTCTGAGGCTTTTTTCCCAGCCTCTGAAACTTCCCTTTAAGAGGCTTTTTTCAGCTTCTGAAACCTCCGTTTCAGAGGCTGGGCGGGGCTTTATTCGGTGTATAAGACACACCCAAATTTTCACCCTCTTTTAGGGAGGGGGAAGTGTGCCTTATACTCCGAAAAATATTGTTCATGGCTAAATTTATATAAGTCAGCCTGAGTTAATTCAGTCACAAATCTAGGCCTAGGTAGTAGATGCAAAATTAATTTATGTATCTCTTTAAAGCACTTAAATGGCTAAGTTTGGTCCTAAGCTAGTTCTAAGCTTAAGCAGTATCTCATATTCTAACTTAAGAAATAAGTAGTGCCTGACTTCTAAAAATATTTCAAGACTCAGAGAATGTTAAAAATATTCTAACAAATAAAGTGCAAACTTAAAAATAAAAAGTCATTTGAGTCCAGCAAAGAAGAAAGGTTGAAGACAAAACATCTAGGGCAAAACATTCATTGATGCACAGATTTGGTTCCAATTACACCTGGTGCCTACAGTGTTACTGATACTATCTGTCATTTATTCAAACTATTAATCCCATGAAATCACTAACATATTAACAGAGTTGGAAGGGACCTTATAGATCATCTAGTCCAACCTCCCACTCAAGCAGGAGACCCTACACCATTTCTGACAAATGGTAGTCCAATCTTTTCTTGAAAGTCTCAAGTAATGAAGCTCCCACAACTTCCGAAGGCAAGCTGTTCCATTGGTTGATTGTTCTCACTGTCAGAAAGTTCCTCCTCATTTCTAGGTTGAATCTCTCCTTGGTCAGTTTCCATCCATTATTCCTTTTCTGGCCCTCAGGTGCTTTGGAAAACAGCTTGACCCCCTCCTCCCTATGGCAGCCCAAGTATTGGAAGACAGCTATCATGTCTCCCCTGGTCCTTCTCTTCACTAGACTAGCCATCCCAGTTCCTGCAACCATTCTTCGTGTTTTAGCCTCCAGTCCCCTAATCATCCTGGTTGCTCTCCTCAGCACTTTTTCTAGAATCTCAACATCTTTTTTATAGTGTAGTGACCAAACTGGATGCAGTACTCTAGGTGTGGTCTTACTAGGGCTTTATAGAATGGTATTAGTACCTCACTTGATCTTGATTGTAACCCTCTATTAATGCAATTTAGGATTGCATTGGCTTTTTTAGCTGCCGCTGCACACTTCTGGCTCATATTTACCTGGTTGTCCGCTAAGACTCCAAGAGCCCTCTCACAGTCACTGCTATTAAGCCTGGTTTCCCCCAGTTTATGTGTGTACTTTTGATTTTTCTTACCTATGTATAGGACTTTACTTTTCTCTACATTGAATTTCATTTTGTTAGACAGGGTCCAGTGTTCAAGTCTGTCAAGATCCATCTGGATCTTGAGCCTATCTTCTAGGGTGTTAGCTATTCCTGCCAGCTTAATATCATCTGCAAATTTGGTGAGTTCCCCTTCTATTCCCTCATCTAAGTCATTTATGAAGATATTGAAGAGTACTGGGCCTAAGATGGAACCATGTGGCATCCCACTGCTTACTTCTCTCCATGTAGAAGTAGATTAGACCCATTAAGGACTACTCGTTGAGTACAATTTGTCAGCCAGTTGCGAATCCATCTAGTGGTGAAGCTATTTATCCCACTTTTTTCTAGTTTACGAAGAAGTAGGTTGTGGTCTACTTTGTCAAATGCCTTGCTGAAGTCTAAGTATATTATGTCCACAGTATTTCGCTGGTCTACTAATTAGACTATGTTGAAGAATGAAATACGATTGGCATGATCTGTTTTTAACAAACTGATACTGACTGCTAGTTATTATTTATGTGAGAAAGTATTATGCCATTAGATAGTATTTTAAACTCTTGAGGACATAGGTGAATATTAATCTAATAAATAAACAAATTGCTCCTATTTTTTTATGAAGGGAGAGCTTTTTTAATATTTCTCCTTCTCACAAATTAAGCCAAGACACCACTTTTACATTAATTCAAAATACTCTCACCTGTTATGTAAGACATGCTAGGCTATAATAGCAATTCAGAGCACTGTACTCTAATAATCTTCCAGAAAAACAAGGTGTAGGTGGAATTGAATCTGTAAAGTAAATACTTCCTGAATCTTTTTTCCTATTTGCCATGTTGGTTAATCGGGGGGGGGGGGGGGGAGGAGGAAACATCTCAACTTGACCCCAATACATCATAATAAATGTATTGCAGCTCTGGGTGGTATACAACATATGAAAAATACAATTAATACTGTTAAAAATGTAACAGCCCATCACTGACTATTGGGGGCGAGTCCTTGGCCCCCACAGAAAGGGCTCGCAATCTGGGAGTCCTCCTGGATATGCAGCTGTCCTTGGAGGAACATCTGACGGCTGTAACCAGGGGGACCTTTTATCAGGTTCGCCTGATTCGCCAGTTGCGGCCCTTTCTTGATCGGGATTCCCTGTGCACAGTCACTCACACCCTTGTCACCTCTCGCCTTGACTACTGCAATGCTTTCTACATGGGGCTTCCCTTGAGGGGCACCCGGAGGTTCCAGCTGGTCCAGAACGCAGCAGCGCGGGTAGTGATGGGAGCAGCATGGCGCTCCCATGTAACACCGCTCCTGCGTGAGCTGCACTGGCTCCCGGTGGTCTTCCGGGTGCACTCCAAGGTGTTGGTTATCACCTTTAAAGCGTTCCATGGCATAGGGCCTAGCTATCTTCGAGACCGCTTGCTGCTACCGACGACCTCCCAGCGACCCGTGCACTCCCACAGAGAGGGCCTCCTCAGGGTGCCATCAGACAAACAATGTAGGCTGGTGACCCCCAGGGGGAAAGCCTTCTCTGTGGGGGCATCTACCCTCTGGAATCAGTTGCCCCCAGAGATAAGGAGAATCCAAGACCTCAGTGCCTTCCGCCGTGCCCTTAAAACCCACTTTTTCCAGCAAGCCGGGCTGGCTTAGGAAGAAATTTTTTAAATTTTTTAAATGTTTAATTGGTTTGTGGTTTTTTAAATTTTTGGGCCAAATTTATATATATTTTAATTGTTTTTAATATTTGTATTTCATGTTTTTAATTCTGGCTGTGCACCGCCCTAAGTCCTCAGGGAGAAGGGCGGTATATAAATTGAAAATAAAATAAAAATAAATAAAAAATTGTAACAAAAACACATCAGTGCCTTTACAAGCACTCTAGCACCAGCTCTGAGAATAGAGGTAGATCTTAATGGTCATCAAGAGCATGGGTCACCAACCTTTCGGACCTCAGGGACCACTAATTTTAAATCCTGCAGACCACCAATATGAATTTTTAAAAAAGATAAATAGTATTTAGTGCAATATAAAAAATGCAAATAATTTTTCTGTGAACCACCAAAATTTTCTCACGGACCACCAGTGGTCCGCAGACCACCGGTTGGTGACATCTGATTAAGAGAGTTGACACTATACAGTATACCTTTCTACTTGGATCCTATTCCAGAGAACATGGCTTGTGACACAAGGCATGCTTCCTCAAGATGACATGTAATTGAGGGAACTAGACCGTGTACCCTGTCTGCCTGAATATACCAGGTAGACATAAAATATTGGAGACGGGCAGTACCATATAATTTATGTATGTTATGAAAGCTCTTAATATGTTAATGAAATCAACAATCCAGAACTTTTTCCACACAACTGCAATAAAAGTATGAAGACATTTCATACAACTTTTCAAAATATTCAATCTGATTTGGGAATCAGATGACAGATTGTTCTCATAGATTTTGTCACTGAATATAGATGAATGTGGACAAACAGCCATTTCAATAGTTGGGTGTATATGCATTAGGCAGTATTTATAATCTTAATTTATATATTACTTTTTGCTATCCTTAAATTTACATGTTTTTCTTACTTCTGTTAGCTTGTATATTACAAAAAATATTATATTAAATAAAACTTGAGTGATTTTTTCATTGCTAGCATTCAGAAACCACTCTATAGCACCTTGTCCTAAAACATATGTGGAATATGTCTATAGCTCTCAGAAGTATTTTCTTTTTCTTGACTTTAGTTCAAGAATTAAAGGGCAACTTCAGAGCTACTAGAATAAGAGAAATAAGAAAAATAAGAGAAATCTTCTGATGGGTTAGGTGTATCCTAACACCAAATTTACACTTATGTCTGTAATTGCTTTTAATCTCTTTATAACTAGCATTTATGAGGGAGACATATGCTTAGTAAAAAATCAAGCAACATTGCAAGAGTGGATCACAATTTCCCCATATACAAATAGAGATCCAAGAATGCTTGTGATTACATCCCACTAATCCCACTAAGAGCCTAGTGGCGCAGCAGACTAATAGCCTGTTATTATCATTCAGCTGCATTATCTGCAATTACTGCTAGTTCGAATCTCCCCAGGCTCAAGGTTGACTCAGCCTTCCATCCTTTCTAAGGTAGGTAAATTGAGGACCCAGTTTATGGGGGCAATAAGCTGACTTTGTATAAATATGCAAAAGTATGAAGGCTATTGCTTAACGCATTGTAAGCAGCCCTGAGTCTCCGGAGAAGGGCGGCATATAAATCAAATTTAAAAAAAACCCTAATCCATAGTTAATCATGGTTTTCTCAATTTACCATACAATAACCACAGTGGTTAAATATGAACAAGGTTAAAATATGTGTTGTAGGCCTGTATGTAGTGCAACCATAGCCAAGGACACAGTAGGAAATCATCACTGCTGTTAAGATTTAATCAAAATATTTCACCCTATGGTACTGTGTAGAATTAACTGAAGCAAATCTTCTGCTGCATACATACTATTGTTGCGGAATAGAAACAGAACAGAGCAGAAATTTTCATCAACTTCTAAAAGCACGTTTTAATTTTTTAAACAGATATTTTATTTTATTTTTTATTTTATTTTTTTTTATTTATATGCCGCCCTTCTCCGGAGACTCAGGGCGGTTTACAGTGCGTTAAGCAATAGCCTTCATTCTTTTGTATATTTATACAAAGTCAGCTTATTGCCCCCACAAACTGGGTCCTCAATTTACCTACCTTAGAAAGGATGGAAGGCTGAGTCAACCTTGAGCCTGGCGAGATTTGAACTTGCAGTAATTGCAGGCAGCTGAATGATAACAGGCTATTAGTCTGCTGCGCCACCAGGCTCCATTAAATTTTTACTCAAAAATTAAGTAAAACTGAATTTCTGCCATTAATAGAGCATTTCTACATTTATTAGCACGTGTATGTATGCAGGTTAAATATCTGGCATTTACAGTTTTTAAAATCTTAGGTAACAATGATGTGGCAGATTTTTGTTTGAAGAATTCTTGGCTTTCAAATATATTATATTGGACAATAATTAACTAATGGTCTGATTCAGTGTAAGGTAGCTGTATATATTTTCCAACAAATATCACTTGGAAAATCTCACTTTCCAAGAAGTAGGCACAACAATACAATGCTACAAGTATTATTTAACCATTATTTCTTCCATTTTGTGTGTTATGAACTACCTTGAATATATTTTACAGAAGGCAAAAATGAATAGATCTAATCAAGATAGTGATGCTGATCAAAATTAACACATCAAAGCAGTTTCATCTATTTCAATAGGAAAGATTTCTAGCAACATATCTTGCAAAATCTACACATCTGCAAAGTATAAATATTTAAGCACTTCTATCAATGGGTTTTAGTTCGGCCTCAAAACTTTCCTTTCAGCAAGCTGCTATTGACAGTTTGCAACTGACAAGACACAACTTGTACCATCCACACTCCTCCTAATATTAACATACTCCTGCTTAAGTTACTGCTGTACAGTAACCCAGCCGTATAAGGAAAATGCCATTTTGGATCATTTGTCTCCAGAACTCATCATTCTACAAGAATTATTTTTCTCTTCCATAATGGTAGCCACAGAGCCAGTTTGGTGTAGCGATTAAGGCAGCATCAGGCTATAACTAGGGAGTTGTAATCCCACTTTAGGTATGAAACTAGCTGGGTGATCTTGGGCCAGCCTCTCCGCCAGCGCTAGGTAAGGAGGAAAACGGCAAATCACTTCCAAAACTGTTTGCCAAGAAAACTGCAGAGATTTATCCAGGCAGTGCCAGGAGTTCAAAATCAACTGAAAGGCAGCCCTAAAAAAAAACCAAAAAAAAAAAAAAAAACCGAACCAAAACCCCTGCTAGCCAGAAAAATAATATATCACCGTAAACATGTATAGAGTCACTACAGAAGAGACTGGGCGGAATGCATGAATAAGACGCAACCTGAACCTAGAGAACAAAGAGACTTAACCCAATACTGTAGCACAAAGTCTCTTTCAGACTCACAACAAAGCCTCCCCTCACATGGGCTCCACCCACAAGCCCTTCCTATCAACATCTTTCATGCAGAGGAACCCTTTTACTGCTGCTGTGGTTGTAACGTGGGTCTTCTCGGCCTGGGCAATTCAACCCTCGCAATTCCCGTTATACACCTGTATATAAGAGCATCTCTACTTCCCCCCCCCCCGCCCCGCCGTTAAGGCTGTTAACGACGTTAAAGCGACGTTTTATCGCTGCTGGCCCTCAAAATCCCGACGCGAGCTCCATCCACGCCGAGCTCGAGGTCATCCTTCTTCAGCCCCTTCAGCTCAGCCCCCTTTCTCGCCTCGCTTTCTTAAGGCGCGAGTCGCTCACACAAGCGAAGCAGCTCTTGAGGCACAGCCATGTTAGGCGACTAGCAGGTGTGTTCGGCCCCTAATATAGCAGCCATGCCGGCTGTTGCTTCGCCACGAGCCTGAGGGGAAAACGGAGGCGGTGACGAAGCAGAAAACCGAGACGAAAGGAAACCGAAAAAAGAAGGCTTCCCCGAACAGCCGGCGAACCTCGCAGCCTTTCCCGAGGTCTCCCCCCTCGGCCAAGCCAGCTCGTCCGCCGGCCCTGCCCGCTTCCTCCCCCACCCCCATACTTAGCTTACCCGCTTCGTCTTCGTCGATGCGCAGAGCCGTAGAGATGCACTCGAAGGCGCGCTTGTGACAGGTTCGTACCGACTCGGGCGCATCGCCTGCCCGGCTGGTGCCCTTGGCGGCGGCCATCAACGCCCCGCCGCGAGAGAGGCGCTCGCACAGCCAGGCGAAGAGCAGCCCGAGCTGGAAGGCGAGGAAACGAAGCAGCGCGAAGACGGCGAAAAGCGGATACGAGAAATAGTAGAGATTCCGCTTGTGAGGAGAAGCCACCGCCGCCTGTGGGCGGTGTGGGGCGGGAGCCGGACCGGCCGCGGATGTAGGGGAGGCTCCGGCGGTCCGAGTCGGGGAGCTGGAGGCGCTTGAGCCCTTTTTCTTCCCTCTCCCTCCCGGAGAATTCATTCATCACCACCGTAGCCATAACCCGCTGCCAGGGACTGACAACAACCACCTGCGAGGGCCTGCCATAGCGGAGGCTACGCCCCTTTTTTGCTCAACCCCGCTCTCTCACACGCGCGGACGAGAAAGTCTACGTAGCGAGCCTTTCTGAATAAGAAACTCCGTAAGCTCCTTTCGGAGGTCTATTGTTAGTTATAGGGCGATCGACGCCGGAGCGCAAGGCTTCTTTTCACAGGAATATCGGAAGTTTGGGTTCCGTTCCACGTTAGGAAGTTCGCCCTTTGTGTGAGAGCGATGCAGTCTGGGTAACGTCGTTAAAGAACGTTTGCCTAATGGGAGTCAGAATGTTTTTCCTCGTGGTGTCTTGTCAGATGATCCTAGAAATGGGGTTGCTTTATAAGCCCCTTTTATGTTTTCAAAATCAGCAAGAGCTGCCTGCCTCCCACTCGCTGTAAATTAAGGCGTATAATATGCGTTGCACCGAACTCCATGGCCTGATTGGCATATCCCAATAAATAGTAATGCGGTTGCTTTTGGGCTTAATATTGAAAGATGAAGGATTGGGGTTTTAGTGTTATTGTGTGAGCTATGCCATTATGGTTCGGTCAGTGTATCCTTGTTTTTAAAAAGGGCGTTTGTAAATGAAAGTATAACTCCTATTTAGCCTTATCCTTAATTTTAGGCTACTTTGCCTTTTCTTTCACTTTTATGTTAACACATAGTATTCCAGATGTGGCCTAGAAAGTCCGGCCCTGAGTTTGCTTGGGCTTTGCTTACTAACTTTGCAAAATGGCTTTTGAAAGCAAAAAGTGTTTAAAGAATTTTTATATAAGGTACAGAAACCAATTATACATTAAGTATATGCAATGCATATGAAACCAAGCGATCAAACAATAAAAGTACATTGATTACATGTGAGAATAGAACAATAAAAAACATTCTCGATAACATTCCACAAATGGCAAATTTATAGGTTGCATTATTTCCTTTCCCAGCTAGGTTTATATTTTCCTTAAAACTAGCAGGTGTGTTAAAGGAATAAGCTCTCTCATTTAGTTTATGAATAAGCTAGTTTATAGGCTATTTTTGCAGATTAAAAAAAATTAAATGGCTTTAGCTAAAAAATTTGATTTCAAAAAGAGGCTTGGATGCCATATTAAAATGCTAATATCTCTCCCATTAAAAGGCTAATAATGAAGCCTAAAATTCTAGGTAAGGCGAAGATAAAAATAAGTATTCAGTCTGTTTAGAACAGATAATTCAAATCTCCAATTTTGTATAGTTATCAGTTACTGCTATACTACTTCCAAGTACTATAGAAACAGCTATTGTAAAGCAGTTGGCACTGCTACATTTTTCACCACCACTTCTGGTTCTTGTCTATTACTACAATATTTGGTAGTTTGGCCAGTATCTGCCTGTCCATCTGGATCTGGAAGTCCCACAGGATTTTAGTCCTGTTATTCTCCATGACCTTCTGTGGAAACTCCCATCTGGACTTGGGAGGGTCTAGTCCATACATTGTGCAGATGTTCCACAATACAGCAGCAACTACTTATTTATGCTGTTCAGTGTATGCTGTTCCTGCCTGCATTTTACACTCTGCCGCTATGTATTTGAACTGTCTCTGAAGCTACTCTATACATTCTGCAGTGGTGATTGATGTAGCTGCGCCAAATTAACAGCAATATCAGGAATAAGGTGAATGAGAAATTGGAGAAGTACCGAGACTCAAAGGATGTGGAAAGTAAAGGCCAAAATGGCCCTAGTGATGGTAGGAGCACTCAGGCTGTAATTCCTGGGTGGGACACTACCTCCAACAGATCTCCCACGTACAACAGCAGAGTTCTCTGTCCAGAAAGAGTGCAGTGCTAGGAGCACACATCACTCATAGCAGTAAAAAGGCAAATATATATCATGTATCACAAGTGTGACTGTAAAGTTCACCTGTTGTTTCTTACTGTAAAACCACGCTACCACAAAATGCAGTCAGATTCAACATCTTGTAGGCCCTGTTTCTCGTAAATCTATCATCACATCTTAAACACCTGTAGTGATATAAACACCTTCAAGATAGGGCAATTTTTCTCGAACTGCTTTTAAATATGGCACATTTTACCGAACAACTTCATTCTGATGCACAAAATTATATTTTTATCACCTCCGTCTTGTTAAAACTTGTTGCAAATCCAATTTTCTGTAAACACCATTGAACTTAATAAAACTTTTAAATACACATGGCTAGAATGAGAAAGAGAAAAAGATGGTAATCTGTCACACTGACCCCTTGAGCTTTCTACACTATAGGATTATATTGTCACTATTGCATCCCAGTATTTTCTTCTCCCTCCCTTGGTTATTAGTCAGTACTACTAATGAGCAATGCCTGGTGCCAATGCCAAGATGAGTATGTAAATAAACTTGAAGAAATGCAAGAACATTAAACAATTGACAATTCAGAAGGGGTGAGAAATAAACTCAAGATAATCCTGTCTTCATTCTGTTTGGTATAAAAGAAGGCAGAGAGATACTCTGGCATGATTTCAAGACTGTTATTATGTCTAATAAAAATAAAGTAGTCCTTGTGTTATGTATTCCTGGACCTGGCCTATTTTGAAAGGCTGACAAAGAATAAGCTTTGGCCAAGTCAACCCAATGCATTAAACTAAAATCAAGTAAAATAGATTCTAGCTTAGTCAGTGTATTGTGTTTTACCAAGCATATGCTTTACAGGCACAGGTTTCTTAGGATTTCCTGCAATTCATAGGAGGCTGCATCAAAAAACTACAATAAATCCTCATTCCTTCTAACTTTTGAGATGTCCCTGAACATATGTTATAATTAATCTCATTTGAAGAAGCATAAAGCGATACGGTCTTGGTGGCTTAATTGTAAAAAGTGTTTATCAATTCTTGCGACACATTAGTGCACTCTGATATATTCTGAATTGTGCAATAAATCAGGGAGAGTAGAAAATTCTATCCTTTCCTTCCAAGGGATTTCCTACAATGATCAATCCTGCTCCACCCACCCAAAGAAGCCAGAAACTTGCTTTCTGCTCTCCTTACCAGAAATACTCTTCTCCAACTATGAGTTATCTTTTGAAGGAAAAAAGCAGCATTCTTGCCCTGTGGCCAGAGGAAAAAAGCTGATGAGTTAAAATATGTTTGATAGTGTGTCCTCCTGGTTGGCACCTCATTGAACAGTGCAGTGTGCTAAATAATTTTATGAAGATAGTAGAAGGTAAGGTGTTACTTTACAGTAATTTTGCATTTTAGAATTCATTTAGGATCAAGCGGTTTATAACACACAAATTGCCTCTATAAACATCAGAATCTACATAAGGAGTCTTCATACTCTCAATTTGGAGAGCTGCTATGCAACTATCCAGAATATCATTCATTAGAAGACAGCAAATATACAGGAAACATCAAACCGACTGGACTTCAGCAGCCCGGTTCCGATAGCCCCACCTTTTCCCATCTGAGTTTTTCTAACATTGAATGCTTGCAAATTAAAGAAGCCTATTGCAAAAAAACCGAATCCGTACTTAATCCAGAACAAAATTCTGCTTCGTGGTGAGGTCTTTAGGTGACAGCTTCTTTTCTGTAAATTGTCAAATTTATAGCAAACGTCTTGACCATAAGGATTCTTTAACCCTGATCGATCCTGTGACTAAGCACCATTTTAATTTCGAGGATGCAGAGCCCGAATTTTACACGGCTCAAACCAACCGGAGAGGTGTTTTTTTCCAACAGTCTCCACCCTCTCGACGCAGCGCTCTGGGGAGGAGACATTTCATTATTACGCAGGCGCACAAATAAGCACAAAAAAAAAAAAATCTCGGTGGCCCTTGAAGTGCGACATTCCTCCTAGTCCATGGCACAACGTTGTACGACAACCAATATCTTTTTACGACTTGTAACGACGGTTGTTTTCCTTGTTGCTCCGCGACGGGCCGTTTCTTGCCGGTTGTATCTTCCAACCGAGTTTAGTTGACGAAGGGTAAGTACCGTAAAAGGCACACAGGCACTTTGGAGCCTCAGGGCAGAGTATATGCCGGAACCACTTAATTCCTCCATGCCTGATTTTTAGCTGCAAAAAAAAAAAAAAAGGGGGGGGGGAGGCTTTTTTGTTAGGACGCCGAGTAAAAGCTGCCATCCAATCACCGCTTACTTGAAATAAATCGGGCTTCTTTTTGAATTAATAAATATATATCTCATCCGTGGGCTTCCTAATTCTGGAATTAGTTCCTCCTCAGTCTATGGCCCCCAGGTAATTTTGATAACCCCATCGAAGCCGTGAAATCACTTTAAATATCGCATGCTTAAGGAGTTTTGTTTTCCTGGCTTAATATAAAAAGTACTTGGAATCTGGGAGAGTAGTAAAATATCTTTGAGGCCCCGGTCTCAAAATATCTTTTGAGGTTCAGGATGTTTGCCTTGTATGTCTCAATGTATTAACTTGTATACTCAATTCTCATTTTTTTTAAAGTTCTCTCAGACTATTTTAACTTTTGTACAACATGGATACTGAACAGATTATCGAGGGACAGCCACAGGTAAGGCTTAAACCAGCAATCGTAATAAAAATTCTTTAACTTCTTGTTTTTTTGTTTTTTTTAAAAGGCAAATATTCCTTTCTTGTTATTTTATGGTTGTGTATTGCTTTACAGGTTCCAGAAAATCCACATGCAGAATATGGCCTTACGGAAAATGTAGAGGTAATTGAGATTTGATTTCTAACTGAAGTTAATACACTGTTCTGGGTGTATAATTTCAGATAAGGTACTGATGGATTGCTGAATGGAACCTCATGTATGTTATGTATTAGAACATCTGATTGAATATTGGTTCTGAGATGATGATACTGTACTGAAAATTGCAGTAGTAAGTTTCAGATGTTACAGTTCAAGGGGTTCTAAAGATTCATACAGCCATGGGATTATGGATTGGCCACCCAAGTCTCTGGAATACATTTGCATATTCATATGTATACTTTGGTACAAGTCTTCAATCAGCCCTATAAATCTATTGAATAAAAGCATGAGTATTTTCAGCTTTGTTGGGTGAAGTTCTGTTCCATTCAGAAGAAAGTTATTTTGCTTGTGTAGACTACAATAAAATGCATAGATCTTTGGAAATAGTCTAGACAGGGGCATGCAAGTTGCAGGGCATATGAGTGTGGCTTCAGAAGTTTTAATTGGATGATCAGGGGAGATTTATGTACCTCCAAATTTTAGGGCACTAAATTTGTTCCTTAAAACCTCAGAAATGCTAGAGAGTAATCTTACACATTTTTGGTCCTACTCATTCTAAGTACCACAAAAGGAATGCCTGGAAACTCTGTAATTTAATTAAGAAATTTGAATTTCAATTAGAGATGGGATAGAAATCTTCACAAACCATATTTATAATTTTAAGCGGATAGTGGAAAATGAGAAAACAAGTGCAGAAAAAACATCGAAGCAGAAAGTGGACCTTCAGTCATTACCTACACGTGCATATCTGGATCAGACAGTTGTCCCTATCTTATTACAAGGCCTTGCAGTCCTTGCAAAGGAGAGGTAAGTTATATATAAAATTATCCAAATCACTCTCTTGATTTCTTGTTCATATATATCTTTTAATTATTAAGGCCTCAGCTGTTTCCTTTGTATGTCTAGTGTAGCATCTTTTATCATATTCTTGCAGCCTGTCATTTTTAAATCTGCTTTCATAGCAGTCTCAATCTTGTTAGGTAATACTTGTTCCTCTTCCATAATGTCTTTTAAACAAGGTCCATTTATAGAGGCAGACACTCTTAAAATTAATTTCTGGATCTTTTACTAAGTGTTGAACAAAATTCACCCAGTACTATAAAACCTGTCAATTCAAAGATTCCTAATAGCTGAAAAGCAGTTAACAAGCTATTTCCAAAGTGATTTTAAAAGGAAGTAAAGACATCAATTATGGTTTGAACAAGATGGTTAATCCCTCCTTTTCCAGACCTTGAAATATACTAGAGAACACTATTTTGAAGTCTTCTCATGAAGAGTAAGTGTCTTGTGCACTTGTGGGTAATCTCAATCCTCTCCTTGTCCAGAGAAGAATTTCAAAGAGCTACTTGACTCATCAGCTCTTCCTTCCATCTCAATTGTCTGTTGACCATTTCTTTTCTGGAAGTCCTTCCATCTAGTTCTCATTTCAAGATGGCCAATGACCTGCTAAAATATCACCTGCGATATCAGATATGTGGAAAAAGCATTGAATTGAAGAGTAGAAAGAATGGGGGTTGGAACTAAAGAGATTAGTATATACAGAGAAAGTCCTGAGGGGGACCATATCAGAAAGTAATATATTTCAGAAACAGAATGATTGCATCTCCTGCTAGCACACAGTCCTCAGCTGAAAAATATCTCTCTTGTTGACTTTAGTCATCATAAAATATTAATATTTAATAAAATATTTAAATATTAAATACAAATCAAAGACATCAACAATATTCTTGATAAAACAGTTGAGAAAACTGATATTAAAACTATGTAGCCATCTGCTAGGCCTGGGAATCTCAAGGAATTTGTGATTTGATAAGATGGCTGCATTGACATGTCTTGACTCATGATCAAATGAGAACACAACCACAAATTATACATGAAATTGAAGTTCTGACTTAAATTAATAAATCAGCAAGGTCTGTAACTGAGTCATTAATTATTCCATATACTTTAGTGGCTCGTTGTATAATAAAATGCTTGGCAATCTGGAAAGACATTCAAAGTATTTTCTTCTTTTTAAGTAAACAACATGTTCTATAGATTTAATATTCAGTATTTATAATTTACAATGATGGATTTGAATTATGCTTTAATTTTCATATTAACTTCATAAGTTAATTGAAGTCAAAAGAACTTTATTTTTTAGCTATTGTTTATCTTTTTTTTTCAGGCCTATAAACCCTATTGAATTTTTAGCGGCATATTTGTTAAAAAATAAAGCACAGTTTGAAGACAGGAATTAAATTCATCTGAAGAGTGACAATTGATTGCTATGTTCTGTACTAAAAACATGAATCATTGTCTGATACATAAATCCTGCAAAACCAAAAATTCTCATGTACAGACCATTAATTGAATTATTTAATAAAATACCTTATATAAATTATGAAATGTGTATTAAGGTGTCATGATTCTCCACCAGGATATGAATACAAAAAGGCCAGAGTTCACATCACAACACATTTTGTTATTTGACCTCATCTAGTTCAGATACCCTGGGAAAATTCACAGCTGAGAATAAGTTAATTCCGAAAGTATAGTCCTGCCTATAGTTTATTGAGCATAAATGCAATGGAACTTGGAGGGTAATTCTAATGAAACACGCAAGGAAAACTCATATTACTTTTCTACTGAAAAAGTAAAAGTATGATTGCTCTGTTAGTATTTGGCATGTTTTGCAGAAATAGGGAAGGATACATGTATATTCATATTCAACTACTGTTTATATGCATTGTTGGAAAATTATCACAACAACAATAAATCTTATTTCTATGAATATATATTGGTAATCGATTCATCGGTCTTGTAGAAACTTTCTTTATGGGACACTTCAATCATAAGTTGTTTTCAAAATATGAATAATGAAGGCTAAAAAAATCATGAGAATAAGATGACTAATGTGTGAAGGAAACAGCACAACTAATGACAAATCATACAAATGTTGCTCTTTGTGTCCCCATTAAAAAAGGCACACATCCTCTTGTTCTTTTAGTGATTTAACCATGTTAAAATCATTGGAATTAAATACATTTTAAATATAAAATTATAGTTAATGGGTAGGTAAAACATTTCGTTATAATGGAGCTTCACAGTGCCCCCCCCTTTTCAATTTTTGATGATTTGGGAGAATGGAGGACATTGTTCTGTAATAACAGTGATCAAATATTTTGCATGTAAATATATCTTTGTTGTGTCTCTCCAATCTCTGCTTCCCTTTTTATAAAGCTCTGGATAGTTGCTGTACTAATAAAAAAGATAACATCCCCTCTTCGTGTAAATGCATTGGATGGGCTAAAGCGTTAAGTATGTACACTGCCAAGTTAATCAAAAAACAACAGGATAAAAATCAAATCTGGACAAAAGATGGCCTTTGAGATACATAGGAGCCACATTAGCCAAGCCCAAGACCAGGAGTTGGACTCCAATCTGGAAGTTTATTGGTAATCAATGCAGCAACCAAAGCTCTAGAATTACACTGTTAAGCCCATTAGCAGTCAGTCCATTTTATTCGGGATTGACTAGTTTTCAGTTTCTTCAAAAGCAATCCCATGTCAAATACATGGCAATCTAAATGCTGGGTAAGAAGGGTGAATCGTTATTAACACAACAATATGGGGCGCAATGGTTCAGTTGCTAAAGATACTGAGCTTTTCAGCTGGAAAGTTTGACAGCCCGGGTTTGAGATCTGAGCGCTGTGTGAAGGGGTGATCTGTTCCCCCAGGTCCTATCCACCTAGCAATCTGAAAGCATGCAAATGTGAGTAGATAAATAGGTACTACTTTGGTGTGAAGGCAACAGCGTTCCATGGACCTTGGAATATAGTTATGCTGGTCATCATGACCACGGAAATGTCTTTGGACAACACTGGCTCCCTTGGCTAAGAAACGGAGATGAGCATCACTGCTATAATCAGACATGACTGGTTAGAGGAAACCTTTATGCTTACCTTAGCACAATATTGATAGTTCACCCCAAACCAATGGATTACTGTATCTCCTCTAGTTTCATATAGGTATTAAATAACATGGTGGGATTCGTATTTCCAAACACCCTTATCTACCTTCTCAGACTCCTAATGCTTAAAATAATTGCATATAAACTCAGAAGACATTATCTCAATCGTCTTCTCAGGGACTATCTAATTCATACCAAATATGAGCAAGAAAAGAAGATTCTGCAAACAACCTTAAAAGCTTGCAAGATATCTGCTTCTCCTTCCCTCTGAAAGGTATAAGTAATTGTGAACAAGTATATGCAAGAATCTGCAGATGCAGAAATCATGCAATCATATGTATGCTTAATACTTTCATTACCACAATTACCTTGTCAAATCTCAAATTTGCATATCTAGCCAAGGTTAGTCACGTGGTAGAATTTTCTACCACAGTCGTGGAAAGTGGCTGGCACAAACCAGTGGTGGAATTCAAATAATTTAACAACCAGTTCTCTGCCCTAATGATTTCTTCCAACAACCAATTCACCAAACTGCTCAGAAAGTTAACAACTGGTTCTCCCGAAGTGGTGCGAACTGGCTGAATCCCACCACTGGCACAAACCATTCAAACCAGTCTCCACCTCATCCCACGCCACAGAATTAAGCTTGACTTGGGTTAAAAAAATATCTGACTAAGACAAAGGCCCGATGTTAATGTCCTTTTTCAGATACACTTTTACTCCTGCAAGATAAACTACCAGTTCTAGTCTATGATTGTTTACATACATCATTCCTTAGGTTCTCTGACATGAACTCATGAAATCCCAAATCCATCCAGATTGTATCCCCAGGGCATGGAGTCTCAGCACTGAAAGCAACCATCAATCCAGTTATGAAAGCTAAGGGCCTAGACATGTTATTGCCAGGCAATAACATGGACAGTACACCAACAGCAGCCCCAATTTTTCACTCAAGTCATCTGCAAGGTGATTGCCTCTATTACAGACACTCATGCAAAATCACCACCATACCGTCTTTGCAGCATATAATCCATAGCTGCATCTGGATAGGAGTATAGGAAATAAAATATGAAAAAGGTCCTGTCCTTGTCAAACCATGATGCAGTCCAAATTCACTTGCTTTTTCACACCAAATTGAGCAAGGATTCACCCTTATTCCTCAAAAAACTGGCAATAACAATAGCACTTGGACTTATATACCGCTTCGTAGTGCTTTTGCAGCCCTCTCTGAGTGGTTTACAGAGTCAGCATATTGCCCCCAACAATCTGGGTCCTCATTTTACCCACCTCAGAAGGATGGAAGACTGAGTCAACCTTGAGTCTGGTGAGATTCGATCTGTCAAATTGCAGGCAGCCGGCTATCAGCAAAAGTATCCTGCAATACTGCATTCTAACCACTGCACCACCGTGGCTCTTAATCATCAACAACTGGTGGCCAACATTCCCTAGATCCAGTGAGAAGGTAGATAGGCATGAATGTGGATCAGTACAACTTCATGATCTCATAACAGCCACCCAGTGTCTCCCCTTATACCACTCACTGGCTATAGCTGTGCATGCATGTTTTCCCATATTCCCATATTAACTTTTTATATATAGTTATAGGTAGTCCTCAATTTATGACCTCAATTGAACCCAACATTTCTGTTGCTAAAGTAAAAGTAAATATTAAGTAAAATATTTGTTAAGTGAGTTTTGCCCCATTTTACTACCATCCTTGATGCATTTGTTACATGAATCACTGCAGTTGTTAAGTTAGTAACATGATTGTTAAGTGAATCTGGCTTCCCCATTGACTTTGCTTGTCAGAAGGTCACAAAAGGTGATCACATGATCCCGGACACTACAATGGTCATAAATGTGAGTCAGTTCCCAAGGGTCTTAATTTTGATCACGTGACCATGAGGATGCTGCAATGGTCATAGTGTGAAAAATGGCCACAAGTCACTTTTTTCAGTGCCGCAACTTTGAACAATCACTAAATGAACTATCATGGACTACCTGTGATGCATCCATTAGTTGGAAACCCTAAATCAAATACAATACAGGTCTCTCAGCCTACTTCATGAGGTTGTTACCGTGGAAAAAACTGGAGGCGGAAGAGTTATGTGCATTGCCTTAGGCACATCTCTTAGAGGAAAGGCAGGATGAAAAACTAACAAATAAATAAGAAAAGTTGCCCTGGATTAATTAAACTACTATTACTGTTGACCCATACAAAGCCAGGAGAGGGAACCCTTGAGAAAAACATCTGTTTTGTTTAGAATAGTGCTTAAAAAGGGGTTCCTGTAAATTTCTCCCATCTCCAAAGTGCATATTGAAACCACAGTGTTTATAATTAGCTACTATTTTTTTAAAAAAAAATCTATTTAGGTTTGTTATTATAACAGTATAGTTTTTTTTGTTCTTCTGCCTTCACTTATTTGTAGCCTATTGAATTGATGTATTGTAGTTATAAATATTTTTATTATTGTGTTTCATGATTTTTGCTGTCCCGAAGTATGTATTTGTGAAATTTTATCATCTAAAGTCATGTAATTATAAAGAAAACCAGATGGGAAAAATCAAAATAGGATGGGACAAAAACTAGACAATTATAAAAAAACAAACTGAAACAGATATGTTTTTACTTGCCTACTAAGGGCTTAAAAAGTGAAGCTGAATTAATTGCATAGAAAGCGAGTTCTACGTCATTAGCAGATGACTTCTGGGCTAATCTTATTTTCCCATATGATAAAATTTAGAGCAGGGCAATAGATATCTCTGGGTCCTATGAGTCATTGGGGAGGGTGAAATATAAGACAAAATATTTAATCCAAACTTAAATCACAGAGTTTTAAATATAAGGATAGAAAACTAGTTTGGGTGTATCAAAGAGTAAAGTACATATATAAAAAAGTCCGTTAAGTAGTAAATCTGCTAAATTCTGCATTACAATAGCTGAAATTGCTATACCATAGTAATCTTCAGAAACAGATAGCATAGATTGCATTACAATAGTTCTGATTAAGTCCAAGGATGCTGAACAGGCTTAGCCAAAAAAGGTAAAAATTTTAAAATGTAGGTTGGACTGGACAATCATACTAAATGAAGGCACAGCTAAGACCCCACAACAATGGCACCATGGATAATTCTATATAAAGAGAAACTGAGCAGAGTATTAATGACTGGGTCATATGCATGATTTAAGCTTATGATATCGATTCTTTGACATAGCATTGCACATGAACCAACCAGTATAGCTTATAATACCTGTTTTGCGCTCAACATTTTGTATAAATACATATACAGAGTATGGAAGATGACCTTGAAAAGATCGGTTATGAAAGGAAAAAACATAGTTTAAGTCAAAACAAGGAGTCTATGGAGATTCTCAGTCACCCAGATCATGGTTGTCCCAAAAGTCCTTTTTTCAAGAAGCAACTGGACTTTCTGGTTTTTTCTTGAAGACGTTTTCCTTCTCATCTTCTTCTTCTTGCTTCTTGGATAAGTAGCTTCTTGGATGAGAAACGTCTTCAAAGAAAAACAAGAAATTCCAGTCGCTTCTTGAAAAAAGCACCTTTGGGTCAAAACAAGGAGATAGATATGCAGAAGCGACTCAGGCGAACACTTCCCTAATTCATGGGGGAGGGAGGGAGTAAAGCATTATCAGACTTGCAAGATTCTGTTGTTGTAGCCAATAATAATAAAAGTAGCTTGAGCCTTCTTGTACAGCTGATTTCTTGATTTGGTCTGCATGGTGGGGCTGACATCTAGCCAATTGGGGTTTATTCCAGGGGTGAAATGCTCCCGGTTCGGACCAGATCGCCCAATCCGGTTCAGAGAACCGGTAGCAAAAATCCTGCGCCCCCCCCCCCCATGCCCAACTGAGCCGCACAATCATCAGAGGCTTTTTTTTTTTCCTTTTAAAAGCATTTTTTCTACAACCTCTTCGGCCGAAAAAATACTTTTAAAAGTAAAAAAAAAAAAAAAAGCCTCTGATGATTGCGCGGGGATTGTCAGCTGGGATTGTCAAAGGCTTTTAATAGAAAAAAAGCCTCTGCTGATCAGGCAACTCAGCTTGGATCGCCAGAGACATTTAAAAGAAAAAAAGCCTCTGCCGATCAGGCAACTCAGCTGGGATCGTCAAAGCCTTTTGAAAGCATTTTTTTACAACCTCTTCGCCGAAGAGGTTGTAGAAAAAATGGTTTTAAAAATAATTTTTTAAAAAATTGGCCACGCCCACCCAGTCACATTACCCCACCACCACCAAGCCACGCCCACAGAACCGGTAGTAACAAATTTAAAATTTCACCACTGGTTTATTCAGTAAAGTATATTATACAAGCAAGGTTAATGACCATAGTTAAACTTTCAAAGAAAAACATTACTGGAGTGAAGAAAAGAGACTGACTGCTATACAGTGAGTGAATTCTATCATTCTACAAAATTCATGATGTTCAGTTAAGAGCCTTTTTCAATAATGTTTGAAGGTAATACTTGGTTTTGAACCAATTTCCCCTGGCTTTTTCTACCTTAAAGTATTTCTTCCAAGATCTACAATCAGACCAGTTTCCAGTGGTAAAATAATAGAAACAGATGAATTTTATTACACAGGATCAATGAATGGTTGCTTGAGAAAGCAGATAACTTTTCTTTCTACGGTACACCACTGCATAACATGTTCTTCCATTATTGTTCTGTCAACAAATTCACTTTGTATGCATCTATAGTATAAGTAGATTCTCTTTCAAATCTAAGAGTCCTCCTATGTATTTCAAACATAAAGTAAGTCTTCTACTGTAGGGCTTATGACTGTATATTTAATATCATTTTTTTAAAAAGTGATTTAACGAAACTCTACCCTGTATGAATCTAAGAATAGACCCAAAGCAAATAACAATGAAGTGAAGGGCAATGGCTGCAGAATTAAGCAATAAAACAATATTCTTTTAGATTCAAGGGAGAAAACTTTTAAAACAAAAGTATAAGTAAATATTATATTCAGGTTCAGGTTTTTCTCTTTTCTTTTTTTTTTCTCTTCCACCATAAGTAAAACTCCATATCCCAAGGATTGAACAGAAAGCTGTCAGGTGATTATTCTTTTTGAGACAGCTTGAGTCATTTGTCTCTGAAGCAGCGAGACAGTGAAATTATGGTTCCCATTAATTGTTTAGTCCACAGATTTCCCATTCTTCTAATGAAACATTGTGTTTCAACGGTGATACATCTATGTGAGGAGTGGGAAGGCAGATACAACTTCTTGGTGTTCCCCATCCCTCTTGACAATATGTCTTCTTAACACTTAGGATTCAAATTGTGTGAATGACTGAATGAAATATGTTTTATGTCTAATTGCTTTATTTGGTGGGGAGAGAGAGGGAATGAAATGAAAAAGATTTATTGGTGAATAAAAATTGTATTGACCTGAGCTTGAAAAGCATTTTGCAGCAGAAATTTCAAGTAATGTTAGGAGCTAACTCTTTGGAAGAACTACCTTATATTTCAGACAGCAAACTTCTTAACATACTTGCTAGCGCAGCTGCCGTATACAGTCACAATTGCTATCATCCAGCTGTCTCTCATGTCAACGTTGCTCAAAATATAATGGTCACCCGTCATCTGGGTAAACTAGGCAGAAAGAAAAATAATAAATCAGAGGTAATAAATTGCAAAGGGCTTCTTAGGTTGTAGGCACTTTGAAGCAAGAATGGATCAATCTAGAATCTGATCTAAGAAAAATAACAAAATTAAATCATGAAGGACCAAAATGTAGTTGTATTTCTTTTGTTTAGTGGGATTACTGTTGGTGCTAGGATATATAAGAAATTCTCTAAACAATTAATAGAACAACAGCAGTTTGAGATGACACTATTGAAAAGAAAGTGAGGGGTGATATTGGATATCATATTTAAAATGCAGCATTCCAATACTTGGAATTCCCAGTCTTTAAATATATTACAATAATACATTTTATATATTGCATGTGTAATAATTTTGGAACATCCTGTCACCAAAAGTGTTCAGAAAGCATCTTTTAGTCTTCTATTTCTCAAAGTATCTTAACAATCTTACCTAAATGTTTTACCTTGCAGTAAAAGCTGTAACTTTGTTTGAAAAAATGTGCTTTTGTTGTTTCTTATTTATAATTATAAATTTCTTATTAAATAATTATAAATTTATAATTATCCTCCTGTTTTCAGACCCAGTGGAACATTTTAAATTTTCTTTTGAGACAGATGGAAAAGTAATATATATCGGGTTCACAATACTTTAATGTAAAATGAAACGAACGAAATGTTAAAAAGTTATATTTATGTAGTTACTTACCAAGCACATCAAAATTATATTAAAGTAACCAAAATATCTTTACAATCCCCAAGGCATGTCAGAACTTTTGTTTGGTTGTACACCCCTAATGTTTGGAAATTAAAAGCTTAAAAATTTGGCACGCCCTACGATATACCGTATATATATTTTCCATTCCAAGATCATATATTTGCATGGTAAATAATTATTTGGAAAATGTATATAGGAAAAATAAGCCACAATAATAGCAACATGTTTAAACAGAAGCATAGAGCAAATCAAAAGGATCCACAAGTCAGAGCAAGCCATTATTATAGGTAATTCAGAATGCAGAACAAAGTATTAAAACATCAGTTCTTCTTTCATTTTATTAAATAGCCAAAGGCGACATACGTTTCAATTTCAAAAATTTAATATTGATTTACCCTTTTTGATTATCCTTATGAAAGTTTGAGGGTGAAAATATATCAAACTTAACTATAATTTAAATACAATGATTTATTTCTCCATAGTAGGGAAGTTTGTAGAGAGATAATTTAGGTGCCTGTTGTCTACTGTCCAAGTACCAGCTTTTGCTGAGCAAATTCAAGGCACCTGGAAAAGAATTAACATTTATTTTTGTATATTTACAAAAATAATATGGAATTGATATGTTAGAGCTTAATTTCAGCTAATGTATCAACTTGAGAGAATATTTGATATATATCTATATCTATCTATCTATCTTGAAATAAATGCACACACATTACTGATTATTGATCATAAATATTTTGTCTTATTAATTAGCACTAAATATAGACTTGGTTACCACATGTACTTTACATGCAGAAAATTCTTATGTAAACCATTGCAAACGAAATGGATATCAGTGTAAAGCAGCCAGATATTCTTTCTGTAAAATTGCCATGAACTCATCTTGCGATTAACCCATTGAGTTAAAATTCAGATCAGTTCAGCAGGATAATAAGGCAAACAACTGTGATTTAATTGTCTGACTTAGAAGAATATATAACATATAATAATATTATAAAATATAATATAGCACTTAATTGCTTTTAAATTTGTTTGATTTTCATAAATCTATCACCAAAGAATTACATTTCACCCTAAGATCTCCACTAGATCCTGACATCTGTTGCTACTCTCCATCTGATGGAAAACAAGGATAGGCCTTGGAATACAATCTCTGGCTATTTCTGATCTATCTTATTCTACCTTTCTTATTTTCAAACAATTCATAATTCAAAAAACTACTTTATATTTTTGTGCCTCTCTCTTTCTCTGCAGGTATTTTTTCTCTATATAATTATGTAATACATTGCTCTCATCCTCATTTATTATAGCACTGTCTTGTATGTATATTTTCTTTTTATCTATAGCTTCATCACATCATCATACCATACTTGCCACTAGTAGAATTCTACAGAACTTCTGCACTCTGGAACATACTGTAATTCTTATTCTATATAGAATATATATAAAATAATTATAGATATAGATAGATTGTACCATGCAACAAGGGGAATAGATCTAAAAATTAAATGTAACAAAGAAGGTAACTTATGTTGGCCAGGAAAAATGGAGCAAATAATTGTAAATTATAAATAAATGACAACAACAACAAAAAAAAAGATCCCAACTCACCATGACAGTGTGTAAGAGTCTGCTTCTATCCATTTCATTACAAATAGAGATGTAAAGAGTTAACATCCATAGGAATAAAGATGCTTTGGTCACCGCAAGAGCATCCTTGCTACAGTTGTGGTATCTCCTTAAGGAATTATATTTTTCTTGCATTTGTATAATAGTTGCATAGGGTCAAGAAATGCCTATTTCAGGAGCTCTACAGAGTTCCTGTATCCATATGGCTACCAAGTAAGCCCAGAAAAATAGCTGTCAATAGGCACACCAAGGATGTCTATTGTGCACATATGCTGCTTTTAGATCTGAAATCTATGCACTTCTGCAGTTGTGAGAATTTGCTACTTCCAGATTAACATAAATGTACAGTAGGTTGAATATGGTAGGATGGGTTACTTAAGAAATATGTATGGTAAAACCTGAAGAGGTAGCATCAAGAATGAATGGGTATTGAATGAATGTGAATTGAATACAAATAAGTGACCAGGACAAAATAAGCAGGTATGTCAATGTAATTTGGTTTTTAAAGACAATGAATGAAAATTAAATCATGAAACAAGCACATAGAGGAAGAGTGAATAGATTGAGAGGAAGGAGAAGATTGTGAGATTAAACATACAGCATTTCATAGTGATTGCATGAACTGGGGTAAAGAAAACATTGAAATCTCTTAACTAGTCAAATCTTCTGTTTCTTATGAATATCCAGCATATCATTTTAATACTAGTATCAGGTATTCTAAAGCATCTAAAACATCATCATGGTTGTTGTTGTTGTTGTAGAACTTTAATGAACATTTGGGAGTTCCGATCGTAAGGTACTAATTCCATTCCAGACTCCTTTGCTTTTGTTGTTCTGTTCTTCCTCTTTGCTGACTTCAATGGCTCTGCGTTTCTTCACTCTCTCTCTCCAGTCCAATGATAATTGTAATTCTTCCCTCCCATCCCCCACTTTCCAGTTCAACCTTATTAGCTATTTTGGAAGAAGAGGCCTATGAGGACTGTTGGTGTCTCCATGGCAGCAGGCCAATAATATACCAGATGACAAATTAGGTGGGTGAACAGTTGAAGTGGATTAAGTGCCTGCCTTTGTATAACCCACCGTGATCCTGTTTCATCCCATCAAAGTGAAACCAAGCGTGCAGCAGCAAAACACACATATATTTTAGTCCTCCTGTTACTAAATTATTGAGTTATTTAAACTAAACAAACATGTCCATGCTTGTAGGACCTTACATTGGGGACCCACTAGCTTTCTATCACACAGAAATTCCTGAGCATACTGTTCAAATGTTTTTCAGAAGTTATTTGGTTACAAGTCTCAGCTGCTATTGTTTGGCTTGTATTCCACTCTACCTTTCCTTTTATAAATCTCTGCCTATGACAACTTATTTGGGGACCTGCCCACTACATTTTGCTAAGCAAAGCAGCTACAAAAACATAATGTTGTTTCTAATGCAAAATATATAGGTAGTCTTTGACTTACGACCACAATTGAGTCGAACATTTCTGTTGTTAAGTGAAACATTTGTTAAGTGAATTTTGACCATTTTATTTATTTATTTATTATTTATTTATTTTATTATACTTATATGCCGCCCTTCTCCCGAGGGACTCGGGGCGGCTTACAGAAACCATTTTACGACCTTTCTTGCCACAGTTAAGTGAATCACTGCAGTTGTTAAATTAGTAACATGGTTGTTAAGTGAATCTGGCTTCCCAGGTGCCTTTGCTTGTCAGAAGGTTGCAGGAGGGGATCACATGACCCCAGGATACTGTAATGGTCATAAATACGAATCAGTTGCCAAGTATCTAAATTTTGATCACATGACCATAAGGACACTGCAATGGTTGTAAGTGTGAAAAATGGTCATAAATCACTTTTTTTAGTGCCGTTGTAACTTCGAGCGCTCACTAAATGAACTGTTGTAAGTCGAGGACTTTCTGTACTAGGTTGCAATTTTTGAGTCCCACCTAGTTACTTCACTGGCATCTCTTAAATCTTGGGCTTGTTGGGTGAATCAAAATTGGAATATCTGCTTGGTGATCTCCATTGTGGCATCTGCTATATTCACATCCTAAAATCAAGGTAATGAGTTTGCATTTGTTCCATAAGAAAATGGTGGCTCACTGTAAATTTTGAAGGAAGTGGACATTTCTGAGATTATACAGTTGCATCAGTCTTGGACAAGGCCCATAGTTCAGTCCAGAACATCTGGTTTGTATGCAAAAAAAGTCTCTGTTTCAATCCTTGGCACCTCCAACAAAGATTAGGAAATAGTATTGTTTGAAAACCTGGAGTGAAGAAATAGCAAATTTACTTTTGATCTTAAGAAAACTATCAGCTCACTAAACTTGGAAAAAAGAGTTATTGAAGAAGAAATGGTTGAAAGAGATTTTAAGTTTTGCAATGTTTGCAGTGTTCTTGGAGAAGAACATTTTAGGATAAAGACAAAAAAAACTTGTCATCTGATTGTTCAGTTTTAGTTAATATAAAACACTTACAAGCTTTAGTTGACAATAAATACAAAATATATTTGGCATTTATATATTGTTCCTTGTTATATATTTTTCTTTTTTTCCCTTCACTTTGATCTATTGTGCTTATCTTGTATGCTGTCCAGAGTGACACAGATTTCATTAAATACTGTAAATAAATACTGTAAATATAAAATCTATAATTCTAAGTATGATCACCCTAGCCTGCTCTTATCTAGAAGGTGATATTCTATCAACATATTCTCCGGGAAATTTCTTTTTTTTTAAGTTTTTTATTTTGAAAACATTAAAAACAAGACACATCACACAACATTTATATACATATTACTTTTCCCTACAGCTACTTCGAAGTGATCCTTTTTTACTATTTATATCTATTCACACATAATTTAACTTTATCTTATTCAACAATTTATTTTCCATCATTCTTTCTTTTGTCTAAATTGTACTTTGATCTTCAACGTTTTTTCTCCCCTCTCTCCTTTATTCCTTTCTCATTTTTCCTATTCTCCAACCATTCATACCACCTACACCACACTTTGTAATATTCTGTATCCTCTTTCTCCTTGATTTCTTTTGTTAATTTGTCCATCTCTGCGCACTCTAAAATTTTCCTAATTAAATCATCTTCTGATGGTAAGTTTTCCTTCTTCCAATTTTGCGCATAGACTATGCGGGCTGCTGTCAGTATATGTAATATTAAATAATATTATATATATATATTCAGAATTTTTTGTTCCAATTCTATATCTTTAATTTGTTCCATGTCTTCTTACTTGCATTAAATCAGTGGTTCCCAACCTGTCAGGCTGTGTGGACTGGCGGGGGAGGGTGAGGAAATGATTCACACAAATAGAGCTTCAAATGTAGGCAAGACTGCCTGCTGCTCACATAAATAGAGCTGTGTGCTTTCGCATCCCAGTTCCAAATGGCCCATGGCCCAGTACTGGGCTACAGTCCAGGGGTTGGGGACCCCTGCCTTAGATTGATCTTTAGAGAGCTTAAACCACTTGGGTTGCTTTCTTATGGCTAAGAATATAATCTGAACCAGGAGTAACTCCATTTTCAGTTAGCATCCGAGAAACCTTAGCATTGAACAATTAATGTGGTTTCATATTCTGGTGCTAATAAAAATGGTATTCCAGTGCTAGGCTTACTTCTACAAACATCGCTGAGCCTTATTAAGAAATCATATGGAGATAGATTAATGATATGCAGATTGCCATTTAATCTGTCTGACTGGCTTATTTATTTTAACAATTGACAGCCCAACCACTATTCAGAAGATCTTGCAGAGTGTTGCCATTTTTGAGGACAGTTTAGCTGATATGTTTACTGTCAATTTCGCCAATTCTCTATATTCTTGTGTTCTTTTTCCTTTATTATAGCATTCTTCTTTTTAATTATTCTATACAGCATTTGTGCCATCTGTTAAATTACAGTTGTTAAAAGCGACCAGGTTTTTCCCCATTTAAACATATGATTGAGAAGCTAAACACAGAAACAGAATGCACAGCTCCAGAAAGGAAGCTTAAAATGAAAGCCAATTTATAAATAATTCTCTATTTTAGGGTGATGCTGGCTGATTGCTTTTACTTAGTGTTATCTTTTTTGGATCTTATGAATGAAAAAGAGACATATTTTCTCTTTCAGGCTAACAATGAGGCTAACTCTTTCAGGCTAACAATAACAACCCTGCTAAAATGTAATCTCTCTCAGCTAAGAACGATACAGGGCTGTGCCTGTAGCTGCCATAGGGAACAAAGAGAAATCACAATAAACAATGAGGCAAATTTGATCTGACAAATCTAGGCTGTGAAAAGTTTTCTATATCTCTTTTCTGTCATCCAATGGATCTAACAGCTCCATCTCTGGGAGATTATCTCTCTGGGGATTTGATGCAGGTAATAGAATTTATGTTAAAATGCCTAACAATTTCAACTCAACATCTAACAACTGGAAGGCTCACCACACACACAGAGAAGAGTATGTACACCATGCAAACAAATGTTTTGAGGATATTCAATTTATTAAAGTTGCTTGGAACAATTCTATCTGGCAAGGTAGAAAGGCAAGAATTAGGCTGAAATTATTACAAGACTCTACCAATAGAGGAGGTTTTGGGTTGCCAAAGTGGGAATTATATTATCAAGCAGCTGCCCTTACTTGGCTAAAAGAGGTGAAAATAAAGAGGTGTAATGTAGGTAATAGAAACATATTTACATAATATAACATACCAAGTCTGGCATTTTCCAAAAGTAAGCTACTGATTCAGCAAAAAGTAACATGGCAAATCACAGCCAATGATAGCTTCTTGGATGCCTATCATTATTTTAGCCATACACCAGTAATTACATATTGGTTATTTCACATTTTTATTAAAAACAAAATAGAAATAAATGGAATTGGTCGCACTGCAAATAGGATGAAAAAAAATCCAAACTTTTTTTTAATACCTTTTATGTGTATCCCTGAGAACAAAATGGAGCACAAATCGCCCTGTTTTGTAACTGCACCTTGGAAATCAGAAGGAGGGATTATTTCATCAGTCCAGATTACATAACATATAAGACTGTGTTAGGTAAGTAAACTGATGAAAAGCCAGGGATAGAAGTTGTGGCTAAGATGATCCTCCATGCTCTGGAGGTCACACTTGGCTTAGCCACATGCTGGGTTAGGCTACTAAGTGAACAGCCTATAGATCTTAGAGTTATCCATTGGCAGATTGGTAATAGATTGAATAGACACACAAAATCACGTAGACTATTTTCCCTGTGTGGTTGCATTAGTTTCCCAAAATGCAATTACTATTCAGGAGCTTCATCACACACACACACACATTATCCACACTTCTGTCCTGCCGCAGCTACGGACTCCAAAGAACACAGCACACACGAAGTCTGTACAAAGCTTAGTTTACTAAATTAAATCAGTCTTTTTCAAACAAAGGCTGTTAATTAATTTTCTTAATAGCCTACAAGAATCCAAAGAATAAATAATTGTAATCTTACTATGGTTGTCAGAAAGCTCAGAAGCAATTTGCAGGAAATTGATAAGAGAACTAAGATCAGGAGAGTGAATGAAGTTGTTCCCTGCAAATTGCCTCAGTCGTCGTCCTTCCTTAAATAGGCTAAGGGAGTGGCCAATTAGCCCCAAGCCTTACTCTCGAGGAGACCTCCTCCTGAGAAGCCACTCCTGCCTTTTGGCAGCTCTGCGCACCTGTGCATCGAGAAGAGGCTCCTCCTCTTCTTCCTCGTCACTTATTAGAGCTTCTGGAGGTTCTGAAGGCCCTAGCTGAATCCCCGCCTCTGGCAACACATCTTCTCCAGCAGGGGTGAAATCTAAAATTTTTTGCTACCGGTTCTGTGGGCGTGGCTTAATTAGTGGGCATGGCTTGGTGGTGAGGTGACTGGGAGGGCGTGGCTTATTAGTCAGGTGGGCGTGGCCAAGTCAATGTCACTTCTTTGCCCTTTTTTAACCTACACAATATAACACAACACAACTGGCTCACCCACAATGTAAAAGCAGCTGTGCTAGACCCAAAATGGCCCCTGCAACAAGCAGGAACCACTTTACACACAAAATTCCACATACAGCTTTGTGAGACTTTGTGTGTTTGTGTAGTTAGAGTGAAACACTACAGAAACACACTAAATCTCAGAAAGCTGCACAAATATTATTTTATTTTAATTTATTTTTATTTTTATATAAAAGCAGCTAAATTTAAAACTTCCTAAACTTTAAATGGCTAGGTCTAAAAAAAGAACAACTAAAAAAAAAACCCAATTAACTTTTTTTTTTAAAGCTCCCAAAGGGGAAAAAAACTTACCCAATAGAACAGGGGTCTCCAACCTTGGCAACTTTAAGACTTGTGGACTTCAACTCCCGGAAGCTTTGCTGGCTGAGGAATTCTGGGAGTTGAAGTCCACAAGTCTTAAAGTTGCCAAGGTTGGAGACCCCTGAAATAGAAGGTACAAGGCAGGCAGGAAGACAGGCAGGCAGATAGAGCTGCTCACCGATGAGCTTGATTGCAGGCAGGGAGATTCAGTTGCTTGCTGATGCAATGGATTGCAGGGATTACAGCAAGGCGTTGTGACCAGCAGCTAAGGTAAGCAAGCTGGGGGGGGAGGGATTTTTGCTACCGGTTAGCAGGCAACTCAGCTGGGATCGTCAGAGCTTGGCTCGTCAGAACCATTTAAAAGAAAAAACTTTTTTTCTTTTAAATGGCTCTGACAATCCAAGTTGAGTTGCCTGATTAGCAGGCAACTCAGCTGGGATCGTCAGACCTTGGCTCATCAGACCTATTTAAAAGAAAAAAAAGGCTCTGATGTTCGCACAGCTCAGCTGAGCATGGGGGGCGGGGGCAGGGACTTTTGCTACCGGTTCTCCGAATTGCCCGCCGCCATCGCTACCTACTCGCCCAAGCCAGTCCGAACTGGGAGCATTTCATTCCCGTTCTCCAGCCTCCTCGTTGTCTGACTCGAGTGCCAGCTGCACAGGCTGCTGATGCAGCACCACACCAGCCTCCTCGCTGTCGGAATCAGCTACTAGCTGCACAGGCTGCTGACGGGCCACAACAACTTCTTAGAAAATGAGCATAAACTACATCTTTCATAATTTTGAGAAAAGTAGGAGATATGATAAAGGCCTTGTCACTAAACTGAGCATCCAAACACAGAGTGATGGAGACATGACATGTGACACATGATAATCTAGTTGGGAGGTGGTTGTTGCTCCCAAGCAGAGAAACAAATTTAATCTAACAGCCCATCTGTGCTTCAGTGGAAATCAGGAGTACCTAAGATAAAAAACTTTGCCTGAGCTCATACTCTTCAATGGCATGTATGATTGTTCAGCTGTAGTTATTCTGCCTTTAATCTGGACCTTGCTCTAACAATGTGTATATTTTGGGCTCTACCAGACTCATGCCAATACCTTGCAATTCTGGAACATTTTGCCTCAATTCTGAGTGGACCTTGGCCTTTACTGTATAAGTCTCCTGTGCTAATTTCTAAACTTTAGACTTGGCTTCAGATTTTACTTTGCCAAGTAAATCTGTACAGGACACCCATGGTGGCTAGAGTTGACAGTTTGATGGGATATAATATCTGTGTAGAGCAGAATAAGACAAAATGTTTCCCAGTATGGATAGCTACAATGTATTTCAATTTAAATTGCAGTAATTATTTCTATATTTATATACAGTGCAGATATAAATGACCCAGCTTGGTGTAGTGGTTAAGGCATCAGGGTGGAAACCAGACGATTGGGAGCTCTAGTCTTGCCTCTGGCATGAAAACAAATGGGCCGATCACTCCTTCTCAACTCTAGGAAGCAGGCAATGGCAAACTGAAAATCTTGCAAGGATAGTCCAGGCAGTTGCCAGGAATCAACGCTGACTCAAATGCATTAAAAATACTCCATATATATATGCATAATTCTATGTATACTACCAAAATGTGCTTATATCCTTTTTCATAGAAAGCAAGACATCACCTTTGTTTGAAAAATCCAGGGGAAAAAAAAACATTTAATGGACTTATTGTCCTTTTCTTGAATTCAGTTCTGGGTGGTTCGTCTGTGCATCATTATCAATCTAAAGTTGTATTTCCTTTTAGCTTGGTCAATACACAAACCAACAGTAGTAACTTGGTTGTTAACTCCAGGCAACACACTATGTATCTAATAGTCATGATGTCTGCCTTTGGCTGGCAGTGAAATATCTTTTTCTCTTGTAATGGATAATATGAAACAATAATCCTCATAGCACTTGTGTCCATATCTTCTTGCTTGCTCTAAACTACTTAATAAAAAGCAATGGAGAGGAAAAGAGAGGCCCAGACCTTAAAAAATACATGAGTAGGGTTTTTAAAAGAATACCTTTTAAAAATACAGCGTGCTATTAAACTGATGATTATAAAAATAATCTTATTTCATTTACATGTGCCATTAAAGTTTAGATTTATATCAAATATAGCCATAGGCATAATACATATAAATATTTTAAGTGTAATGTATAAGTAGTATAGTAGTTGTTACTAAAATATTATCTTTCTAGAGGAGTTCAAGACAGAATACATGGGAGTATATTTTTTTATCCCCAAACAATCCTTTGAGGTTGATTGAACTGAGAGAGTACTCAGTCTTCCAATGAGTTTCCATGGCTCAGTGAAGAGCTGAACCTGGATCCCTTAGTCTTAGTCCAACAATCCCACCACATGCAAACAAACAGTACCTACAACATGTAAAGTCATGTACGTGAGATGGGGAGCTAGGTGGATGTTAAATACATGTTAAAATGTTTTTTTTAAAAAAATAGCAACTAGAGGAAGCTAGACAACAAGTTTAATAGCACTGAAATGGCTCAGTCAATAAAAAATCTATGCAGTGCCATTTTATACATGAATTGTTACTCTGTCTAAAAGAATGTAATTACAATTCCTAATCAAATGAAATATCCAGCTTCCAAAATAATTGTCAATGAATTGATACATTAGATCCATAACTTCATAGGTTCTATGTGGCATGCTTCCCATTAGAGAGTTGCAAAATATAGGTCCATTTTAGGTAGGTGATGAGACAGATCGCTGCCCAAGATCCTAGACATCAGATACCAGGCAGAGCTATCAATGCTAATTTAATTAGATATGCACTCTAAATTAGCATAAAACATTTTCATTGTTCAGATATTTGCCTTGTTAATAATTTTTTCTGCCAATTCTGATTGGAAGATTCTCAAAATAAAGGAAGGATGTAGAACTAGAAACTCAAATGGCATATCCAAAAAAGATTTGCAGCAAAGCAACTCTCAGTTCTTCCAATCTCTTCTTAAACATGAGACTCAGAGACTAGGGCTACTCAGAATCTGTGCCAGGGCTCTTATTTTGAAATGGTTTAAGCTATTTTGTATATTTGAGGGGGAACCCGTTTAAGTAACATAGTTTATCAAAGAACAGATCGAAATCTTTTACCTCAAGAACTTGTTATTTTTGATTTGATCATTTCTAATATCTTTTTAAGTGCTACATAAATGTTGATTTATTTTATAATAAAATTAGATGCTTTACAGCAGAAAAGCAGCATAAAGTCGTTAAACTTAATAAGCCTAATTAGTAATTTAGTTAATAAGGCTGAACTGGATTTTTCAGTCTGTATTTATTATGACATTTGTGTGCCTAGTAGCTACATAGTGGAGGAGTAACCCTTCTATCAAAGCAATACAAAACTAACTGGACAATTAACTTAGCAAAATAGAGGAAGTTTTCTATAAACACACATGTATACAACAAGCACACTGAATACTTTATTTGGCCAAGTGTCATTTGTGACAAAAGGAATTTGTCTTCAGTACAGAAGCACAAGTAGTTGTGAATTAAGTTTTTAGCTAATACAGTAAACAGTATCTGACATACATTTCAGTACTGTAAATGCTTACATCCTAAAACTTTAGATCATTTTAATGCTGACTAAGGAATTCTGGGAGTTGAATTCTATATATCTGGAAGCTGCTAAGGTTGAGAAACACTACTCTACAGAACGATCTGTTGTATGACATGCCTATTCAAGAAAAAAAATGGTACAGAAATCAATGGGGCTTAATATTAAATATAAGGATGCATGATAGCATCCAAAGTTATAAAAATGCTCAAGAATTTATATATTCTGTTACACCAGGCGTCTCCAATCTTGGCAGCTTTAAGACTTGTGGACTTCAATTCCCTGAATTCTTCAGCCAGACATGCTGTCTGGGGAATTCTGGGAGTTGAATTCCACAAGTCTTAAAGTTGTTAAATTTGGAGACCCCTGTATTACACCATGATAGGTCTGATTCACAGGACACAGGGTGATTTTTGGTTTAAGATTAAAGCAAGGAGAATGGATGAAATTCAGCACAGCATTTAATACATCTTCAGCCTAAACCAGTGTAATAACAAAAAAGCTGTATCTGTTAGCCTATGCAAAACCTTTGAAATAGGTATTTCACATAGACCTTGAGTATAAATTAAGAATATTTCTTTTTGAAATATTGAAGCAGGTGGTCCTTTGTAAAGCTATCAGGGCTCCCCATGAGCTATCTGACTTCACATACTGTCTCAGCAGTAAATCCTACCCCTCCAGACACACAACTTATTATTCAGCACTTGGCTTGACTCGGTAGAAGTTTCTATGACACAACTGGGGTAGATCAGAATCTCTATCCAATCAGGTTCAATCCTTTATCTGCTTACTCCTAATGGACAGAAGTCCCTTTTGCTCCTCCAGGTGCAAATTCCATCACAGAATAGCATGGGATATGTTAGGATATGGTTTGAGCCTAACTAGTTGTCCAGGCAATATAAATGTACTGTAACTTTAATCTGTAAATGTATTATGTTACTTTAAAGGTTTTCATTGTAATGCTGAGTCATGCTGTAATTAGGTAATGACTAGTTGTGAGAGTATTTAAGCAAGGTACTGTAACGTATTCAGTTTGATGATGAAGCTGCTATGATATGCTGCCAGTGATGATGAAGCTGATATGATATGCTACCAGAGTATGATATGCTACCATTGAGAGGAGTTGCTATCTGTAATCATCGTTTGATGGATCTGCTATCATCATGGTTTGTGAACCAGAGTGAGTTTGTTATTCTAACCAACTAATGTTTGTTTGGTAAGAAGATATCTGTAACTACTGGACTGATTTAACTGGCAAAGACTTGGAATTTGTTTAAAGACTATGAGACTGTTTTTCTACTATAAAGTAAGCTTTTGATAAACCAGTTTGCATATCTCTTATTCATTGCTCTCAGCAACGTTTCCTTGTGCATACACTCTGCTGGTTGGTAACACAACACCAATATCCTTAACAGGATAGAAACATTCAGATAATTTGTTGGTAGACGTTTGGCAGTCAATGTGCCATGAAGTAATATAGGCCCTAGCTTTTTTTCTAACATTAGACCACTAAAGTGATGGACCATTTTAGATACTCCAAGTATCTATCTGGCTGGCTATTGTGACAAAGCTGCAAAAGTTCTTTCTTCAAGGAAGGAGAGATAGATATTTTGTTATAGTGATGCAGTTCTTCCCATACTAGGAAAATGATGAGGGAGAAGACAAATCCCCCATCCTGAGGTCCATGCAAGACTGCATATATAGGCTCTGTATTTACCAAGTATGGATTTGATCAATTTTAAAGGCATTTCATTCCAGCCTCATGAAGCTCAAACCAAGCACTTGGGGGAGGATTTTTCAAAGTGCAGAATGGAATTTGGAGGACAGTCAAAGAGTGAGAAATATTTGGGTTTATGTGGTGAAATATTGGCCTACTTGTTTTGCAAGTTATAAATGTAAGAACTACAAATGTTAAAATGAGAAAAAAATGCCAACCTAACCTATAACAGCATGGACTTGCAAAAATTTATAAGGTTTTAATCTTCATCTGGTCACTCTGGACCTCTATAGGCATTTGACAAAGTAGATCATAACCTACTTCTTAGTAAGCTAAAAATGTGGGATAGACGGCATCACACAAGATGGATTTGTAACTAGCTAACAAAACACACTCAATGTGTAGTTCTCAATGGAACTACATCTACATGAAAGCAGTGGGTCACCCCAAGGTTCTGTGTTAGGCCCAGTAACTCCTCAACATCTTCATAAACAATTAAGATAAGGGAACTCATCAAATTTGCAGACGACACTAAACTGGCAGGAATAGCCAACACTCCCGAAGATAGACTCAAGATCCAGATGGATCTCAACAGACGTGAACACTACGCCCCATCTAACAAAATGAAATTCAATATAGAGAAAAATAAGGTTTTACACTTAGGCAAGAAAAATCAAATGTACAGATTAGGTGAAACCTAGTTCAATAGCAGTAACTGTGAGAGGAATCTTGGTGTTCTAGTAGACAATCACTTAAATATGAGCCAGCAGGTCAGTGCAATCCTAATCAAGACCATGTGAAGTATTAGTACCACTTTATAAAGCTTTAGTAAGACCATACTTAGAATGCTGCATCCAGTTTTGGTCACATTATTTTAAAAAAATAGACACTGGGGAAAGAGTGCAGAAAAGAGCAGCAAAGATGATTAGGGAGCTGGAGCCTAAAACATATGAAGAACAGTTGCAGGAATTGGGTTTGTTTGGTCTAATGAAAAGGAGGACTAAGGGTGACATGATTGCTCCAATATTTGAGGGGCTGCCACAAAGAGGGTGGTCAACCTATTTTCCAAAGCACCAGAAGACAACACAAAAAACAATGGATGGAAACTAATCAAGGAGAGAAGGAACCTAGAACTAAGGAGAAATTTCCTAACTGTGAAAACAATTACCCAGTGGAACGGCTTGCCTTCAGAAATTGTGGGTGCTCCATCGCTGGAGGCTTTTAAGAAGAGACTGGACAACTACTTGTCTGAAATGGAGGTCCAGATATGGTTTCCTGTTTGAGCAAGAGATTGGACTAGAAGACCTTCAAGGTTCCTTCCAACTTTTATTGTTCTGTTCTGTTCTGTTCTGTTCTGTTCTGTTCTGCCAGGCTATTACATGCACCCTGTGAGGCGAGTTGGACTGGGAGAGAGTGACTGGCCCAAGGACACCCAGCTGGCTTTCATGTTTAAGGTGGAACCTGAACTGTCTTCTCTCTTTCTAGGCTGGTGCTTTAACTGTTTCTGGATGAAGATTATGCTGTCTGAATGTCCAACAAGTATGTCAATATTAAACCAATACTGTATGAATGTTAAATATTTAAATAATTAGACCATCCTTGGCTGCTCCAAAATAGTAAGTATCTCAGAGCAACTCATGTCTGATAATAGAGACTGTCACTGCCTGCAAAGCTGAAATGTTTCCAACATAACCTTCTTCTGAAATTTCTATGCTGTGATTTGTAGAGATACTGAAATAGATTATTCTGAATACAATAAGGCAAACTTTAAGGTGCTGAATATTAATAGCATCGATCTAATAGTCAACTTGTAATTATTTAAGACCTTCGCTATGCAATATCTTATATTCTCTTTCAGATGCAAAGAAATTCCCTTCTCCATCCCTTTAACAAATTAGAAACTGAGCAGCTGCCAGAAACGGAGTTAATTTGGAAGCCTTCATATGTGCTGAACTTAAACTTCCAGTACCCACTGCTAGCTGTACACACTACGGACGTTGTAGTGCAACACATCCGGGTGCACCAGTTCCCGGAATATTAAGCGGCGACATTCTTTTCCGGGAATCCACCTTTTTTGCATTCTAACTTTCGAGCGGACCACGCAGAGCACAAGCTGCACGCGCTTTTTCACCCCCCTTCCTTGAGCAGCTCTTCCTGCGCTCCCCCCCCCCCCCGCCAACCTCCGTCGACTTAGTAGGCATCCCTCTTCTCCCCTCGAGGTGGTCCCACCTCTTCCTCTAATCTTCCCTTCACCTCAGAGACACAAACCCCCCAATCAGGGAGGCCAGATGCCATCGCCACGGCAACTTCCCTGGACCAATCTTAAGTGATCCCGCCCGCAACCTTCCCTTCATCCAATCGAGAGGAGGCTGTTCAGAGAGCTGCCCAATAGGAAGCTGCGATTATGCCCGTCCGGCGAACAGGGAAAACCATTACCCAATCGTCACAGGACCTTTTGCTTTCCTTTGCCCAATGGAGAGCCACGCTGCTCTAGTTATTATGCCACAGGAGCCGAGTTAGGCCAAACCCGGCGGCTGCCGCCTGCTCTGTGGGTATCGCCCAGGCGGCGGTTGCTGCCTTGGCCTTTGTCCCCCTTAGGCTCTGCCTTCCTCCGCCTCCTTTCCTCTCCTCCGCTGTCTGCGCACAGGCCGGCGGATCCTACGGGCAGCTTCGAGCGCCTCGCTGCGTGCCGCCTCCACTGCCTTGCTTTCTACCCCGGGGTTCCTCCAGCAGCACCGTTTCCCCCTTCCCGGGGGTTTCACTTCTGCCGGGGGAGGAGGGGGACTCAATACCGCCGCGGCCGGACTCGTCTCCTGCCCACCCCCCTCCCGACACTCCCCCAACACCATAGGCGGCTCAGGCACCAAGATGTCCAACCGAGCGCTCTGCCGGGAGGCCAGCCATGCCGGCAGCTGGTACACGGCCTCAGGTACGAGCTGGGTCACAAGCCTCGGTGGGTGGGTGGGTGGCGGGTGATCTGCGTGGCCTGCTTGAGCCACGTTGAGGGAGCGGCGGAGGGTCTGTCGGGGCGACTTTTAGCCCTCAAAACTCTCCCTTTCCTTCAACGGAGACCTGCTCCGCTGCTTTATGCTTAAAAAGCCAAATCCGTCAATCTCGAATAAGTGGCATGTTAAATGCTGAACGGTGGACGAGAATGAGGGTAAAACGGAGGCATTGAATCCGTGCTCGTTCCCAAAGACCACTTGGCCACGCACGGAAAGGCGGATCGGTCAACTTATCGCGGCGGCGTTAGCTGTTGGCGATGCCCCGTCCTACCTTAAATTGCAGCCACCCGGAGGTGGGGGGGGGGGGGAAGAGAGAGAGAAAAAAAAGTCGACTGTCAATTCACCAAAGTCCCTGTCCTAATAAGGCTGCAATCTCGGACGCGTTTGCTGGGAAGGAAATCCCATTGAACCCGGTAGGGCGCTGCCGAGCTGGTGCTTAAGCTGCCGTGACATGTAACTTCGGTGTGTGCGATCGCCGCTAGGGAGGGAGCGTTTGGCCGAGGAAGGGGGTGAAGAAGACGTGTTGCAAAATCGCCCGACGTTAACCCCTGCCAGGAAGGCGCCTGTTGCTTCTGGGTGGGGGGGGGGATGGTATAGCAGCGATTAATCGCGGGAGCCGGCGTGGTTTAGTGCGGAAGAGGCTTTCTCCCCCATGATCGCTGGGGCCGGGGTGGGCCTTTGACTGAATCAGCACATTTTGCCGGGAATGCCGGGACCCTCTTCTAGATCTCCTCCCCCCCCCAATTAATCGTCCTCTGCCGCCCCTAAACAATCACCTGCTTGGACTGCCGAGGATCGATTCCCAAGGAATCGACAGAGCCTGGAGGAAAAAGATGTTCCTCTCTTAAGGCTGTCCCCGGAAATCTCCCCTACTTCTCTTTATAATATTCTCCCGTAGCGTCTTTCAGCGAAGGTGCCTAGGACAAAGGACCGATGAGGAATCCTCTTGGGTGGGGGTGGGGTGGGGGTTTCGTGTAGAGTCAGGGAACCGATCAAGATCCCCGAAGTATGTATGTGAATGAAAAGGGGTCATTTAGGGTAAAGCGAGGGAGGGGGCGAATTGCATTGTGGGAACGCAGCAGTTGTAATTCGGGACCAGGCTAGTAGGCATTTGTCTACTCGGGCTTCTTCCTTACTGTCCCGGGTGGCAACAATTTTGAAAAATACATTTTTAAATACTGTGTTGAAATCCCATAGAATTGAAGATGCCAGTGCATGCAGGATTTAAGGTTTTGAAAGGTTATTTTAAAATCTTATTGTTTCTCCGTATTTGAATTTTTGCATCACACATGCAGTGAAATTGTAAAGAAGACAATGCTTTTAGGGGGTGCATTTAGCTGTCACTTGGTTTCCAGTATCAGTAAAATAACCAGTTATCAATATTTTTTCTTTCTCCCCCACCTTTGTTTCTTATACAGTAGTTTCTTGAGAAAACGTGCACAACAGTGCCCTCTGCAGGATGTAAGATTTACATTGCCTACAATATGATTTCTTTCTGTATGTGCTCATCAGATATTTCACTTGGCCTAAAAACAACTCTCTAGGGAAAGATAAAGCAGTGAAAGCAACACATACTTACTTCATCTAGCTTGTGAATGTATATTCTCATCTGAAAAATGTGATAGAGAAAGGGAATACATCAATTTTTACAAGCATATAAATAGCACATCTGCATACTTGCTACTTGCTTAGAAATTTAAACTAAATCTTTCATGGCAGCAATTATAATTTAGTTATATAGCATGCGTTGCTTCTTTTAGTTTAAAATCTTTGCAAAATGGAATACAGTTTTATTGTTTAGGTATCTGGGAAGATGTGATGATTGGAAAAATTGAGGGCTTCTGCAATTATATAGGAGCAATAATTTTAACTGGTATATAGCTGTCACTTCCCAGCTTTTCTTAAATTAAATGTTCTTTTTTTAAAAAAAAAACAACCTGTGAATCCATTTCATCCCTTTCACATATATTTTAATGTACTTACAGTGATGATTCAGCAGAACCATCTCATATTTACAAATACTCTAGTTTTCTATCTCTTCATGGGAGTAGGACTAATTTTAAGCCAATCTCTGTATTGGATGATATATTGATCTAAAGATTATAAAGAAGCGTAAGCCAACCTCCCATTTCGCTACTATGTTTTCACATCCATATGATATACTGGGCCTCCTTATGTGGATTCACCAACATTAGCATTTCATGAAAGCTCAGCATACCACTTGCTAAAAATTAGGGGATAAGGTTGTTGGAGCAAAAAAGCAATGAAGAGTCTGTTTGTATTGTTTGTGGTCTTAAATGGCTAGCTATATCTGCTGCTGTTTATACAGCATCTCCTACTTTTCTTAGCCCTTTGGAGTTCTCACAGTTTGCCAGTAGCCTCCTCTTTAGCTTTCAATCCTAAAATGAAAAGTAGACTGTAGTTGAGTGGAAGAATGCAGGTGGAAGGAGGAATCCTTTCACAGGCAGATTCTATTCTCAGCCACCAGAAATGAAGCTTGTAAGGAAGGAGATTTCCAACTTTTCCAGCTAGAAAGCAGGCTTTAAGGCTTTTTTCCTCACTCTTTGTCTTCTAGAAGAATTTTCAAAGGAAATGTTCCATCAACTCTCTACTTGGGAACCAAGAATGAGAGAGATCTAGAGAAAGAGCCCAGAAGTTGTTAACAAACACTCTATCCACTATAGTATACAAAAATGTTTCCTGGCTATTCTCTGTAGGCTGATTGATATGACAGCAGGAGATTGTAGCTACCTAGCCAAGCTGACAGATTAATGTAGAAGATTGGGAAAGAGCTTGATCAGACCTCCAGGTGGCCACAGCATGGAGATGAGTGGCAATGCTGGCTTCAAGCCTGTGAATAACCCTTCAAGGTTGAAGGCCAATTCCTGTACCACAGAAAACAAGGCCTTGGACAGGGCCATAATGTGGGCAAGTCTATGAACATCCCACCACATATTACAATGGGAGCACTGAGCACCAGAAGGCTGAGGCTGATTAAGAGACCAACAGGTCTCTTGCCAACCCAGGATGGCAAGAGAAAGTAAGAGAGGATGGCTTCTTGAACCTCTTCCTCCCATGACAGCTGAGAAGGCACTGGACCTGTGAGAAACTAGGGAGGGTCTATTCTGAGCCTCTTGCCTTGCCCAATATCCAGCTGTAGGCTATGGTGTTTCTTATCTGATTACTCCCTAGATAGGATTTTTTTGCCCTATCTCCCAAACGCTTTCCCAGATACCATTACAGACTCTGAGGTTGCCTGAACCAACCAACAGTTAAAAGCCAAACTTGCAGCAAAGCAAAGTCTTTGGGAATAAACTATTAGAATAAGCAATAAGTATTGATAAGTCTCATTTTGCCTATAGCCCAATAGAAGGAAGAAAGCAAACACAAGAGATGCCCTGCATCTTCTTTTCACACCAAAGATCAAATTCCCTACTTTGTTCTGGGCAGAAGATATTTGGGTGATGTACCCTCTTGGATTCCCAGATTCAATAGCCAAAATGTTGCCAGGTTTAGCACACAACCAAGGTAGACATTTCTCAACTTGATTCCGTTACTTTTTAAGTGGTCCTACAACTGCAGAAATTCAGACACACCTGTAATCTCACATACCAAAACAGGTAGATTGAGAGTACCTATCGCAGAAGAGATCTACATTGGGTTTTTTTCCCTATTCTCTTTCCATTGCCAAAATACTGTCTTAAACTGAACTCTGGGCCTCAGAATAAATTTATCAGACAGTGAAGCTTTAAAATAGAGTAATTAACTTTCTAATTTTGATGGATTTGTCAGAAATTTACCTAATATCCCAACTAGGAACCCTCCCCCCTCCCCCAAAGATTCCTCAGATTTGTATGCAAAAGTAATCAGGTTCACTTCACAGCTCTCTTTTTCAGTCTGGCTTTGTCGCTGAGGCTATTCAAAATGTGAAAATGGCTCCTCTGGGCCATTTAAGAACCCAGTGGCTCCACATTTATAGTTACCTAGACAAGATGCTCATCATAATGTCCTCTATGGCAAGCTCAGGTTAATGTGCTACTGTTTCATACTGCCTGAATTTAGCTAAAATATGCTGGCACCATCTAGGTTGATTGTACATCTGCAGTTACAATTAACAAAGAGGGAAGGAAGGTTTTCTTGACTCAGGGATGCAGTGCCAAGAAAGAGAACTTACTCTGAGTGACTGAACCTTGTAAAGCTCATAAGAGCACGATTATCACAGCATTGAATTTCAATGACAAGCCAATAGCTCTACTTCTAGGTATTTCACATGTATTTCACCTCTAGGGACATGCTCCTGCCATCTCATTTCCCTACATGGGTCTTGTCAGTAATATATACACGTTCTTAGTGATTCCCCCTGAACTAATTTTCTGTGAACTTTTTTTATCAGGAATCCAGGACTCTGATAGCCCAGTGGATGGTTTGAAGGCTTAGGGAGGTAGGAGTGTTCTTGGGAACCTGTACATGGTATTTCTGGCCAGAACTTTGCTTCATTGTTTAGAACACTTTCCAGATCTCACTGAGCCCAAAATGTGAATATGACTGTGGATCTAATGTAAATGTAGATTAGACCAGCAAAGGAATGATTGTTTCCTACTAAAAAGAAAATTGGGGAAATGAGTTTCCTGTCCCACAGTTAACAGGTGAATTGGATAATACATAATCCTGGTGTTCACAGTCAACAAGAAAATGTTTTCCTTGTTCTTAGCACTTTCTGTACAGGAATGACTGTTGGCAGACTTAACAGCAGGAGTAATGTTAATAAGCATTTTAAGTAGCTGTGGAGTGGAATCATCTATCTCTAAAAGACATTATAAAATATATGCTCATCTCCTCAGACACAGATTTGGGGCACCCATAATAACAACTGACCAACCTGTGAATAATGCTGTGGTATATCTTAGATCCATCTTCAGGGACCAAGAAAACCAGCAGTATTTTGTTCACTAGAAGGAGATTTTGATGATCTTACTCTAGTTAGAAAGAGAAGTATATTAAGAAAGTGGTCCCCAGTATCTAGGATGTGCATTACCTTCCTATACCGTGCTATTATATATTCTTCTTCTGTTTCCATGTGTCCTACTGGTTACACATTTGTTATAAAATACACAATAAAATAGAAGTTTAATCACTCAGCTGAAGTGAATACATTGCTGAAGGAAGGAACCTTCTTCCATAGGCTAGGAAGAAGCTTAAACTCTGTTTTCTAACTAGAAGAGATGGAGCCAGTCCTTTCTTATAGGATCTGTCTTCTGGTGACCTGAAAGGTACTTTATCATAAATAAGGCTACTATGCTAATGGCAGTGGATGAAGTTAGATAGCACTGTTTGTCTGAAGACTAAATTCATAGTGAAAACTATTTATCTTCTGGACATCATACTTTTTACGTTTGCTGTAAATGGGAGGCCTTAGATTACATACCACATATGTGGTATGTGAATCTTCTTTGTGGGTAATAATTATTCATTGTGGTGGAAGAGTTGGTATAAGAGTCCAGTCTTAACTGTAGAAGCAAGAAGAAAAAAATTGAACTGCTGCTTACTTTAATTACTTAGTTAGGAAACCCCTCACTCACCTCATGATGTCTTTTCTTGGTTTTGTTTTAGTTATATATATTTTAGATATACCTCTATCCACAAGGTAAAGTGAGCTGCAGCTCACAAAAAGTATGTCTTTTAATAAAAATTGTTTGAAAAGGTGTTATTAGACCATTTCTATTTGTTACCAGACCCGTTCTATTTGTTTTTTCCAATAAAATACATCTGCATTTCCTAGTTGTTTAAAGGTATAGAGTAGGAATAACTAAATCAGAAATTGATCAAGCATCTCTTTATGAAGTCAGTTTGGAAATTTTTGGACTGTAGCTGGAGTTGGAAGGTTTAATGTAGAGGCAGAAACCCCTACTACATCACTTGAAATAAAGGAAGATTTTTGTTCCTATTAATAAATTCTCAGTGTACATTACAGAAGGAGGACAGGGGAAATAGAAAGACAGAAGGGCTGTTTTGGCAAAGCAATAAATATAATTGTTCAGCAGTCTAAATTTGAAAGGGAAAATTATTTAGAGGACAGAAACATGCACATTGCAGTTATTGGTTTCTTAAATCATGTGCAAAGCTTATGTGAGTTAGGAAAGGATGCAGCTTCGTTAAGATTTGCTAACAGATGTAATGTTTGTGCTCTACATATTTTGAATCATGTGTTCCCTTTTGAATCTATATTGAATCCATATCCACAGTCCTAGAAATAAATGTGAGTCTTCAGCTGAAGAGCAGAAGCTAAGCAGTATAAATTTGGAGAGACACACACATTTTATATGAATACCTTTAGATTTACTTTCTCTCTTCCATACCAGATCTTGAATACAGTGCATGTGGAAATTAGAAAAACATGTCTACGTGAACGAAGCTTTCGTTTCCACAAAACTAAATTAGAGTGCTGAGGTTTCTTGAGACAAATTATAAGTTTAAATAAATAAAGTAATGGATTCTAAATGATGTGGAGATACTCCTATTGTGTCCAAACTTGTATGTACTGCAGAGTAAACATATTCCCTGCTCTAGGGAGTTGGCAGCAAGGCAGAAAACTGAACTGGCTGGCTAGACAGGTTTGCTGTGGTCTCTTGCTTATTCTACAAAAAAATCTGACATGAGCTCAGTGATTACAAAAGAACTTGTATACGCCAGCCCATTTTGCTGAAGCAAATGCTGATTAAGCACCAAAGTATAAAATGATCTGCAAGCAAATGTCCTTTTAAGAAGAGTATGGTGACACCTTTGGGATCATCAACTTTATGTGCATATGTTTTTAAAGACTAGAACTTTCATCAGGCACAAAGAAGTTTAACCACAATTGGCAGATTCTTTTATTTTTATTTATATCTATCTATCTATCTACCTATCTATCTATCTATCTATGTCTGTCTGTCTGTCTGTCTAGAGCAGTGTTTCTCAACCTTGGCCGCTGGACGATGTGTGGACTTCAACTCCCACAATTCCCCAGCCAGCAGAGCTTGGGAGTTGAAGTCCACACATTGTCCAGCGGCCAAGGTTGAGAAACACTGATCTAATATGTGTGTGTTAAAACGGAAAATACTGTAAACAAATGAGAAAAGATCTATAAAAGTTCAACATTTGACAATTCAATGTAAAATTTACAAATAACTTCTGGATATTTTTACACTTTCTTGGATGGATTGATTAACAAATGTTAAAATATTGTCTATAGAGTTGTATTTTGAAAATCTTAAAAATTGCACTAATTTTTTTTTCTTTCGTTTGACCATTTTATGTTGTAAATGTTTCTTTTTATTTCTCTGAAATGGTGATGCTATCCAATGAGGGCATATGAAGAAAGAACTTAATTTCAAATAGTGTCACATCAATAGAAATCTGTTGTATTCCTCTTCTCTTCTGGTTGTCTGAGTTGTATGTTTTCCTCAAATGGGAAAAGTTCATCTATTCAAGAAGCATTTTGCTTCTTGTGCTATTGCTGTTTGCATTTTTTAAATTTGCATTTATCATCTAATATGATATACTATTAAGCATTGTGTGTATGTGAACCAGTATGCAGAAAAGGAATTAATGCTATGCAAAAAGGATGATAGATAGATGGATGGACGGACAGACAGACAAACAACTAGCTCAGTGGTTTTACTTGTTTCATTTGGTAAGTTTATATTGACCTAAATTGTAATGGGTTTGTTTCACTTTAGTTTATCAGATTGAATAAACACTGTATCCTGTAAAGCATTGCAGTGCTTGGGCAAGTTTAGGCAATTTTAGTTGATTAAGTAAATTGTGATTGAACAAACAGCGGTTTGGCATGAAGTGCAAAACAAGTCTAAACAAAAAACAGACATGCCACATTTTGGTTTAGTTCATTGTTTAAGACAGACTACACTTTAGTCTGAGCAGAGTCTGGTTTTTATTTTATTTGTGTTCCACCTTTCAATTCTGATGAACAATTAACATGCCTGTTGAAATTAAAATACAAAATCATAAGCAATTAAAAACATAAATTAAAATTATTATTGTTACTTTTAACATTAGTTAAAAGTTTTGACTATGAAAGTTTGGTGGTATAACTTCTTTTTACAAATGCCTAGCAGTGGGGCAGAATGCAACTTCTGACTGAGTGCATTCCAAGATTGGGAGTAGCACAAGTGAAGGCTCACGTCTATTGTCAGAAAAACCTCAGATCTTAATAGCCAGATAAATGTAGACAGTCAAATTATAAACCATTTAAATCTGTCAAGGTTGGTAATTAAGATATAGTTTGTTTATTAATCTTTCTCTTCACACCATTTATATTGGATGTCTTGAGGAAACTTTCTTACCTAATATCAGAGAGTATTTGCTTTCATAATTATTTTGTATTAAAATATTTAATAGTTTGGTATACTTCAAATAAAAAAATCACTCTTACTCAGTGTTACTAAATATGGATCTCTGCCCTTGTTATTCACAGAAGAGTCATTTGGGTTATGATTAGAAATATATTTACAAAATACATCTGGGAGAATCAAGATGACTTTGTTGGAATTCTACTGTATTATAAATTCAATCATATAGATATAATATTCCTAATGACTCTTTCTATAACTCTATTAAACATCCTCAAAATTTAGTCTTTGTCAGTGTTTAAGTGTGATGTCAGTGTCAGTGTCAGTGATGTAGGTGCATAAATAATAGTAGTCTTTTAAGATTTCCAAAATTTGGTTAATATTTTAATAAAAAGAATTAATCTGATAGGCCCAAAACAAGTCAAATGCTAACAAACTTTGGGACAGAAACAAACTGCTACATGATTTTGATATTTCAGTAACAAATAGAAGATTTCCCAGAATCCAAAATAAGAGTAGTAGTCAAACATTATTTTATATTTTTCTTTTGACTACCCTTACTGAAACATATCTAAATTGTAGTTTTAAAATAGATTAAATAAAATATTCGGGTTTATTTTCTAAAAAAAAAAGCCATACAACTATTGCTTTATTGAATTTCTATTCTTAACAGCAAACTTTGTCTGTTTATGACAAGTATTAATCAGTGAAAATAAAATTTGGTAACATTTTATAATTACTAAGTGACTACAGTTTTCTGTCAAGTTTTCTCCTGACACTGAGATAACAGTCTTCTAATATTGTATAATTAGGCTACACCTCATTTCTTCCTCGTTCTACATGAGTAACTACATTAGTAACTCTTGATCAAAAATATAATGGAAAACATATTCAGAAACTTGTGAAAGATACTGAAACATTATGCAAATATAATGGATTTTAAAGGGCACTTCTAAATCAAATATTTACTTGAAAAAAGGTTAGCATTATATGAAAGTGCTCATCCTTTGACAGAAGAGATCAGTTTATCTGCTCATGGACATATAGGTCTTAAATCAAGGATTTCTGGGAGTAAATTTCAGTTAACTTTGGATTCTGGAGTTGATGTGGAGAAATGTTGGGAGAAATGCATTTAATATAACCAGATAACGCCCAAAGAAAACTTGTTTTCACTTTCTGCATTGAAATAGGAATAGGATTTTCACAATGGTTCAATGTTCTGTTCTTTACTCTTCTTAGCACTACTGTGTTCATTAAAGTGGGTTTTAATGTGCTTCTGGTAGGCTACCTTTCGCCCTTTAGATCTTCTGGACCATAACTCCCATAATTACTGGCTGCTGGCTGTACTGGCCAATGCAGCTAGGCATACATTTGAGGAAAAATTGTTGCATTAAATCAATATTTCAAAAAAATGAAATGTTGATGGCATGGTAAATACTAACACCTTTACCATGATTTTAATTATTAGAGGCAAATTGTCTAAAAAAAGCGTTGCTTTTTTCAGTCATGCCTTAAGCCAGACTTAAAACACTGCTCATTGCTTTTTAAATACTATCCATATGGTGCAGTTTATTTTAATATATTTACCAGTCCTCTTTCAAAATTGAAATTTTAGCAACTGTAGTTACTGGGTATAAAGTAATTGTATTGGGGAATATAAAGTGCATTGAGTGGGTGCATAGAGATTACAGAGAATATACTGTAGATGATTTAGCCAAGTCACAATAAACGTTAAAAAGCATCTTGTTAAAAAGATGCTCTTCTGAGGAGATGGAAAAGTTATCATCTAAAAGATAGACGTTCCTCCTGGATTTAGTATTGGTGGAAAGATTTATTTTGCAAGGCAGTTTCAAAGTGCTCTTAATCTAGCATAAAAATAATGGTTTCTCATTGATAAATGTCTCCTATCCATCACAGTAAGGGAACTAGTTTTCTATTCTAACAATGAACAATGTTAATTTAGTTGTGAACTCCAAACAGCAATTTATAAACCACATTTGAGAGAGGCTATGGCAGATGTAAAGTTAATTACATTCAACAGTGTGCCTAACTCAGCAGGTATTGTTGATCTTCTTAATATGTTTGGATAGTATTATCTGTACACCAGAGGATTATCTTCAATGACTGAGTATATGTTTCTGGCCAAGCAAAGCTTTGAGAAATAATGACAAATGAGGTAAATGAGAAGCTGACTGTGGTTTTAAAACTACAATATTCTTGTGATTTTTGCCTCATGCTCTCCTGTTACCTATGCAAGAAATCTGATTCTTTTTTCTTTTCTGGACCTTCTTTTTCCCCAGTGTTTATTGGGAAATAAGTCATTTGCACCATTTTAATTTACATTTGTAAATAAATATTCCATTCCATTTCATTCCATTGGTATTAGTAAAACTAATGCATCAGTAGATCAACTTTGGCTAAAATACAAAGCAGGAAACATTGACAACTACTTATTAGTAACTTCAAAATCCCCTAATGGGTTTTTCATTGTTAAATACAATAGGGTTTGATTGAAAGTCAAGCTTGTACTGTTTTAAATTATTGCTGGTAAAAGAAGAATTAAATACATGGGAACTATAACAAGGGATAATTTTTTGCTAACATTGTTTTAAAAATCTATTTTTTCTGTAGGACCTCAGCTGAGTGCACAACTAGAAGGTTGGCTCTCTCAAGTACAGTCTACAAAAAGACCCGCTAGAGCCATTATTGCACCGTAAGTTTTTTCCCCTCTTCCTCCCACTCACTGAAGATTATAAAAGGGCTATCCCAAGAATTCATACAAAGACGTTAGAAAAAGTTACTACTCCCCTCAGATAACTAGAGAGAGCAAAATCTTCCTTATCCCAATTTGTATTGATTGGATAATAAGCTAGTCTTATTCCCCTGACTTCTTGGTGGCAGTTTCTTACCATTTATTGTAGATTGACTGTTGAATTACAAGAACAGGTATACTTTAATTGCTTTGGTTTCATTGTGACAATTAGCTCTGGCTTATTCTGAACTCAATCTGACAAGATATCAGTAGCAATTAGTTTATGGCTATGTGTGAGGGCAAATTAGTTTGAAAGATGTAAGAATCGGTCTACTTCTGTCTTATTTTTAATTTCTTTTAGAATAGCTAACCATTTCATGAAATTAGGCATTTGGAATGGGCAAATTAAATCTTTAATCTAAATTAAAATATCTGTATTATATATCTATATCTATATCTATATCTATCTATCTATCTATCTATCTATCTATCTATCTATCTATCTATCCATCTATCTAGTATTTTTTGCTCCATAAGAAGCACTCCCCCCCAAAAAGTGGGTGGAAATGTCTGTGCATCTTATGGAACGAATATTGCATCACAGACTATGAAGTATATTACCTCAGGGGTCCCCAACGATGGACTGGTGCTGGTCCTTTGGTGAATAGCAGCTGAGCCGTGTCGGCAGGGTCCTTTTACAGTGCTGAACACCGCCTCTTCTGTCTTTGTCATTGCCCACCTCTTCTATCTCTTTTCCGCAGTGCAGGAGTCAATAGGCAGAGCTGGCCCATGAGAGGACACCTATCTGTGGTCCTCTCAGGCTCTGCCTGATATATTTTTTCTTGTTTTCCTCCTCTAAACCTAGGTGCATCTTATGGTCAGGTCTTATGGAGTGAAAAATATGGTGTGTATATATATGTATATATATCGACAGACACTTCGATAGATACTGGTAATTAGTCAAGCAATTCTTATTATTAAGAATCCTTTTTTATGTTCATCCATATTATTCTTTTCTCAGAAATATGGTTTTTTTGAGCCCAAATCACAGGAAATTATACTTTGAGTATTATACTTTATACTTTATCTTCTGCTACTCAATTGAATAGTGTTTAGAATACGTGAAATGTTAAGTCTTCTGAGCAATCTTTTTGAGAAAGCAGAATATTAGTATCTTCAAATCACTTTAATCTTTAATTAAAATATACAGATTTAATTTTCTTTTCCTGTGCCTAGAGTTAACAATATTAATATGACATACACACCAGGACAGAGGATTTTTTCTTTCAATGAGTCTATTTACCCATCCCTACCCCCAGCTAACTTTTCAGAATCTGTATGCCTTTGGCATGACCAGACAGGCATTCCTTGTTTTTCCTGTCAGGAGGAACAAGGACAGATTCCAGGAACTCTTTTCAATATAGTTCAATCAGCTTGAAACAGTAGCTCCCAAGGAGGCCTGATTTTACTTGCTAGTCCCCTTTTCTATAAAAGAATTACTTTTGAATGAATAGCCATCATCGCACTGAGTTGGATCAGGAGGTCTTGGAGGCCAGATTTGATCATCACATCATAGTTTTCTTACTGCTAGTACCCACCTTATTTTCTGCCACATAAGTAAGCTTTTTGCCTTGATTTTTAATACTTAGTTTGGAGCACTCACCTGATATCCGTATATTGGCCTAATATCTACTTATCAAACTCAGTTATATTTATTTCATTGATATTTTTCTACAGAGATTCAAAAAAAAAAAGCCTCAAAGAAAGTGTCTTTTATTTTTGGCAGACATGCAGGATATACTTACTGTGGGTCTTGTGCAGCTCATGCATACAAACAAGTGGATCCTTCAATTACGTAAGTAGCATTCAAGTAGATTCTTGTCCTAAGTACTACCAGATGCAGTTTGTATAGATACTGGTTAAGACAACATAAAATTATTTAAGGTGGATTTGTCAGGAGAGGAAATCTGTTTATCAGAGTTACAAGCATAATCAACTGGATCCTAGAGAATGTAGGAGACCTGTAGGATTTTTTACTGAAGCTTTCTTTTTCACATACTTGTCTAAAATCCGTTTTTTATAGATGGGGGAATCATCTTGAATTAAATGGAAAGCAGTGCACGAGGTTGCAATGGAAAAAAGAATCTGAAAGATTTATTCTGTGTTCAGAAGAAGCCTTTGTATTGTCAAATATCAAATCTATATCTGTCCCAATGCAGATTAATTTTTCCCTGGGATTGTGCTTGCCAAATTCTATACAAAACTCTTCATGTGATCCAGATGTTATGTGATTCAACTTCTCACAATCAACCACATTACAAATATAATGTGGAAATTAAACAAGGAAATCAGACCTCTTGATGTGCTTTAGTTATGAAATATTTTACTCATATGCTTTTTCTTATTCATCTTCAGACGGCGAATCTTCATCCTTGGGCCTTCCCATCATGTGCCCCTCTCCAGATGTGCACTTTCCAGTGTGGATATATATAGAACTCCCCTATATGATTTACGAATTGATCAAAAGGGTAACTGTACACAATTCATGCAATACACAAACAAAATCAGTTGTTAGCAAATTTAGACTATTATTTTTCTGAGACTGTCTTCTACATAGTTTATCTCTTAACTATTTGTGCAAAAAGGCAGCTATATTGACGCAGAAGGTTTTAATGCTTATTGTTCCTTTTATGTATTGGCTGGGTTTGCATAGAATTTTAGCACACAAAAGACTGAATTCGTATAGTGCATTAAGTCAAAAAACAAACCATGTTAAAGCTTAACTCAGTGCGTGAACTGTTGGCAACTGTCTTAGGTATATTTACGTGTAAGTATAATTTAATATTAACCATAGTGCATGCCACACACAACACAATTTATTACAACCTGCAGTTGTTTACCTATTATATTTCTCTGCAGCTACTTCTCTACATCTTTGGTAACTGGCAGTTGCCAGTTCCAAGATTTTACGTTTTAAACAAAAATGCAGGAGCATATCTAGTCAGTCACAGATCATCCAGGTGTGGAGTGAGCAAAGTCTAATCCTTCCACCAGATCGTTTAAAATAAGAACCCTGCGTGGAGTGATTAAATAAACCTGAACAATGGAGATAACGTCAATGGAAGCGATTCTGCTTTGTTGCTACTTTTGTTTTTTTATCTCAGTTACTGCATTGATTGATGATACTTAATTACACCAAGTTAAGGTGAAGTGGAAGTCACATCCAGACTAGGTAAGCTGTGGCTATGGAAGGAGTAAAAGTTATTCATAGCCACATGAAAACTATATGCCTGGGTTCAATCGATACACTAAGTCTAATCGCAAAATGACAAGTAAATGTGTTTATTTCCAATGTATATTTCTCTAATCATTAACTACATTTTTCAGCTGGGAGTCCCATATTAAGCTCATGATTTAAATTAGAATGTGCAAAACTCATCAATTTGGGAATAGGACATTCTGAAGAATTGAAAAACATCCCGCTCCAACTCCAGATCATGTCAAATATCCTACTTGACCATATAATTCCAGAGGTGATTGGTACTTTCAAGGGTATTATAAAGTCTTTCACCTAGAAGCTGATTGAAGTGTTCCAGATGAAATGCTCATTTGGAATCCATTTTCTGGGATACTTAGAACTATCTCTGGTTCATAGAATTTACTTGTAGAAGTTGTTGATTCACGCCCTCAATGACATGGTCCTGTTCTCAGATTGGTTAATTTTGTGCATATCTAGCTCTAAGTAATGTTTTCAATCTCATTAGCTACAAAGCAATTTGAAAGAAACAATTGAGACAAGCTTTTAGATTCTAACAAAAATTACTAGCTATGTCTGAAAAATGTCCCTTACTGTATTTTATAAACGCTGTTAAATGTGCCATTACTCCACAGTTGTGTCTTTATTTTATACAGTTGAAATCTTAACATTAGTGTTCTCAAACCTGAGCAAATACAAATCAAACTAATATATTTCCATATGTATTATCCTGTTTTTTATGTGTGTAAATCTTCCCCTCAACAAAATACCATTTTTAATTTTTTATTTGTTTGTTTGGAGTGCCCTGTTTCATTTCTCGGGTAAGTCAGGAAGGGGTGGGGGGACTTTCACCAGAACTACTGTGAATAGCATTCTTACTACAGACTATGGTTCCAGTGTTAATTCTTCAGGAATCATCAGTCTAACGTATAAAGTAGAAAAGGGGAGGGGGAGTTATGCAGCTGTTTATCCATTTGTTCCTTTTTTTTTTAGTCTATTAATATATTTGAAATTTTTCAGTTTATGCAGATCTGTGGAAGACTGGAATGTTTGAGCGTATGTCTTTGCAAACAGATGAAGATGAACACAGTATTGAAATGCACTTGCCTTACACTGCTAAAGCCATGGAAAGGTACACGGATCATTTAAAAATTGCAGATATCAAATTGCATGTATAATAATAATATAAATAATTATAGTAATAAATCCATCTTCTCAGTTATTTAATAACATTGAATACATTTATGTCTTCAAAATCCTTAGGGCTTTGATGTACCAAACCAATTAAAATGAGAGGACTGTGAACTGAAACTTAAGACACTTTTAGAAGAATAGAAACACACAGAATTGAGCAAAATAGAGTTTTCAATAGAGAATTTTTGTCCTTTTAATAATAAAAATATGTGCATTTTTAAATAAAGAGATTAAAAGGTTTGAAATCTGTAAATATTCTGCTCTTGAACTCTACTTAGCTCATATGTGTATTTTTTTGAAATAATTTGGAATGATTGGCAAAATTAAAAAAGTGTTACATGGATTAGCCTCCAATCCCTCATTACTGTGTGTGCTGCTGCATTCTGAACTAGTTAAAGTTTCTGGATGATATGTAATTGGGTGTAATTAGCATAGAGATGATACTAAACTCCATACCAACTGATGACCTCCCCTAGTTGTTTTATGTAGATGTTACAAAGGAACAGTGAAAGGCTTGAGCCTGAGGCATCCTACATTGCAGGGCTTAGGGCTCAACTTCTCCTAACAACCTTGCCTTGACTGAAAATTTATGGAATGTAAATTGATGATGCTACTCATTGCTGCACCCTATTATTTTTTTAATCACTCCTGCAGTTTGTCTTCTTTTTTTTTTCTGACAGTTTTGGGCAGGCTTCCTAACAAACCATTAATTTGCAACCAAGAATATTATTTTTATTTTTTAACAATATATCTTGAGTCTTTGAAGTTGAGGTTGATGCTTTGCTTTGAACAGATTAACTTACATTGTTTTTTTGTAAATTAGAAGAATTAGTGAACTACAACCAGGTGTCTCAGGAAAAGAAACATTACCAGGCACCTTGACATCTGTGACTATCATATGTGGTATCCTGGCAATCATTTACAAGAAATTCAAAATCTAAAAGTTTTTTGCCAGATGTGCCAAACTCTATTCATTGTCAGGAATAGTGAGACTTTTGCAGGGAGCTCACCAGGCCCTGCAGAATCATTTGAATGTGAGAAAAAACTTAAAATGGCACCGACCAAGTTTTGAATCCTTTTTTTTCTTCTTTTTAGCCATAAGGATGAGTTTACTATTGTTCCTGTATTGGTTGGAGCATTGAGTGAGACAAAAGAACAGGAATTTGGAAAACTCTTCAGCAAATATTTAGCAGATCCTTGTAATCTTTTTGTGGTTTCTTCTGACTTCTGTCATTGGGGTAAGTTAAATTATATATCTGAACATGTTCACAAAACAACTCGTTTAAAATTAACCTATTTTAAAATAACAAACCTGCTTCAGCAAAATAAAGCAAAACATGGTGTTGTCCATTAACGTTCCCCAATTTGTTGCCTTTCTATTGTGATGAATTGTTATCCATAATCTACAGTATACTATATGGCGATTATAATTGTAGACATCTAATGCAGCTGATGAGCATCAGGATGGATGGACAGTTTATTCTATTTTCTTGAATACAAGTAGTTCTCTGGTTATGATGATAATTGGGACCAGAATTTCCATCACTAAATGATGCCGTTAGAAAGTGCAATGTCATATGACTGCATTACTTAGTGATGGCAATCCTGGTAGTCCCAGTTGCTGTCATAACCCTGGGTCTAATCAGGATCCAGTGGTCCTGGGAGTCCCAAGCAAGTAGGCTTGTGGGTGAGTGTATAGGTGCTACAGGGAAGGCACTAAAGTGTGCAGGCAGGCAAAAAACTTCCTGCCAGCTTCCCCATTGATTTTGTAGGAAGCCAATGGAATTTCAGAAATTGTGAGCGCATGTAATCTGGGGGTTCTCCTGGACTCACTGATCCTGCTCAAAAGGATAGGTAGCATCTATGGCTTGGAGGGCTTTTGCACACCTTTACATTGTGTGCCATCTGCGCCTGCCCCTGGACCAGGAGGCCCTGATCACTGTCATTTATGCCCTTATAATCTCTTGCGTGGATTATTGCAATTCCCTATACATGGGGCTGTCATTCAAGAGCATTCGGAAGCTTCAGCTGATGCAGAATATGTCAGCATGAGTAGTAAATGGTGCTGGTTACTTGATATATAAAACACCAGTAATACCTGTGTTTTTGTTGCCAGTGTGCTTTTAGGAGAAATTCAAGGTTCTGATTGTCATCTTTAAAGCCCTTCTTGGCTTAGTTCTGGGTTACTTAAGGGTCTGTCTCTCCTCAGTTGTTTCTGTCTATCTGATTCAATCAAACAGAATCAGAATGCTTTTGGTCCCATCAGTCAAAGAATGCCAGTTGGTGGGGCCTGGAAGACATGCTTTTTTTGCTATAAACCTCCTTATGAAACATTCTCCCTCTGGAGATGAGGATGCTTCAATCCTGCTGGCCTTTCTTAAGGCCCTAAAGACCTAGTTCTGGGGCCTTGAGTGTGCAGGGACCTCAATTGTACTGTATTGCCTGTATTTAAATGTGTAATAATGGTTTTTATTCTATTCTAATTCTATTTGCCATCCAGAGACACTCACTGAGATGGATGACCATATAAATTGAATGGATAGATGAATAGGTGGGTGGGTGGATAAACGGATGGCTGGATGGATAAATTACCTTAATCTTTCTTAAGCCGGAGGCCATACTTCTAAAGATTGCATTCTTTTCCCCTTCTCTTATCATTGTTTTTAATTTCAAAAAATAGTTATCAGATTTAGGCTGTTGCTTTTCTTTGCAATATAAGTGTGCAAACCATCTGGACGGGTGCTTCTTAAAATGATCCTCCAAACCTACTGCTCAGAATGTCATTTGAAGGCTTGTTTTACTTGTTTAAAACAAACTCTTACTTCCCCATGCACCGATGATGATACCTAGGGTGGTAATGAAACATCTGCAGAAAAACAACCAAGTTCAGAGAACACCAGGAGACTAATCTTTCCCATCGTAGCATGTGTGTGTATATATAGAGGGAGATACTTCCACCAGAATTGCCATAAAAGCAAGAAAAAACTTCAACACTTCAAGCAGTTGAATTTAAGCAGTAGGAAAGTGCTTTGTTTAAGTTTCCCTGAGTGGTTTGTACAGCTCTGTTTCCAGCAGAGTAGCTTCCCATTTGTTTTAATTAAAAGAAGCATTAGCAATTAAAATCAGTGGGCAGGAAGCCTGGTGAGCAATAAAAGAAATGTCTGAAGTCAGAATAGTGCCTGCATGCACATTTAACAGTCAGGATTTTTTGTCCTTAGAGGTGAGATGCTTGTACAAAAGAAATGCATTCTGCACGTGCCAAAGTATTATTAGTTGTGCATAGAATAATTCTATCATTGTAGGATTCATAGAACTTTTTCAAAATTTGCATTTTTTGCTTGTGTGTTTCTTCCTCCTAGGTTAATATTTCAGATCTTTCAATATAGCATATACTTGGGAATGTGGTTTGGGGATGTCTTTCTTCAGTTTTTACCAGAGGCATTTTTGGTGTGCTTTGGAAAAAAGAAATTTCTTACAATTGCCAGTGTTCCAGAATAACACAAATTTTTGTTTGTATGTATAAAATTTGTGTTATTGTATGTGTATGTGTATATATATATGTGTGTGTGTGTGTGTGTGTATTTATGAATCAAAATGTAATTCTATTTGACTTGCCATAAACATGTATATAGCTAATCCTTTGGTCTTTAATTTCATATGGCTTTTTCTCTTAAGGTCAGAGGTTCAGATACAGTTACTATGATGAGTCTCAAGGAGAGATTTATAGATCAATTGAACACTTAGATAAAATGGTAAGTGTAAATATCTCTTGCACATTTTTTGTCTTGAATCTGATCAAAGCATTACCCATTATATCTTTTATATGCTTTGCATGAACCAATTCATACTATAGCTTTTGTTTGTTTGTTTGTTTGTTTGTTTGTGGCTTATTGCATTGTGTGCACATATCCACCAACATTTGTCAATCGTGGTTATTTATTAGAAATAGAATAACAGAGTTGGAAGGGACCTTGGAGGTCTTCTAGTCCAACCCCCTGCCCAGGCAGGAAACCCTACACCACTTCAGGCAAATGGTTATCCAACATCTTATTGTATGAACCCATACAGCCTCATTTTATTACAAGCATTTTTATGTTGTTTGAGGCAAACAAGTCTAAGCAAAGTAGAAAAGCTAACTAGTGGTAGTATTAAAAAAAAAACACCAAATATACATTTTGTAAACAAATTCACTCTCAATAGTAGCATTAGAACAATAAGGAGTGCCCGCATATGTCCCAGGAACATTCTTCATTGATTCTTCAGTTCCTGAATGCCCACTTAAACAGTCAGGTTTTAATGAGCTTTCTCGTCGTTAACAACAAGAATGCTGTCTTCTTGATGCCAGTTTGGCAACCAATAAAGCCAGAAAACAAATAGAGCAGTTTGTTGCTTAACTACCAGTAATCCTTTGTGTATGTGATTTAGCCACCAGTCAGGAATAGGCAAGTAATAGTCATTTATTGACAAAATAAGAAGATTTGCTGAAATTGGGAATAAGATGACAGAAATGTAGCTTTAGGGAAGATTAACATGAACTCACAGCGAAGGTCTAATTGGACATGAATTACAAAAGCAATTGGGGCCTGAAGATGGATACTAGGGAATATAAATACACATTAGACTGTAGATGATTTTAGCAAAGAATTATTTGAATTAAAATAAATAGCACTAATACTTGGTGTGATAGGCAGTATAACTTTCAGTTACATATGTGTATGCATATGTGTATGTGTGTATTATACAACCTTCGATCCCCTGGATGATCATTTCAGAGGTATTTTCCTTACCAGATTCCTCAGTTTCTTCAACAATGACTGAGCTTCTAACGTTCTGCCTTCACTGGAAAAGTTCTTAAAAATTCAGGGAGATATTCAGAGATCAAATATAGCCCATGTTGAACTGTGTAGCAAAGTAAAACATCAGCAGTTGATCATAGGAAATATGTATAATATTTTGTATTATGCCATAAATTGATGCATTATCACATTTATGTCATAAATGTGTTATTATAAAATTTGCCAAATTTCAATTCCATGAGAGTCATGGTTCAGAGAGAGAGGGGGGAGGGGGAGGGAGAGGGAAAAAGAGAAAGAGAGCACCCATGCAAAGCCCCCATTTTGCTAGGGTTGAACTGCAGTTTATTCGTCCCCATCCAGGCATTAAACGAAGCCTCCCCAGTATCCCTTGGCTGGCCGGGGTGGAGATATATAAGTTGAGTGTTACTATATATTGATAATATCTCATCCTGTGCCATTAAATAAAGGCACTAGAGGTTTTATGTAGGTGTTAAATAATAGTGGGGAAAGAATTGAGCCGTCAGGAACCTCTTCAGAAGAATACCATAGTTGATGGCAAATCAAGGAGAAGAAGGGTGGATGAACTATTTCCATCCCAGTCCTTCCAGTGGTTATCCACAAGTGGGACAAATGTCATTTCAGTCCTATACCCGACCTGAAACCTTTCTGATTCTTGCCATTAAGGCTGCCAGAAGGAGTGTGCTCTTGCCTTTCTGCCCTCCTTCTGGGTACTGATAAAGTGGCTGGATCTTCAGTGTAGTTCAGCAAGGCCTGAAGATTTCAGCACCGATCTTTACCTATAAAATATTGTTTTATAAGTATGATTATTTGGCATTGAGACACTTGGATGAAATCAGTTACAGGAAATTGTCGTAAAGCTGTTCTTGTCCTAGGTCTTTCACTTTATCATTGGATGCGGACTCTGATATTGAAAATGCAATATAGAAGAAAGTAATTAATAGAACCTGTAAGAGAAGAAAATAATTGCTGCTTTTGTTGGTGAATCACAAACACTCAAAATACCCAATGTCACTCTTACTACTAGTTTTTAATAGTAAAGTGAATATAATCTATAAATGATTTTTCCTCAGATATAAACTATTGGGGTCCTTGGTCCTCTGGGCTTGGTTGTTTTCTTGCAGACATTTCATTGCCAATTTAGATAACATCATCAATGTTAGTAAGGAGTAGGGTTTGTTTTCATTTTATATATAGTACTAGTGACTCATCTTGCCAGCATTGCTGGGAGTGATCAACAGCCCAATCAAGGAACCACCAAGATCTCTTCTATAAAAAAACAACCAAGCTCAGAGAGCTTCAAGGACCCCACACTTCAACCCTAAGCTAAGTAAGTTATGTAAATTATTACATTCCTAGTATACCATGATTTAGTTTTTATCTGTCAATCATATTGCCAGTTTTTCTTTTTGTTAAATAATATATTTTATATTTCAGGCATTTAAAAAATAACAATAACTTTATAATTCTCCTCAGGGTATGAACATTATAGAACAGCTTGATCCTGTGTCCTTTAGCAATTACTTGAAGAAATACCATAATACAATATGTGGAAGACATCCTATTGGTGTTTTATTAAATGTAAGTACTGTTGTTAAATGAAATAATGAGTACAAGTTTTCAAGTTATAAATATATAAAAGCTCTTCATGCCCTCAAGACTATCACTTTCTGATTGCTTTTGCCTAATCGATAAGATCTAGCAGGGTTGACATACTCCAGATCCATCAAGAAAGCTCTGCTATTATGCAGAACAGTGGCTGTTTCTCTGTGGCTGTCCCTGGTCTCTGGAATAGCATTTCTTCTGAACTCCATGTGACCCTGATTGGGTTTATTTCAACAGGGACACGGCAGGGTGATTTGTAATTTCATTGATATAGGGCTTGTACTTGTCAGGGCATTTATTAATCCCATGTTTGGCTCTGGGACTAATTACCCTGGTTTAGAGGAGGAGATGAATCGAGGCTTATTCCAAGTTGCAATATTCTGAAAAGAAACGCGAGGAAGGTTTCTAATAAAACTCATTTATTTGTTATAAAGAAAATAAAACACCTCACTAACTAAGAAAAGTTAATTGTTACATTTTGAAAATAATTCTTGTCGGCTATGTCAGCCGGACCTTGGCAAGAGAACAAAGGAAAAGAGAGTGTGAAGAAGCAAGTGAAGGAATGTGGGTGGATACGGAAACACGTAGCTTACTGATAAGAAGTTGGCAAAGCTACGGAGAGTCTGACAGTCCAGAAATAATGAGCTCAGTTGGTAAATAAAATAACGCAGTGACAGTACTGTTGTTTCCCATTGTGAACTATCCCATTGTGGATAGTTATGTTGGCCATATTAACTTACTGGTGGCCATTTTAAATAATTGCTGTTTTTTTATCCCACCTAGAGATGCTTCAGTAATTGAGACAGCTAATAAATTTATTAAATAATAAAATAATTTAGGGAGTTGGGGAAGGAGAATCTGCAAGATAGAACTGGTAGAGATTCTGAATTTTTAAAATGTCCCTTTCATTAGTGTAAAAGTCCCACCAACTAATTTTTCAGTTGTAATTTCATCTAGCTGTGGGATGGAAGAGCATATCCCTTGGGGTACTTGCAAGAAAAAGTTCATAGAGCCAATAGAATTGCACCCTTATGTTTGCCAGTTCATGGAGGAGTAACCCTAACTTTACCATGACAAGTTGATTATTCATCCAAAAATGACCAATCTCCCTGTGAAAAAGGGATGAAGCTTTTCTTTGCCATCTCTATTTACGGTATATTCTTGGATGTGGGTGGGTGGTATGTGTGCATGCTGAATTTTCTGTGTAGATCAAATAAAATACAGGCATTCAGAAAAAAGCCCTTTGTGTTAAGTTCCTCAGAACTCAGGAAGATTCACAATTAGTAGAACCATGGGACTATGTGCCTCACTATATGAGTCAGGAGTAAACAACATGGTGCATTCCCAAACGCATCCTTTGTTCTCCCACTTGACTTTTAAAAAATATTGTTTTAATAAAAACAGTTACAGCGGAAGATGGCGTGTTGTAAAGTGAACATAATCTTTATTAGCAGGATTGCCTTTGGGCCCCATTAAGGTCCAATTGAGATTAAAAAGCACTCTTAGAGTTAATTTGCCTTCTGACAATCAGTAGTGTTTTTAATGTGTTCCGAAGTAAATGTGTGCATCCACCTGCCTCAGTTTTCCATATGAATGGTTATTTCACTAACCATGAGAAAAGTTGTTCAAAGTTCTTGATTTTTTGGGGGGGGGGGGAAGGTATTCCTTATTAATGTGTAAGAAGTGTCGCCAATTATCTGAGTAGTCATTTTATAAAACTTTCTTTTTATTCCATCTAGGCTATCACAGAACTCCAGAAGAATGGAATGAACATGAGCTTTTCATTTTTGAATTATGCTCAGTCAAGCCAGTGTCGAAACTGGCAAGATAGCTCAGTGAGTTATGCAGCAGGAGCATTAATGGTCCACTGAACCTCTGACTACTCAGGGATGACACCTGCACACTCAATGGGGTCCCAGCCTTGCCCTTGCAAAGATGCAGTTCCTGATCTTTGGGTATACTGAAACCTCAAACTAATAGAACTCTTCTTTTTTTCTAGTAGGTGTAGTCCTTCCTTAGTTACAACTCATTTTAAAAATGCTTTCTTGTTTAGGACAAGGGAGGAAGGCTGGTGTCAAAATGTTGTGACTTCTAAAAACCAGTGGCTATAAAGGTATGGTGACAGACGGTCCTTGCAAAATACAACATGTAAAGCATTTACCACATCCCAGATTTGCACTCTGCAGACCTGTGCACATACTCTGCTTTCAGAATAGTTTTGCAAGTTTAAACAGAAAAGGATGGAAGCTTTTTAATAAAAAAATGCATTTATAAAAGATCCTGTATTAGAATATAATAAAACTCCAGTATAGTCAATTACTACCCGTGTTGTACAACAAATATCTTCTATTTTAGTTGCTAATAAAGGGCTGCACAACCAAAATGGCTACATGTGATTCATTGTATTTTTTGCATTAACTCTGTCTTCATGAAGAGCAACTCTCGCTCTCCCGATATTTTTGGCTTTCACTGGTCTTGTGGCCGAAACTAATAGGAGTTTGAGTCCAAAATACTGTGGAATTCTCATTAGAGAACATGGATCATGCATGGATTGACAATATCTCCCCCCCCCAAAGTTGATTCATATTACTGCAACCTTCTGAGTTTGCTGTGGCTTTTGGAGATTTTAAAGCATAACTAAAATGTCTTAATTTAGAGAACCCACTCTTCTCTTCTTCCAAAGTTCGTAACATACAGGTTGTTTCTAGTGACAGGATAAAAAAGTTGTATGAAAGGGAGAAACTGCTTTTAGAAGAGCTGAGTAAATCACGTGCACATAAGTTGCACAAACAGGGTGGAGTGCTTGTTGGAGCTATCCGTGATGCTCATTGGGGAGAATTGTAGTCTGATCTATTACAGCTGATGGAAAAACTTGCTTTGCCAACATATAAGTGGAATGTGTTATAAGCAATTCTTAAAAAGGTTTTTCAAAATAATAAACGTACTGAAGTTGTGAGTAGACAAAGAAAAGCAAATATATCTAGCTGTTAGTATTATGCATTGTCAAGCTGGTACTTGTCAGTGTTTTATCTCAAATGTAAGATTATATTTTTAAAATCACAGTGGTGCCATGCCTAAACTCTGGTAACATGGTTTAAGAGATTCATATTGTAGAAAATATTAAGCTTGGCAGCAGAATTAATAGTTACTTTCTATTTAATGTAGAACATAATGATTATATTGATTGCTAGTCTGTGATCTAACCACAATTATACCTAAATCATCACCATCAAAGTGCTTCTGTGGTGATATATATATACAAAGGGTTAAAAGTGAAAAAACAGCAGTGTTCCATTTTTGCTGCTTTGCGTTGCCAGAGATTCTGATTAGTTCCTCAATTTAGACCTCTTGGGAAAATTTCCATTTTCTCTTGGCTGCAATGATTTCTGAATTCAGGTGGAACTGTGAATTTCGCTGTAAATTCTGCAGATCTTACTGGAATAATCATAATTAGTCCATATGGAATTATTTAATATTTCTTTGCCCAACCAATACTTTATCATTTTGCAGAATTTTTGTATCAAGCGGTGCTTTAAATAATCTTGAAATAGTTGGAAACATCTTGCTCATAACATTGCTTTTCACTCTTAAACAAAATGAACATACCTACAACTGGGGCAGTCCTAAAACATCCAAACCCTTGAAATCATTTATGCCTTTTGCCTTCTGACATTTGTTTAATAAAAATTAATTAAAAGCTAGTAAGTTGCAAAGCACCATCTTCAATCCTAAACTGCATTTCCAGCAATATCTTTGCATCTCCAAGAGATGTTCTTTAAAAATGAAACAGGTGAGTGCAGGTAGTCCTCGACTTACAACAGTTCATTTAGTGACAGTTCAAAGTTACAACAGTGTTGAAAAAAGGGACTTATGACTGTTTTTCACACAACATTGCAGCATTCCTGTAGTCATGTGATCAAAATTCAGTTGCTTGGCAACTGGTTCGTATTTATGACTGTTGCTGTGTCCTGGCAATGTGTGTCTCTTGCAACCTCCTGACAAGCAAAGTCAATGGGGAAACCAGATTCACTTAACAACATTACTAAATTAACAGCTGCAGTGGTTCACTTAACAACTGTGGCAAGAAAGGTCAATAAAATGGGGCAAAACTCACTTAACAAATGTTTCACTTAGCAACATAAATTTTGGGGTCAATTGTGGTTGTAAGTCAAGGACTACCTGTACAGCCCTGAATTTTGTATGCCTTCTGGTGTATGGGTATTTTGTGCCACCATGGCATTCATTTTGTGACACTACCAATGAAATTTCCAGGTGTGCCCCTAATTCCTACTATTGAGGATCACTATGATTTGAGTTCCTTTATATAATAATTGTAATAAATTTATAATTCCAACAGTAAAAACGAATACAAACTAAAATGTAGAAGAATAAAAAGAGTGGAAACTGCACAAAAAAAGGTAGAAAGTAGAAAAAAATATGTAAAGAAGTGACTTCCCATCTTCACAATAAGTGTAAACAGTTTTAGTTATTTACCACTTCCTCTTAAGGATTAGGATTAACAAATGTCTTCTTCCCAGATCCTATCTCTTATCCATAAACTGTTGTCTTGGTGCATCACTTTCTTGTAGAATTACAGAATTTCTTTCAGTTGCTAGCAAAACAAATCACAATCCAGTAGCAGTCATCGAAGCATCACTATTCCAAGAGGAAAAAAAAAACTTACTTCAAAGTATTTTTCTAAGTGCTAGAGAGCAAATTGTCTTTATCCCATTGTATTTGATGTAGGACTTTGCTAGTTTACGTAGACTGAATTCTATCAGATTAACCCACCAAGAGATGTGACATGGGATTGAAATTTTAGCATTGGGCCTCAAACCCTCAGGGCAGATGTGCCCTTTCTACTTGGCCATTAACAATTCTGGTCATTCACCACTTTCTGAAAGCAGAAATGCGTAGCATCATCGTCCTCCCTTCCAGAGCGCTGCAAATGCATCCCATGCTCATGTTCTCCAGCTTCAGTTCAGAACTTCTTTTTTCCAACCTGAGTCTCTAGGCCAGTGTTTCTCAACCTTGGAAGCTTGAAGATGGGTGGACTTCAACTCCCAGAATCCCCCAGCCAGCAGCGCTGGCTGGGGGATTCTGGGAGTTGAAGTCCACCCATCTTCAAGCTTCCAAGGTTGAGAAACACTGCTCTAGGCAGATGGTCTCTAGCACTTCATTCTGATTTACAAGCAGCCATTTCTTTGATTGCAGTATCAGGCACATCCCTTCCCCCTCAACTGGTTGTTGCCTGGTGCATCCGGGACTGATGGGCAGTTACATTTTCAGCCAATCAGAAATTGCTGGGGTTTTATAATCCTGTGGCTCTCCTTGAACTATCCTCAACCTTAAATGCAGGAGCTCCATTCATCCCTTATATCTTCCAATGGGCATCCTTTCCATTTCTGTCTAAGTCAGGTGAAGCAAGCTCACGTTTTTCCCACCCTTTCCATGACCTGAAAACCTACACTTCCTTCCTCTTTTCTATTTTAATCATTCTTAAATTGCAATGAGGGAACATTGCTAGCTATGCTTGTTTCTGAAGCTATGTTTTGTTTTGTTTTTGCTACAGACAGACACAAAGAAACAATCAAAAGGACAATCTATTCTGTATTTATTTCATTGTTGTAGCATCAGGACAACAATGGTACCTTAAATGGGAGGGGAGGTCTACTTTAGTGTCAAAGGAGATACTGTGGGAAGGGAGAGTGAAGGCTGGGAACATAGACAAGCAATGCAGACTTCATTGTGAAGTGGATAGATTTGGTATAGTGCTGTTGGTACAATGACCTTCGAATACAGTTAATTTCCACCATTTTGTTTCTAGAACAGATGTATCATTGTATGCTTTACCTAAAACACATAACATACTTTGACTGGACCATCTTCAATAAAACACCGATATATTTTATTTTGGCCATTTCTTCATTTTGGCCTTTATAGGGTCTTCTACCATCACCCAGCCATCACTGAGACCTGTTCTCATTTCTGCTCCTCATTGTGCATAATGCTACAAATCACTAGCAAGGATTTGTTTAGTCCTATGTTATGTTTAGGAGACATGGTGGTGCAGTGGTTAGAATCAAGGGTGGGTTCTAAATTTTTTTACTACTGGTTCTGTGGGCGTGGCTTATTTCATGGGTGTGGTTTTAATGGTCATGTGACAGTGGGCGTCAGATCTGGCTTTCAGCCATTGTCTATTCATTTATCTCAGAGTCACTGTGAATTTTTTGACCAACCAATTCTTTAGGATTTAGGAGAGGTACTGGTCTACCAGGCTTTTAACTGCTTGCAGAGCCATACTGGTCTACCATAAGTTTTTGGAGCATACCGGTCTATCTATTTGTTTTTGGAGTGCACTGGTCTACCACCAGACTGCCTTTTACCGCTGATCAGCTGTAGGGCGGCCCTTTGAAGCGCCATGGCAAGAGTTTAAACAGTTTTTTGCCACTCTGCCACCACCGAGAGCATTGGAAACCGCTTTCAGGCAGCTTGCCAATCTACCACCACTGAGTGGTTTACAAGGAGTGGATCGGTTCTAGCCAATCAGTTGGGAGGCTTCTTGACTTCTCAATTTAAAGCTATGGTGTCTTGTTTTTTTTCCCCTCTTCTTTCTCAAGTGAGCCCTGATTTTTTCCTTCTAGCCGATCAGCTGGGACTTGGGAGGCAGCGAATAGATTGGGGGCGGGGCCAGGCAGAGGTATGTACGGTTCTCCAAATTACTCAAAATTTCCACTACCAGTTCGCAAGAACCGGGCAGAACCGGTAGCAGCTCACCACTGGTTAGAATGTTATATTGCAGGCTAATGCAACTCACTGCCAGGAGTTCAATCCTCACCAGCTCAAGGTTGACTCAGCCTTCCATCCTTCCAAGGTCGGTAAAATGAGGAGCCAGATTATTGAGGGCAATATGCTGACTCTGTAAACTGCTTAGAAGAGTGCTGTAAAGCACTATGAAGCAGTATATAAGTCTTATTCCTATTTCTATTTTATATTCATGTCAGGAACAACATGTTCGTATTGTGGGCAGGTTAACCTGATGTTTCATTAGATATAACTGGCCAGTCCTGTTTTGCAGATGTGTTGGACTACAACCCCCACAATTCCCAGTCAGTAAGGTTGAAGATTTGAGGAAATGTAACCCAGGGCATTTAAAGGATATTGCAGTGGGTGAGGCTGCTCAAGAATTCTGGACAAGTCCATTAAACTGGTACAGTTTCTAACAGTATTTGGGATAGTGGCATGCTTTTACCTATTGTGTACAATAGGGGGAGTTGTTACCTTTGTGCTGCAAAAGAATGAGCAAGCAAATAACAGCCGACTATTTTTTAAAGAACAAGTATTTTCTCTCCCTTTCCCCTTCTGAAAGTATTGCTTGTTTTGTGAGTTTGTGTGGGAGAGAGGAAGTGAATTGTGTAGTCCCTTCCATTCCAAAGGCAACTAATAGCAAGGGGGGCATTCCTGCTCCTAGTTAATAATCTACTGCTACAAATATGTATCTTCAGCATTGACTTTAGGTAGTGTCAACTGACAGTTTTGCTTAGGCATTGTTCTTCTAAAAGATAGGGTATTCAGACCAGTGGTGGGTTGCCCCCGGTTCATACAGGTTCTATAGAACTGGTAGTAAAACCGGCGGGAGACTCCGCCCACCGACCCCGACTTCATCAAAACGCTTCTGTGCATGCGCAGAAACTTCTGCGCTTCCGTGCGGCCCCATTACGAACCGGTAGCAAAAGTAAGCAGAACAGACCCCTGATTCAGACAATCATTAGGTCACACATTAGGATTTTTACCTCCTTCCCTATGTTGAACCTTTTTTGGATAAGCATTAAGCACCCACAAAAACCAAGGGACTGAATAAAACAAAAATGCCCCTTCTTCTTCCACATTGAATTCCACTATTCATACATCTTCCTCTTACCCCAAAAGCATTTCAATGAAGACAATGTATTCTCTTCCTGTTTCAGGAGAGAAATGATTTATTTCCACTTTTAAAGAGAAACAATAGGCTCCTACTTATTTTGCTCTTTCTTCCTATCCTGTCTTCCCAGTTTGGCTCAGTGTTTGGCCAAATCATGAATAAAATTATATTTAAAAAGTTCCTGGAGGAGTGGTTCAGGCATCCTCTCTGCCTCTTTATTTCCATGGTTGATTTCAGGGAATAATGCCATATTTGGGCTTGTCCCCTTAAAATTCTGCAGATTATTTGCTTAGATGTGCTTGGAAAGTTTGCTAACTATTGTTAGTAAGCAAATATCCACATTCTCAGAGGATCCTTTGTTCATAGCCCAAGCAAAAGCCATTGAGTAGTCCAGACAATGAACTCTTTAAGCAATGTTTCTGAAGCTTGGCAACTTTAATATGTGTGGGGTTGCAGTCCACCTATCTTAAAGTTGCCAAGGTTGAGAAATATAGTTTTAATGTATACCGCCTCATCTTCCCTAATGCAACCCTTTTAACTTTCTTCACTGATCACTGTTTTCTTAATTTTAGTTTCAGATTAGAATCTCTTCCTAACTACAGCATTTCCATATCCTTCCAGTATCCTCTTTACCTATCTTTAATCATTTATTTTCTTAGTCTTCCTTACAGGAACAGAGAATTAGGAATTGGGGCAATATTAGAATCAATTCCATTTCAGCTCAAATAAAAACATCTGCTTCTGTTGAAATAAATTTCTTGGCAACAGCCTATTGCAGGGGTGTCAAACTCACGACCCGCAGGCTGGATGCTTCATGCACTGGCCATGGCCACCCCTGGTTTAGCGAAAGGGGGGAAAGTTGTGATATATCACATGACGACGTGAGTTTGACACCCCTGGCCTATTGTACAAGATCTAGTGGATGGAGTGAAACATTTTAAAGTTCAAAACAGAGAGATAACATCCAGAAGTGTGATTTCAACTGTAAATTGTTGTTTCTGTATGCCAGAAGCACATACCGTGTTTCCCCGAAAATAAGACAGGGTCTTATTTTCTTTTGACCCCCGAAATATGGCCTTGGCCTTATTATCAGGGGGATCTTATTATTTTTCAGGTGCAGGAGGCCCCTAAACATCAGCCCACTGCAGGGGGCTGGTGCTGGAGCGCCAATCAGCTGCTTTACCGGTGCCGCTCAGGCCGCTGCCTCCAGCAATCGTGTCAGCTTTTAATTTGCTTCCCATGCAAACAGGAAGGCAGGGGGGTGAATGGTGGGGGGAACATGCCCCACAAGCACCTGCCATCCACCTGGAACAGCCTCGCAGAGGCCGCTCCCGCAAACCATAGCTTGTGTGCCCCTTCTCTTAGGGGTGCGCAAGCAAACAAACTCTTGCCAGCCCTAGCCCTGTCGACCTGGGGGGAGGGGTACTGGTGCTGGAGCTCCAAGCAGTGGCCAGTGCGGGCTGTCTGCACATGAAGCAGGATCGCCGTGGCTGGTTCTTGCCCACATTGCCAGAGAGGATCAGGTCAAAGCTGCTGCCGCCTGAGATCAGCAGGCCACATTTGGTGAGCTGGACGTACCACTGCCACTCGGGAAAAGAGAGAGAGGAGGCACTGTGAAAGAGCCCATTTCTGACGTTCTTCTCCTGGGCAGCAGCAGCATGTTTAGCTCCCCAAATCAGGCTTGCCGATCTCGGCCTGCAAGGGGGAGTGGCAGGTGGGGAGGGGTGGGGAGGCAGAGAAGCGAGACTTCTGCCGCTCGCCCAAACTCCAGATCTCCTGTTTGCCCTGCAGGCTCTTCAAGAGGAAGGCGATTGAGCCAGTCCGTGGCTTTTGCAATCCAAGCCAGCGCTTCTTCTCCTGCTCCCCTTTCCTCCCCCCCCCAGTGGTGTGTAACTTGAGAACCAACATCTTGGATTCTCTTTTTTTAAACTCTTCACAGCCATCCTTTTGTTCTCTGCTTCGGCTCCAGGAGCTGCAACCAACCCCATCCCACTCCATCCCTGGCTGGGGGTGGGGGTGCTTGGGAGAACTTCGGCAAGGCTGGCCGGGTGACCCTCGGGGTGGAGACCCTCATCCTGGCCCCCTTGGCTGCTTTGAGAGTGCTGTGCAAGTCCAACCCAGCCCAGTCCATCCACCCTCCTTGGTTGGCAGCCGGGGAAGTAGGGTTACACATGCCGATCCCACTTCATGGCTGTGCAGACAGCCCGCACTGGCCATTGCTCAGAGCTCCAGTGCCAGTACCCCTTTCCCCAGATTGACAGGGCTAGGGTTGGCAAGAGTTTGTTTACTTGCGCACCCCTAAAAGAAGGGGCGCGCAAGCTATGGTTTGCGGGAGCGGCCTCCACGAGGCCATTCTGGGTGGATGGCAGGTGTGTGTGTGGGGCATGTTCCCCCACTGTTTGCCCCCCGCCTCGCCTCACCTCATGCTGTTTGCATGGCAGCTGCGCATGCATATAAGTTTTTTGGTGGGGGCTTATTTTCGGGAAGGGCTTATTGTGCGTGCGCTCGAAAGTCCAATTGGGCTTATTATCGGGACATGTCTTATTTTTGGGGAAATACGGTAGTCATCAGCAAAGAGGATTACTTGAATGACTGAATGGAGGCACTTCATCCATATGTTCAAGTGGCAAAAATCAAAGAGAGAGCCATCCAATCAGTACTTGGTGTAGACTCCCTGGACAACATGCAAGGAATAACAGGTTGAACAGGATTGGAGCTGTCACATAACCATGTTTCACTCCATGGAAATGGCAAATATTGCTGAAGTATCACCATTGTAAAGGGCCTGTCCTATCATTTCATTATGGAGTAGCTGAATTAACTTCATTGATTTCCTTGGACATCCATAATGTTTCAGGGCAACCCAAAAAGCTTCCCTATTTATAATGTCAAATGACACTTTATTGTCAAGTCAATGAAGACAGATAAAAGAGATTTGTTTTGCTCAATGCACATTTCCTGGACTTTTCTCATAGCAAATGTCATGTCTGCTATACTCCATTTTGACTGAAAACCTCACTGTGCCTCTGGGTGGAGAATGTAGGCAAAAATCTTGCTGTAATGGACAACAGTGCAAAGGCCCTGTAATTTCCAAAGTCTAGATAACTAGAGGAAGAAAGATGACATAATTAGTTACATATTTTGGATTTCAGGAAGATAGGTTTTAATAAATTTTGACTGAACTGATATTTTTTGATAAATTTCAAACCATAGTAAACAGCACACCTTGGGTTAAAATCCTAAAAAATAAATATGTATTGGAGGAGACTCTAGAAAATGAGATACAGACAGCAAAGATACAAAGAATACCCATAAGAAGAAAAAATGGGAAAATCTTTTAAGATGACTGGAGGGTTCCCTGACAAGCTAAGAAGCAACAAGGAGCTGTGTATGAAATAGAAATGGGCTGATCACTAAGAAACTATACAGATTGATGCTTTGGATAAGCAGAGACAGAGTCAGGAAATTTAAAGCTTGGAATGAGTTGAGAAATAAGGAATACAAAATATATGTATTCCCAATGTACTGGGAAGGGTATATCCATTCAAAAAAAGTCAAGGAAATTGTTGGTTTGTTACACAGGGAAAGTGGAGAAGTTGTAAAGGCAATAGGGAGGAGAAAGAACTGATGTCTTTATAGTCACAATAGGGAGAAAGTGAGTGAATGTGAATGAGAAAAAGGTAAAGAACATAACTCAGTTCTAATAAAGGGATGGTATGTTAATTCACCCAGCTATGTTAAATACACTCAAGACAAATTGTATCTCAAAAAGAGCTGATGGAATTGAATTGTTAACAGCTGACTAATTTTTGAAAAGCCTTGGAAACTGGAAAAGTCTCAGAAGTCTGAGACATTTAAATTAGACAATTAAATTCACTTAAATTAGGCATGCACGCCTCTGACTTCTTCCAGGTCCACTCCTACAGGCCTAAAATGCAACTTACTTTACGCAAGAAACCTCGTAAACAAGATGCCCAAATTCCTCCTGCTCTTAAATGCAGCCCTATTTGATCTTATTTTTGTCTGCGTCACGTGATTGAATATATCCTTTCCAGACTTCCTTATTACAGTAGGTGTAACTATCACGTTTTCTGGTCTGACCATGAAAATCGTAGAGGGGGTGGTATTGCTATCTTCTATAAAAAGTTCCTTGGTCTGAAAAAGATTTATGTTACACAGGAGCTTCGTCTTCCTGAGACAGTCTGTGAACTGTCTTTAAATACCACAGTTCGTTTCTTGCTATGTTATAGAACCTCTGATTATTACCTTGGTCATACAAACAAGTTAATTGCACTACTAATGTGGGCAGCTTCCTGCCCACATCCCTTTATCTTTTAGTGGTGACCTCAATTTGCCTCTTATTAATTGGACCTTAAACGAGTGTACTACTGAACCTATACATGCAACTCTGTACAATGCTGTTACGACCCTGGGGCTGGAGCAGTTGGTAACGAACAACACTAGGCTCAGCAATTGCTTAGATCAAATCTTCTGCAATGGCTTAAACTGAATTTATGGCCTACAGGTTAAAGAACCTTTTTTGCAACAGTGATCATAGTATGATTGATTTTTGTCTCAACTTCTGTCCTTGAAAAGAGGGTTATAGTGATGGGACTCCTAATTATAAATTTAAAAAAGCCAACTATGATTTCATAGCTGCTGACCTCGCATCTCTTGATTGGCACCTTTTGTTCACAGGTTGTAATACTGCAGAAGATCATTATAACATTTTTTTGCTTGAAGTCAATAGATTCATTAACCTATAGTACCAAAAATAACCCCTAAAGCGGTCACACATATTTTTAAAAAGGGAGACCCTAGTCTAGTAGAAAATTACAGACCCATCTCACTGTGTTGTGTCACCTGTAAAGAAATGGAATCAATTATAAATCAATCTATTACTCTCCACTTAGAAATAAACAACCTGCTTTCCAACAAACAGTTTGATTTCAGGAAAAATTTGTCCTGCAATCTACAACTCTTACACTGCAGAAACATTTGGAGCACATATCTTGACCAAGGTAAAGCGATTGACGCAATTTATATAGGTTTTTGTAAAGCCTTTGATTCAGTGGTGCACGACAAACCACTGTTGAAATTAAGTTCTTATGGCATTCCCAGATCCCTGCTCAAGTGGATAGCTGCATTCAAACAGGCAACAAATAGTCAAAATAGGGAAGGCCCTATCAAATCCGGCACCAGTTAACAGCGGAGTCCCCCAAGGCAGCGTTTTAGGACCCACACTCTTTCTACTTTACATCAACGACCTATGCGATCATATTATAAGCAGGTGCATCCTTTTCGCCGATGTCGTAAAATTATTTAACACCACTGACAATGCTGCTGCATTACAAAGCGACCTTGACTATGTGTCAGAATGGTTGCACAATTGGCAACTCCAAATTTCTATTAATAAATGTTCTATCCTAAACATTGGCAATAAAAATCAGAACACAAATACAGGTTGGGTGGAAACAATCTGGTAGACCAGGGGTCACCAACCTTTCAGACCTCAGGGACCACTAAATTCATAATTTTAAATCCCAAGGACCACTAATATGCATTTTTTAAAAAGATAAATAGTATTTAGTGCAATATAAAAAATGCAAATAATTTTTCTGCAGACCACTAATATTTTCTCATGGACCACCAGTGGTCCACGGACCACCAGTTGGTGACCACTGTCATAGATAACCCTCACTCTGTCAAGGATTTAGGAGTACTCATCTCAAATGATCTAAGCCCCAGAGTTCACTGTAACAGCATTGCCAAAAAGGCACTAAGAGTTGTTAACCTAATTTTGCAAAGTTTCTAATCCGGTAATATTGTATTGCTAACTAAGGCATACAAAATCTTGAATACAGCTCGTCTGCCTGGAACACACACTGTATTTCGGACATTAACATGATTGAGCGGGTTCAGAGGTATTTCATGAGAAGAGTACTCCACTCCTCTACTCACAATAGAATTCCCTATGCCACCAGGCTTAAAATTTTGGGCTTGGACAATCTGGAATTGCGTCCCTGCAGTCCGATTTAAGCATAGTACACAAAATTGTCTGCTACAACATCTTGCCTGTCAATGACTTCTTCAGTTTTAACCACAATAGTACATGGGCAAACAATCGATACAAACTCAAGGTAAACCGCTTCAAACTCAATTGCAGGAAATACGATTTCAGCAACAGAGTGGTCAACGCCTGGAATGCTCTCCCCGAATCCGTTATTACAGCCTCAAACCCTCACAGTTTCAACTTCAAACTGTTTACCGTGGACCTCACTCCCTTCTTAAGAGGTCTGTAAAGAGGGTGTGCATAAGCAGCCCAGCGTGCCTACTGTCCCTGTCTTACTGTCTGCATTTATTTGTATTTACTATACTGTATGTCCTACTTTTACTAATACCTGAATGGGTTAATAAGATGTCAGCAGACTTAATCAACTAATTCTAAGCGCGTTAGATTTAACCCCTGACAGATGTAGTACTACATAGGGTTTTTTCTATTTAGTTCTCTAAGGAAAGGAGCTGAAAAGACAGCTCTTAATTTCAACTCTCTTAATTTCAGAATTCACCCCCAGGGCTTGACAATATATCATACACCTAATTAAACACTAATTGACTGCCATGGCAAAGACAAATGGGGTGTCCACCAATAGAGAACAAGCTGGTGATGTCATGAATCCATGCCAATATTCTGGTGGCAAAGGTGGTAAAAGGAATGAGCAATACCAGTCATTTCATAGAGAAAATGAATGGGGAAGGTGCATACACAAAGTTAATGTGACTGCGTGCAGCTGGAACCACTGGTAAGAAGATTTAACTGAATTAGTGACCAACTGGCTGGAGTGAGTTGCATAAACAGGACAAGACGGTAATAATGGCTTTAATATTTCTTATATGTCAATTGCTTTCCATTAAAGAGGCTGGCAAATAACATGGACTAAACTCACATCTTCTGCAGTTTGCATGTTTGTCTGAAAGCATTCCAGTATGTTCAGTTGGAACACAGGGTTGGATTAACCCACCAGTATGTTTTTTCCTGGATTTTATGGGATTTAGCATTTGAGACATTTTTCATATTCAATACATTTTATTTGCACAGCAGTCAAGCTAACAACTTGTTCTTCCCCCAAAAATACAGGATGTTCTTCAAATTTAGTAAATGTTAAGGAACTGAGAACGTCTGGAGATTTATAGCCCGCCCAAGTGTCTGACCAGGCTTTCATTAAGATGGAGGAAGTCTTGTGTTTGAAAGATTTCATCTTATTTCTTTAACTATCTGCATGTCTCTTGTTTTACAACACATTGGAAAAGGAAACTAGTTTTAAAATATCACAAACCAATCTGCATCTCAGTGTTTAAATAAAAAATACATTGAAGCATAAGAGTAACAAACATAGCAATTATAATTCATAGTGCTGACAGCTGAAGATAGGTAGAGGAAACAATGAAAACACAGTTTATTTCTTCGAAATAAGAACAACAACAGCAGTTCTGTTTTATATGAGTTGTTTTTGAACGTGTTCTTAGGTTCCTATTCAGCATTTCTGAGCTTTTCCATGATCAGGTGTCTTTCGGTCTCTCAAGCAACTGATGATGCCTATTACAAAGTTGCTTTTATGTCCATCTTCTTCATGATCCAGATAACATTCTTGATAATTTTACACTGTGAGAAATTGACGATCAAGCAGGGAGAAAATACTGCACGTGAAAAGGGGTGTCAAACTTGATTTCATTGAGGGCCACATTAGGGTTGTGTTTAACCTTGGAGGCATGGCCAGGGGGGCGTGGCCAACTCAACGTCACTCCTGTCAGGGACACCAGTGGTGGCCTGAGCGTTCTGCTAGCGTTCTGCCAGTGAAAACAGGCTGAAGCATGTGGGAGCATGTGACCCTCCCAAGCTCCGTTTTCACTGGCAGAGAGTTACAGAAGGCCGTGGCAGCCAAAAATGGAGCTCGGGAGTCCATTTTGGCTGGTAGAGGCACCGTGGGCCAGTCCTTCACTGTTTTCAGTGTGGACCCACAGGCCAGATCTAAGTACCCCGCAGGCCAGATCCAGCCCCTGGGCCTTGAGTTTGACACCCCTGCCTTAGTGCACAGCCAACTGCTGTTCTCCTGTGAAGACTCCCCAGAGTGCAAGAGGGCAGGCAGTCACTCTGGAGATGCTCACTGGTTCATATTGTTTCCTGCACATGATTCAGCAGTAACAATGACACAATTATGGCATACACCAAGTAAGCATAACACCCAATAATAATGGATATTAAGTCATAGCATACTCAAATGCTAGATTACAGTGGCTGTGTTGTTTAAACCCAAGTGTTGAAAAAAGGGAAGATAAGGATAACACATGTTAAGTGGTCACTGAATGTTTGGTGAGGAAAAAGAGTCTAGAAAAAAGGCATACTGTAGATGGAACATTGAATTAGGGAATTTTACATTGCAAAATTTATTTGGAGATACCATATCTCTGGAATCCACTGATTTTTACATATATGTAAAGAGGTATGTACTTGTTCAGAGGCATTCCAAAATATACATAATTAAATAAAATATTTATATTTAAAACGGGAGGAAAAAATCAGCAACCCATATAAATAAAACCAGTCCAAGATACGTTGTTGCCTAAAGTAAATTGTATAGAAATGTATAGAAATGAATTGAGTGAGTTGGCATGGGAACAATATCTCCCTTTATCAAGATATGAAGCATAGAATAAATAGACCTATTCTAATTGATCATTTTGTCAATGCTGAATGCAGATCACATTGTTCAGCTGATCTTTTGTTTTGACCAAGCAAGAGTTTCTTGGGTGAGATCTCAGGCTTCCCCAGTTTCATGAGTAGAGTGCAATCTGGTTAAACTGGATTAATTACTAGCTCTCATCTCTATAGAGAGAGGGGCAGGGGTGGGATTCAGCCGGTTTAGACCAGTTCAGGCAAACCGGTAGTTGTGACCTGCGGGTAGGCCCCCCCACCGGCCCCTGCACAATGCCGTCCTATTTTGCATTTTTAGTGTTGGGACAAACAGGTTGTTAAATTATGTGAAGCCCACCTCTGAAGAGGGGACCTGTTAGGATGGTCCATCTAAAAAAAAAACAGTAGCAGCAGTAGTAACAGGAGAATATTTGTAGCTCAGGATTGAAATGAGTCCTTGGTGCTCTCTGAGCTTCTTGTTTTCTTGCAGATGTTTTATTATGAGTGACAATTGCAATTGGCTGGAATGGGATTGGAAAAGTTTGTGAAATGATTCAGCCAATGATTCTGTTGATGCCTTGATTGGTAGCTGGAATAAGAAACTTGCTTGGAGAGTCAACACAATTGCTCTTTGGTGGTATCTCTGATCTGCTTCAAAGATGGCTGCATGACATGCAAGGATAAATTGGAGAGCTAAATCAGTATAGATAGTATATACCAGGGAACTCCAACCTGGTATATACCATATATACCAACTGTACGACTTGTAGACTTATATACTATATAATATATATACTATATACCAACTGTATGACTTGTGGGCTTCAACTCCCAGAATTCCTCAGCTCAGTGCATGCTGACTCATATTTAGGACAGTTGCAGTGTTCTGGGGTGATGTGATTATCTTTTGCAATCTTCTGACAGGCAAAGTCAATGGGAAAACCAGATTCACTTAACAACCATATTGCTAACTTAACAACTGCAGTGATTCACTTAATAGCAGTGGCAAGAAAGGTTGTAAAATAGAGCAAAATTCACTTAACAAATGTCTCGCTTAGCAACATAAATTTTGTGCTCAGTTGTGGTTGTAAATTTAGTATTACCTGTATTACGTCAAACAAACACACAATGAAAATCATTTCTGTTCTAAGGCAACAACATGGAGTCATCTGCATACAATAGTATATATCCATTCATATCTCTAACCAGCGCAACTCTGATATTACCACAGACATTCCATATATATGTATCCTTAAATACATTAATCAAGAGTACATTGTACAACTTGTCGACAACTTGTGTTGAATCTTTTACTATGTATTCATATAATTTCACCCGTTCTTTACTTCCGTCCATACTCAATAACATTCAGCAACCAAACTTCATTTTTACACAAATTGCAACTACTGAGTTTAGCATACGCTTTGTCTAAATCAAAAAATGCACGATCAGCTTTCTTTCATAGGTTTCCTAAAAACCTCCGAGTATGTCCTAAAAAAAGAGTTTAAAAAGCAGTCTGGAACATCTCTTTCTCTCTCTCTTTTTCCTAGAGGCTTTGGAAGGAATCTAGTATCCATCAAACAGTGAAAGGCACTATGTTTGTGTGTGGTATTTTTCATGGTGGGATGATATTATTTAGTGTTGGTGTTTGGCAGGACACACAGATCTTTTTATAGGGAAGGAGGGTGTTATCTTTAGGGTCATCATTCAAAATGAATGTATCCAGGACGTGTATTTTCTCATAGCCATTTCAAATTGTCCATATTAAATCCCACTTAACAAAATGCAAACCAATACAAGGAGAAACAATAGAACAGAACAGAACGGAACAGAATGGAATGGAACGGAACAGAACAGAATAGAATAGAATTTTTTATTGGCCAAGTGTGATTGGACACACAAGGAATTTGTCTTGGTGCTTATGCTCTCAGTGTACATAAAGGAAAAGATACGTTCATCAAGAATCATAAGGTACAACACTTAATGATAGTCATAGGGTATAAATAAGCAATCAGGAAGATTGCCAAGGATAGAAAGGAAGAGATCACAAGCAAGAGATCAGTTGAACAGTTTTTACTCAGGTGCACTTTTCAAGCAATATAATAGCTATAGTAATATACTGTAGTTACCTACAGTAACCTGCAACAACTTCTTCTTTTTTTAAAAAAATTGATTTATATGCCGCCCTTCTCCGAAGACTCAGGGCGGCTTACAATGCGTTAAGCAATAGCCTTCATACTTTTTTATGTTTTATACAAAGTCAGCTTATTGCTCCCACAATCTGGGTCCTCATTTTACCTACCTTAGAAAGGATGGAAGACTCAGTCAACCTTGAGCCTGGTGAGAATTGAACTCGCAGTAATTGCAGGCAGCTGGCAGCTAAATGCTACTTTTAACAGTAGTTTAGTCTGCTGCGCCGCCAGGCTCCTTCTTGAATCCTATATACCCGTGATGGTGAACCTATGGCACATGTGCCAGAGGTAGCACTCAGAGCCCTCTCTGCTGGCACACACACTGTCGCCCCAGGTCAGATCTCTTTCGTTCGTTCCCTGCAAACGACGAAACAGAAACTCACGAAAGAAAAAGGTCTCATCTCTTGCCGTGCTGCCGGTGCTTGGATGCCCTGCCTCCACCGGCCAGCTGATCTTCAGGTCTCTGCTGCACATGCGCGCATGTCTGCGCATGCGCGCATGTCTGCGCATGCACTCATGCACATCCATGCATGTACATGTTCACGTGCGCACGCATGTTTGGACACTCGGTGTTTAAAAGGTTCGCCATCACTGTTATATACCCACCCTCCACAAATTTATGGCCTGACTTTTATTTGTTTGCTTGCTTGTTTAGCAAATTTATTAGGCTGCCTATCTTAATGAAATAATCCTGGGCAGCTAGCAAAACATAAAACACAAACATATTTGTAACCAAAATAAAAATGCTTGGTAAAGATAATCTGTTCCTCACCAAAACTATGAAACAATGCAGAACAAAACACTGACTCTACTAATTCCCTAGCTCTAAAGTCTGAGAGAAAATATATCCTGGCCACAATAAATAGCTGATATGTTGTCTATATTGTTGTTCAATAATTGGATTTAGCAGGATTGCTGTATAACATCAAGTTCTTTCTTGAATTGTAGGCACACAAAGGACAACTATCGATGTTCCTTGAAATAATGTGCCTACAGAGCTTAATTTTTTTACATTCTAGTGCAACTTTTATGAACACATACAGTACATGTCTCCCCCATTTGGAGATGAGACTGAAATTTTCATATCATTTACTCTGAGGGGCAATGGATGTTTCCTATTTTGAATAGGACTCAATGTGCATTTATCATCTTTTTATCCACAGATTTCTATAAACCATTTGTCTTGTTCCTATTTCAAAACCTGCTGCTGGTATTATCAAAAGAAGAATGATCTGTAAGCAATTATCCATCAGAGCTTTGATGTTTCGTTCATCTGATTCCATCTTGCTGTACTGATTATGCTTCAAAGATCTGTATCAATATTTATATGGGTTTGCATTTCACTGGGTTTGTCAAACTTGCTGATTTTAAGATGTACATACCTCAATTCCTAGAATTCCCAATCATCATCTCAAAGTTGCCACGTTGGAAAAACGTTAAATTGGGAGATGACCCTTGTTACTGATTTATTTGCTCTCTTTATATAATTTGTTTGCCTGCTGTTGAAGACAAGAATAAGCATAATCATTCTGTTCTTTGTTCAGGGTGCTTTCCCCCAAAGCTAAATACTGATTTATAAATTTCCTGTTAAAGGAAATATGAAAACCTCATCTCCTACCCTAAAGAGCAAGAGTTTACCATTCTCTAGTCCAGGGGTCAGCAACCTTAAACAATCAAAGAGCCACCAAGGTCCTAACCGGAAGCCCCCCGTTCAATTCTGGAGCCGACTGGAAATCTGGTTCCACTACCAAAGAGTCTCCTCCTAGCGCAGTGTCCTTTTTCCTTTTTACCTTTTTCCTCTACCTGTCCTAACCGAAAACCCTATCACTTGGGGAGCTGACCAGAAAACCTGCCTCTTGCCATAGAGTCTCCTCCTAGCGTGGTGTGCTTCCCCCACTTCCCAACCGGAAGCTCCTCTCAAAATTGTGGCACCGACCAGTGACAGGGAGCTGCAGTAGAGGGATGAAAGAGCCACATGCAGCTCCAGAGCCGTGGGTTGCTGATCCCTGCTCTAGTCACAATTCCAGTCGCCACATTAGAAAATGTGATTTCTTCTAGATTTTTTCCCCCAATCCTCAAAGCCCTTGAAGCCATACATGTATAGGTATAGGTATAGGTATAGGTATAGGTATAGGTATAGGTATAGGTATAGGTATAGGTATAGGTATAGGTATAGGTATAGGTATAGGTATAGGTATATGTCAGATAATAATCTAAAATAGTGCCACTGAACTACACTGTCTATACTGGAAGGATGGTTTTGTGTTTATACTTTCCCTCCATTTTCACTAAGGGACTGAAGGGGGAGTGGTTTAGCCACCCTATAAATATGACCCCCTTTCATCACACACAAAGAGATACACTGACTTGACAGACTTATCACAGACACTCAGCAACAGACACTCACTCTATCAAAATGGCTAGAAAAGAAGGGAATATGCTCTAGGCACATTCACCTAAGAAACAAAATAAAGACCAAGAGACAATGTTCTGTGATTTAAAATGTAAATAGTTTATTGACTTTAAATAAACAATTAAAGTTTTCTTGACAAAAGAAATCTGGCTTAATTGTAGCTGCTGGGACATTCCAAGATCTTATTGACCTCTACAACCTAACTAAAAACTTTTCTAACAGTATAGGTATAGGTATAGGTATAGGTACAGTATGTATATGTAGTATACACAAGCAGCACAATAGCCTAGAAGTGAAGATGCTTGCCTCACACTCGGGAGGTTGAAAGTTCAATCCTATACCGCAGGGCTCAAAGAAAAAATATCTGCAACAAACTCTGTGTAGGCATCAGGAAGGTCATCTGTCCAGTAAATGTTCAGCTCCATTTAGCCACCCTCACTCCATTCCAATTAAAGGGATTACAGGGTCATAAAAAGAAAAACAAATGTACTACACACACACACATACATACACACAGAGGGAGAAAGTATACACAAATACATTCTGAAGGCATACATCTAAAGAAATATTTGCTATGCTAACAGTTCACAGTGGCAATATATTAAGATAATATGGTACAACTTTTATTAAAATATCTAGCTTAATGGCAGAAAAATAAAAGGATTTATGAATTTTGTCTCAAATGAAAAATATAAAGCAAGACCAACAACAGTACAAGTTATATAGTAGAGTGTTATTGTTGTGGCTCGCCAGCTGCCAGGGGAGCTGGTGGCAGACTCGGATGATGAGGAGGTTGGGGAGGAACTTGGGCCAGTTCTGGAGCCTGGGAAAGGCTCTGATGGATGTTTTGCGTCGGACGCAGAGATAGAGCCAGGGCCGTCTGACATTACCCAGCCACCGGAGAGGCAGCTGCCTTTGGAGGCTGATATGAGTGAGGAGGAAGAACAGTTGGAGCCTATTCCAGATGTACATATGCGCAGAGCAGTTAGGAGAGGTGAAGAATGGAGGACAAGGAGTCAACTTGGGAAGCAAAGCACACATGGACGCTGAATGGCCCCTCCCTGGCTGTGGAATAAATAGAAGGAAGGGGAGTTGTTGTTGTAGGAGACAACAGTTCGTATTTCTGAAGATTTCGCTCATTGTGTTTCGTGCCACAAAGACTGCTTGCCAGAACTTAATTTGCAGCCTTTCAGCTGGGAGCTCATGGCCTTGTAATTATCGCAAGGAACTGATAAGGTCTATTGCTGCCATTAACTCCTTGATGGACTATTGCCTGGACTTTTTGGTGGGTGAATGCAATTAATTCACAAGAGATAAATAAAGAGGGTTTTTTCGTGACAAGGAGTCTGTTTCTTGCTTCTGTTAAGGCTGGGTCAGAACAGTTATCCACAATGCCTGTTTATTAATTAATTAATTATTAATTAGCCAACAACTAATTGCTTTAATGAGATTAACTAATGTTGCTTCAGAGAAGAAAAATCCAAGGAAAATGATCTAGCCACATCTGCATGCTGTTTCACATCTTACCCTGCACAGCAGTTTTAGCTGGTGGTGAACAAGCTATACACCAATTTTGCAGCTCCCAGAAGGAAGAATAATGTCTAGGGATTACTGACCAACAGAGAGCATCAAACACCAATTAAACTCACCCTTCTAAGAAGTGAGAATGTTCCTCAGAAAATTTTGATTAGAATAATTAAATAAAAAATGAGCAATGAGCAGTAGCTTTTGTGAGTTAATATAAGGTGACCAGACGTCCCGCTTTTGGCGGGACAGTCCCGCTTTTGAGCAATTTGTCCCGCGTCCCGCGGCATTTTAAAAAAGTCCCGATTTTTCATTCTGCCTCCTGAGTCCTGGCTGCCTCCTGAATCCCCGCTGATGGCTAGAGAGAAAAAAAACTCTTTAAACTCTTGCCGCGGGGCTTCAAAGGGCCGACCTACAGCTGATCAGTGTTAAAAAAAAATGAATAGACCCATGCCTGCAAAAATAGAAAAAACAGCCCCTGTTAACAGCTTCCGCTAGGTTAATTAGCTGCAAAAAGCTGCAAAAAGTTCCTGGAGCAGATTTTTTTCCCCCTAGCTATACTGAAAACAAAGGCGAAAGCGAAACTAAACCTGCAACGTGACAAAATGAGGCAGAGAGAGATTTCTTTCTTTTTCTTTTTCTTTTTCCTCACCAAAAAAGGTAGGTACAAAACTGCAAACAATGGGAAATTTTGGGCAAAAGAGGAGAGTTCAAGATTTTAAAACACAAAAGAAAAAAAGCTCTATTTAACTAGGGAATTGTAATAATTGAGATACTATTAATAATTGTATATTGTGTTGAAAGCAGAAATGGTTAAGTTGTGGTTTGGAGGAATATATGGGGGAAATTATTTGGTTTATTATTATTGGTAAATATAATTAATTGATTTGTAAGAAATTGGATTGCATGGAAATAATTGGAATATTCATGTTCATATTGATTAATATACAAAAAAGATAGTTATATAACTAATTGATTTATATTAAAATGTTGAATTTGTATTAAACAACTGTATTACATAATTACATAATTAACCAATGTGAGGATGGATATAAAAATAGATGACAATGGGAAGGGGTATAATATAGAATAGAAGGGAAAAATTGAATTTGATTAAGATTAGAGATGAGGATGAAGGGTAATATTGTTTTTTTTTAAAAAATAGATGAGGAATAAATATGGCAAAAAGGAAATATAGAAATTGTAAATTTAATTGAAATGACTAAACGCTGTTTAAATTTGTGAACCAGCCAAATATTCTGTTCAAAGAAAATACATTGTATGTTTGTATGTGTGTTTCTAATTATTGCCATTTATTCATATTTGTTCTCTTTTATTCTTTAAAGTTTAACAATTCATTCTTAATCTTAATATCTTTATATTTGCTTGGGGTTGGCTTTCTTCCCTTTCATCTTTTTTATTGTACAGCAATCTTTCTCCTCAAACCTACCACCACTCTCTTTTCTTTCCTTCTTACTTTCTCTTCCCCCCACCCTCTTTTTCTCCTCCCTACTTCCTCTTCCTTTCTCCTTCTCCTCCTCTCTTCCTCCCTCTCTTACCCTCACTCCTACTCTAATTTCCATTCCTTCATCCCTCTCTATTGCTGTATCCTTTAATGCATATGGACTACTCAGAGGGCTGAAAAAGTTATTTTTGACTGGTCCTCACACTTTTGACCAGTCCTTGAACTTATGACTGTCCTCACATTTTACATTTTTGCCCTATCTTGTCATCATGGTGAAGAGAAGCAGTTGTGAAATGAGTGACATGGTTGTTAAGAATGCTGCATGGGCATAAATATGAGGATGGTCATAAGTGTGAGGACCAGTCAAAAGTGCGAGGACCTGTCAGAAATGACTTTTTTCAGCCCTCTGGTTAGTCCTTTTGTGCATATGGACTACTCAGAGGGCTGAAAAAGTTATTTTTGACTGGTCCTCACACTTTTGACCAGTCCTCGAACTTACGACTGTCCTCACATTTTACATTTTTGCCCTATCTTGTCACCATGGTGAAGAGAAGCAGTTGTGAAATGAGTGACATGGTTGTTAAGAATACTGCACGGGCATAAATGTGAGGATGGTCATAAGTGTGAGGACCAGTCAAAAGTGTGAGGACCTGTCAGAAATGACTTTTCAGCCCTCTGAGTAGTCCCTATACACATAGCCATGGCCACCCGGTCACATGACCAGCTAGCCATGCCCACCCAGTCACATGGCCTCCAAGCCACGCCCACACAATAAGTCACGCCCACAATGGTGTCCTTCTTACCAATGTTAAAATCTGTTCACCTTACCCTATACACATAGCCATGGCCACCCGGTCACATGACCAGCTAGCCACGCCCACCCAGTCACATGACCAGCTAGCCACGCCCACCCAGTCACATGACCAGCTAGCCACGCCCACAAAATAAGCCACACCCACAATGTCCCTCTTTACCAATGTTAAAATCTGGTCACCTTAAGTTAATATATATGAAAAACCATCATCCCAAAGCACCTCAAGAGTTTATTTATCAAAGGCTGTAAGGTAGAAACATACACTTATGTTTGTCACAACAGAAAACAGAATAAAACATTGGAAAGGACCTTGGAGATCTTCTAGTTCAACCCCTTGCTCAGGCAGGAGCGCCTATACCAGTAATGGCGAACCTTTTAGACACCGAATGCCCAAACTGCGTGCACATGTGCAGACATGCACTCATATATGGACATGCGTACATGCGCAGCAGAGACCAGCTGGCCGGTGGGAGGCAGAGCATCCCAACAAGAACAACCCTGTAAAATGAGGTGTCTGAAAAAAGACTGTCTGGTCCAAAATTGAAGAAAGATCATAAGCTTGTCCACCCCAAGGATAAAACACCTAGACACAAACTGAGCAATGTGGTATATGCAGTACAATGCAGTGAGCCATGTGCAGATCTGTCCTTTGGGGAAACAAAACAACCACTTCATAAATGCATTGCACAACATAGGAGAACAAACTCATCAGGACTAGATTCACCAGTCCATCAGCATTTAAAAGACAAAGACCACTCTTTTGAAGACATTTTGGACAGAGAGGACTGCTGGTTTGAAACAGGGGTCAAAGAGGTCATCTATATCAAAATTGAACAGCCCTCTCTCAACAGAGGGGGAGGGATATGATATCATCTATCTCCAGTCTACAACACAGTCCTTTCAACAGTTCCAAGAAGGCTCCACATCCATTTGCACCACTGAGGTGACCCTGATGACACAGATAAACCTCCAGGTGGCCTTAACAACTCACTAAAAGAATGCAAATGACCAACTGTCTGCAAGGAGAATAAATCCTTCAATTCCCTACCATCCAGTCAGAGCTGAAGAAACAAAATGTCTTCAAAGAAAAACAAGAAAGTCCAGTTGCCTCTAGAAAAAGCACCTTTGGGACAACCATGACCTGGATGACTGAGAATCTCCATAGACGTCATAAGCACAGTCACAGTTTCATTTAATGGCTGCTTTGCTTGATAATTGAATTGCTGGTCTCAACAGTAGTCCCTAAAAAAGACTACCTGTACTTATGAGTCAGTTTTCTGTCTACCTGTAGGAAAACAAATTGAAACACACTTTATGTTTTAGCATTATGGGTGTGCCCAGTTACAGTTTCCAGCAAAAGTGATAAAAATGCATATAACGAAATGAAACTTTCATGCTATAAAAACATAATTAGCTCATAAAAAATGAGAACAGAAAGCAATTATATAGTACCCAAATGTTATTTCCCAGCCGAGACTGAATTTTTTGCATTAAATTTATAGTTGTTAAATATCAATTGGTGATTATCAATAAAATGTGTTCAGAGACATCAATATAGAAGATGTGCAGGGCATTTAAAAAGAAAACAAATGCAACTCTCCCTTTGCAAATATCTGTCACTATAGCTATACCTGTGAAAAAATGTAGTCACCCTGAAACAAAAATGCCCTATGAATGACATTGTATTTTGCCTGGACAGAGTCCCAGGGATGTATATGGCTTCCAACAAGCTTGTTGTTCAGATAGTTTCAAAATGGAAGAAGACACACGCTGTTCTCCATATAAAAACAGGAAGTGCATCCCATGGTTAATGGGGAGAGTATAAAAGAGAGAACAGAACAGCTCCTTTATTAATAAAACTGCCAATAAACAGTGGGATGTATTAATTATATTTTATGTCTTATGTCTTTGTGATAATACACTTTTATTAACTCCTTCTTCACATGTGGACCCAACTGGCTGCAAAAACCAATTACATTGCTCTATCATAGGGCTAGGTAGAAAACAGCAGTAAGCACGAAGTCATCTCTTTCAAGCAGTATATTATATTCCAGAAAAATGGTTCAATCTGACAACTTCCTACGATCTAATCTAAATCATCTCAATTCAACAGTTTTATTGAAATGTAGTATCATTTCAGAGTATTTTTCTAGCATCTATTTACTACTGAAACTATTGTGTCTGTTGCAGAAGTGGGTTCTACTTACCTTTACTACAAGTTCGCAATGGGATCGCGCGTGTGCCTTGCTTCTACGCATGCGCAGATCAGCGATGACAATATCTGGGGCAGTGGGCGGGGCCTCCCGTCAGTTTTACTACCGGTTCTCGTGAACCGGTCCGAACCGGGGTCAACCCACCACTGGTCTGTTGGATACTTTGTAACCTTCAGCTGGACAGAACAATGCATCATAGGGCAAAACTTTGTCAACAATGGTACCTCAAACAGATTAATTTTTGTCATTATTCCTGAGGGAATGGAATTTGGGAACAGTCTGGCTGTTTTGGTGCTGACAGGCTGCTGCTACTTCACCACTACCACATGCTACTGCAGTTAGCTGCAGTCACATAATCCTCATTCTCCGCGTTTCCTGAACATTTCCCAGAAGTCCGTGGGGAACTCAGAAGGAACTGTTACGATTGCCAAAGTTCCTTGCCACCTTCCCTTCAGTAAAGTCTTCCTTGGGGAAATCTGGAGAGAGTCAATGGAGAAATGTTGCATCCTGTGCCAATTCCGTGCTGGCACCATGCTGGCCACTCATGCATCCCTCGCTCTCTCCCCCATCTGGCAGCATCCACTTCCTTGCATGCTAGGAAGGGAAGGGAAGGATTTCACGCATATTCACTGCCGGTTTCCCACAAGGAAACCCAACAGAGAAGCCAACAGGAAGTTAGAAGTTGCTACCACTTCCAGAGATTCTTTTTGCTTGCCTTTAGTCATTCTGTTTCTTTGTTTAAGTAAGGAAACTTAAAGTTTCCTTACTTAACTGACCCAACAGCTCACAGGTTTTCTAATACCATTTAATGTCTGGTGCTCCAGGGAGCTTTCTGAGCTTGATCGTTTGCTTGCAGACATTTCAATACACAAGTAGGTAACAACATCAGTGCCTGTGTGTGGGGGGGGGGGCGGGGTTGGGGGGGAATATTTAATCAATTTGTTTGAAGATGTTGCTTGGTGGTCTGTTTCCTTTTTCTGGTGTTCAGGTTTGTTGCACTGCATTTGTACTGAATAGTGTTCTTGCCCAGATCCTCTTGTGCGAGGTTGGATGGTTACTTTGGTAATGAAACACCTGGTTAGTGTGGCTTATTTTTCAATCGACCTGTGTTTCTAATTTGCTGTCTGATCATCTGTTGATGAGGAAGGGTAGCATGTTGTTGTTGTTGTTGTCTTCTTCTTTCATGAATTTTATTTCTTTTGCCTATAAATTCTACCAATTGAGCAGTCAGAGTAGAGAAATCCTCACACTTACAACCATCACAATATCCCCATGATGATGTGAACAAAGTTTGGGCGCTTGGCAACCAGCTTCCACTCATGACAGGTACACATCCCGGGGTCACGTGATATCCATTAGTGACTTGCCCAGCTGGCTACTGACAGGCAAAATAAAGGAGGGTAGCAGCAGGCTTTATTTAACTATCATGGGATTCACTTAACAACTGCCTTGCTTAGCAACAAAAGAGCTAGGGCCCAATTATGGTCATAACTCGAGGACTAACAGTAATAGTCTTGCACAATGAGGTGGATAATTTTCATAATTGTTGCAAACTCAGCATTTCGTTGTTGGTTCTCAACGAAACCTTTCTCAGAGCATTTCACTCCTTTGTATGTTATATCATATTTCATCTCATATTCATATGTCATATTTCATATGTCAGAATCTGACAATTGCTTCTACTGTAATTAGAAACAACTAATGCTTCAGGCTTTTAATTATTTTTAATTTTAAAAGCTGAACAAAGCTTTTATTTTGAACAAATCTGCTGTTTGATGTAACCATCTATTCCTTAATGCAACTACAGTGCATTAAATTTTGGAACCTTAAGAACTACAGCGGCAAGAGATTATATCAAGGCTGCAAATCAAGAATTACCATATTTTTTTGCTCTATAAGATGCACTTTTTTTCCTCCCAAAAGTGGGTGGAAATGTCTGTGCGTCTTATGGAGCGAATATGGGCGACAGGCAGCAGTGGCAAATCTGACAGGTTTCAGATTCCCCGGTGGAGGCAGCAGACATAGAGGAGGCGGGCTGTTTGTTGTTTACTGTGAGGATGCTAGCCAGATGAATACCAGGTGGACACTGGGAGGCAGAGGCAGATTTTGTTTTCTTGTTTTCCTCCTCTAAACCTAGGTGTGTCTTATGGTCAGGAGCATCTTATGGAGTGAAAAATATGGTAAGTAAATTCAAAGTTGCTTCAGTTGCTAGGTCTGTGTTTTGCTGTTATTTTTTGGTATATAGCTGTGATGGTGAACCTGTGGCAAGCAGAGCCATGTCACCTGGCACGCACGGTGTCGCCTGTTCCTCTTCCAAGTTTCTGGCGCGCATGCACATGCATTGATCAGCTAGCCTTTGTGTATACGGCAGCGCATGAAGTGTTCCCTTTTTGGCACTTGGTGCCGCGGAGCGCGCACACAGGTGCTCCCTTTTTGGCACTCCATGCTGAAAACATTCACCATCACTGATATACAGTATAATATTGCTGAGCACATTGTAAGCCGCCCTGAGTCTTCGGAGAAGGGCGGCATATAAATCATTATATATATATATATAAAGTGTCGCCTAACATTTAGAATGGAGAGCTATTTAATATTTCTATATCAGAAGTCGTATTGGTAGCTCCTGGAAGTTGTTCTTGCTAGATGGCTGATCTACAGTACATGGCTTCTTTATATGTCCTTCTTTTACAAAACAGAGATTTTTGCCTAGTTGAACATCAGCTACTCTAACTTATTTTGATTATAACTTAATTCAGTGATGCTGTTTAAATTTTGCTAAAGGCCATTCGACTTGATAAGTGCGACTGCAGATAATTTCCCCCCTGAAATTTCTGCTAATAAGAAGAATTCAAATGGCCGTCATTTGTAAAATTAATATGGCTACATTAAAATTTTGGTTTATAAAAAAGAAAACAAAGTGTTGCTGGTTCCACTCAAAATGTATTAGTGGCACGGACATATAAGACATATCATAATGTTCAATCCCATTACTACTAAACTTTTTATTATAGAATAAATTACTAAATGTCAAGGTTTGAAAAAGCAAAAAAAAAAATGCAGAGTATGAGTTCCTTCACTTTTTCAATGTTTAAGTAAGTTTGCTGAATTACATATGGCAATAAAAAACCCTTAGCCCACAATTTAATACAGATGAAGTAGCCCTATAGCAGTGATGGTGAACCTTTTAGGCACCGAGTGCCCAAACTGCGCATACACGCATGCCCAAACTGAAAGGTGCACGTGTGCACACGGACATGCGCACATACGCAGCAGAGACCTGAAGACCAGCTGGCCGGTGGGAGGCGGGGCATCCCAACACCAGCAGCGCAGTAAGACCAGTGGTGGGTTTCAAATTTGTTTACTACCGGTTCTGTGGGTGTGGCTTGGTGGGCATGGCTTGGTGGCAGGAGAAGGATACAGTAAAATCTCCATTCCCACCCACTCCAAGGGAATGTTACTGCAAAATCCCCATTTCTTCCTGATCAGCTGGTACTTGGGAGGCAGAGAATAGATGGGGGCAGGGCTAGTCAGAATTTTTACTACCGGTTTTCCGAACTACCAAAAATTTCTGCTACCGGTTCTCCAGAACTGGTCAGAACCTGCTGAAACCCACCTCTGGGCAAGATGTAAGATCTTTCTCTTTCATGAACTTCTGTTTCGTTTGCAGGGAAACAGAAGCTCACGAAAGAAATGCCACAGAGATCTGACCTGGGGCAATGGGTGTGTGTGCCAGGAGTGAGGGCTTTGCGTGCCATCTCTAGCATGCGTGCCATTGGTTTGCCATCATGGCCATATAGGATCCATGTGTCAAGGCCAAACAGAGTGGGATTCAGGAGCAGGAAATACAGTGCTTTGGTTCAGAACTTAGCATCTTTGTTCAACCAAACAGGCAACACTCCTGAATAACTAATTCACCAAACTGCCACAAAACCTGTTATCTCCCATTCAACAGAGGATCACCAAACACAATAGACATGGCCTAAAAACATAGGTGTTTTACGAAAATTATTAATACCTTGGGTGGAGAAAGCAAGGCTAGATTTTTATGGCCTGTAAATTTTAGCTTAACCGAATCTTGTTCATTCTTAAACCAAATTGGTAATCCATATCTAGCCAATTTGTTGATTACCTTCTTATAACCTATGAGTCCATATAGCTGAATCCATTTCTTAAGGCTTCATCATAATTCATAGTCTGTAGATATTCTCAGTCATCCAGGTCATGGTTGTCCCAAAGATGCTTTTTCAGGAGGCAACTGGACTTTCTTGTTTTTTCTTTTGAAGACGTTTCGCTTCTCATCCAAGAAGCTTCTTCAGCTTTGACAGGATAGTGGGGAATGGAAGGATTTATATTCCTTCATAACTCATGTTCCTTTGCCCAGGCAGAGAATAGAATAAAACAGCAATGGATAATGCTAAACTAGGATAGAATGATCACCTGTTTCTAGCATGTTTTCAAATATTTATTGTATTCACTATTACTGTTTAGCCTTTACCAAGATTTTTGATCAAATTATATGTTTATGTGAATAAGAATCTTTTTTGTTTAACCCAGTCTAAGCAAACAAGTATACAGCCCACAATACTTACTCACTGAAACTTCCAGCCGCACACCAGGTCACAAAGAATATGCATAATATGATCCTTACATTAGAATCTCTCTCAATGTGTGGAGAGATTCTGGTTTGTTATTCTTGAGGACCCTGATAGAAAGAGAATGGAATAATAAAGGAAAATAGGAGAATGACAGAAAAGAGACAACACCGAGGAAAAAACTATGAGAATTTGAAAAAAAGTTTATTGTGTTATCTTTCAACCCCATCTTTCTTTAGGTTTGATTAACAGCTATTTTCTGACTTGTACTTTATATCTGTAAGACTGTTGACGGTGGTCAAATGAAAAAGTATGAGAAACATATATGAAGTGCATTTTATCTTGTCTTGGTTGTTGTAGTCAGATGTGGAGACAGAATTTGAACTGGGAGTAGGCAATGTATGGGAAAGGTATTTAATCTTCCTTGACCCACCACTATCCTGATGGAAGCTGTCTGCCAAAGCTGCTATTTTGAATATGGCAGGAAAGTGCCAATAATGTCAGTGGTGGTCACCATCTTGGAATAAACATTAAGACACAGGATGGAAACCAATTACACATTTCCCTTATTTGCCACTTTGGTTCAAAAATATAACCACTTTGGCTATATTTGATACTTAGCAAAGAGAGAAGGAGCAAAGGCAAAAGAACAGAGAGAGACAAGAACGACTAGAACAACAATTTCAAACAATTCCGATAAAATTGGAAAAAAAATATTTTGAGGAACTCAATAAATCTGAGGAACTCAGGTATAATTAAGATATATCTGGCAAGGGAAAAAAGCAAGAATAAGCTTAAAAATGCTGCAGGGTTCAAGAAATAGAGGAGGCTTTTTGGGCTACCAATTTGGGAATTGTATTATCAGGCTGCAGTACTCACATGAAAGAATGGATTGTATTGAGGCATACAAGACTATTGACTTTGGAGGGGCATGATTTGCAATTGGGCTGGCATGCTTTCTTGTGGTATGGGAAAAATACAATACATGGTTACTTTCAAAGACATTATATTAGGAGTGCATAATTGTTAGTGTGGGAGAAAATCAGAGAACAACATTACTTGAGGATACCACTTTGGCTTTCAACAATGGAAGCACCGATTTACCCAAATGTTATTAACATGGAAAATATTGTTAGGTACAAAGATATTATGAATGAAAAGGGGAAACTCAAAACTAAACAAGAATTGAGCGATCAAGGGATTGATATAGTATGGTACTCACAAGTGCAGATACATACTAGATATGAGAAAGATGTTAAACTATATGGTTTTTATAAAGAATTAACAGAATTAGACAAGATGTTAACAGGGACAGAAGAAAAACTGATAAAGAAAATGTACAGCTACTTATTAGGCATTAAATTGGAAGATTTACGCTTGCAATAGATTAACGCTTACAATTAAGGAGAAAGAACAAATTGAATATTATATGACATGGGACTTATTTTACCAATGGTTAGATAACAAAAATGGAAGTTAGAAACAGGGAAACAAAAGAAAAAGATTAGTGAAATAAAGAAGATATGTTAAGGGAGAGAAATAAAGATTATGATCATTATGTTGAATATTATCATTTTAATATTATAGAATGAATGCTAACATAATGAATATTGTTGTAAATCTTGATTACCATTTTACAAAGATATTTTTACCTGGACAACACACTGTTTAATTGAAGATAGAATTATTATATTAAAAAATTTTAAATTTAAAAAAAAATTGGCTTTCCTCCTTGCTTATTCTTTCCTGTCTTTGCTACTTCTCTTTTGCATCGGTATAATCATCTGTCCTCTCTTTCATATACCAATTCTATAGCTACAAAGATCAGAATGGTGCAAAGAATGGTTCTCCCTGTGACAAGCAAAAGTTGGACTGTGAAGAAGCAGGACAAAAAGACTATTGACACCTTTGAACTTTGGTGTTGGACGAAATTTGTGAGAATACAATGGATAGCCAAGAAAAGAAATGGATCATTGAACAAATCATACCAGGGTTCTCACTTGAGGCACAGAGGACCAGGCTCAAATTATCTTACTTTGGACACATTATGCAAAGACACTTTCTCTGGAGAAAATTCTAATCTTTCTTTCTGGGAAAGTGGAAGGAAAGAGAAGAAGAGGACAATTAGCAACACGGTGGATGTTATAGGACACAATGTGGTGAACCTTTTAGGCACCAAGTGGCCAAAGTGCGCGCCTGCGCCCAAACTGCAAGGATCAGGTGCATGTGTGTGTGTACCCTGCACATGGACCAGCGCCCCACCCAAACTGCAAGGTGTGGGCACATGCGCATGCACCCTGTGCATGAGTGGCAGAAATCCAATGATCAGCTGGTTGGCAGGAGGTGTGCGCAGCACAGACCTGAAACAGAGCTGGGGCAATGGTGCATGTGCCCACAGAGAGGGCTCTGTGTGCCACCTCTGGCACTCGTACTATAGGTTCTCCACCACTGTTATAGCAGTGGTGGGATTTAGCCAGTTTTGTCCGGATCGCACAAATGCAGTAGCGATTACTGCGGGAGGCTCCACCCACCTGCCCGGACGTAATGCATGACTACTGCACACGCACGCTCACATTTGCAAACCGGTAGGGAAGGTAAGTGAATCCCACCTCTGTGTTATAGGTCAGTGATGGTGAACATTTTTGACACTGAGTGCCAAAAAGGGAGCACCTGCTTGTTCCACGGCACCAAGTGCCAAAAAGGGAGCACTTCATGCGCTGCCATAGGCACAAAGGCTAGCTGATCAATGCGTGCGCATGTGGGCCAGAAACCTGGAAGAGGAACGGGCGACGCTGTGCCAGGTGACATGGCTCTGTGTGCCACTTCGGGCACGCGTGCCATAGGTTCACCATCACAGCTATAGGTAGTCCTAACTTAATAACAACCCTCTCTTGACTAGACAGTCGTAGGGTGGTGCAACAGCCAAAACTTTAAGGACCAAAGCACCACTCATTTAACCCCATTGCAACTTCAAATAGTCACTGAATGAGTAGTCAGTAAGCAAGGACTACTTATACAGAGGCAGTGCATGTAATGTAAAATGTGAGGGACCAGGTTAGAGACAGATTGTGATGGGGGAAAATCTATTTGTGTGATTGCTAGGAGTCCACAGTGACTTGATGGCACACATTAACACACTTTAGGGCAGTTCTTTGATGAATCATAATAAGGAGGAAACTATTGCTTTAACACATGATGCTAAGGATGAATTACAAAAGGTTGGGACATGGCAGAAACCAGAAATGCTATTAGCCCATGTTAGTAGCATTGATAGATGTAGCTTAGATAGATGCAAAGCTTAAACCATTTCAAACTGTAGAAAGAAAATTATATGTTTCTATTTTTCCTTGCATAATGATAATTGTTGTATGTGAACTGCCCAGAGGTGCTTAAGACTGGGCAGCCATATGAATCTTCGAAATAAATGAATGAGCAAATATGGTTGTCATTTCAAATTAGATTTGCCTAACCATTGGGTGTGACATCCAAAATCATATTTAAATTATGATTAAAGCAGAAAAACTTAATTCAAGGGTTATTCACTCATGATATCTGTATGATACATGGATAAAAGTCTGTAGAGATTCTCAGTCATCGAGGTCAGGGTTTTCCCAAAGGTGCTTTTTTCAGAAGGCAACTGGACTTCCTTGTTTTTTACTTTAAAGACGTTTCGCTTCTCATCCAAGAAGCTTCGTCAGCTCTAACAGGATAGTGGGGAATGGAAGGAATATAAATACTTCCATTCCCCATTATCCTGTCAGACAATGTTGTTGAATAACTCTTTTTCTTTTAGACTCCCTACCTATGCTGAGAAAACAAACACCATTTGCTTTTCCTCACCTGTTTTTCCCTGTGGTTTCCATCTTTGTACAAGCCCCATTGCTGCTGGCTTCTGTTCATACTTGACATGTTCCCTTCTTAGTTTATCCACTTGTGGTTTAGTTAGAAAGAAAGCATTCCTTGTATCACCCTTTTAGCAGAGACCTGTTAAAGAGAAATTCTAGTGTCTCATCAGTTCTGCAATCCAAGAAGGACCTGTTACCAGGACTGCGACCAGTGACTGGAGAGGAAGGGAGGTTTCCTGCCATGATGCACATTAATAAATCGGAGGGGGTTGCCTACAGTGGAATTAAGCAGAAAAGTCTAACTGGACAGGCACAAACTGATAAACGCTGGTTTTGAGCCATCTTATAAAAAGACAGGCAGAAGATGCCTTTTCAGCAGACTGTGGATGAGGAAAGCTCTCAGTCCTTGTCCTTGAGAAACTGTTAGTGACTTTTAAACTTTACATCTCAGGAATGCATCCCCCGAGTTCCTTGGCTACAATGCAAGTACAGGTAGTCCTCTACTTACAATAATTCATTTAGTGACCGTTCAAAGTTACAATGGCACTGAAAAAAGTGACTCATGACTGTTTTTCACACTTATGACCATTGCAGCATCCCTGGGGTCATGTGATCAAAATTCAAGTTCTTGGCAACTGACTCATATTTATGACGGTTGCAGTGTCCTGAGGTCATGTGATCACCTTTTGCAACCTTCTGACAAGCAAAGTCAGTGGGGAAGCCACATTCACTTAACAACCATGTTACTAATTTAACAACCGCAGTGATTCACTTAACAACCATGGCAAGAAAGGTCATAAAATGGGGCAAAGTTCACTTCATAAATGTTTCACTTAGCAACATAAATTTTGGGCTCAGTTGTGGTCTTAAGTTGAGGACTATCTGTATATGTAATATTGGTTCTGTCTATGGAGATTCGAACAAATTTTCAAGTCAGCATTCTTCCAGGGGAAATGAAAAAGACAAAACAAATATTTGTACTAAAAACCAGCCTAGCAAGATGCAAGCTTGAGTAGTATGTACATTTATGTCCCTACTCAAGGTGACATCATCTTCTATTTTCAGTAGTGGAAGTGGTTTCTACTGTTTTCAGAGTTGTCCATCTAATCAGCCCTCATCATCTTCTGTACATTAGCTTTCCTCAAATTTGTGCCCATCACACTGAGAAAGAGTATGACTGAGAAATGCTGAGCTTCTGAATGAGATCCAGCACAAATAAATGAATGACTAAATAGAGGTATTGTCCCCAAGAAATGTATAGCCCTTTGTCACTGATTTGTCTCTGGTTCAATATTACTTTTCTGCAGTTCAAAGATCCGCATTTCTTTTAGTCACAAGAATTTAACTACTTTAATATTGATGGCATTTTGATAATGAAAATGAATGAACATCAACACCCCCCCCCAAATAATTTGTGAGCAGGTAGCACCAAACTATGTTTTACATCTGCCTCACCATAATTTTCATAGTAACCAAGTCCTCATGAATGCATTAAATTTCTGTAAAAAAAAATGGACAATTGATTTCCATTTCTTACAAAAGGATGACTATTTTTATTTCTGATCCAAGTCTTGTTCACAAAAATGTTCATGCTCTGAAGGACTAATGGTAGATTTTTCCAAGAAGAAAAAAAATACCTCCATTTAGATATAATTGAAAAACAAAGCACATACTTACCCACATCTACAAAATCTAAAGTGAAATTTGTTTTAATCAGCTATTCTAATTTCCAGATTCTAGAATTATAGCCAGACAACACATGTGAAAGAGTGACAAATTATAGATTTATAAGATTTTTGAACCAAAATGGATAAAAACTTTCTCAGGAGATCCTCTATGTATGTATATTTAATTAGCTTTCCAGTAATTATTTCCTAATATCTGTTTCCACTTATGTTAGTCTTTTGTGACAAATTCAGAGTTCCTAAACAAAAAATCTTTTCTCACAATAGGGGTCTGAAGGCTAAAACATATGAAGAATGGTTGCAGGAATTGGGTATGCCTAGTTTAATGAAAAGCAAGGGTGTCATGATAGCAACTTGCCTTGAGAACTTGTGGGTGCTCCAACACTGGAGGTTTTTAAGAAGAGATAGGACAACATATATCTGAAATGGTATAGGCCAGGGTTTCCTGCTTGAGTCAGGATTGGACTAGAAGTCCCCCAAGGTATAATGATGATTGATATGATATTTCAGAGAGAAAGCACAACTATAGAAAAGGCATGCCTTGTTAGATGAAAGCCCTTAATAAATGGGACTGGAGCATATTTTTCCTGCCTAACCTAAAGTAACAGATAGAACAATGAAGTTCTTCAAATACCCTGGACTCATGCCATGTAGGTCTTTAAAGTAGCATTTTGAATTATATCAGGAAGCAAACTGAAAGCCAGAGCAACTCATGGAGCAAAGATGTTACATGGATATAGCAAGACATGTCCATAATTTCCTGGATTCTGCACCAATTGAAGCTTCTGGATGTTCTTCAAAGGCAGCTCTATATACAGCATAGTGTAGTAATTCATTCAGGAATGACCAAAGCACAAGTGACTGAATGCAGTACCTCAAGACTCAGGAAGTGGCCCAAAGACCCCTTGGCTTTTAACAGGAGCTGTGAGTCCAGGAGCATTTCCAAACTAAACACCTCTAGCTGGGCTGGTGCAATTCCATCCAGAATTAAAGATGAGATATCACTGGACTTAGGAAGTTCTAACACCTAAATAGAGCCCTGGTGGCGCAGCAGACTAAAGCACTGTTATTAACATCAGCTGCCTGCAATTACTGCAAGTTCAAATCTCACCAGGCTCAAGGTTGACTCAGCCTTCCATCCTTTCTAAGGAAGATAAAATGAGGACCCAGATTGTGGGAGCAATAAGCTGACTTTGTATAAATATACAAAAGTATGAAGGCTATTGCTTAACGCATTGTAAGCCGCCCTGAGTCTCCGGAGAAGGGCGGCATATAAATAAATTTTAAAAAAGTCATTCTATCTGTTAGGGTTGAGTTGAAGCCCATCTATCTCTATCCAGACCTCACAGCTTCCAGCCACTGACACTGAGCATCAATAGCATCAATTGACTAGCCTGAGCCAGAGATTCACTGTTGGGTATCATCTCCCTATGCTATCAAATTACTTCATCCAGAGCTTCCATATAGATGTCAAAAATGAATGGAGTGAGAATTGAGACCTGAGGCACCCCACATAAGAGTCATGGATCATGGTATCAAAAGTCACAGAGAGATCAAGGGGAGATTGGATAGACACATTTCCCCATCCTGCTGCCTCTGGAAGTTATCCACAAGTGCAGCTAATCTGTTTCAGTCCCACATCCTGGCCTCGACCCATTTGGAAAAGATACAGAAAATCCTTTCTGGACCCTTTATAGCTACAAGGCAATCATATTCTCACTAGCTTTTCCTAAAAAGAGTAGGATACAGGATGATATTTATCTAAAACTAAATCTAGGGATGGTTTCTGGGGGAAGGGTCCTTCTGCCTCCTTAAGCAATAGCACAAGCAACCCTTCCCTCAAGAATGCATTCATCATCACCCAAATCCAACTACATATCATCTCATGGGCAGCCCTGGCCAGCCAGAAGAGTCCAGAACAACTCTGCATGACCAGCTTGACCTGGCCAGCTCAGCATTGCCAGCTTGCCACCTCTAAGTCACCTCTGCCAACTCACCACTGCCAAGATGTCACAGGACAACTCAGCATGGACAATTCGCCTTGGGGACAACTCACCATAGGCAGCCGGAGGAAAGGGCAGGTGGGTGAGGAAGCGGGTGGGTAGAGTGTAGAGTGGCAATGGCAGTAGCTGGGGGCTTCCCATTTTCACACTCCCTGCTGCCACTGCGCCGAGCTCCAGGCCATTCAGAGTTCAGTCTGTTTGATGGTGGTGACAGCATGGCAGGAGGTGGCAAAGACTGGACGCATCCGTTTTCACACTCCCGTCACCACTGTGGGATGTTCCATGGCAACAGCATGTTTGGGCTATTCAGGGTGGTGGTGGTGGGCAGGTCAGGAAGGAGAGAGATGGCAGAGGCTGGGCTCATCTCATTTTCACACACACCCTATTGCTGCCGCCGCCGTGCCAAACTCCCCAGGAGCTTGGCACAGGAGCAGTGGCAGCAATGGCAGACGGTGTGAAAATGGGATACGTCTGGCTGCTGCCGGCTCCTGACCACCCGCTGAGCCCACTGCTGCCGCGCCCGAGTGGCCCAAACACTATTGCTGCTGCCAAATAGCCTGAATTCTGAATGACCAGAGCTTGGCATAGTGGTGGCAGCGGTGGTGCATATGTGTGAAAATGGAAGCCCCCAGCCACCATCCTTGCTGTGCACTCTGCCCCACTCACTCTTTTTCCAACCCAGCTCTCCCTCTGGCTGTCCGTAACAAATTGTCATTCTGCAGAATTAACCATGTTGAGTTATCCTATGATAACTTGGCAACGGTAAATTGGCAGAGATGACTAGGTGGTGGCAAGCTGGCCGCACTGAGCTGGCCAAGCAGAGTTGCCTCATTCCGAGCCAGAAGAGACATATCAAACACTAGGTGGAGGAACCTAGACTTAACCCAAGCATCTTGTCCACCTTCAGACCTTAAAATAGGCCATTACAAAAACGACACTTCCAAATCTGCTCTATCAATTCTTTCGTTTTTTCATAATACCTTTAATGTTCACAAGGTTTTAAAGATGTACTGTACCTTTAGGATGAAGTGTGGCCCTGATTTTTCAGAAAACCTTTTTGTTGTGTCCTTATATGGGCATCCGCCGGTGGTTGGCTAATCCACCAGCGGGAAGTTTAAATGGATGTCATTGGCCAGCTAGCTTGCTGGAGCTGTATATAAGGAGGGCTCGGCAGCTCAGCCGGCAGTTCCGCATGAGATGAATAAAGTGCTGAACGGACCTCTGCTGAGTCGCGTCTTCTTTTCCCTGCGCCAATCTAACACTGGCGACGAAGGACACAAAAGAACCGACAGCATACCTCGTGGCACGATCGCCACCATCTATCAAGAGCTGAGTCACTTGAGCAAAGTCACTGAAACTGAACCACAGAACCATGTCTGGACCACAGATCTCGCTGGCTCCGTTCGATCCTAACCAGGAGAAATGGAAGTCCTTCATGGTCCGGTTCAGACAATTCCTGGCAGGCAGCGGTTTCACCGACCTGGACGACAACCGAAAGCGAGCTCTGTTCCTGGCTCACTGCGGCTCCGGGGTCCTGGAAATGGCCATGGATCTCGTGGCACCGAGGGACATTGAGCTGATGCCTTGGACCGAACTACAGGAAGTTCTGCAAGAGCATTACGCTCCAACCAGCACCCCATTGGCCAACCGGTTTGATTTCCACCAGCGGAATCAACTGGACAGCGAATCTGTTAAGGACTTCGTAGCTGCGCTCCAGACAAATCGCAGCCAGCTGTGAGTTTGAGAATGTGGACATCCAACTGAGAGACCGGATCATCTTCGGGATGAGGGATGTTTCGGTCCAGAAGAAACTCCTCAGCCTCAGAGAAGGTCTCACTGAGAGATGTGATCGAAGAAGCTACAGCTGCAGAATCGTCAGAGAGAGCAGCAGCCGCTATGAGGAGGTCTAAGGGGATCCACAAGATCTACAAGAGTCCCCAACCTTCATCAGACGAGACCACCATGGGGTCAGAGTCCGAAGCCGAAATGGCCATCCACAAGGTTCTCAGACCCCAATGGCGGGGAAACCCTCAAGATGGGGGACGAGAGGAATGCTGTGTCAGCTGCAACGGGGATCACATGCGCGCCAGATGTCGCTGGCTGGATGCGACCTGCAGGCGTTGCAGGAGGAAGGGCCACATCGCCGAGGCGTGCAGAGTGGCAGAACTGGTCATGGAGGCTCCCAGAACCCGCGACCGCGAGAACTAGAGGTCATCCAGATGGTCCCAATACCCCAGGCGCGAGGGAGAAGGCTACGGAAAGAGCAGAAGGGTCCATCAGACCACCATAGCACACGCCGCTGCTGAGGGATCCAACAAGTTCCACATGACCGTCCATGTGGAAGGGACACTATGTCCCATGGAGATCGACTCCGGATTGCCCTATTCTATTATAGACTGGGTTCAGCTCAAGAAACTCAAGCCGCAGATTGCCAAAAGCCACCTCAAGCCGCTGCAAGCGAGATTGGTGGATTTTGGAAGCCATCCAATTGGAATCCTGGGAAGAACCAAGCTCAGAGTCCATTACAAAGACTTCTCTGGGGACCTACCCATCGCAGTCGTCAAGGAGATCAGACCATCCCTTCTTGGAGAGGAATGGTTCAAGCCTCTAGGGCTCACCATTGGCGTGATTAATCAGATCAGACAGAGCGAACTCGACAAGCTCCTAGAGGACTTCCAGGACATCTTCAACGGGAGCCTAGGTAAATTTTTGGGAAAACCCATCTCATTAAATTTAGATCCAACAATTACTCCAGTTCGGCTAAAGCCCCGCAGGGTTCCATTCGCCCTCTGGCCTAAAGTTGATGCCCAACTGGACAAATTAATCGCCCAGGGCATATTGGAGCCGATTGATCATGCTGCATGGGAGACCCCCATTGTGACCCCAATGAAGCATGATGGATCTGTGCGCATCTGCGCTGATTATAAATGCACCATTAACAGGGCATTACAGCAGAGCACATACCCAGTCCCAGTGGTGCAACATCTGTTGCATTTGCTAGGGAGTGGAACCATATTCGCAAAACTGGACCTGGCCCAGGCTTACCAGCAACTGCCAGTCGATGAAAAAACTGCGGAGGCTCAGACTATTGTCACTCACCGGGGTGCATTCAAATGCAACCGCCTCCAATTTGGAGTCAGCGCTGCCCCAGGCATTTTCCAATCGATGATGGAATGCCTTCTGCAAGGCATTCCAGGGGTGGTGCCATACTTCAATGACGTCTTGGTCTCCAGCCACTCGGAAGCCAACTACTGGAATGGCTCAGGCTTGCCCTGCAGCGGTTTCAGGCGAAGGGTCTAAGAGTCAGGAGAGACAAGTGCATCATCGGGGTCCAGGAGGTCGAGTTCCTGGGCTACCTAATTGATAGCAAAGGCATCCACCCCACCAAAAGTAAAGTAAAAGCAATTCAGGAAGCTCCAGCCCCCAAAAACAAAGCAGAGATTCAGGCTTTCTTGGGACTACTGAACTTTTACAATGTCTTTTTAAAACAGAAAGCCACAGTTGCTGAGCTGCTCCATCGACTTTTAGGGAAGAAAAGACAGCTTTCCGGAACATCAAAAGACTACTCTCTTTGGACAGTGTCCTCATGCAGTACCATGAGACACTCCCCCTGTTTCTGACCTGTGATGTCTCGCCATATGGAGTTGGGGCTGTCCTCAGCCACCAACTTCCCAATGGATCAGAAGCTCCCATTGCGTTCTTTTTTAAAACAATGTCCACTACTGAGCGCAACTACAGCCAGCTGGACAAGGAAGCCTTGGCCATCGTAGCTGGCATCAAGCATTTCCATGAATATCTATACAGAAGAGCGTTCACCATCGTGATGGACCACAAGCCACTGCTGGGACTCCTCACAGGAGACAAACAAATGCTCACCTATATGTCGCTCAGGATGACACGCTGGGCCATCTTCCTCACTGGCTACTTGTATAAGATGATACACAGACCTGGCAAGACCATCTGCAACGCCGATGCCCTCAGCAGATGCCCCATCCAAGACCCAGTGGAAGACCTGGCACCCCCTCTCGGACTGTTCCATATTGATGATGACCAGTTGTGCCCAGTTTCATCCACCACCATGGCGAAGCACACCCAAAGAGAAAAAACCCTCAGGCAAGTCATGTCCTGGATCTTGAGGGGCTGGCCAACGGGGAGAATGGGAGAAGAGTTCAGTCCATTCGTTTGGAAACAACAAGAACTCTCCACAATGAAAGGATGCCTCCTCTGGGGCAACAGGGTGGTGATTCCCCACACCCTACAGAAGAAGACCTTGGAGACACTGCACAGCGAGCATCCTGGCATTGTCAGGATGAAGGCCCTGGCACGGAGCTATGTCTGTTGGCCAACGCTGGACAAGGACATTGAGGAATGGATTGCCAGATGTGACCCATGCCAGGAGGTGAGACCAGCACCAGCGCAAGCTCAGCCAACGGAGTGGGAGATGCCCAACAGCCCCTGGTCGAGAATACACGTCGATTTCGCAGGACCAATAGATGGCAAGTCTCTCTTCATCGTGATGGATGCTTTCTCAAAATGGCTGGAAGTAATTGCAATGCCCACCACCACGACGGAGTCCACCATCAGGGCACTCTGCCGCTGTTCGCCACGCATGGCCTTCCAGACGTCCTGGTCTCAGACAACGGTCCCCAGCTCACTTCCAAGACCATGGAAGCCTTCTTAGCAGAGCTGGGCATTAGGCACGCCCTCATCGCCCCTTACAGGCCAGCAGGAAATGGGCAAGCGGAGAAAATGGTGAGACTCACCAAAGACACACTCGTCAAAATGGGCACAGGAGACTGGCAGGAGAAAATTGATAAGTTCCTGTTCGCCCAGCACATCACTCCGCACACCACCACAAAGAAGAGCCCGGCAGAGCTCCTGATGGGGAGAAGACTACGATCACCTTTGGATCGGCTACACCCCCAGTACAATCCGCAATGCCAACAAAACAATTCCCAACCGACGCAGACTCTCGGAATCGGAGATCCGGTCTTCACGCTAAATTTCCAGGGCCCTCCGAAGTGGCTGAAAGGACTGATCAGGAGAGTGACCGGCCTGAGGTCATATGAAGTGGAGCTGGACGACGGACGAACCTGCAGGCATCACATCGACCAGCTCCGGAAAAGGTAGAGGGGAGTTGAGGAAGACCAGCCAGACGAGGTAGGCCTGCGCCACCCCGGCGAGGTAGACTGCCACCATCCCGACGAAGTAGGCCTACACCACCCTGACCGAGTCAACCCGCACCACCCCGATGACGCCAGCGACCACCACCACCCTGGCAGGGTCGGCCGGCGACAAACACCGCATCAACCGCAACCACAGCCGCAGGGACGCCCCGCCATGACAGTCCGCCAGGGGCCTGGAGCACAAGCCGAAGAAGGGAGGAAAGAACCCAAGGACCTACCGTGGTTCAACTGCCCAGCCCGGGTCCAAGGCGAACTTCAGCGGCCGAGTCTCTGTCATCCCGGCCAGGGAGAGGGACTCCGCCACCCGCAGGACAATCCAACAAACCCAGCCGGAGGCACTAGGCAGGACCCAGCGCACTCGACGGCCGAGTTCAAGGCAATTCCACGTCAGGAACTAGAGAGGGCAGGAGCCCGACCCGTCCGGATTAACAACGAAGCAAGAACTGAACTGCGCAGGTCAAGTAGGGCTAGTAGACACCCCGCCTACCTGCACGACTACGTGACTTACGTCAGCCATGGATTGACAGACTGAGAACTAGGAGTAGAGGGGTGTTGTGTCCTTATATGGGCATCCGCCGGTGGTTGGCTAATCCACCGGTGGGAAGTTTAAATGGATGTCATTGGCTGGCTAGCTTGCCGGAGCTGTATATAAGGAGGGCTCGGCAGCTCAGCCGGCAGTTCCACATGAGATGAATAAAGTGCTGAACAGATCTCTGCTGAGTCGCATCTTCTTTTCCCTGCACCAATCTAACACTTTTCACTGAATATAGATTTCTAGACAGCAGTGTTCTCAGTCCAGCGTTCTGGTAAAATAATCTGGTTGATTGAGGAGACTTCCTAAGGACATAAACTCATTTTACTGTTCCTTCCTCCAAACAATGCCCTAGGTCCGTGATGGTGAACCTATGACACGGGGGCCACAGGTGGCACACGGAGCCATATCTGTGGGAACGTGAGCGTTGCCCTAACTCAACTCCAGCGTTCATGCACGTGCCAGCCGATTTTGGGCCTTCTGGACCCACCAGAAGTCGGGAAATGGGCTGTTTCCGGCCTCTGGAGGGCCTCCAGAGGGGTAGGGGAGACTGTTTTCACCCTCCCTAGGCTCCAAGAAAGCCTCTAGAGCCTGGGGAGGGCAAAAAAACGGGCCTACCGGGCCCACCGGCAACCTTTTTGCCGTTGAGTGCCAAAAGCAGGGGGAGTGTGGGCGGGACGTGAGGGGGCATTGAATTATGGGTATGGGCACGCATGCGTGTGACCCCCCCGTGCTCCCCCGCTTTTGGCACGCAATGGCAAAAAAGTTAGCCATCACTGCCCTAGGTTAATTCAGTACATTGCACAAAACTATCATTTACTTAATAATCTCTTTTTGTATAACCAGAGTAGACTTGTTAGGTTATGACATCTAAAACCATGATTTACAAGGGACAGTGATTGGATTCACATAATGCATTAAATCAAAACCATCCTAGCTTAGTATGATGTTTGAATGAGGTCTCTATAGGCAAAAGCTTAGTCACCCTTTGCATGTTGAGTTCCCATACTTTGGGCAATAAAGAGATAATGAAGTAATTATAGTATACCTTTTGTTCCATTTGTCCATAATCACATGGATTTTTGAAAATGAATTATTTGAAAACTATTACAGGAATATGCATAGAACCTTTTTATAGAAAAATATGCTCCAACAGACTAGGTATAAACTTCAGCTGGTGTATTCTCATAAAATGTTCCATCCTTAGATTTAACTCACATTCTAATGGCGTAACACCTGCAAGTAGAGTTGTCTTGATAAAATCTGGCCAATCACTTTCCTGCAAACACTTCTGTGCTCAGGCTAGATAATTCACACCCCAATTTCTTGATTTCAGTCCAATAAGATTATTATAGTCAGGCAGCTACATTAAGAATGATGACAGGCTTGGTTAATGTACATGCTGTGTTAAGTCCTCGCTGTTACGACCTTCCCCGAAGCCGGCCATGTTGCTGCCCCGCTCCGATTGGCTAAAGCGCGAGTAGGAATATAGCGGGAAAAATGCAGCCCGCTTATTGGTTTACCCTGTCTGACAGCTCCCTATTTAAGCAGCTGTCAGGCGGCTACAAGTTGTCAATGTTCACACACGCGCGCACTGTTGCCTTGTTCTCTGTTAGCATTCGGTTAGAAATAAGGCGTTTCCTCAAGCCTTGCCTCTGAGTACCTGCCTAGTTCTCCAGTTAGAACATGCTGTGTTACATATAGGGGGTTTTTTATATACATATTTGTGCTCATTAGCTTAAACTTAACATAGAAACGTGAGTATTTAGAGCTCTTACAATCAGCTCTTGCAGACACCATCCATTAGTTTTTAAACCAGCTGTAAAAAATCTTGGCATATTATGCACTGACTCCACTGTTTAACACCCTACTGTAACAGAAACTGACCTGGTGTTGCTTTTACATACCTTTTCTGGGTCAAGGTCAAGAAAGATCAGTTGGATTTACCTAGCTTTGTTTTCCCATCTTCTGGCAGGAAAAGCAAAGTTGGGCACATGTTGGGCAAGTGTAGGCAAGTGTTTAGAACAATGGGTTCTGGTATACTGCCAGGCGTTCTTAACTTTAATGAATATGTTTTGATTTTAAACTGTTAACATTTATGATTTTCAAATAATCAAGCCACAGTGAAATACATACTGTAAAAGTGTCCATCCTTCCATAATATGGCTTCCTCACTGAGGATTAAACTATAACCAATTTTGTTTCCTCTCTGATTGCTGAGGAACATTATATTGTGATGGCTATTGCTGAGTACAAGGCAGGGGTGAAATGCTCCCGGTTTGGACCGGATCGGGTGATCCAGTAACAATTGTGGCAGGTGATTCAGAGAACCGGTAGCGATGGCGGCGCGAGGCTCCGCCTACCCGCCCAGGTGTCATTACTCCCTTTTAAAAGGTAAAAAAAAAAAGGCTCTGATGATCACAGCTGTGGCACATGATCGACAGAGCCTTTTTTTAACCTTTTAAAAGCATTTTTTTACAATCTATTCGCCCGAATAGGTTGTTAAAAAATGCTTTTAAAAGGTAAAAAAAAAAGGCTTTGTCTGTCGTGAGGCACAGCTGTGATCTTCAGAGCCTTTTTTTAACCTTTTAAAAGCATTTTTTTTACAACCTATTTGTAGAGACCACACACACACAAAGGTTGAGGATATATGTGGTAACTTTATTGTCTTACATAGTGACATTATATAGTTTGTTACTTTCAAGTTACAGCATACTTGGCAGAATATCATTGGCTCACAGAATCTTCCAGGTAACTTAAATCATAGGTTAATCATTACTGCTGGCTTAAGCACTTCTAATATTTGGCTATAATTAAAATCTAATACACATCCCACTTCCTCTCGTCCTGTTCCTCTTGTTTACAGAATTAGGGCCTTATCTTCTAATGTAATTTCCTGGCGCTTACGTGCAAGTAACCTTTCTTATCTGAGGTTTGCCATCCAAGATAGGAAAATCCCTGCACATATGCAGATTGTAGATTCCTACACCTATTCACCCGAATAGGTTGTAAAACTATGCTTTAAAAAAGTAAAAAAAAAAGTTGGCCACACCCACCCAGTCACATTACCCCCCCAAGTCACGCCCACAAATGGGTAGTAACAAATTTTACATTTCACCATTGGTACAAGGACATATGCAGAACCCACAACCTACTTTGCATTCTTTTTTCAAGCTTGCTAGTGGAAGAAGAGTCCATTTTGGTGGGAGGAACTGGACACTGAATTGTCATCGGTGGAATGAAAGCACAACAAAGCAGTTGAGGCATAACCAGTAGTCAGGCATAACCACAGAGGGGAATGGGACAACTTGCCCTGGCCAACTCCTCGCAGCCTACTTGCTGCGGGACAATGCGCCATGGCCAACTCGCCATGGGACAACTTGGTGCAGGACAATGTAACAATTCTATTTCATTATTTAAAATAAATAAAAAATATTTTAATTTTTGCCATTCACATTTTATTCTGTTCCTCCTTTTGCATTCTTTCTTTAATGATTCTATTCCACCATTACTTGGATATTAGTATAACTCTTGTCCTGCAGCGAGTTGTCCTGTGGTGAGTTGTCTGTGGCAAGTTGTCTGTGGTGAATTAGCCATGGTGAGTTGGCTGTGGCGAGTTGATCATGACGAGTTGGCCATGGCGAATTGTCATAGACCTTACCAGAGTGCGCCAAATTGAGCTTGAGTCTATTGTAAAATGACTGGTCCAAAACCTGCAACCCACAATTAAGATGACTCTTTCTATTCGCAGAAACTTTCTGTTTTGGTAGAGCAACCCCATTTTTGAAGAGAATAGCACTCCGCATAATTCCTTCTTCAGTCCTTGCCATCATATCCTTTATGGTTTTTGATGGAGAAACAGGTGGAGCCAGAAAGATACTCTTCTCTCTATATTTAGGCAAAACCCTGCTGGCAGAAAAAACAATTTAAAAAGGGATCATATCCTTTGATTGTTCATTTTATAATAATAGTGTTTTGTCATACATGTATTGGTCAATTTGACATGGTCTCCCTTTGAAGATCATGGACTCTAAGTCCTGTGGAATAATCTGATTCTTTCCTCATGGGTTGAAACCTGATTTACAAGTTCAAAGATGTGGGCAAAATTTATTTACTATAATTTAACATATTTATATGGCTGCCCATCTACCAAAAATCTCTGGGTGGCAAACAAATAAAAGTAACAATAGAATCCATGATATTAAACAAATGGCATAAGAAATATAGCAATAATAGTCTTTTAAAAAATCTTAAACCATAACAGGTAGACCTGCACCCATATCAGAACTCCAATAGCTCCCTAAGAGCAGCACCTGCGGGAAGAGCCAGACTATTCCAGCCTTACAGAAGTCTAAGAAAACAAATAATTCAGCTTTCCCTTTCAACAAGTGAAGAAATATTTAGTAGCTTGTTTGCCAATTGAAGCACTTTGTTATGGATTTTGTGCCAACCTGATTTGGAGAGAAGAGTCTTTATGTTTTAAAATAATGGCTAGATATAAATCTTTCACATACAATGCACAGCTTTATGGGGAAGAGAAAAAAATTCCCCTAGTGCAAGAACAAGATGTTTGCTGAAGAAATCCAGAGGCATCACAAAACTCTTTCTGAGAATGTATTTATTTATTAGATTCTTAATCCCATTTTTATTACTTTATAAGTAACTCAAGGTAGAGAACATACCCAATAATCTTTCTTCCTTCTATATTCCCTTCACCATCTTCCCTGTAAGGATGGGCTCAGAGAAAGTTACTGGGTCAGTCACCCAGATGGCTTTCATGGCCAAGGAGGGTATGGGTTAACCGGTCCAAACCGGCAGCAGCTCACCTCTGGTTGTGATAGGTCGGACACGACTTCGCCGCGACTAACAACAACAATCTCCCTCCCTCCCTCCCCACATCTGTGTGTGTGTGTGTGTGTGTCTGTGTCCCTCTCTCTTGCAAGATCACACAGAGAAGAAAAAATGCCATACCCCTTATCATTATATTACTAATTTAGCTTTGGCTTAGTATACCCTGGACTCCAGGAGATTGTAAAACATGATTTATTGCACATCACCTTGGAAGAGATTGATTTCAGAATAAACATTTGCAAGCCACCCTTTTATCTTTATTAAATTGGGTTCAGAGATGTGGTTGCCACATAACCAGGAGATGCATGATGGCAACTACTGTACTTTGCTTCTATGAGTGCTGAAAATTCATCTGCAACTCCATTGGTAGGTGACTTCTGTCCACACAAACCATCTCCAGAAGTAACAAAAAGCGGTCTCTGGACAACCTGAGCTGGAAAACCACTTACACCAAGGAGACACAAAACTCAACCCTAAAGTCCCAGTATCCCTTTGGAAGATACTCCACATATCTCCACATTTTAGTTTATGCTGGGAAAGGTGGAAGGAAAGGGAAGAGGAAGAAGAATCAGTAAGCAAGGTGGACAGTAGTGATGAGTTGAGAAGACCTGAAAAACCAGGTTGGGGACAAATCATAAGGGAGAAAATCTAGATACGTGGTCACTACATGTTAGGAAGAGTTGATGGTACATAATCAACCTGTGGAAAGAAAAGATGAATATGAAAGGATCTGTAGAGTGGACAGCCACTTGTCTGAAATGGTATCAGGTCTCCTGCTTGAGTGTGGGGTGGATGGGGTTGGACTAGAAGACCTCTAAGGTCCCTTCCAGTTCCATTCTGATTGATTGATTAATGATCGATTGAAATGCCTAAAATCACTGGGATTGAATCGAAAGGGATTCTCTCTAGTGAGATAACGACGGAGCAGAAAACACAACCGCAAAGATACTGGGGAGTGACTTGCCTTTATTAGTACAACTTTAACATACCGTCCAAATGCAGCAAGCGTTCCCTTCCACAGACCTGTTGCCGACTCCTGATGGGATGATTCAGCTCTCACGCTGACTCAGTCAACGGGCTGGGAAACCTGAAGACCGGGCATCAGTTCAGCCTGAATCAGGAAGGCACCACAATGTTGGGAGACCGTCGCACAGGACAAAAGTGAACATTGTGAACAAAGTGAACATTTAGTGGACATTGTTGTGAGCCGCCCTGAGTCCGGCTGGAGATAGGGCGGCATATAAATCACATACATACATACATACATACATACATACATACATACATACATACATACATACATACATAAATCGGATTACAAACCAGGGGCGCGAACTCCAGCCGCTGACTTTTAAATCTGAGCCGCTTTAGCGAGAAGTGTGGGTGGGGGAGGGGGGCGCGTGGGAAGGGGGGAGGGGGGGACCGGTCCCATTCCCGCGATCCCCGGCAGATTGAAAGCAGTCGCGCGCCCGGGCGAAGAAGAGAGGCGGGTTCCGACGACACAGGGTCGGGCGAGCCCCTCCCTTTCTTCGCACCTCGCCATGCCTTGGTTGGGAGGGGAGGCGGTTATAATCCATGGCAGGTTTCGCCTTGGCCTCTTCCGTCGTGGCTGAGCGTCCCTTCGGCAGAACCCGAGGCCATGCAGTGCTGGCCGAGCCTGGTGATGACCCTGAGCGCCCTGATGGCGCTTTTGGGGGTGCTGCACTTGTGGCTCTTTCGTCACCAGCCCACTTACTACGGGAAGCACGAACCCCGCCAGTCGAGGCCGGGGAAAAACCCCGCCGCGAGGACCCCGCGCTGCACCCACCTGCCGTCCCGCTGCGCCTGGTTCCTCCAGGAGCTGCCTTCCTTCCTGGTGCCCGCGCTTCTGCTGGCGCTGCGCAAGCCTCCGCGCTTCGCGCCGCTGGGCTGCAGGCTGCTGGCTGGCATGTTCTGCGGCCACTATTTCTACAGGTACCTCGCTTGGGAAGGAGGTCGGGCTGGAAAGAGAGGAGCGGAGCGGAGAGCGCGCCCATCTCCCCCTGCGCCGCTTCTGTAAGCGGATGCGCCGGTTTTTCTATGCTTGCTATTCTAAGCCTGAGGCGAATTCGCCTAGTTACGTATTGCGGGGCGCGGAGTGGACGGGGCGGCAGAAGGGAATGTCCAGTCTACTAGGCGCTTCTTCCACACCCTGATCCTTTTTACCGGGGTGGGATGGGAAATTGAGTTCCAAGCGCCCTTTACGCGAGTACGGAACGTGGAGAGCTTCGAGCGGCTTCTTCTTCAGCTCTGGAGTGGCGATCCAAGTGAATTCTTTCTTTGGAAAGAATTAAAACTTTTTCGCTTCTTTCAGGATTGACTTTCCGCGCAGATTTTTTTTTTTTGTGGGGGGGAGAGGTGGGGCGGGGGCAAGGCAGCGGGAAGTTCGTTCTTTGCCGTTCCGCAAAAGGCGCCGAGATTTGCGAGGGATTCTTCGGTGTGCCAGGTGTACAGGATCGCAGCCTTATAACTCGGTGGGAATTACGAGGCTGTTAATTGAGAAGTCGCCGTTGTTCCGTTGCTCAGGTCAGATTTTGAGCTCGGTTTAAGGCTCGTGTTGTTTTTGAACCGGCGGAGCGAGATTGAAGTCTTAGCCAAAGTAAATTCCAATAAAAGTTTGTTTACAGAGTAACATTCATTTTCTAGTCGACCTTCACTGCCAGGTTTAGTGGATAGGATCCGCAGTTCCTGCAAATAGTATTCTCGAGTAGCTGAAATGATGATGCTTTGCATCATCTTATGGGTTTTTGTTTTTTTTTAAAGAGAGCAGTCTAAAAATATCCATACATGTAGAGAGGTTATCTTGAGAAGTCTTAGTCTTTTCTGTCTCCTGCAATTTATTGCAATAAATGTTCAGCTTCTATTTTTAAAAACGAGGAATGAGGAAGAAAGAAGATATTAAAGCTATTGATGGAACAGCTTGCTTTCCCTGGCATACTAAGATCTTGATACCATATGAAACTGGTTTTGTACTTCTAACACTTTATTGAACGATTTACACCATTCACCTTTTATGTCCCGTGCCCTTCCAGAGCCTCAGCGCTGTCTTCCTAATCCTTTAAAATCTTTTTTTTAAAAAAAACGATTTTATTTTTTTATATACTATATTTTCATTCATACATTAAAAGGGCAAGAATAAAAATATAAAAATGTAAGTTTCTTGAACAAAATTCCCAACCAAAATTCCTGGGAAGGATAGCCAACCCCAATGTATCCTGCAAGACGTGGACTACAATTCCCACAATTCTCATCTAGCAACGGGCTCTAGGTTTTGTAGGAGTTGAAGGAGGGGTTGGAACTACCAAGATTTTTGTTAACCACATTTGTAGATTTATCCATGAGTGTCCGTGTGTAGAAAATCCTACTGGCTCTGTTCCTGTTGTGAAAGTGGATTCTTCCATATAGGCAGAAGGAGGGATTAGATCAGAGGTCTTCAAACCTCGCAGATTTAAGACTTGTGCACTTCAACTCCCAGAATTCTCCAGCCAGCATAGCTGGCTGGAGAATTCTGGGAGTTGAAGTGCACAAGTCTTAAATCTGACAAGTTTGAAGACCCCTGGATTAGATGATCTTGAAGGGCTATTCCAATCTTTACACTGTTTGATTCAGTGGCACCTGCTACCAAAATACCTTCTATGTACAGCAGCGGTTGTAATAGCTTTGCAGAAGAATTGTAACTGCCATTTTAAGGCCATATTGTTATAACACTCGCTTGGAAGTTGCCTCATTTGAAAGACAAGCGGTTGGCTTGGTGTTACATCTCCGATATAGTAACTTTGAAAGGGCAAGTAAAGTAAAACCTTTAATGTGTGTGTGCCAAAGACACACTGTGTAAATGTCATATTACATAATTTCATTAAAAAGAGATTAAAGGCGATATAAATTTTTGTTATTAACATTTTAATATTGATAAAAATATTAAAATGAATGTTTCTAATTATCCTTTATAATTGGTTTTGGAAGATACAGCTTATATTCAGCTATATAAAAATATGACATTTGTGCTGGCTTTTTAAGGTTAAAATAAAAGTATGGTATTGACAGATGCAGGATTCAAATGTATAAAGTTGTATAAAATGTACATTTAACAAAAATGGCCTAATCTAGTGTAAGAAGGGAGAAAATCAAAGAAAGCTAAGGGTTAATTTAATGACAATGGCTCTCTACAATGCAAGTTGATTTGTGGTGTGCCAGTTCTCTTTCACCCAATTCTCTGGGAGCTGAATGTGATTAAGAACGGAGTGAAGTCTCTTTAGAGAAGCACTTCTCAATCTTGGTAACTTTAACAGGTGTGGACGTCCCTTTGCTGGCTGGGAATTTGGGGAGTTGAAATCCATACATCTTAAGGTTATCAAAGATAAGAAACATTGGTTTTTAGAGGTTCTTCTGGGGCTCATCCACACAGCAGCTCCAGGTCTCGCTGTTTCAGCAGAATAAGGAAGATACTTAGGGATGATTCACATCTTGGCCAGTGCTTCTTTTCAGCTTTACCATTGGACAGAAGACATCGAAGCATAGCCAGGCGGACAAACAGGTTTAAAAACAGTTTTTATCCATGGGCTGTCAGACTCCTGAACACAATCACAATCACTCCACGTACATATGGAAACGTATGACTGTTCCCCCCCCCAATTACTTGTATAAGGATTATTCTCTATACTATAGGAGAGGGGGGGGGAGAGAGAGAGAGAGAGAGAGAGACCATCTTATTTGTCTCTTGAGAAACCTATATGTGGGTCAAGAAGCAACAGTGAGAACTGGACACAGAACCACTGATTAGTTCAAAATTGGGAAAGGAGTCCTGCAAGGCTGTATACTGTTGCCCTGCCTATTTAATTTATATACAGAGCACATCATGAGAAAGGCGGGGCTAGATGAATCAAAAGTTGGAATTAAGATTGCCAGGAGAAATATCAACAACCTCGGATATGCAGAAAGCGAAGAGGAACTAAAGAGCCTCTTGATGCGAGTGACGAAGGAGAGTGCAAAAGTTGGCTTGAAATGCAACATTAAGAAAACTAAGATCATGGCATCTGGCCCTCTCAATTACAGGCAAATAGATGGGGAAGAAATGGAGGTAGTGACAGATTTTATTTTCCTGGGCTCCAAGATTACCACAGATGGGGACTACAGCCAAGAAATTAAAAGATGCTTGCTCCTGGGGAGGAAAGCTATGGCAAATCTAAACAGCATACTGAAAAGCACAGATATCAGCCTGCCAACAAAAGTGTGTATAGTCAGGGCTATGGTGTTCCCAGTTGCAATGTATGGCTGTGAAAGCTGGACCATAAGAAAGGCTAAGCGCCAAAGAATTGAGGCCTTTGAACAATGGTGCTGTTGTGACCCAGGCCCAAGTAGGTATTATCAGATGCAATCAGTTTGAAACCAACAGACTTTATTAGAACAGATTAACACATTCTCAGCATAGTCCAAACTAATTAAAAACAAATTCTTCATAACACAATTCTTCAGCCTTATCACCAACCTTGGGCTAATTAGGCAACCTGCCAAAGGCTTTTCTTGGCAAAAATTCAAAAGCAGTATTGCTGACAAGAGATAAATGCAGCAAGACAAGAAACAAATCTATCAAAGTTGTTTTCCAACAAAGAGCCCAAGAGCCATTGCTGGTCTCTTAAGCCTTATGGGAGAGGCCAATCATCTCTTAGCCCTACTCCCAAGTTGTCCTTTTTGCTTTAGCTGCTCTTGCCTTCTGGCAGCTCTTCTCATGCGTGCACTAGGAACAGGCTCCTCCTGCTCCTCTGCCTCTCTGCTGTCAGCCTCTGGAGGCTCCGGAGTCTGTACATCACTCCTAGATGGCCCTGGCCCCATCTCTGCCTCTGACGCAGAGCCCTCATCCGGGCCTTCCCCAGCCTCCAGGATTGGCCCATGTTTTCCTCAGCCTCCTCACTGTCCGACTCCACTGCCAGCTCCACAGGCTGCTGGCGGACCACAACAGGTGCTGGAGAAGACTCCTGCAAGTCCCTTGGACTGCAAGGGCGATCAAACCGGTCAGTCCTAGAGGAGATCAACTTTGACTGCTCTTTAGAAGGCCAGATCCTGAAGATGAAACTCAAATACTTTGGCCACCTAATGAGAAGGAAGGACTCAACTGGAGAAGTGCCTAATGCTGGGAAAGATTGAGGGCAAAAGAAGAAAGGGACAACATAATGAGGTGGTTGGATGGAGTCACTGAAGCAGTAGGCATGAGTTTAAATGGACTCCAGAGGATGGTAGAGGATAGGAAGGCCTGGAGGAACATTGTCCATGGGATCGCGATGGGTCAGACACGATTTCACAACTAACAACAACAACTCTATACAATTCATGTTGTCTTGTATTTTCTGTTATGGATTATACCAGTAGAGGCTAAATCAATTTTGTTGTATACCTGATGTGCAATGACAATAAAGGCTATTATTATTATCTCTTTTATTCATTAAACGTGAAACTCAGTCAACTGAACATTCAAAAATGCATCACAAATACCATTGACTGGTGCTAATGGTTGATACGAGTTGCTGCCAGTGTCCTAGGTATCAACCAAGTACCTTCTTAAGATGTACGATGTTCCGCGGGTGTTATAGCAGGAAGCTGCAATTTCTTGATGTGTTTTGTAAAATTCTTGGACATGGTACCAAGTGCCCTGATGACAATGGGTATCACTGTTACATGTTTCATCCATAGCCATGTAGTTTTGATGGCTAGGTCACTATTATTATTATTATTATTATTATTATTATTATTATTATTATTATTATTATTATTATTATTATTATTATTATTATTATATCCTTCCTTCCCTCTGCCCCAAGACCAGGAACAGAATATGCCAACACATGAAATTGCCTCACAGTATGTATTTAACCCTGCCTCTGGGATCCAGCTGTACTGGATTACTGTTGATACAGCAAAACCAGATGAACTTGAATGGTTTATGATAGGCAATTACGCTCCCTGTAATGTCAAACCGCAATGCCATTCACAGAAACAATCTGCCAAAGGGAATGGGTATTCCTTTTCTGCTTGGACAAAATTTCTTTTGTGGAAAGGAATATGGATTTAGCAAATATCAGTCATTTTTCTGTGTTAAGGCTTTGGAAATTTGGTGGGTTAGCCAGATATTGCTCAATAGCAAACTTTTCGGAGTAAGATTTTTTTTTTTTGAGACAGATTTTACTGCATACTGTTATTTTATTCATTAGTTGGTATGTATACTTTGTTCTTTGGGTTGAAGTTACATTGTGTACCAGAATAACCACAACAGCAGAGTTCTCTTTCCAACTTTTCCACTCCATTCATTTTTTTTCAAAGCCTGCCTTTGGGCTCCCTGATGTTCAGGCCCCATTCTCCTTCCCTTTGTGGTTAATTGTAAATTGATGTTGCTGAGTCAGATGTTTTGCCCCATTTTTATGACCTTTCTTGCCACGTTTGTTCAGTGAATCACTGCAGTTGTTATATTAGTAACCACGGTTGTTAAGTGAATCTGGCCTCCCCATTGACTTTGCTTGTCAGAAGGTTGCAGAAGGGGATCACATGACCCCAGGGCACTGCCACTGTCATAAATGTGAATCGGTAGCCAAGCATCTGAATTTTGATCACATGTCCAGGGGATGCTGCAAAGGTCATAAGTGTGAAAAAGGTTATAAGTCACTTTTTCAGTGCCATTGTAATTTTGAACAGACACCAAGCAAACTGTTGTAAGTCAAGGACTACCTGTATTAAAAGACAAATACAGATGTTGGCCAACTAGTACACTCACTTTACAGTTTTTGTGCCTTTGTCAGTCTACAGTGTTTCTTAACAATGGGAGCTTGAAGATATGTAGATATCAACTCTCATTATTTCTCAGCCACCTTCCTGGCCAGCCTAATAGTTGAAGAATTCTGGAAATTGAAGTCCACACATTTTCCAGTTGCCAAGATTGAAAAATACTGGTCTAATAATGCCAATAAGAGACATCGATACATCTTTTCTTTTGGCTTCATGCTTGTGCTGGAGAATGTTGCAAATTGCTTGATTGCCACCACCATTGTTGCACCTCCTTCCAAAGCATTCAAAAATGCAAGTCTCCAATAACAATAACCAATAACTTCGGAGGAGATTGTTGCGGCAATTAAGCAGTTAAAAATAGGGAAAGCTCCAGGAACAGATGGACTAACAGCTGTTTATTATAAGAACTTACAGCTTGAAATGGTAGAGCCGCTTAAAACTCTATTTTGTAAAATTCAATCGGGAAGGAGTCCCACCCTCTTGGAGAACAGCTTTTGTTTCATTGATTCCGAAGGAAGATCAAAACTGTACCAAACCTGAAAATTTTAGGCCAATTTCATTTTTGAATACGGATTACAAAATTTTTGCTAAGATACTATCAAATAGACTAATGCCAGTTATGCAACAAATTATTCACAATGACCAATCAGGTTTTATAAAAGGGAGACAGATGAAATATAATGTTAGGCAAATTATAAACTTATTGGAATATTTGGAGAAAAATAATCAGGTCCCTGCAGCGTTTATATTCGTGGATGCAGAGAAAGCATTTGATCGATTGAACTGGCAATTTTTGTTTAAAATAGTAGAAAAAATGCACTTTGGGGAGTATTTCATACACTCAATAAGAGCAATATATCAGGAACAAACAGCACAAATAATAATCAATGGAGGTTTAACAGATGTGTTTAAAATTGAGAAAGGTACGAGGCAGGGTTGTCCATTGTCGCCATTGTTGTTTATTTTAACTTTAGAAGTCTTGCTGAATAAGATACGTGATTCTGACAAAATAAAAGGAATTGTAATTAGACAGCAGGATTATAGATTAAGAGCATTTGCAGACGACCTGGTTCTTACTTTATCTCAACCTATAGAAGTGGCTCCCTATATGTTGGATATGGTAGCTGAATATGGTAAAGTATCTGGATTCAAAGTAAATTTACACAAGACAAAGATGATAACTAAGAATTTATCTATAACTCAAAGAGAAAAGTAAGGGAGGATAATGGAATTTGAAGTAGTTAAAAAGGTTAAGTATCTAGGAGTATATATTGCAGCCTCAAATACGAAATTGTATAAAAACAATTATGAAATTCTTTGGCAAAAAGTACAGAAAGAAATGGAGAAATGGAAAAAGTTACAACTATCACTACTGGGAAGGATAGTAGCAATAAAAATGAATGTATTACCTAGGTTTTTATTTTTGTTTCAAATGATACCAGTGCTTAAAAAAGATGGAAATCTGATGGAATGGCAGAAAGGGGTTAATACTTTTATTTGGGCTGGGAAGAAACCAAGAGTGAAACTGAAAATTATACAGGATATACGTGAGAGAGGAGGTCTTAAAATGCCTAATTTAAGATTGTATTATGAAGCTGCAGCTTTATCACAAATTAGTGACTGGTTTAACTTAACTGAAGAAAGAATGTTAAATATAGAAGATTATGATTTGTTATATGGATGGCATGCTTACTTGTTGTATGAAAAAAAGGTGGATAAAGTGTTTAAGGGTCATATACTTAGAAATGCATTGTTGAGGGTGTGGAAAAAGTACCAATATAAGCTGAATTACAAGATACCTATATGGGCAAACCCCAGACATGTAATAGAAAATATAAGTACAGAGCAAAGAATAGAGGTGATTACTTATAAAGAGCTTCTTCTTTTGGAAAGGGGTAAGTTGCAATTGAAATCTCTAGAGGAATTAAAAGAAGAAGGGATAATTTTTACTTGGTTTCAGTATGGTCAGCTCCAAGCTAGATGGAGGGAGGATCAAAAAATTGGGGTTATGCAAAATGAGGAAAATTTGGTGAAACAGATTAGAGATCAAAGTCAGATGCATATTAAAAGGTTGTATAACGCATTATTGGAAATAGACTCAGAAACTGAATTGGTTAAAGATTGTATGATTAAATGGGCACAAAACTTTCAGGAACCAGTGATGATGGAAACGTGGGAAAAGATTTGGGTCAGAAATGTTAAATTTACGCAAGCACAAAATTTGAGAGAGAATTTTTATAAAATGTTTTATAGATGGCACTTAGATCCTAAGAAATTATCATGTATGTACTCGAATTTGCAAGCTAAATGTTGGAGATGTGAATGTAATGATGCAACCTATTATCATATATGGTGGACTTGCAAGAAAATCAAGGCTTTTTGGATAAAAATTTGGTGGGTGATGCAGAACATTTTGAAAAGAAGGTTGAAATTTACTCCTCAATTGTTTCCATTGGGTATAACTACAGACTGTACAGTTTCAGAGACTAAATTAATTTTGAACTTAATATCAGCAGCTAGGCTGCTGGTAGCTCAATATTGGAAGAAAGACTCTTTGCCTACTATTGAAGAGTGGACATTGAAAGTAACAAACCTAGCAGAAATGGCGAAAATCTCGGCGTACTTGAAGGACCACACGCAAGAAAGATACGTATCGGAATGGAGAAGATGGATTGATTATATTCAAAATAAGTATCAGACAAGAAAATATCAAATAGCTTATGAATGATTGTTAGTATTAGAAGTATTTGGTTATCGGTAGTAGAGTTAAGGTTTCAGTGGGGGAGGTAGTACTTTCAGGATAAGTAGATTAATCTAGTTTATGTTTGACTAAATGAAATACCTTGTATTTTGCTCTGGGAAGTCGGGGGGGAGGGTGGGATGAAGGGGGGCAAAGGGTGGGGGGAACAGGGGAGGGGGAAATTCTTTCTTTTTGTAAAACTTTTCAATAAAAAAAAAATGCAAGTCTCCATTGACAGAAGGTGGCATGATTAATCAAGCTGGCACTGAATATTGTGTTGTGGCTCTACTGTGTAAGATACTCCTGGCAATATATTCATGATCCCATTTACAATCCTACATTATAAATCAATGAATCAGAATAGACCTGGAAGGGACCTTGGAGGTCTCCTAGTCCTCCCCCTGCTCAACCAGGAGATCCTATATCATTCCAGACAAGTGACTGTCCAGTCTCTTCTGAAAAACCTCCAATGATGAAGCACCCACAACGTCTGAAGGCAAGCCGTTCCACTGATTAATTGCCCTCACTGTTAGGAAGTTTCTCCTTAATTCCAGGTTGCTTCTCTCCCTAATTAGTTCCCATTCATTGTTTCTTGTCCTGCCCTCTGATGCTTTGGAAAATAAATTGACCCCCTCCTCTTTGTGGCAGCCTCTCAAATACTGGAATACTGCTATCATGTCCTCCCTAGTCCTTCTTTTCTCTAGACTAGCCAAACCCAAATCCTGCAATTGTTCTTCATAGGTTTTAGTCTCCAGGCCTTTAATCATCTTAGTTGCTCTTCTTTAAACCTTTTCCAAAGTCTCAGCAATGTGGTGTAATCTTGTAATGTGGTGACTAAACCTGGATACAGTATTCCAGGTGTAGTTTTATGAAATGATAATAATACTTCACGTGATTTTGAATCTATGCCTCTGTTTACACAACCAAGGATTATATTAGCTTTTTTGGCTGCCGCCGCACAATGCTAACTCATGTTTAAATGATCATCCACTAGGACTCCAAGTCCCTCTCACAATTACAGAATGTATTCCTGGCAGTGTCAAACTGCTCCTCCACTCCCAAGTAGAGGAGTGATCCTTGGCAATTATACTTTGCAATGCATTTGCATTTCTACCCATTCTCCCTGCATTTCTGGTTTCCCTTCTTAGAGAGCTCTATTTTGACATTCACATTATAGAGAAGAGTCACGTAATACAGTATACGGGGCTCGTTGCCTCTGTGAGTAGGACACCCTGCGCAGTGCTTTCGAGCAGAGAGAAGAATATTAGTGCCCAATAATTAAAATGAGATTGATGTATCAATGGCATGGAAGTTAGTCACTAGAGTTCCATGTTACAGTATTTGTTTTTCCTCTCTTGTTAATTTGCATGCTATGCATTGTCCTGGCAGTCTCACGTGTACTGTTAAACTGAATCTAGTGTCCAGAATCCCAAGCAAAGAAGAGCTTTATTTAGGACTCATAAGAAGCTAAACTGAATTAAACTATGTTATGGCTTAATGTTATTAAGAATGTACAAACCCCAGTGAGAGTAATATTCTAACAACTAAAGCTTTCCTATGTTTATTATTATGACTACTTTAACTAGGTTACTATGACTTTCTCAACATTCTTTAGAAGTCCATTCTAATATGGGGGTGGGGTTAGGGTTAGGGTTCTGTTAAAATAATGTTATTTGCAAATTGTCACTTTCTATACTCCGTAATAGAATATTTAAAATTCTCACATATTTTCTGCAGTTCCTTCTGAGATAAATCACCAAGTAATAAGGATAAATATAAATAAGATAAATATAGGAATGGACAATGAAATAAATGATTACAAAACAGTCATATATTCACCATATCCTGCAGCATCATGGAATAGGATAGGATAGATGGGATGGGATAGGATAGGATACTTTATTTTGGCAAGCATCAGAATTGTGCAAGTATCAGAATGGATACTGATGCACTCCCTGTTTGTCAACTTGTTAGGTTGGTATAAATCTCCCAAAATTGTTTCCAAAATGAAAGAAAATAAGTGCATACTCAAGGCTAGGTGTGATCTCAAGGGACACCTAAGATAACAAACCAATTCTTTTCATGTTTACGTGAAAATAAGAAAGTGAAAATTTAAAAGTAAATTCACATTTGTTGCACTCTTCTTCAACAGAAAGAAATTTGAAGCTGTCTTAACTAACCTTCTGTCCTCAGACTGATTGGACTTTGGAGCACATCAACACATCTGAAGTGCACTAAGTTAGAAAATACTGTTTCATGACATTCACTCTAAACGGGAGCCATGAGCAAAGAACTTGGCTAGTGTACTTTTAATATCTGAATGGGTACAAAGTTCCCTATAGTACCAGGTTTAAAATACAAGTGATAGTATATCACTTATCTTTTTTACAGAGTCCTATTACCTATTGGTAGTTTGGGTGCCTTCTCGAAATCATAAGTGATGAAACTACATCTCATCTGTACACAGTTTATCAGTAAAGAATGCTAAAAACAGATCTACATGAGTCAATTTTATTCCATACCTCACAATAGTAAGATTTTAAAATCAAGAAACGTTTCCTCATATATCCTGCTTCATGTTTGCAGAAGAAATCTTCAAAATGTAAAATGATTAGTAATGAATTAAACAAATTAAAGTCCCAGAATGCAAAGATTCTGTTTCTTAAAAGTTGGTCTTCATTTCTACATTCTTTTCATTTGCTCATTTGTAAATATTTTAATATATATGTTCATAAATTACATGTAATCTTTCTTACATTGTATGTGTAGAAATGTCACAATTTTTAATTGTGAGTCCTGTTGCATGAGGATTAAAACTCAACTAATTTGTAGCCATGGCATTTATGTTCCATTTTAATATGCAAGAAGTCCTTTCTGTTCTCCTCATAATTAAAACCACATAATAAATCTTAGAACTTTCTGCACTATTCCAGCAACTAGCTTTTTGAAGTATCTAGTCTGGCTAAGTCATTCTGGCTCATCTTTCATCCTTTGAGCTGATATATGAGACACATTAAAGCAACAGGAACAAACTGATCTATCTTCATAAAATTTCATGTGTTCATTTTCTAGAAAAATAGTAAGGGATATTTTGTGGCAAGAAAAGAAGGGCAATTTTCAATTATCTGCCAGGTTGTAAACTAATACATTTCTCAAACTAATAGATAGAAAAAGACTAGTAGAATAAGTTTAGCTGGAAAGTAGATGTGGGGGAGAAAGTTTGGTAGAACTTTCCAAGAATGAGCATTCCCGTGTATAGGTTGTAAGCAGAAAGCCCAACAGCACATACTCATCACTTCTTCTATAGAAACAAGCTGTGGCAGTAAAATGTCTTATTTAAGTTGCAATTATAGAAAGGGCTCTGACTATGTAACTTAATAGACATATCACAATGACATGTGTTCCTGACAACAAAATCTTATATTTAAGAAAGTTAAATAGTTAACAAAAGTCTGATGTTACCCTCCTCCAGCATTCTTTCAGAGGGGGAAAAAATTCCCTTCTCACTCCATCAGTGGTACGTGTCTTCTTTAATCTTGGGTCCTCTATCAGGGGCATGGAAGTTTGAGGGTTCTGTGCAGTATCTTAGCTGTTCCTAATATTGCATTCTTCTGGACAGAGAGCTCTGATGGGGTCTATTGGAGCCAGTCTCCCAGTTTAGGAGTCACAGCCCTAAGTGCTTCTCCCACCAATGGGAGCACTTTATTTTCCATATTCCTTCTAGTTTCTCCTTTGTGGCCCAGTATTTCTCCATCTTCTCCTTCTCCTTCTTCCTGATGTTGCTGTCACTTGCCATTGCTACATCTACCACAACTGCTGAATTGTGGATCTTATCTACTACCATAATGTCTGGTTGATCAATCATTACTGCATGTCTGCCCAGACCCAGAAGTCCTACAAGATTCAACCCTGTTAATCTCATGTGGAATCTCCTATGTGAAGATGTAAATTTTCCTGTACACAATGCCACCTACATGGTTGTGCTACTCAGTGTGTGCTGTTCTTGCCTGCATCTTTCACCCTATCACTATGTGTTGGATTGTCTGTGGGGCCTCTCTGCATAGTCTGTACCTAGGGTCCTGTCTAGTGTAGTAGACCCCTGCTTCTATGGATCTGGTGCTTAGTACCCATTCTTGTGCTGTTCTTATCAGTGGTTCAGTGCTCTCTTTTAATCTAGCCCTTTCCAACCATTGGTAGGATTTCCTAATGTTAGTCTCCTCAGGTATCTGCAGTTCCTCTGCTTGATTTTCCCATGTCTATTGCTGCCCCTGGCAATCTCTCAGAAATTAATCTTTGGGTACAATCTTACTGATGTATTTTTGGATATTCTGGGTTTTGTCCAGGACAGTGGCTTTCACATTCACCAGACTACATATGCACTCTTTCCAGCTGGTGTACAATCTCTTGGTTTTGGACCTGGGATGGAAACCTCCTTAAAATTGTGAGGAGTTTCCAGGTCTTTAAATAGGCACCTCCATGCCCTCCTTTGGCTAGCTCACTATACTGGCAGGATATCTGATGACTGGAAGGGCGTATATGTTGATGGCATGGATCTTGTCTATCTATTGAGCTGTCTTTTCAGGACATGCATTATCCTTTGATGGTACTTGAGGATTGCTGTCTTTCCTGCCTCTTCCTTATGGTTTTCATGAAACTGTGGGATACCAAGATATTTGTAGTTGGTCTGTATGTCTGCTATGTGGCCCACTGGTCCTCTCCATCAATCTTAACTACTTTCCAATATATAAATTCCAGTAAATGTAAAGTTTGAAATAATGCCATAAATGCATGTATTCTGACACCCAGTTGATGGATCTTCAGTGTGAGAACTTTAGTGGGAAGCAATTCTAAGCTTTCACTTACTTTTTCTGAAGAAACTTCTATTCTAAAGGAGTTGAGATTTTAAGATTTATAAACCAATTCACTCCCCAAGACTCTATTTTTAGAGTTGTGAAAATAAAATAAGAACATTGAATATTTGCAACCTTCCTAAACCTCATGTTTTTATTACAGCTTCTGTCTTTCCTAGTCATCATGGCAAGCTTGTAGGTAAAGCCATGAGAAAGCCACCAAGTTGAAAATGGCTACAATCAGAGGTGAAATGCTACCAGTTTGGGCCGGTTCACCCGAACCGGTAGTAAAATATGCCACTGGTTCGCTGAACCGGTAGTAAAAAAATGTAAAAAAAAAATTCCGACGATTACGCATCGCTTAGCTGATCTTCAGAACTTTTTAAAAAAACTTTTTAACATTGTTTTACTACTGGTTCTCCGGTTAAAAATGCTTTTAAAAGTTAAAAGAAAGGGAAATGCACCTAGAAACACTCATAAACTGCTTTTGGAAAATAACTTAAAATGTGTTATAGATGGGAAAACAGCAGTGTGGCTATTGATCTGAAAGCCATTTTCTGAAATCCTATTATCACTTACAAGAGAACAATGACATTATCAAGCGAAACTGCAAAAGTGAGAGACTTGCTCCGATTTCTATCAGTTGCATAACTCTCCCTCTGGTCTTTTCCTGCCATTGGTTACAAGCCTGCAACTTCTCTCTTTCTGGTGCAATTTATTTGCTCCTGGTGATTCCCCCACCCCCCAAGGTTAGAAAAGGGGGTGGATTGGAAGATGCGGTTTCTTCCAATCCGAGACTTACAGTAGAAGCCTGAAAGCCCAAAATTCTGTTGTTGCTCTTTCTTTGGGAAACAGCAAATGAAGCTGCTTCTCAGCAGCCTCCTGCAGCTCTGGCCTCAATGATCTGTTTCAGTGAATGTTACCCTCCATTTAGCCACTTCTGCAGGACTTGATCATCTCCAGTTAGCTTTTCTTGTTGAGCAAGAATTTTTCCCAAATGTCCCGTTTGCTCTAGTTCTCTTATACGCTCTTCCCAAACTCCCTTCCAGATATGCGGTGCAATCTTTGGGGAAAATCTTTTGAAGCAGAAGAAAACATCTCTTCTGCAACTTGGATTCGTTTTTTCAAAGCAGCATTTCTCAACCTTGTTCACTTTTAAGATGTGGACTGGGGAACTCTGGGAGTTAGAGTACACACATCTTAAAATAGCTGAGGCTGAGAAACCCAGTATTAAAGGGTCCAAATATGCCTGTAAAGCAGGGGTGAAATCCAGCAAGTTCTGAGAACCAGCAAATGCCACCTCTGGCTGGCCCCAGAGTGGGGAGGGAATGGAGATTTTTCAGGATCCTTCCCTTGGAGTGGGGTGGGAATGGAGATTTTTCAGGATCTTTCCCCTGGAGTGGGGAGGGAATAGAGATTTTGTAGTATCCTTCCCCTGCCACGCCCACCAAGCCACACCATTGCCATCAAGCCACGCCCACAGAACCGGTAGTAAAAAAAAATTGGATTTCACCACTAGCTACAATATATTAGCCAAACTTATGTAACTGTTGAGTTCTAAGAGCTCTTTCCTTGATGAGTCCATTGCAGACTATTAAAACATTGAACCAGAATTAATAAAATATTTGCTCTAATAATAATAATACCAATGGCTAAAAGGAAAATTATCAGTTTATTGTAATAAAATACATATTCCTAAGCATCAAAATTTTTCTCCCACATTCATGGAAAAATCACTAGGAATAGAGAAAGCTAGGTGGCAGTACTCCTTTATTAATAATTGTATGATAAAAACTTATTTTCTCTAAAGGCACATTTTACATCTGACACTGAAAAAAAGTTATCTCTTTTCACTTGCACTGTTATAGAGGATATTGTTAGACAAAAAGAGGACGAGATATATTTGTCATGTTACAAGATAATCAAAATCTTAAATACTAGAGGAATGTTTTTGATAAAAGAAAGAGAGCAAGAAAGGAAGGAAGGAAAGAAGGAAGGAAGGAAGGAAGGTAGGTAGGTTGGTGTATTGTCCAAGTTTATATCTTTTATATACATTTAATGATCAGAATAAAATCATAAAAGAAATTGGTCATATTCCTGCTACTGGCACCTAACTAAATTATTGGTCAGTACATAGCACTGAAAATTCTATTCAGATTTAGCACAAGAAAATGCAAACAATTGCTATGCTTAAAATATTTCTGGAAAAAAATTGAAAGATTGAATGAAAAAACGTGCCACCAGCATTAACAGTCACCAATGGATAACAGCACAGATGTGCTAGAAGCTTTAACATGATTGTTAGCACAGGGAAAATGGTGAATTGGGAAGAGATGATTGGGGTGAACAGGAAAAAAGTGGATGGTCTATGACAGCAACCAATGAATTTCACATGAGAACGGTTAATGAACTGAGGAAAGACAATCAGCAGATGACTCATTGGGAATGTGTTTGTCAGAAGGCTGCAAAAATTGATCCCACCACCCCAGAACATTGCAGCCATCATAAATATGAGTCAGTTGCCCAATGGCTGAATTTTCATCATGTGACCATGGGGATGCTGCAATGATCATAAATGTGAAAAATGAGCATAAGTCCATTTTCAGTGCTGCTATACGTTTGAACAGTCACTAAACGATGGTTGTAAATTGAGGACTACCTGCAACTGAAGTTTTTTTCTTTTAAGTTTGCTCAAGAATAACTAAGCAAAGACCAGCTCTTCTGGATCAATGTGTTCTGATAGACAAGGCAAAGATAGAATTATTTGGCCATAGTACCAGACAACATGTTAGATGAAAAGCAAAAACAGCATTTCACCAGACGAACCCAATACCAGCTGTAAAGCGCGGTAAAATGTTATAAATGGGTCTGCTTTGCTGCATAAGGGCCTGGGCACCTCAGCATCCCAGAATTAACTATGAATTCTTCATTGTACCAGAGGGTCATTGAGTATCTGTCAGAAGATTGAAGCTCAACTGCAGTTGGACCCTGCAACATGACAGCAACCCTAAACATTCTAGTAAAAACACCACGGAAAAGAAAGGAAAGAAGGAATGGTGGAGGTGGGAGTCTAGAATGGCCAGGTTAAAGCCCAGAACTAAACCCTGTCATAATGCTGTGAGGTGATCTGAAATGGGCTGTGCATGCAAGAAATCCTTCAAATATTGCACAGCTGACAAACAACCCAAGCCAACTAAAGCCCTTCAAAACATCCTAAGCAAACCAAAAGACCCAGCAACCCCAGAAGAAAAAACAGGAATCATCTACAACATACAATATAAGAACTGCAACAACCACTATGTAGAACAAACAGGCAGAAGACTGGCAGAACGCATCCACAAACACCAACTGGCAGTCAGAAGGCATGATGAAAATTCTTTAATTTCACAACATATAGACAGATTTAACCATAGTTTCAATTGGGAAGATGTGACAATCCTAGACTAGGCCAAATCAAAAATGCTCGGGAATTTCTAGAAGCACTCTGACAAATCAACCATCAATAGACACATAGACATTAACAACATCTATAGGTAATGCAAAAGAGACGACCAACCAGCCCCAAAGAGAAAAAAGACTCCAGCACCAGTAATCAATGCTCAGATCAGTATAGATCAGTGATGGTGAACCTTTTTGGCACCAAGTGCCCAAAACAGAGCACATGCATTGGAGCGCCGGAAACCTGAAGACCAGCTGGCTGGTGCACATGGTCTTTGGGTTTCTGGCATACGCATGCACGCCAGCCAAATGGTCTTCACACATGGCGGAGCACCAAAAATCCGGAAACCAGGTGGCTGGTGAGTGCATGCGCATCGGCTAGCTGGTCTTCGAATTTCTGGTGCTCTGGCACACTCGAAAACCAGCTGGCGCGCCAGAAACCAGGAGAGCAGTTGGCGATGGCACGCATGCCCACATAGAGGGCTCTGTGTGCCATCTCTGGCACACATGCCATAGGGTCGCCATCACAGGTATAAATGAACTCCAAGGTCAACTTCAGACCAACAATCAAGTAAGCAATACCCCAATAAAAAACTGCCAAAGAGCCATTAGTAAACAGCCCAAACAAAGAATCCCTAAGACTGTTTCCACCACACATACGGCAAGACACTAGAATATAAACTGGCAGAAAACTGTACTCCTTACTAGCACTACTTAGGGTAATGAAAGGTCTGAAAAAAAACAAGCAAGCTCAGAGAGTTGTAAAGAAAAATGCTATATGTATTATTTAATAACAACCTTCACACAATGCAATTGCTGGCGATAGTCCTATGTAGAGAGAATAAAATTCAGGATTTTAATCTTTCTCTAGTTGAGTAAAACCATGGGCCAATACTTATATTGAAGTATTTTTTAAAAATAATAATAATAATAATAATAATTATTATTATTATTATTATTATTATTATTATTATTATTATTATTATTATTATATTTTATTTGCCACCTGTCTCACCATGGAGCTATTCTGGGAGGCTTCCAATAGTAAGGCTTACAATTTTTGTGGAAGAAAATTGAAAAGGCGTATAAACAGAAGTATAATAATAGAACAATAAAGTAAACAATGACAAAGGAACACAACAAGAATACATACATCAGTATGGTTATTATTAAAAAGATGGATGAATGCAGAGAGCAAGGGGGGAGGTGGAGTCTGCCATCAATCTAGCAGCCCCTTCCCCATGTTGGAAGAAAAATCCATCTGGTTCAGTTCCAAGCCAGGAGAGAGGCACTGGAAATAAAATGGAGGCTGATTGAAAAGAAGGATTCCATTTATTGATGAGCAGAATCACCAACAACATGTGGTTCCGGGGCAGCTGACCAACTGATTGAATGAGTGGATGGATCTTTATAGGTTTCTGTGATACTGCTGGGGGTTGCGCAATGTCTGAAATGCCCCTAGGATTTGGGCAATGCAGTGAATTCTGTGTCTTTTGTGGGTTAATCCTATTATGTCCTAAAGTCATGTCCTGTTCTTAGAATCTGGGTGGAGAAGGATGTAAATTGTAATCCTATCGCTGGAGATCAAGGTGTTCTGTTTGTGAATAAGCACATTAAGAAAGACTGGGTCTGCTTTCTGCCTCTAAGAACAAGTTTCTCCATTTCTCTTTTGTGGAAATATAATAATCTGCCTTTTAATATCCCAAAATATTTCATTCTCTTAGGGGGGGTAGGTTCCCACACCCATTTAATCCCTAGACCAAACTGGTAGAGCCAGGTCTTCAGACTCTTATGGAAGGATAGGAGGGAGGGGACAGATTTTACAATAAAGGGTATGATGTTCCAAAGCAGGGTGCTGCAGCAGAGAAGGCTCTTCTGAATTCATATAGTCAGAGTTCTTTGACAGACAAGATCCAAAGTAGGCCCTCTCTGCCAGCACAAATAGGATTAGCTTCTCCAGTGGTGGGATTCAGCCAGTTCTCACCACTTTGGGAGAACTGGTTGTTAACTTTCTGAGCAGTTTGGCAAACTGGTTGTTGGAAGAAATCATTAGGGCAGAGAACCGGTTGTTAAATTACTTGAATCCCACCACTGGGCTTCTCCTAGCAGGATGAGGCAGTTCATCAGGTAAGCTAAAGATCATAGCCAACACCTTCAACTGCTCTCAGAAGCAGACTGGTAGCAAGTGAAGGTAGTGGAGAAGAGATGTAATATGGACCATCTTCGGGGCCCCAAAGTCTGCTCTCACTGCTGCACTTTGCACCAGCTGGAGCTTCTGAATGGATTTCAAAGGTAGTCCCATGTAGTAGAGCATATTGTAGTAGCCCAAGCAAAAGATGACCAGGGCTTGAATAACTGAATACAGAATACAGAATAACATCGCTGGAAAGGACCTTGGAGGTCTTCTAGTCCAACCCCCTGTTCAGGCAGAAAACCTATACCATTTCAGACAAATAGTTGTCCATCAAAGGATCAAAGACAGACCCGAGCGGCAGCCAAGTGTCAAGAAGAATTAAGAGTGCAGCAAATGATTCAAATGATTCAAGATACTACAAAAACAGAAGCAGTGGGAAGAACAAAGCCAAAAAGTAAAATGCATGGAGATTTCCAGCAGATGCTCCAAAAGCTTCAGGGGGCCAAGAATGGCAGCTAGATTTTTGACTTGGAATGTTAATGGCCTAAATTCACCACAAAAGAGGAGAAAAATATTTCATTATTTGAAACAGTTTAAAAATGATGTAATTTGTTTACAAGAGACTCATATTAGAAGTAAAGATCAAAAATACTTAATAAATACAAGGTTAGGTATACATTTTGTTGCATCTGCTCCCGAGAAGAAGAATGGTATAGTTATATACCTAAAAAAAGATTTAATTGCCAAATTAATTGAAGCAGATGATCAAGGAAGATTTATAGCAATTGAACTTTTAATAAAAGGAGAAAAAATACTTTTAATTGGAGTCTATGCACCAAACCAACAACAGGAAAAATTTTATAAGCTTTTACATTCCAAGTTATTACAATGGGATTATAAATCATGTATCTTACTGGGCGATTGGAATGGAGTTTTGGACACTAAAAAAGACAAGAAGGGGCTCTTGCAGAATATCTCAACACGTTCCAGATTGCCAAAATTATTTTTTGAAATGATGGATGATATGGAGTTGAGAGATATCTGGCAAGAGAGGAACCCCGAAGAAAAAGACTACCTTTTTTTCTGATAGACATCAATCTTTCTCTAGGATTGATTTTATATTAATTACTAATGATCTTTTCTTTAGGGTGAAGAAGACGAAGATCTGCCCAAGAGTTTTAACAGATCATAGTCCAGTTTGGATGGAATTAGAGTATGGAATGGGATCTAAGAGGTCTTGGAGGTTAAATGAAAATCTGTTTAGATATGAGGAAAATGTAACAGAATGTAAAAAATTTATGAGAGAATTTTTCATTATAAATAGCCATAAGGGTACATCTATGGAAATGGTTTGGGATGCAAGTAAAGCATATGTGAGAGGTATTTTGATATATTTGAATAATAAACATAGACGTAAACAGGAAAAAAAAAGGAGGTACTTAGAAGAGGAAATTAAAAAAAAGAATAAGCTTTGATATTGAACCCAGTAGACAAGAAAATAAAAGAGGCAATTAACTTATTGCGAGGGCAATTTAATATGTTAATGGCAGATCAAATCGCAACTAATTTGCAATATGCTAAACATAATACTTTTTGCAATGCTAATAAACCAGGGAGATGGTTAGCATATTTGTTAAGGAAAAACAGGAGGAGGGAAGGGGGGAGGAGGGATGAGAAAAATTGTTGTAATATTTGTTAAAACTTTTTAATAATAAAAAAAAAGAATACAGAATAACATAGCTGGAAGGGACCTTGGAGGTCTTCTAGTCCAACCCCCTACTCAGGCAGAAAACCTATACCATTTCAGACAAATAGTTGTCCATTTTTTTCTTAAAAATTTCCAGTGTTGGAGCATTCACAATTTCTGGAGGCAAGTTGTTCCACTGATTAATTGTTCTGTCAGGAAATTTCTCCTTAGTTCTAGATTGCTTCTCTCCTTTATTAGTTTCCACCCATTGCTTCTTGTCCTGCCTTCAGGTGCTTTGGAGAATAGCTTCACTCCCTCTTCTTTGTGGGAATGCCTGAGATATTGGAACATTGCTATCATGTCACCCCAATCCTTCTTTTCATTAAATTAGACATACACAATTCCAGCAAGAGTTCTTTATGTTTTAGTCTCCAGTCCTCTAATCATCTTTGTGGCTTTTCTCTGCACTCTTTTTAGAGTCGCAACATCTTTTTTACATTGTGGAGACCAAAACTGAGCACAGGGAGTCATGATCCAGGAAAGGTCGCAACTGGTGCACAAACCAGAGCTAAGCAAAAGCTCTCCTGGTCACACCTGTCTCTTCAAGCAGGAGACTTGAGTCCAGAAGAACCCCTAGGTTGCAAACTGGGTCTGAACAGGATAGTGCAAACCCATCCAGAGCTAAGGATGACAAACACTTGGATCCTGACGCTCCATGCACCCAAAGCCACTCAGTCTTGCCTGGGTTCAGTCTAAGTCTGTTGTCCTTAATCTAGATCCCTACAGCATCCAGACATCATGAGAAGACAAAGACAGTATCAGATTGACATGCATGGAGATGGTATCATATAGATGTTAAACAAGAAAGAAGTACCAAGCCCTGACTTAATCCATTCACAATGATCCTTTTGGATCACAGTGCTCAAAATAAAACATCTAACTCTGGCAGCAGATGCTTCTGAAAAGGAGAAAACTATTTTGCATACATGATGCCCTCTGCTTAAAAAGTGTGTCAAACATCTTATTTGTATGATTACTTTTATTAGGTATTTTTGTGATGGGGTTGGGTTGCTGTATACTTCATCTGATAGCAGAGACTCACTCTCCAAGTGGCAGTGTAAATATTTATAAGGTGTTACTCAGGGGTGGGTTCTAAATTTTTTTACTACCAGTTCTGTGGGCGTGGCTTATTTTGTGGGTGTGGCTTGGAGGTCATGTGACTAGGTGGGTGTGGTTAGCTGGTCAGAGTCATTTCTGGAAGGTCCTCGCACTTACAACCAGTCCTCGCACTTATGACCCGACTCATTTGTTTGCTTTTAACACTGATCAGCTGTAGGACGGCCCTTTGAAGCCCCACGGCAAGAGTTTAAACAGTTTTTTTCCCTCTAGTCATCAGCTGGGACTCAGGAGGCAGCAATAGATTGGGGGTGGGACCAAATAAAAGGTAAGAATAACGTGGAGGGATGGGGGGGTGGGAGGACCGAACCGGGAGGAACCCACCACTGGTGCTACTGAAAATAGAATACTTGGCAACATGTAAGATTATTTGAGATCTTGAATGTGTTATAAATCTGAGGTTTAACATTAATTTTTATGTGATTTTCTGTTTCTTTTCCTTTCTTTCCTATGTCGCTCAGGACATTCATTTATTCATTCTTCCAAAGAGGCAGACCTTTCCCACTGAAGATAGTGTTTTTTGGTGCACTGTTCTGCATCTATAATGGCTTCCTTCAAGGTTACTACATGATTTATTGTGCTGAATATCCAGATGATTGGTGTAAAGACATACGATTTTTGTCAGGTATTGTCTGTGATGTGTGATGCGTCATATGTCTGCTATTCAGTTCATCCAAACTCTGCCAACATTGGGAGGGATGGAGGGCATAGTACCTGTGAAAAACTTAAGGCAGAAAAACAAAACAAGAGAATTAAAATAACAACAACATAACTTGTTTTCCTGCCACAATTTTATACTAATTGAACAAAGGTACAAAATAGATGCTGTACTCATGATAATAATTGTCAGAGAGGATTCTGATCACATTTCAGGCTAATATAGAAAGGGCTTTATCCCTTGAATGGAAGAAAGAAATGATATTTAATAGGAATTAGAACTTTTAAAATCTATGCTTGTGGGTCCAATTGCAGTTGGATATAGAACTTGCATTTTTCTGCATTTGATACTACAGTTCACTACTCAGAATAATTTGCCCAAATATGTACCATATTAGGAAGATGTGTTTACAGGTATTAGGGAGGGGAAAAAGCTTTTTAATACACATTTTTATGTGGAAAGTTTTGCAAAGTTATGCAGCAAGCATACAAAATGAACATCTGCCAAACTCACTTTTTTATATTCAATTTTTAATTGCAATTTATTTAATTATTATAAATATTTGATACATTTGTAATGAAAAAATTATAGAATACTATACATACTATCTGTGACTTTTATACATAATTTTGCTTTAACTTGTAAACCGTTTTAGAAAAACACCCTGGACTATTGTAACGCTCTCTACATGGGGCTCCCCTTGAAGAGCACCCAGAGGCTCCAACTGGTCCAGAATGCGGTCGCGTGGGTAATTACGGGAGCAACTCGATGCTCCCATGTAACACCGCTCCTGCGCGAGCTGCAGTGGCTCCCAGTGGTCTTCCGGGAACGGTTCAAGGTTGGTTGCCACCTTTAAAGCGCTCCATGGCTTGGGACCTGGCTATTTATGAGACCGCCTTCTGCCACCGATGGCCTCCCATCGACCGGTACGCACCCACAGAGAGGGGCTCCTCTGGGTGCTGTTGGCTAGGCAATGTCGACTGACGACCCCCAAGGGGAGAGCATTCTCTGTGGGGGCCCCTACCCTCTGGAATGAGCTGCTCCCGGAGATTCGTAGGATTCACGACCTTCGTACCTTTTGTCGCGCCCTAAAAACATTATTATTCCAATAAGCAGGGCTGGCCTAAATAATAATAACATTTTACTATTTTAATGGGTTGTTTTATTAGAGTTTTTTGCCCAATTTATTTAATTGTTTTAAATTGCTTTTAATTTTTATATTGTCATGGTTTTATTTTTGGCTGTAAACCGCCCTGAGTCCTTCGGGAGAAGGGCGGTATAGAAATTCAATAAAATAAATAAAAAATAAAATCTCCTGCTGTATAAGAATCTCCTTGGTTCCTCCCAACTAGGAGAGATCAAGTCAGCCAGCCAGCCAACAGAGGACTGAGAAATAAGCATATTTTACCACTTTTATTGCCACAAGGCAAGCCTGAAGAAAGACTCTTACATGGTCCTGGTTGGAATTACTCTTGAGGTATCTCTTCTGAATACTTTTCACAAAAAATAGGGAGTATATTTTCTCAGTGGCAAAGAATAAAGCCAGTGCAATATTTGTCTGAATAAAGTCTGAAAATCAAATATTTGTACTATCCAACTCATAAACATTTTTTTCTTTAGGTCTTTTGCTGTTTTTGTCTGGCATGGGAATCAATATCCACAGTGATTTTCTTCTACGTCAGTTAAGAAAGCCTGGAGAGTTCACTTACAAAATTCCACAAGGTATAATAATTTTCCTTCCACACTTCATGAAATATAGGATAACTCTGAAAACCTTCCTTGTATCACAAGAGCCTATCCTTAGGGTATGATAAAGAAGACACTAGCTGGAAGTGTGAAATCATTTAATTGGCCTTTTGTTCACTAACACAGTTAATGAGATTCTCTGAGAAAGTCTTGATCAGATACCAGAATGAAGAACTGGAAGAGATCACACTTACTTTGGCCTATCAGCCCTGTTTCCTGCTAGTCACCATTTATTTAGCCTCTTTGGTGTGCTTAAAATGCAATGGAAATAGTTTTCTTACATCACGGGTATCAAACCCACGGCATCACGTTGCCATCCCATGACGTTTCACGATGTTCTTCCCATTTGTGGAGCTGGGATGGGCGTGGCCTGTGCATGATATAGCCGGCCCGCAGGCCACCAGTTTGACACCCTTGTATTAAACAATGTGTGTTGTCCAACTTTTTACATGAGCACTTAGTTTTGATATAATTCTTCAAGGGAACCATAAACAAATAATAATAATGCTAATAATTAGCTGCTGTTTCTCAAGAGTATTTAAATGAATCTCTTCTGTGCAGGAGGATTGTTTGCATACGTCTCAGGAGCAAATTTCTTTGGGGAAATCCTGGAATGGTTCGGGTATGCTATAGCATCCTGGTCTCTACCAGCTTTAGCCTTTGCATTTTTTACACTCTCCTGCGTTGGACCACGTGCTTATCATCATCATAGGTATTTTTACTGTATAAATTATACAATATGGTATCTGACAACATTCTAGTTAATAATATTGCTCAGAAGCAGGAAATAATATATATGAGCCTTTCTATATCAAGCTGGAATCGCTCTATGAGTGAGACGGGTAGTGTCTAAATTTATATAAATTTATTTATATATAAATAAATAAGTAACCTAAAGTAAATTAAAGGGCCACTTGATCAGAACTGTGAAAGCTTCAGAATAAGTGCTTCAGACTATTCATGAGTGTGATGCCTCTCTGCTCTTTATTAAAGCAACCCAGTTTTGTTTTTCAGGCTTCTGCTCATCTGAAAAATGGGTACCTTAAACTAAAGCAATTCTTAAAACAGTTGCATCCCTTTTCATTTTGCTACCATTTTGCTTTCATTTTGCTTGTGCTCTTTTTCCTTTTCCAGACATACATTGTGATGGTGTGTATGTTTGTTCTGGGAAACAGATTATGCACATTCTCTGCCACACTGCCGTTCTATTTTTATTGTATTGCAAACTGCTTTGATGCCATTTTTCACTAAAATTCCCTTCTCCCTCACAAAACTAACATTGTGTTATTAGCAAGCAATGTGCAGTTATGCTTCAATCTATCTTGCTCAAATATTTGTCTCCCAGAATTGTCAAAATAGATAAAACAGTAAAAGATAAGTAAGAAGATGCCCATTTATTTGAAATATTAATATTCTGCCTCTGATCCAAATTGACTCTAAAATAATCTCCTGTCGGCCCTTAAAATGACATGTGCAGCTGCGGATTATAGTTCTGTTTGGATTAGCACTGTGGCCCTGGGGAAATTTGTCTGTTCTCCTCCCTTTTAGGAACTCTAAGTGTGAGCTGCCTATAGCACAAGGCACATGAGAACATGTGTGTCTCTGTATATTTTATTCTAAAAGTCAGACAGCAGGTCTATGGAAATGTGTGTGTTTCTGGATAGGAATTGTGTAGCTACCCGCCTTATTATCAAACCACATAAGATAATCAATGGATTTATCTAATTGTGACCATCTACAAGTGGATTAGAAACTGCTGAAGCATAGATTTTTCCATCTACCCTTGTTTTCTTTGTTTCCACACAGATCTGCTTCACTTATGTAATTTATTGGACCTAGCACACAGCATGTCTATTGTCTATTTTACTTTGGCCCTGAAACTTCAAATGCTGAATCGGATATGCTACTAGTCATATAAATATACACAATGCTTTCTGTAAGAGCCACACTGAATAGACAACTTAGAAAATTAGAATAAGAACATTCTTTTCACATTATCCTTAAAGCTGAGGCTTTTGTAAACTTTCACAAGGAACATAACTTTTTGTTCTATTTTATATAACTCTTTATTCTGTTACTTAAGTTTCATTTAGCCAAGCATAAAAACCATGTAGAAAATACCTTGAAATACAGGTAGCCCTTAATTTACAACCATTTATTTAATGACCATTCAAAGTTATAACAGCCCTGAAAAAGGTTTCTTATGACCAGTTCCCACAATTATAACTGTTGCAGCATCCTCATAATCATGTGATCAGACTTTGGATGCTTGGCAACTGGCATGTATTTATGATGGTTGCAGCAGCAGCCCAGGATCCTGGGATTGTCATTCACAACCTTCCTAGGGAGTTCTGACATGCAAAATCAATGGTTGTAAAATGGGCCATGACTCAGTTAACCACTGCCTTGCTTAGCAATAGAAATTTTGAGTTTCATTGTGTTCATATGTTGAGGACTACCTGTGGCAACTCTTCCACTGTTTTATTCTTGAACTTTTCTCATGGTGGATAAATAATGCTGAATATAGATTTCTGACAGATGATGATCAACATTTACCAGCTAGTCGCTATTCAAAGATAACAGGAGTTCTCTACAAATAATATCAGTTGAAGTCCAACTCTGCTGGAAGACACCAAATGTTTAAATCTTGTCTTCCAGAAATATTGACTCTTTCTCAAGTGGCTTACAAGTGAAAGGAAACTTATATATAAAAGTCACATGTAGTTTTTGTAGTATTCTATAAATTTTTCATTACAAATTACCAAATATTTATAACAATTAAATAAGTGCAGTAAAATATTGAATTTTGTTAGAAAGAAGGACATAAAATTAACTTTTCATTTATAATTTAAATGTTAATATTCTTTGAAACTTTGGGTCCATTTATGACCCATTTTTGAAGAGCCATATACCAGAAGAGATTTGAGAAATGAGATTCTACCTTCTTAAAGCAGGATTATAATTTATGGTACATATCTTCATGTTTGTGTATGTTTTCTTACAGGTATTATCATAAGACATTCACAGCCTATCCAAGATCAAGAAAAGCCTTGATTCCTTTTATATTTTGAAGAACAGTTATCAGAATGGATGGGTGTTATGTGTTCTTTATTGTTTACATAAATGTTTTATTATTATTAAATATAATATATTAAAGTCCCTTGAATAATTTCATTTTGTATAATAGAATCCTTTTGGCTCTTAAGAGCATGAAGAATATTCATCAACTAATGTTCCCCTACCTGCATTTCACAGGTTGGCAACTAGTGCTGCTTGTCTGGGAAATTGGACTGTTATCACTATCTACTTTTCACAGAAAGCAGTGAAAATTAAGAAAAATTCAGTTAAGGGGGGAAAAGGGCTTGTTAGCTGTAAGCTTATTGCTCTATTTTGGTGTTCTTTCTCATAAAGACAAAGAAAACATTCCATAAAAAGTGATACTCAGTTTCATCTTTTGGTATTTCTTCAAATGAGTTATGGTTGTATATAATTATCATCAAAAATGTAATTTAACAGGTAATAGTGTTTTCTATAAGTGTGATCCTTGAGCTGAATATGACATCAAATAAAAATCAGACCTTTTGCGTGAAACAGAAAAATGTGGTTGTGATTTGTGGTTTTGATGATTAGGAAAAAAAGGGATAAAAGAAAAAAGGGATGGTTGTAATAATAGAATAAAAATGAATATTGTACATGTATTTATATTTCCTGCAAAGAAAATTGGAAGCTTCTTCTGTTTTTGCACTTTTGCTTTGCTTTCTTTCTTTCTTTCTTTCTCTTTTTCTTTCTTTCTGCACTTTTTTCTCTTTGTTTTTCTCTTTCTTTTTTCTTTCTTCTGCTCTTTATTAGTTTTATGTGCTTTGTAAAACTTTAAAAATTATTTTTAAAAAACACTACACGAAGCATCCTATCACTTTAAAAAAATTCTATTTACTTTTACCTGTCAAATCAAGAAATAGGAATCCATCTCCCATCTTCTTATCCAGATAGGTATTTTGTGTTAAAAGCCTAATATTTGGTGACTGAATGGATCCATAGCACAGAAATGGTTCTTCATTGCACTTTCTTGTTTTCTTGTACTTTTTTAAATTAGCCCTGGATTTTCTGAGTAGTTTCCACACATCCAGTTTTGACTTAGCTGTTTCAGAGTCCAGACAAGAAAGATCAACTGTTGCCACTTGGTCAAGTAGTCTCAAACTGCCAACAAGGGGGGAAAAATGAGCTGTTCAGTGCCCCTAACAGCAAAATTTCTATGCTTCTCAAGAGACACCTAAATTTCTGGGTATATACAGTACTGCATACAACAGCTCTGGCTCCATAGATCAGTTGACTAAAAGGTAAGGAATAGCAGAGATGACAAAACCCAGCATCTTCTCTATGTCCAAAACAGCTGATCCATGTCCTTAGATTCTGTAGTGTGTTTGCATGATTCTCCTGTTAGCTTGCTTCCAAATGAACTGAATACTATTATGCGGGTGCTAACCAATAAGGTTGGACAGTACAGTTTATTCTTTAAATAATAAATTCCAGCTGTTTTCTTGTAACCTTTAGTTTTATGTAATCTTTTGCAAGCAATTACTGGTTCTACAGCAGTGTTTTTCAAACTTGACAACTTTATGGTATGAAGATTTCAACTCCCAGAATTTCTAACTTCTTCTGCAAGAAACTAGTGAACAAATATACTTCTTTATGTAGCTGGATACTTGATTTCGTATTGATAGCTCCAGTTTGTGCAAATTGAAAGAAAAGTTGAGTATGGGTTCCCCACAGGGCTGTGTCTTGAGTCCATTACTGTTCACCTTGATGACCCATGACAGTTGTGCCAAGTCTGCTGTGAATCATATTGTGAAGTATGTGGATGACCTGACAGCGGTGGGGCTTATCCGGGATGACAATGAAGATTCTTATAGGGAGGAGGTGAAGGCTTTGGTGGGCTCGTACAATAAAAATAACCTGGTTTTGAATGTTAATAAAACAGAGGAGATCATTGTTGATTTTAGAAAGAGCCGGCATAGTTATACCCACTTTGTATCAAAACTGTAGCTGTTGAGGTGGTCAACAGTATTACGTTGCAGTTTTACAGTATAACAGGCCACTTTTTACAGAAGCACTGCATCACTGTTTGGTTTGGTGGTAGTAGTACCTCAGATAGAAAGTCCATACAGAGAGTGGTAAGGACAGCTAAGATGATTATAGGAAACTCACTTCCCATTATTCAGGATACTGCTTATAAGCGCTATGTGTATGTATACATCCAAACTAGACTGTGATGTTTCTCTGTGTCGTGTGTGTGTGTGTGGGTATATGTATATTGGTTATGTTTTGAGAGCTGAATGCAACAAAATTTCATTTTAATATATGCTGATTAGTGTACATTTCAAGTGACAATAAATATTCTATTCTATTCTATTCTATTCTATTCTATTCTATTCTATTCTATTCTATTCTATTCTATTCTATTCTATTCTATTCTAAATAAAATGTTGCTTGCTGATAGACCTAAGAAGTTTTGCACAAACAGGAGACGTCAAAGAGATAACATATCCCTCCCTTTTGACATTGCCTCCATCCATCACCTGTATCAGTCTTGTCCATCATGCAGTTCTCATAGATTTCTCCTTTCACTAAGGAATGCAATTGGCTGTATTGTATTGTATTGTATTGTATTGTATTGTATTGTATTGTATTGTATTGTATTGTATTGTTTTGTTTTGTTTTGTTTTGTTTTGTTTGTTTTGTTTTTTATTTAAATAAAGTGATTTCTTTATTTAATAAACTGGCTGACTTCATCATTCATTCATTCATTCATTCATTCATTCATCCATTCAACTGGATAATCCATTCCACCTTTGCAAAACAAAGTCCCAGAAAAAGGATACCCACACCACTGAAACCTTAGTAGGGGAATGTTAACTTTTTTTAGTTGCTTCTCTAAGATCTCAGTTTCTAACACACTTTTTTTCCTGAACATAAACTTCTGCAATGTAAGATTTTAAAAGATTGAAGCAGGGGTGGTGGGGGAATGTTCTGCTTTTGGATTTCAGCTGATTGATTCTCTTCATTGTTGATCTCTATGCTTGAGAGAAGTCTGTTTTGACAGATCTCAAAAATGTGCTCTCAGAAATATGTGATAAAATTCCATGCGTGTATACAGTATATAGATAGATAGATAGCTGTCATATTATTTCTTTCCACTCTGTCATCCATGTAAAGGTAGACTGAACTATGAAACAGATAATGTGTAGGCCAAAAGTTACTTTTATTAGAAAAACTATATTATTTTCATATGAATAGAGGATGCTGTCCAAGGCATTTTTGTAAATCTCATTCTTGGCATGATTTTGATCCTTATTTATCTGATTATTATCTTGGTAGTGGAGCTTCCCTGTGTCCTTCAAGTCCATCCTCTTTATCCTCTCCACAATGTGAAAGATAGTATGCACATTCAGAAATAATTCCACATTCCACATTCAGGAATTAGAAATAAGCAAATCAATTATGGACATGAGATAAGAAAAAATCCCACTAGACTTGTTACTAAACAATGGTCTTCAAAAGTCCAGTAAAACTGGTTTTTTTAAAGCAGGGGGTAGAGCAGCCAGTTCTGTTGAATAGGAGAAAAGATGTATTGATGATTCTGCTTCCCATCAGCGTGCTAAAGGTTTTCTGCTGATATGGGTTTTTTTACACAGCAGTGCTTTCTACTATTTTTATTACTTTGAAAGGAAGCAATTTTGGCAGTGAATTGCTATTTTCATGCAGCATTTATTGATTGGGATATTAGGGAGCTGGGTAAAATTGACCAGTTTCCTCTTATATCTCAAATGACAGAAAGACTGGTATACAGGTAGTCCTCACTTATCAACTCTTTGTTCAGTGACTGGTTGAAGTTAGAACAATGCTGGGGGGGGGGAATTAAAAAATAACTTCACAGCCCATTTTCAATCTTTGCAGCATCCCTCAATGACATGATCACCATTACAGTCAGTAAGTGTATTCCCTCCCCTCTGCCCAGAGCAAAGAAATTAGAGAGGGATTTCAAGAGAGTAAGCAGTTTGCTTTTCTACACATTGAAAGCAATCACGATTGCACCGGCAACAGGAAAGGGTCAGGCAAAGGAGAGATAACATACCGATGGAAGAATGGGAAAATATGCACTGAAAGTAATGAAATTTACACTATCATCTTGAAGAATGTTTTTTTTAATAAAATGATGTACCATTAGCACACTTCAAATTTATGTTGTAAATGTGAACAAGAAGGGACATTTTATCATGTTTGGTGGGTCTGTAAAAAGGCTAGAAAATTCAAATACATACACTAACTCAGAGGATTTTAATGATTAATATACAAAGGGGACCAAAAGTTTTTCTTTGGGGATTGATGGATTTTGATGATAATGAGACATCCATAAAGTCAGTACACTGGTAGTGTGTGTGTGTGTGTGTACACGTGGACACACATGCAAACAGAAGCCAAAAGTGTGAAACTAGTCTTGCCTCTTTCAAGCCAGAAAGTATAGTCATTGTCATGTTATTTCCTACTTGGTGAGAAATGTAGGAGTGGATCAACCACAATGAAGTGTAAAGCTTTGTAGGAAGAAAAATCCGATCTGGTTCCAAGCCAGGAAAAAAAGGCTGGAAATAAAATGGAGGCTGGCTAGTTGGAAAGAAGGTCTCTGTTTATTTGGATGCCAGAAACTTTAGTGATAGCAGTATGTTTCTGCCAGGGATGGCTGACAAAATGGCTGAGTAAGTGGATGGATCTTTATAGGGTTCTGGGGTTTTGTGATTGAGATGCTCCAGGGGGTTGTGCAATGTAGTGAGCCTTGTGTCTTACTATTTCAATGGTGGTGGGTTAATCCTATTATATCCTAAATTTGGGTGGGGGAATATAAATTCTCAATCCCATCAGTTTCAGCCTTAGGTATGAACTATAGCTGAAGGCATTTTATTTATGAATAGACTGGCCTAGTCTTTCTGAATGGATACAAAATTTGCATTCCTAAAGGTCAGGCTCTTCAAACCTCTTAGTTTGAAACTGTTTTCCTATGGCAGGAAGACTGGGGCTGCTTTCTGTTTTTATTAAGATTTTTTCTCCATTTCTCCTTTGGAGGAATATAATATTCTGCCTCTTTTAATATTCTTCAAAATATTTCATTCTCAGGTGGGGGGGGGATTTCCACAGCTTCAATGTGCTGCATAATCTACTAAATCTGTAGAGTTCCCTCCAGCATACTCGACACTCCTCCTTCACCCCATTGAGCTGAGCTATTTTTCGACACAGGTCTGCCAGACATTCAGAAGACCAATAGACCCATGTTCAGCAATAGCTCAAATGATGTGTCTCCATGCTGTCCCATCACTTGCCTCCAGGGGCTATTTACTGTTATTTCCTCAGTGCTGCTTAAATGTTATTTCCTCAGTTGATTCTTACTCTCCTCTGAGTTGCTTTTATTGTATACTCATTAAAATGACAATGAAGTATCCAGAGGTGCCTTCATATTAAGATAAAGGCTTTTTTTCTTTAGGTCACAATAGAATATTGCATTACACAAGAGATGAAATTTACAAGCATTACAACAATATCAGGGCAATATATTATTAGATGACATCATGTTTAAGACTATAAGCTTTTGAATTCACCAGAACTATTTGTCTGCTAAGCAGAGGAGGACTAGCACAGAGGGCAGATGTTTGAACTAAAAATCTACATTGTATTCAGAAAAATCAAGTATCAAGTATTGTATGAACTGGTTTGGGCAGAAAGGTGCAGTCTCCGTAGAGATTATTATACAATTTTATTTATTACAGTTATACATCAAATCTTGCATCACACCGTGGTTTACACAAAATAAAAATATAAAAGCCACAGAACAATTAAACAAGAGAATAAAACTTTCATGGTTCAAGGTTCCAATATGTATAGAATTTCATTCTCCCAATAACATCTGGCAGGGGTGGGCTAATTTTTAAGACAAGAAATATGTGTATATATAATTTAAGGTAATATTAATTGGCTCTCCTGGTTCAGTATAATTGAATTTACTTGCCCTACCTTCCTGGATAATGCATTTGTGGTTGTCAAGTTGTCATTTATAATCTTTTTTCACTGTTTTGCCAATGCATCTGATTTTAGGGAGACTGTTTGAAACTGCAAAACAGTGCAGAGACAGCCTAAAAGTGTAATACTGATATTTCTGACAAGTATGATGCGTCTCTGGCCAGACCAGTGGGTCAAAGACCCTTCATAAGAACAGTGCTTACTCCAAGAATCACATACTGATAACACTGGAAACATGTATTATTTTACTATCCTGGGTGTGAAACAGAAAAAGCATATTTTCCCATGGAGAGGATTCAGTCCCAAGAGGGGGGAGATTTGCTTTTCCCAGTCAGTCATATGCTGGTGACTGACTGGGGATCCACCGCCACAGTTTATAAGGAGAACCTTCTTTTCTGCCTCTTTTGAGCACAATTGAATTTATTGGCTTTTGGATTTATTGTCTATTATTGTTGTTATTGATCATCACACAGTCAGCCAGATGTTCAGACTGGGTTTGGCATTTATCACTGTTGTTATCATTTATGGGTAAGACCAGTGGTGGGATTCAAATAATTTAATAACTGGTTCTCCGCACTAATAATTTCTTCCAGCAACCAGTTCAGTAAACTGCTCAGAAAGTTAACAAGCGGTTCTCCCGAAGTGGTGCGAATTGGCTGAATCCCACCGCTGGGTAAAACACACCAGCAGCAGATCAACCACCACTGCCTTTTACCACCCTCGCTCCGAAAACCAAGTGTGACTTTTTTTTTTTGCCATGGCCAAAGCGCGTTGAACTTCGAAGCAACGCATGCCGGGAATTGTAGTTTTGCGGAAACTGCGTCGGAGGACTTCCTACGGTGCCCTCTCTAGAACATCCACTTCTTAAACCAACCGCAAGAAAACAGGGTTAAGGATTTGAAAATTCCCGCGACGGCTGTGATTTGCTCTCGCGAGACCTCGTCCCTCCACCATCTGATCCTCCTCCTCCTCCTCCTGCCGCCGGTGAGTGATCGCGGGGGGTGGGGGTGGGGGGGAAGGAAGAGGAGGTTGCTGCGCAGGCAGAGAGCGGGCGAGCGCGGTGACGGGCGGCTGAGTAGGCCTGGCCTAGGGAGCCCGCCAGCTTTCTTTAAACTGCTGCTGCGGAAGCGGGAGAGATGCGGCTCTTCTGAGGGTAATAATAACGCGAGCGGCGCGGCCCAGGCGGCAACACCCGCCTCCGAACAGGTACAGTGGGGGGGCGGGGGAGCGGGGGACAAGAGGCGCTTGGCCGAAGGAGCGAAGGGCTGAGCGGCCGGCTCGGTTCGGCTGTGGCGGGATTTCCCAGTAAGGCTCCGTTCGGCGGGCAAGAGGAGGGCCTTCGTCGGGCTTGTTATGTAACCGCCTGTTGGAGACACCCGAGGAGATCCGGGGTTGCCCTCGTTGCGTTGCGGCTTCGGAACCCCGCCAGGCTGAGCGGGGAGGGGCAGAGGGCGGCCTTTCCCCCCCTCCCCTCCTTCCAGTCCCGCCGCCCCGGCCTCTCCTCGCTGCCGCCAGACGCCGGGAGAGCCGCTCTGGCCGGGTCGAGCGGGTTCATGCCTGGCGGCAGTTTCAGACCGGGGTGGGCGGGCGGGAGAGGGAAAACGTGCTTCGAGCTACCGGACCTGAGGGAAGGCGAGGAGAGCGCTCGCCTTGCCTTGCCTTGCCTTGCGGCGCGCTCTCTCCTGAGGCCCTGCCCCGGTGCCTCTCATCTACTCTAGCGAAGGCAGCCTTTTTGTCTGCAGGCCCTCGTTGCTGGGCCATGCGTCTCCCTTCTTGGAGGCGTAATCGCTGAAACGAGATGAAACAGCCATATTTTTTATATATATATTTAAAAAAGAGTCTATCGAATCATAGGCCTGGCCTGGACTTTCCTGCTGCTTGGACAGTCTGGTTGGTTTTGTGATTGCGGAGGAGGCTGGGATTGGTTAATCGGTTGTTTATTTTCAACAAGCGTGCAACTTATTTCACGGAACCAGCAAGACTTTTCCGTTTACAGGGCCCAGTGTCATACTTTGTGCTTAATTCTTACTTCCCCTGACAGAATAAGGCAGCGATCATGAAATGCTGCCCAACGACTTTGTAGAATTTGAACTGACAGACTGGATTGATGCTTCCCCCCCCCCCACACACACACACATCACTCTATTGCAAATTTTGGTAAGAGCGAAGTTATCCTAAAAGTAATAAGACTGAGCTCTTTTGTGCATTTGAAAATGTCCCTATCCCTGAAGTGTGGAACCTGCTTAGACCAGCAGATCTGACAGCTAGGTAGGAAGTTCCGGGTTGCTCAGCTTTTAGCTGAGGACAGATATAAACAAGCTGAGCTCTTAAGGCATCTGTGTTTTAAACATGTAGACAATTATCAGGATTGCATTTGAATTTGATCTGCCTTTCCAGAGTCAAAGTAATTAATGAACATGAAGACTATTGTCGGTTTATGCTTTAGGAATGACAGGAAAGGAGAAGTATGCTTCAGTAAGAGGAAATACAGTCACAGAATGTATTGGAGTATCCTGATTTCCAACTAATTCATAAATGTTGGTAAAATGTACAAATAATCAAATTGTTACCATATCAGCAGCCTTTGTCTTGAAGTTAATCTGTATCCAGAGACTGCTGCATAGTTGGCTCTTCTAGATTAGGAAAGTTGAACACATGAACTATTGGGGTCCCCTATGAAGAAAGATTTTTCAAGTGATCTCCGAAGCTAAACATTCTTCTCTGCTAGTTTGGTTAAACGATCACATTATCTCAACACATGTAGCTGCATATACTTTGTGGTAATAAGAACTGCAAAATGTATTTTTCTCATTCTTATTGTCACTAAAGATTGGTATTTGATGACCCTATTTAAAGTGAGGTGGGAGGGAAGGGCAAAATAGTCATCTGCAGGATAGTGTTAAGGATTATCTGAAGTATCTGGCAGATAAAATCACTCAGATCTGGGGTTCTGTCTGGGAGAAGACTACCCTATCCAGAAGCACCAATGGAAAATTCCCAGATCTAAGCAATCCCATAACCCATAGCTATTTGGTCTAATTAGGGTTGAGCCTAACCCTAAATTTGATCCTTCCCAAATTTGATAGTGTTACCTGATTGGCTTTCAGTAAAATTGCATGTCAGCAGCATATTTATGATACCTAAACTTATGCCAGCAAGACCAGCAGCTTCATGCAGCAGCATTAAATAAAATGGGAAAAATCAGAGTCTTGCAGAACCCTTCAAAATAGGTCATAAGGACTAGACCTCTCTCTTACCAGTGCCAATTAAAACCAGAGGAAGGAGACCCATCACAACAATGTTGTGGACAATCTGCAGGATCATCTCCTGCCTTCCTCCCACCGTCTGGTGCGCTCACACAGAGCGGGCCTCCTCAGGGTGCTGTCAGCCAGACAATGTCGGCTGGTGGCCCCCAAGGGGAGAGCATTCTCTGTGGGAGTCACCACCCTCTGGAATGGGTTGCCCACTGGCCTCAGGACAGCCCCAGACCTCCTCATCTTCCGCCGTGAATTGAAGACGTGGCTTTTTCACCAAATGGGCTGAATCCGTAGGGGTGATTTCAAACAATTTTAATAATTTTTAATTGATTTTAATTTAATTTTAAACTTACCCACAGAAGACAAAATAATAGCTAAAATCACAGAATGTGCAGAATTGGATAAGCTCACAAAAGAAATACAAGAGAAAGATGATACTGATTACTATTTAGTATGGCAAAGATGGTACAACTGGCTGGAGGTAAAAATAGGAATATAAAGATGATTTTCGAGTACTCAATAGAAATGCATAGAAGTAAATAAGGAGTCAATTATATATGTACATATACAACTAAGTAAATAGGTGACTGTAAATATTGATACAAATAGAAATATGAAAAATAACCCACCGTTGTAATATCTTCTAAGAGTCAGTCATTGGACTGAATTGATGTGTGTTCGTTTTGTATGTTGTTTCAATGTATCTATGTTGGTTTTGTTTTTTTCTTTTTATTATTAATAAAAACTATTAAAAAAAATTTAAATTTAAAAAAAAATAATAATTTAATTTTAAACTGATTTTAAATTGTTTATGTAATTCTCTGTTTGTTTTGTAAGCCGCCCTGAGTCCTACAGGAGAAGGGCGGCATATAAATTGCATACATACATACATACCATACATACATACATAATAAATAAAGAAACAATGTGCCCCTGCTCTTAACCATTTGAGCCAGTCCAGAAGAATACTATGATCAGTTGTATTAAACAACACAGAGAAAAAAGGAGGACCAATGGATGTACTACCTCCAATGTGATCCCATCAGAGATCACTCAGAAGTGACTTTAATGCCATCTCAATGCTATACATAGGCCTGAAACTCATGGAAGTTGATTAAGATAATTGTTTCCTCCAGAGCCCTCTTAAGCTGCAGCTTGATCATCTTCTCTACAACTTTCCCCTCAAAATAAAGGTTGGAAACAGATGGAAATTATTCAGTACTATTGGGTCCATAATAGCTTCTTGAGTACAGGCCACCCCATCACTGAAGAATGAATTTTGGATGAAACCATAAAGTATTTCCTGGCAGAACTAAGCCAACTAGAAAAGACCTGGAACTAATTCAGGCAACCATGCTCATGGCTTCAAAGACCCAATCTATATCCTTGGGACCAACAAGCTCCAATTCTTTCCCTATAACAAAGACTCTTTTGTCTCTGGTTCTTTTGGCTCTCCCACAGGAACGGATAAGGTTGGCTTGCTACAGGTCACTTATATTTGATGTACCTTCTGATACGACCCAGGGGGGCATACTTTCTATTCCGCTGTTTCTATCCTAAGATGCAAATGGTACTATCCTTGCTTGCCTTTACAAGGTGCCGAATACCTGATTCTCCCAGCATGAAGCCAGATGATTAGTTGAATCCATTTTAAGTGTTTTATGTGGCTAGTTAAATACAGGATTTATTAGTTGTGGATACATAAGCTGTTTCTGGCGCAATATATTTTAATTGCTCTATTTGTTGATGTTTTAGTTGATTGTTAGCCACACAGTGGCATGGGACATGAATGAATAATAAATAAGTTGTAAGCTGAAGTATCTTCATTGTCATGAATAAACATTTCTCTGGTAAATGTTTTAAAATAACTGGATTTTTTATTGTTAAATGTAGAACCCAACAACTCAGTATTTTTACATTCAGATAGCTAGCTACCGATAAATCAAGACAAAATAATTATCACAAAGTATCATTACAAAAATATTTTGTGGCCTTTGAAGAAAATGTATTTATGGCTTAAGGAAAGTATTGTAGTTATAAAAGTTCACTGAAGGAATCAATGTACAATTTTATTATCTTTTATTATGTATAAGATACGTAATTCACAATTTCCTTTCTGTCACATATACTAGCTTCTTGTAAGCACAATATATTGTAGCTTAGAATATTTTTAAGATATTATAATGTTGAACAAGAGGGCTAAATAGTGTGTAGAACATCATATTAGTATTGTCTTCAGTACCGACCTTGTTATTAACAGCATTTCCCCAAAATAAAGCCGCCTTTCCTGATTTCTGAAGACATCAGTGCATTTTTAAAAATTAAGCACATGCTTTTTTTTCTTCTACAAATAATCTAGATGTCAACCAAAAAAACCTTTAAGGAAAATAAATCTAGAAATGACAATTGGGCTATCCCAAATGGTCTGGGCAGTTTTTGGCATTCAGTGAAGCTGGTAACAAAGAGCTCCTTAACTTCAGTGGTGGTGAATTAAGGACATAGATTCCAAGCTTAATCCAGTAAAAGCATAGCCAGTTGAGGCATTCTACCAAGTAAACAGTTAAAGCAAGCTCAAACTGACTATTCACAGTTATGCTGTGCACTTGTGGATAAACCTTTACATACTTTTCTGGGAGAAATTGGGGTTAAAGGTATACTGGAACTATTAACATTTATAATTTGACTTATTTAAAATTATTTTATTTTATTTATTTATTTTGTTGGCAGGGTGATGTCTCTGCTTTTTATTATTATTATTATTATTTTTTATTAAAAAGTTTTGTAGAAAATACAAACATTTCCCCCCCCCCATCCTTCCCCCCTCAACCCCTCTCTCCCCTTTCCCACCCCCCCTTTCCCTCCTTCCCCCCCACCCCCCTCCCTAGACTTCCCAGAAGAAGCACAGGGTATAGCATTCACAAATCAAAAGCTAGAATATGCTAACAAATTGTTACATTTCATATTCTCCCTAGATCCTTAACTCCTTATAATTCAAAAAAACAAACATAAACTACTTAAAGTTACTTCATTCATATGCTATATGAATCTTCTTATTCGGATACTTCTTCTGTATGTAATCAATCCATCTTCTCCATTCCAATATATATCTTTCATTTGAATGGTCTTTAAGATATGATGAAATTTTCGCTATTTCTGCCAAATGCACAACTTTTAATGTCCATTCCTCAATGGTGGGTGGATCTTCCTTCTTCCAGTACTGTGCCACCAGTAACCTGGCAGCCATTATTAAGTTCAAAACCACCTTATTTATTTAAAATTTATTTAGACTTATTTAAAATTATTGTTCATGGAATTATATTGAAAATTTTGCAGGCCTGAGCCATATTCCCAACTCTTAATTAATTTGTTTTTTTGTACTTTGTAATTTCTTAAAACTGATTTAAAATAAAAAAAACAAAACTGTTCTCATATTGTTAAGGTTGCATTTTAAAATTTAAAATTAAAATAATATAATAAAGGGCTATATATTTATATTTACAAGTATAAAAGCAGGTATTTGTAGTACAATAATATAGTCACTTGTACTATTATTTCATTTCACTAGTCAAGATAGTATCCTAAACTCTGAAATTTAAATATATATGCTTTTTCACGTTTGAAAAGAACATTGACATTATGTTAATCTGAAACAGATTTAGTTGTTCATAATCTTCACCTCCCATAGCCAACTAAATCATAACCCTTCATTGCCATCAATGTGATAATTCATAGAAAGAATGGACAAGTGGCACACATATGTGTCTTGTTAAGGTCAAGCATTTGCGTTACTTTGACTTGCAATATGTAGCACTCTTATGCTACTTGCCTATAAGAGTGCTGCTGATAAATTGTGAAGCCAGGTGAGATGATTTTGGTGCTGGCCTTGTCTATCCTGAGCCCATTAGGCAATGTCAGATATTAATAAAAGAATATTTGTATCTCAGGGTTGACATGAGGGGTCCTTGGTGCTCTTGGCTTGCTTGTTTTCTTGCAGACAGTTCGTTCCCTAACTAGGTAACATCATCAGTGCTGCACTTATGTCACCTAGTTTAGGTAATGAAACGTCTGCAAGAAAACAAGCAAGCTCAGAGAGCACCTCATATCAGATATTTGTAAGATTGTGACTGATTCTGGTAAATTTTGTCTAATAGCTTCCATTGCCTAAGTATGTTGATGTACCCCTGCCCTATCTGTAACATCTGAGCCCTAAACACAATGGCTGTACTTACCTTGTCTGCTGAGTGAATCAGATCTAGCTCCTGGGCATAGAGCAGCACCCAACAGTGCTTAGGTGCAGACTGAAGGTATTGGCTGCTGCAGCAGGAAACCTCTCCTCAGTCTAATCTATTACTAAGAAAGTAGGAAAAGCTTAAGATCTTAGATAAAGTGGACATTTGTGTAAGAGGCCCTCTCTGCTTCAGCCATACGTAATACTGCCTACTGAAGGTAGGAAAGAATTATTTCATATCTTTCCCCCTACTAAGTCAGGCCTTAGGGAGAGACAGCATAATATGGCTGTTAAAAATTGCCTGAAATAGTCTAATTTTACATCCTAGAACTGTAGTATTCCTGGTTCCTCCAGCTCTTTAACCTCAGCAGCTTTAAACTGAAATTCAGAAAAGGAGCAGCTGTTCTACTTCCTAATCATCATCCTCTGAATTGTTTAGAGAGGGGATGAGGTGAGAGAGCAATCAATACCACCACTTTGGCAGGGAATTTAGGGGAGGAAATGCCTCTGCAATTACCCAGACCCTAACCCTTGCACCATTTATTTAGCTGTCATTTGTTTATACCGATCAGAATTGATGAAAGTGTTTTTTTTTAATGCAGGAGATAGAGTAAGGGGGAGAGGAAACAAACAGGAAAAAAAATTAGTTCTCTTTTCCCCCTTTAGCCCTACTAGACATATACTCTTTAAAATTAAAGAGACTTTAAAAAAAATAATTAAAATCTGAATTTCTTTTAATGTATTATGCCACAGCCTTGGTCATTTATTTTATAGTACAGTATTTGTAATTACTTGCTGGCACTAACTGCTTATTTGAATAAACTTCCCACTGCATTTTTACAGTGAAACATGCGAGACCTAACTGCTCATGTAACCAGCTGTCTACTGCAGTTTCCAGATGTGACTATACAAGCACTTGGAGAAGATGAGATAGCACTAGATTGTGTACTTTATGGGAAATTCACAGGAGGTAAACATTTGAACCTACACTTCTTAATTAAGACTACAAAAGATGTATTGTGATATGCATGATTAAATATTTCTGTGAGGGCAAAAGAAGATGTGGTAGAGAAGATGAATTGCATGATTCTACAATTTAGTATAGGAAGGACTTTTCTTTAATTAGCACTTCTGTTGTTGGACATACTGCCTTTTATATTTCTTTAAATGCAAAATATGATTGTAAAACTACAGCAAGTTTATCTGTATAGAAGATAAAATTTATTATAAGTTAAACAATCTACATTGGCTTAACTGTAGCTCAGTTCTGAAGTTTAATTAGTCAAATGTTAATAGCTTTAAAAATAGCTTGGATTCTTATTATTTTTAACTGTGTTGCAGTTGCAGTTTTCAAAGTATTTGTTGATAATTGGCTGTCATTTATTAATTCAGAACATCAACAAACTGTTGAAAGTGTGCTAATATAACATTGCTGTATTTTTCACCCTGTAGATACCTTTGTGACTTAAAATATCCAGTAACAAGTACCGTATTTTTCGGTGTATATGACACACCTTTTTACCCCCAAAGAGGGGGTGAAAATCTGGGTGCATCTTATACACTGAATGTAGCCCCGCCCACCCGCCGGCCCCCACCCTTCGGCCATTTTTGGGCTTTAAAGCACTTTCAGGCGGCAGGGAACCGAAGGGAACAGGCGCCTGTCTGTTGTGGTCTGGCAAAGGCCTTCAGGTTGAGCCCCAATGCAGACCGGCCCCCGGCCCCAACCCCTCCAGTGCTCAGCTGGGCTTTGCTTCGGCACAGGCCAGGCTCCCTGGGTGCTTTCGGGCAACACAGAGCTCACCTTCGGCCTTGGAGCCACGGCCTCAGCAGCTCGAGCGAGCCGAGGAGCCAGCCGGGTCGAGGATCCGGGAGAGGACAGCTCCTGGGCCCTGCTGGGACACTCCTTTCCCGGCAGCGGCGCCCTGTGAGGCCCCAGGCGGAACCGCCCCACCCGTGCCTCGCCTTGAAGGAGTGCCGCCTGCCCACCGCAGTCAGAGCGGAACGCCCAGCATGCGGAAGGTGGCCCGGACCGAGAGCCCCAGGTAGGGCAGGGCAGAGGGCGGCCTTCAGTCCGGGCACGCGTCGCCCAGCACTGCCATTCCCAAAGAGTCCCACAGCTCGGTTCGGTGCTGCGGCCCGGCCCAGGGGAGCCCACGCAGCGGGGCGCTCGCCTTCTGGGTGGGCGGCAGGAGGGCCAGCCAGCCGGCGGGGAGAGCTGCCCGAAGTCGGGCCAGATCCGCTCGGTGCCTCTGTCGCTGCAAAGAACCCACTGGGCAGGGGTCCCGGCTTCCTGGGGGCGGCCGTGCAGGCACAGAGCCGGGCGGGGGGATTGATTGACGCAAGAGCCACGCGTCCCCTCCCCCGAGGACCAGAGATGCCCCCCGTCGGTACCTGGGATGGGGGGCAGCAGGGCCCAGGAATTTCTCCGTAAAGCGCCCGCTAAACTTTCTGCAAAAGGCCGGGGGGGGCAACTCTGCCCTGCCTCCCCGAGACTTTTGGGCTTGGCGGCCGAACTGGTCTGGCCTGCGAGATGTTCTCTCAATCCCCTCCCCCCAGACCATCCCGAAGAGGGTTGTTCCTCAGGCTGTGCTCTGTTCCTCCCCCCAGAGCATGCGAGGGGTCTCTTTGGGGGAGAGGGAGTATTCCCTGCACCTCTCGCTTGCAGGAGGAGGACGGCGCCACCTTAAATGCTGGTAGGCAGAGGTAGAATACTTTTTTCCTTGTTTTCCTCCCCCAAAATTAAGGTGCGTCTTATACTCCGGTGCGTCTTATACACCGAAAAATACGGTATATGCATATTAAAATCAAGGAAAGTTTTAAAAGTGAACCTTATTCATTATATTTACTCCATCATATTTCTTGAATAATGTTTTGCTTTCAGTGGTAGCAGCATTATTCATATACATTTCTGATGGTTTGATTCTCAGGAATTTATGAAATTCGAAAATTATCTTGCATTATATAGCATAGGGCCATAAGCCATATTTACGTTAGAGCAGACAAATTAAGAGTGCTTTTCATTGCACTAGATGCAATATAATCCTGGAGCAATGTCTCCATTCTCCAAGCAATAAGTGCTTTGTTTGCTAAGCCTTTGCTACAGTTGTCTTTATCTGAGTTCATTCTTCTCTTGGATTTAATCCTGTTACTAACAGAGGGCTGAATCATTGTTCCACTGGACAATATTTTGCCACTTTGTAGTTCATCTTTGCATTTGCTTAAACAGGGATAATAAGAGTATTTAGGAAATAGCATTTTTGTGTAGAACACCATGGTTTTTAGGAAGTGTTCTCATTGGTACATAATTTAAAAACGTGAGGCACAAGCATGCTGCTAAGGCAGTATATAAATTATTTTGAGCTCATCAATTAAATTTAGTGGACTACTTAGTCTAGGGTGTGTTTCAAATTATATGTAACTAAAATATGGAATTAATAAATCCTAGTGCCTGATGCAAAACTTTCCCCCCAGTGTTTCTCCAATTCTCTCTATGAGTATTATTTCTTCACAGATAAGATTTCCTCTTATATATATTTCTTCTCTTCTAGGTCGAAGTGGGTTGGCTTGCCTTGCATGTGGACCACAACTTGAGATTGTAAGCCCGATCACAGGAGAACGACTGTCAGCATATCGTTTTAATGGGGTGAATGAACAGCTACCCACTATTCTTGCAGTGAAAGAGTTTTCCTGGCAGAAAAGAAATGGACTGTTAATTGGTTTGGAAGAAACAGAAGGAAGTGTTCTGTGCTTGTATGATCTTGGAATATCCAGAGTGGTTAAAGCAGTTGTTCTTCCTGGAAGGGTATATGCATTATTTCTTAATTTTAAAAATAAGTTATTTGTCCTGATATATGCTCCAGCTGTTGTTTCTGCTTTAATGCTTTGTCTTATAGCAGTTCGAATTCTCCTTAGTATTAATTGTGACCTTTAAAAATTACAACTGCATCTTTTTATATTCCAGATTTACAGTCATGTAAATTGATGTTGTGTTCTGTAGTATAAGATGTTCTCAATTATTAGTTGGTGAATTTTGCCATAAATTCTGGAAGACAATACTAAGCAGACTGAGCTACTAGTAAATCCAGAAATAAACTCTTGATGAACAGTAAAGGATTTTTATGTAATATAAAAGAAGAGATAAAGAGAAACAAAAATGCACATATTTGTCTTCTTAACTGTGAAAGAACTTTTTATCATTTTGTCACAACTAAATTTATACTTTAGTCACGGTAAAATAATACATATGTGGTTAAAGTTACCCTTTAGTTGGTCTTTCTACCTTATTTGTTTCAAATGTATTGCCAAATGCATCTGGATTTGCACAGATTATAATAAGTAATCATGCTTGTATTGTTGTTGTTGTTCTTTTCTACCTTGGGCAGCTTCTGATTGTAGTAGCACAGCTGATCTGCTGATGTATAGAATTGGCCAAGATTGGAATGTGTGATGATGTAGTAGGTCCTCTACACTTCAGTTTTTACTCTTAAAATGCTAAAGATGTGGATGAGGTTAGCAAAAGAATAAGAAATCACTCATTTCTGATTTAGATAACAAAATAAATTCTAAAATTATGTAATATTAGAAAGCAGTGTGTACAGAGATATCCTGACTAAAAATACTTTGTGAGAAAGCAAACACAATCCTTAAAGGGGGTTCAATATTCTAGTACTTGAAAAAATAATTGCCAAAAGAGATGAATCCAGTTGTTCAAATTCAAATAGGGTTTGGATGGCATTATATGAAGAGTGTTTTTTGTTTTTTTTTCAATGAACGTTTGTGTTCTGTTTAGGAAGCTTAGTGGTTTCTTTTGGCAATGCATCGAATCTCATTCATGTCAAAATTAAGTTAAGATATTCTAAGCAAATGTCTTTGCTGCTTGTCATCCTGGAAAAAATTATGGTATTTTTTGGACCATAAGATGCTCCGGACTATAAGATGCACATTAGCTTTAGAGGAGAAAAACAAGAAAAAAAAAATGTGTCTCTGCCTGTGGCCTGTCTGCCACCACAGCCTGTTTGCTGCAGCTGCCCATTTGCTGTTGTGGCTTGTTTGCTGCCACTGAGGCCCTTCAGCCACGGCCCATTCACTGGCGATAGGTGGCAGCGATCCCTGCCACCTAGAACAGCTGATTGGCACCGCACCAACACCCCCTCCCACCCCCCCTGCCGCAATATTCGCTATATAAGATGCACAGACATTTTCACCCACTTTTGGGGGGGAGTGCATCTTATACTCTGAAAAATACGGTATATTGCATGATTCATAACATTCTGAGGATAAATTAATGGTTTTCTTATGAGCAATTAAAGAAATAAATAATAGATGAAAGGCTTCTATGTAACTATTTTGGAACAATAATTAATCCATGTGTGCCAAATATATGAAAAATTAATGAAAGTTTTCTAATAACTTAGTGGCCATGTGACAAAATTGCACTCTTCGCATTTAAAGAGGAATTGATCGTATCAGTATTAGTATTTAACCAGCAAAAATAGCTTTTCTGAATTACTGTATTAAACTGAGTGTGGTAGAAGTTTTCTGGATATTTTGACTGGATTTCAATAATTCAAAAATTACAGATATAAATCCCAAAGTGACATTGACTGTTTATATGTTTATCCTATAGGTTGTCCAACTGCTTAACTAATGTTACACTTTTTAGGTCACTGCCATTGAACCAATTATAAACCATGGAGGAGCCAGCTTGACAACTCAGCACTTGCATCAGTGTCTCAGATGGCTGTTTGGTGTGGCTGTGGTGGTTACTGACGTTGGTCATGTCCTCTTGATAGATCTTTGCTTGGATGACTTATCATGTAACCAGAATGAAATAGAAGCTTCTGGTAAATGACATTCATTTTCATCTGTAATACTGATTTCTAGAGGAGTTAGGTTTTCTAGATTATATGGAAGTATAATTTACAAAATTAAACTCAGAATATTAATTGAAATTCTCATCACTGATCTTTGGGGAAGATGACTGCCATTGGTCTGTTAACCTAAATATGTATATTTGATTAAAATAGAGAAATGCAAGTTGACAGCAGCAGGAGAAGATAAAATAGAGAAATATTTTTTTCTGCAGTAATTCACTGAGCTAGAAATACTGGGCTTTCAGATTTATCTGCATTAGAGTAGTGATGTAGATTATAGATGTGATGTACCTCTAACATGTATATGGTATTAAATCATGAAAATGGGCTAGGAACAAATACTTAGAAATCTAGAAACTTTCATCTGACTAACTAGCTGTTATTTCTTACTGCTTCTAAATATCTTGCCTCACCAGCCTACACTTGGGTGAAGTGACTGAATCCATATATGGATTTATTAAATAGAAAACTTTTAATATTATGCACCAAAATATGGAGTACTCTTGTTCTTTCTCACATGTCCAAAATAATTTCCAAAAGGCAATACACCCTTATTTGCTTTATTATGAACTTCCAGATTGTGATATGTATTTGTATAAAAATTAGATTATGAAACTATGTTGATTCCCGTAGTCATTTTTTCAGGACCGTTCATGTTCAGGAAATTTTAAAATGAACTAAAAATGAAAGCAACTGTTAATTTGGCTTTGTAATAAAATTGAGATATTTTTGAATGAAACAAGCAAGCATTTATTGATCTGTTCATTTTTAGCTGTTTGGCACTGGAGGCATTAGATTGTACTCAAGAAATAATCTAACGTGTACATGGCATTGATGGGGAAAAAGAACAGTGAAACAATCTATTGGAAAGCCCTAGTTAGTCTCAACAGATTACTGAAAAATTACATGCGGAAAAGAAACTTAACAGTGAAATTATCATTTCAAAGCTTTATTTAGGTTAAATATTGGATTGTGCAGGCATTTAATCGGATTATCTATAATGTTAACAAAATCACATGTTCGCATTTCCTCTTCATTTTTTAGAGAAAAGAATGAACTAATAAATGGATACAGTTCAAGAATAGTTGTGGAGTCATGGTACTCTCTGAGCTTGTTTGGTTGATGCCAGACATTTTATTACTGGACTAGATAACATCATGATGATGTTACCTGGACAGATAATGAAACATCTGAAGCAAACAGTCAAGCTCAGAGAGCATCAAGGACTTCACAGTTCAACCATGAGCTACAATTCTCTTCTATTGATACAAAATAGTTAAAATGAAAAGAGATGAACAAAACCAATCTGTATCTTTAGTCAGTGTGCATAAGCTACTTTATTCTGTAAGCAATTTCTTTTAAGTAAGTTTTTAAATAAGACAATAAGAATTTGTTATATACTGCCATATATACAGATCTAGAAGTTATCACTGGAATCCCTTCTGAAATCCCACAAGTAAGGGAAGCTGTAACAAGGAAAGGCCGACATCTTTGTTTCCAGTTACTGAACCCATCAGGAACTGCTGTGACAACTCTCTCATATATACAGAGAAGCAACCAGTTAGTTGTGGGATTTTCTGATGGCTATCTTTCACTGTGGAATATGAAAAGCTTGAAGAAAGAGTAAGTGTATGAAAAGTGGTATGTCATTTAATGAAATAAATTGAAAAGGAAACATGCTAAAATGCTGATCATTGAAATCCGTATATATTTTTGAGATGCATATTCCAGATATTTTGTCCCCTTACTAAAAGGACCAACATACAGGTCTCCAGATGTTGGATTGCATTTCCACAGGTTCTCAGTATTGGTCCTGTCAGCTAGAACTAGTGTGAGTTGCTGTATTACTCAAACTTACCTTAATGTATTATGTAACACTTGTGCAGCAATTTGAAAGAAATAAGTGAAAAGTCATGTTATTTTAGCATGAAAGTTCTCACAAGTGTAGATCCATTTATAAAATTTGCTTTCTAGAGAAAGAGTGGGATGAAGCAATTACTATTGATTTATTTTATTTTTTATTTTATAAGTTAGATTTATATGCCGCCCTTCTCCGGAGACTCAGGGAGGCTTACAATGCATTAAGCAATAGCCTTCATACTTTTGTATACACCTGCTTAGTAGGGCTTTCGGGGGGCCCTAAGTGGTGTTCTTTTTTATACAAAGTCAGTTTATTGCCCCCACGATCTGGGTCCTCATTTTATCTACCTCGAAAGGATGGAAGGCTGAGTCAACCTTGAGCCTGATGAGATTTGAACTTGCAGTAATTGCAGGCAGCTGGCATCCTCTAGAGCCTTGAAGTTCTGTCCTGGAGAATTAAAATTCTGTATACAGAACATTATGCCCGATACTGCAGATTAAAGGAGAGATTTACAAAAGCCAAATTTCATTGCGAAGTTCCAGCTTTTCACAATAGAATGGTTCCTTGTATTAATTCCAGTATGTTAAGTGAATCAAATAACTCCGATTACTAGCTTATAATTTAGGAGAAAATAAATAAAGTTCCTCATATGAAAAATGCATCCAACATATGCCATTTTATTATGCATATATTATAATTAGGATTAATTATATGGTTACCTACTTAATAATTTTTTTTTGAAAGTTTTGTAACAGTTCCATGTGAGCCGTCTCTTAATTCAGACAGCATTATCTTAGTAGTCTATATTGTAGAATGCTGCAATATAGATTATATATTACCCAAAATACAATATTTCCTCTCATTTCTGTGTTGATTGTATAATTGCATATTGAATTAAAACATGACTACTGAATTTCCATCCATTATAAACAATAAATATTTAGTAAATACTCCAAAATAATGCAGAGTGTCCTGTAAACTAGAGAATTATTTTTAAATGTATCCATTTCCCATGTCTTCCATCCTACCCCTAATATTCAGATATCATTTCCAGTTAGAGGGAGGGAGAGTTCCTGTATATGCTGTTACTTTTCAAGAACCTGAAAATGATCCTCGCAATTGTTGCTACTTGTGGGCTGTCCAATCAACACAAGAAAGGTGGGTGAAGCAGTTTAGCCATTCTGATGATACTAGATTCTAAAAATGTATTCAAATCATGATTTAACTTGTGTTTACTTGTGTTGCTACTCTCTAATAAGAAATTGGTTCATCAGAGAGAGTTATTTTTCCAGACTCTAGGAATGCAGCTGTATCTGTTTCAAAACCAGTAATCTGAAATGGAAATCCAAAATTAGGATCTTTAGGGGCAATTATCTACCCCATAAAGTCTTTATTTTTCCTACTTATGTGTTGAAATAGTATATATGTACTAATAGAAAATAAGTAGGAGAATAAAAAGGGGGATAATTTCAGGAATTCTCTTCCCTTTTGTTTCTCCCTTCCTGTGTTGAGAAGCAGAATGAGGAGTTGAAAGAATGAAGAAGGCCAGTTCTACACTCTGATCCTATACTTTTAGACTGGAGAAACTTCATTCTTATTGAGATTTTCATTTCATCTAGGAAACATGGATTTGTTCTATATTAAACATGTGTCCCTTAAAACTTTCTTAGATTTGAGGTGCCCAGTAGTTTAGTATGTAGTATTCTTGCATACTAAAGACTAGACTTCTATTCTGTAGAAACATGAAGATGCCTGCAGTTCTTTTTCATATATGAATATAATTTCATGATCATTTCAGTGGCATGAATCCTGAATGGCATGAAATTAATAGGGGCAATTTGATTTTTGTGCAATTGAGGGAGCTTCTACATCTGAAATGGAATAACAACCTTTACTGTAGTGATAGCAATAGCAATAGCACTTATTTATATACCACTTCACAGTGATTTACATCCCCTTCTAAGTGGTTTACAGAGTCAGCATATTGCCCCCAACAATCTGAGTCCTCATTTTACCAACCTTGGAAGGATGGAAGGCTGAGTCAACCTTGAGCTGGTGAGGATCAAACTCCAGTCAGTAGAATTAGCTTGCAGTACTGCATTCTAACCACTACACCACCATCAGTGATATCTGTAAGATGAGGGATGGGGGAAGTATTTTGAACTGTTGGAAAAGGAGTCTTGCACAGTAGTATACTTGTGTCATGCACAGGGCTGAAATTTTGTATTTATTTTGCCAGGGTGTTTTTTTTCCCAGTTGAGTTAGAGCTTTCTTTATCTTTCAACTGTTTAAGACTCCTTTAGAGATAATAGTAATGTTTTCATTGGCTTCACCCCTCAAACAGTTGTAAAATAAGGCCTCCCATGTGAACATAAAGCCATAATAAAAGTTCCCTAGAGTCACAAGATATCCTTTCTGTGATTTACTATACAGCTGTGCTTAATTTACTATCTACTTTATATTACATAGCAAATAATTGAGATGCTTGTATTTATTATAGTCTTGATATTTCATTTTAGTGAAGGAGATATTCTTAGTTTACATCTGCTGCAGTTGGCTTTCAGTGACAGAAGGCGGTTGGCATCAGGACTAATCATGTATGAGGTAAAGTATTATGTTTAAATTTTAAGTACTAAAGTGAAGTGTATTAGAACCTATTACAGCATTGTTTGACAAGGCATTAATCTCACCACTGCAAGCTGGCTGTTTGCTTGCAATTATATTAATTTAGATTTTAAGATAATTTAGTTTCTTGCTGTGGGAGAAATATATGCTCAACTTGTTTTTAATACTATGGCTATTGAGATAATTCTACATATTTTAGACAGTATTAAGAACATTTTAATTTCACGTGCACGTATGTTTGCATTCAGCAGTTTCTTCTCAATTGTTAACATGTTATACATGTTGAGTTTTGTACTTATTCAGCCATTTACATTATTCATTGTTAAAAATGAGAAAAAGATTAATAATAGGATATAATTTAATTATGGGGCATTTCCTGCCACAGATTTAAAATCACTGATTTTATAAGAAGGTAAATAATAATGTAGTATTTGAATGTAAATTGGATTCAGAGACCGGGGCATCAATTGGGAGAGTGTCCAAAAAAAGAGTGATTGCCATAGTTGTGTGATAGAAGCCATGGCCCTATACATGCAATAAATAAAGGGTGTGTGTGTGTGTGTGTGTGTGTGTGTTTTCAGTTGTGCAGTTCAGCCATCATCTTCATATTTTTATACATCCAGCAGACATCCAGATTTCATCAAGATGTTCCATAATCTTAATGAGATGCAGGGAAAGCAACTTGGAGCAGCAGTTGTAATTGCCCAATCTCTGATAGATTCTGTTAATCTTTCACTGCATTTTTCTGGGTATCTTTAGCATGGAAACTTGAAAGTGGGACTGTAAATTAGGGGCTCTCAAACCTGAGTCATGTTAGAAGGAAATAGACAGTGGTTATTCATAAGAACTATAATAATGACATTGTCCTTATATATATATATATATAAGTTTCAAAGCATTTATTTTAGTCTCTGGTGCTTAATGCAACACCACAAAACCACTTGAACTTCGTTTTGAGTTATATTTTTAAGCAGATACTTTTAATGACTTATGAGTAATAATTTATATATCTTTCAGCTGTTTTAGAAAGAACAAGCCTCAAACATTCTGAGAAGCTTAGAAAAAATTTCACATTTACACTTCCTTCCAGGGTTAATTTTCTATAGGTTTAACTGCATACTTAACTATTACATTTTTTTCATAAATTCAGTTTCCTGCCTTTACCCTTCAAAAGTTGTTTAGTTTAAACAGAAAAACATACCTGATTTTGAATTAAATTCATATACTGAATCAATAGGTCATGTATAAGTTGCCTAACATTGAACTAGATTCATCATAGGTGCTGAAATGTCATAGCCACCTTTTTGCTTACTAACTCTGATATGTGGACTGCCTACTGGTTTGCACGTTTTTCAGCTTGGTTATTTACTTTTACAATAAACACTGAGAGGTCATAAAAGTTTCTTTAAGTATAGTTTAAGCTAAGTGTAATTGTATTTGTGCAGTAATTATGTTTTAAATCATTTTAAAATATTAGAAAACTAAAATAAATTGCTCTTATTTTAAAATACTTTCTGTGCTACTAAACAATAAAATGGTTTCTGATAAAAAATATCCAACAGTATTTTCTCATTTAAAATAACTTTGGTTAGTTAATATCAAGAGGTATATTGATCTGTGAACTACTGGGAATATATAACCTGCCATTTGATCGTTCTAATTTTGTGGAAAGTAATTTAGAATCAATGTTTTGCATCCTGGGAGAAAACACACATATATCTTCAAAGGAGTTCTAACAGGTTTTTACATTTTTATTCAAAGAAGCATTGCCACTTCTCTACTACTGAACATTCATGACAATTAAGCAGGGTTCAATACAGGGGTGAAATGCTCCCGGTTCGGACCCCATTACCTGATCTGGTAGCGAGGGCAGCAGGTGGTTCGGAGAACCGGTAGCAAAAATCCCTGCCCCCCCCTCCCCCCCATGCCCAGCTGAGCCGCACGATCATCAGAGGCTTTTTAAAAAAATTTAAAAGCATTTTTTCTACAACCTCTTTGGCTGAAAAAATGCTTTTAAATGTTAAAAAAAAGTTGGCCATGCCCACTCAGTCTCATTACCCCCACCAAGCCACACCCTCAGAATCGGTAGTAACAAATTTTACATTTCACCACTGGTCAAATATGCTTCCTGCTCTTAGTGGAAACAGTTGTTCTTTATCTTTCACTTCATTCTTAAAAATTGTCAATATCATTGATTAAAATGCTTTTAAATGTTAAAAAAAAGTTGGCCATGCCCACTCAGTCTCATTACCCCCGCCAAGCCACACCCTCAGAATCGGTAGTAACAAATTTTACATTTCACCACTGGTCAAATATGCTTCCTGCTCTTAGTGGAAACAGTTGTTCTTTATCTTTCACTTCATTCTTAAAAATTGTCAATATCATTGATTAAAATGCTTTTAAATGTTAAAAAAAAGTTGGCCATGCCCACTCAGTCTCATTACCCCCACCAAGCCACACCCTCAGAATCGGTAGTAACAAATTTTACATTTCACCACTGGTCAAATATGCTTCCTGCTCTTAGTGGAAACAGTTGTTCTTTATCTTTCACTTCATTCTTAAAAATTGTCGATATCATTGATTAATGGTGTCTTGAAACTGTCAGCACCATTGATGGAAAGTTGTCATTCAGGTAATACTTTTAAGACCAAAATAATTTTATCATAATTACATTTTTTACATAATTACAAGTGTTTTTCAAGCACTCAAGTTGTTAAGCATTTGTTATTAAGAATTGAAGTTCTCATGTTCTTGATCAGATGAACTGATTTCATATATTTTTTTCAGGGTTTGGAGTACTGTGAAGAAAGGTACAGTCTGGACCTTACAGGGGGGGTTTCCTCTTTGAGAGGACAGCCTAGCAATACCAAACTAATCGGTTGTCAAACTATAGAAAAATTTCGAAGCCATGTTGACAGAGAAGATAGTATTAATGAAGGTTAGTATTGTAAACATTACAGCTAATAATGAGAACTTTTATGTCAGACTCAAGCCAGAACAATTTGTTACTGCATAAATGTTGATTAATTTTTTATGTCCTGTTTAATTCTTAGTAATAATTTGTGATATATATTTCAGCTATGAACAACCTAGATACATTTTGTGAAGTCCCATAAATCTATATTAGAATCAGTACTTTGACAAAAAATCACTGAAAAGTATGTATGCATCCACAAAGACATACAAATTTATATCTAATATAAAAGAGTGCCCTTCTTGTGCAGTTGAGCTTCCTATTGTTCTTCCTGTTTGGGCATTGTGTTCCAATGTTAAACCCCCAGATCTGGTGTGGAGAGGAACAGAATTAGGGTTTTTATTGCATTATCAAGCAGAATGACATATTTAGATCTGGTCGAGAACAACTAAAGGAGCTATTTCTGGCTTTGGCAGTTAGAGAATAGAATGACAGACATAGCTGCACTTTCTGAACAGATCAATAAGTCACATAACTCTATATTTTCCAAGAATACTTAATAGAGTTCTGTTACAGTTTTTACATTTCCATAGAATTATATTGCATTGTATTGTATTAATTTGTATCAGCCTTTTATAGTAATTCCATCCCCTTTTCTTTTTGATCCAGTCACATCACCTGATACAAGCGTATCTGTCTTTAGCTGGCAAGTAAATACCTATGGTCAAGGCAAGCCATCTACCTACTTAGGTATTTTTGATATAAATCGCTGGTATCATGCTCAGATGCCAGATTCATTAAGGTAAGCAGTAGTTTCTTCTTATCACAAAATTTCAGAAAAAATAGATTTTAATGCTGTCAGATTACTTCTTCTTTGTCTGTTTTCTTAAGGCCAGGGGAATTGTTACACAATTGTCCATATTTTGCATTATGGTCTTTGGATGCGGTGGTGAGCATCACCTCTCCTAATCATATTTTGGATGTCTTGGTACATGAACGAAGCTTTACTCGGGGAGTGCCTCCTTCTTATCCTCCACCTGAACAGTTTTTTAACCCAAGCACGTACAATTTTGGTAAGTGTATTATCAACTGCTTTTATGGGAGCATTCTGAAGTTATTGCATCCATAATATACTTTTGAAATATTGCTGTGATAACACAAAAATGGGATAAAAATCTAATAAGAATAATGCACATTCTGCTGCAGTAGATCAAATAGTGCCATTAATTTGTATGTCAGCTGCAGGAAAAGTGCCGTGTAAAGCTCAGATTTATTCTTAATACAGATAGGCTTCAACTTACAACTACTTGTTTAGGACAGTTTGAAGTTACAACAGCCCCGAAAAAAGTGACATATGATCATTTGTCACACAACTGTTGCAGCAACTCCATGGTCACATGATCAAAATTTGGAATCTTGACTGTTCATCTTTTGTGACCTTCTGACTAACAAAGTCAATGGGGAAGCCAGATTCACTTAACCATGTTCCTAACTTAACAACTGCAACGATTCATTTGGCAATTTTGGCAAGAAAGATCATAAAATGGGGCAAAACTTGCTTAACTGTCTTGCTTAATGACTGAAATTTTGGGCTCAACTGTGGTTGTAGGTCAAGGACTACTTGTATATGAAATGCACATTGCTGCATTTTGATATAAAATACTAACATCTTAGGGTTTCCTTTGGGTAGTACTAGTGATAAAAAGTATGATTCATTAAACAATGTTTAATGTCAACTGTATTATTTGTTATGCTCTGCCCCAGGGAATAGCATTTAATTTTAGAATTAAATGTTGGAATTTGGGTATGGGCAGACATTAGTCCTGAAAAAGCTCTTTAAGAGAAAGGGAGACAGTGCCCTTTCTCCTTGTATTTTGTTTGTGTTGTATACATAACTTTTTTTTGCAAACCTTCCTCCTGCTTCTATTGTACAGGGGCAAGAAGTTGATATACTAGATTAATACTGTAAAAGTAATAGCATACTGGGGAGCTGTCATTCTCCCTAGCTTGGTTTTAAAATGATTGAATATATATTCAAGAGCCAGACTGATTCATAGAATTAAATTATAGTCCATTGATTAGGACAGAGACCTGGATGTAGGCTGAGGGAATTTAACTTTTTATCTTATACAATTATCCTCTCTGCATCAGTGCCCCAATGTATGCCAGCAATGTTGAAATAAAATTGCTGGAAAGCTCTCCCCCCCCCCATTATAATACCAGTCATTTGCCCCTATTATTCTAATGGTGAACTCTGTTCCATAGATGTCACTTGTTTGCTGAATTGTGGAATAGTTCATATGTCTTGTACAGGATTTCAAAAAGATGTAAGTACTATCTGTTTACCGCTATATTATGGTATTCTGTTTATTTATTTTCTTTTCTTTTTCAATACATAAATGTGTGAATTAGCTTGACGTTGGAAACTTAATTTCTAATTCCTGCCTTAAAAAAAATGTAGTGGTTTAATAGTTATTCATTGATTTTCATTCTAACCCTGCAGAGCCAATTTGGTCTAGTGCCATGATGGCGAACCTATGGCACGTGTGCCACAGGTGGCATGTGAGCTCAGCTCCGACGCACATGCTTGCGCAGGCCAGCTGATTTTCAGGCCTTCTGGGCCCACCGGAAGTAGGGAAACAGGCTGTTTCCTGCCTCCGAAGGGCCTCTGGTGTTGGTGGGGAAGACCTGTTTTTCTCTCTCTCCAGAGCCTTTCTAGGAGCTTGGGGAGGACGAAAACGGCCTTTCCCACCCCTCTGGAGGCTGGAAAGTGCCTGTTTACCAATTTCCAGTGGGACCAAGCTCCTAGAAAGGCTCTGGAGCCTGAGGAGAGAAAAAAACGGGCCCATCGCGTGCCAGGAGTGAGGGGATCGCATGCACGGAGGCGGGGCGCATAGAATTATGGGTGTGGGCACATGTGTTCACGACCCCCCTTCCCCCCTCTCTTGGCACACGATGGCAAAAAGGTTAGCTATCACTGGTCTAGTGGTTAAGGCACCAGGCCAGAAACCAGGCGGCTGAGTTATAGTTCTACATTAAGGCTTAAGTGACTCGAGCCAGTCATTCTCTCAGCCCTCAGGGGAAAATGAGTATGTCAATTCCTGTCGCAACCAATGGACCAACATTTGATTGATATGGGAAAACAGATCCTGGAGCTGGCAATGCAGAAGTTACGATTTTTTATATCCCTGCTTATACTTCTCATTATATTTGCTGAGACCAGAACCCACTCCTTCCTTTAAAAATGTTTACTTTCCCATTTTTAAACATTTTACATATTTTCTTAACTGGTACAGGTAGTCCTTGATTTATGACCATAGTGGAGCCCACCCATCATGATTGTAAATCATGACAGTTGTAAAATGGATCAGTCATTTGACCGATCTGGTCTTATAGTCTTTCTTGCAATAGTCATTAAGCGAATCATCACAGTTGTTAACCAGTGGTTCGTTATGGGCACAGTTTTACCAAAACCTGGAAGTAAATGCCAGTTTTTAACAAAACTGTTGTAAAACATCATGGGACTGCGGGATGTTGCAGGTGACCATAAATGCAGCCTGGTTGCTAAGCACCCAAAGTGTGGCAATTTGACTGTGGGCCCGGGGGGGGGGGGGGGGGGGAGCAACTGTCAGAACTTCAAATCAGATCATAAATACCTTACCCCAGTAGGTTTGTCAGAACTTTGAACAGTCGCTAAGTGACCAGCCATAAGTCATGGACTACCTGCATTTGGAATCACTTAAAGAGTAGTTCTTAAACATTTATGACTTTTTGTACCAGAGTACACAATTTTTCAGAGGCACTTGAACAGCACAAAGCCTTGCAAGTTACAGGGTCTTGATTTCTACTATCCTGCCTGTACCCAACACAGTCATATTTATTTCTTTATAGCTTTGCTTGGTATAGAGAATATGGAAGAAAACTAATAAATATAATTTATGTGCCTTTATTTTGACAAGAATTGTTAATTTTAGTAGGCATTTTCCAGTGTTCTACAGACAGTTTGTCCTAATGCAAAATTGTTTGATTAATTGCAGACATTGCATTTCCTAAAAAATTCTGCCTGTTCATTAAATGAAACTATTCCTGAGGGTTATAATAGATGCCTTATAGCTGGTTTACTATCTCCAAGATTTATTGATATACAACCAACAAGTCTGAGCCAGGTAAGTTTATGATGAAGATATGATTGAAAATGCAGTCATTCTGTTATTTGATTCTTAAATTTTATGTGCTGCCGAATTGAATTGGGTTATAGCATTTGATCTAACAAAAATTCCACAAGGAAAATGAGGCTTGTGAGCAGCCCCAGTGTGTCCATATTCGCAACTGGATCTAACATATCAGTTGCTATGCAGCTATGGATGGATTGTATTTTTAATGCTGAAATTGTGAATTACTGATGCCATGAAATGCTGAGATAACTGTGTTTTGTTTTCTTTTTGAATTTTTTTTAGGAAGAGCAGTTTGAAGCTGTGTTATCGACGGCTATCCAGACAAGTTCTTTGGGACTCCTCACTAGCTGCATCAAACAATGGACTGCTGAAGGTAAACGTAACCTTGTTGTTCAATAAAATTATTTTGTTAAAGTAACGTCTATAATTTCTGCTTTTTGTTTTTTAAAGAACAACCAGATTCTGCACCGAACTTGCGTTTTGTTCTCGAATGGGCATGGAGTAAAGTTGTTAAAACAAAAGAAGACTTCATTCGTCTCTGTAAGTAATATAATGTGCTTTGAAACAGTGGAAATCAACATATTGTATACAGAAATTACTCGGTAATTGGCCTTAATTGTTTAATTATATTGGATAAAAACATGTTGAATTCTGAGCCTTAACTAAAGTTGTCAAAACTCTTTTTTTAAGGTGCTCCCTTATTTGATGGGTCATCTAACTTCATTGATCCACAGACTCTACAGTCTCTCCAGCGCTGTGAGTTGCTTCTTAGCAACCTTAACACAGTGTTAAACTATTTTATCATGGAAGCTCAAGAACTGACTGAAAAAGGTATGTAAATGTCATAAAATTTAAGACGCACATTTTATATTACCTTTTAACAAATAGGAATCTTACATTCTTCTTCATGTATTTGTATGTTCAACTATTGTGTGGTCATTTTCCCTTTCAAATTAGAAAATAAAAAAGTTGATCTCCAGACACAATACAGAAAAGTTTAAAAGAAAGCTTGATTTATTATCTGATTCTTAGTATAGTGGAAATTTTATATCCTGTGCAGATAATTTGTGGCTGTATTTGAATTAAAGCTAGAATGCCTTTACAATCATGAATGAGCTAAATGATCCCTATGTCTTTAAGATGACAAATTATTACTCATATCTTGTCAAGGTTACATGAAGATTTTTTTTAAAAAAGCAAGTCTGTGTTCATTTTTTTTAAGGCATTACAGATCTAACAAACAAACAGGTTGTAACCAGTCTCCTTTCGCAGTATTTACAAGTGGTCATCTGGTTCTGTCGATCCAATCTCCTTCCAGAAAATTTAGGTAGGTCTCCTTCAGCTGTTGTATCTCAGTAACAGGCTATTTCCTATTTTATTACTAGTGTATGTCTATTTCTTATGGAAAAGTTAACATAATTTTGAAAAAGTTGATTTCTGAAAATCTAGATTTCAAATATGCATATTTAGAACTCATAGAAAAATCTGCTTTTTTATTGCAGTTTGTTTAGAACCTTTTCATCTTTGCTGTCACTATTTATTACATATGTTTCATTTTGATTCAAAACTGCTGAAACTATTCTTTTTTTCTAAAGGCAACTGTTTAAACTTGTAACTAATTTTCCAGATGCAAGAATGAGAAACAGAAATTTTTATTTATTTATTTTATTTTACTTTATTTTACTTTTATTTTCCTTCCTTCCTTCTTTCTTTCTTTCTATCTTTCTATTAGTCTTTCATTTAGTTATGGAATATTAAAAATAGCTTGGTGGATCTTTATTTTCTTGATAGTGACCAAAACTAATAGCAGCAAATTGAATGATCCTTGAATTTGAACCTCTCCTTGTAAAAAAAAAATCTGCTTTCAAATATTAACAGGATTAATCAGGGGTACTGGGTCATTATTGCTTTTTACTGCTAATAGGTTTGTGCATTGTGAAGATATGAACACCTCATAGTAATACCAATAATTATAAATCTACTTTCCTAATATTTTTCTTAATTTCTTCAAAATATAATTATTACGGGCAAGGTAGTTGTGTTTTAACTTCTCAGCTACGTTGAGATTAGCCAGTATAGTTGTCATAGTATTCCCACTTGCTGTATTTTTCTAAAATGTTAAACTCATGATCAAGACAAAACATATATTAGTGCATGAGAATATTTTGCCATTAGTATTTCCATACAACTTTCATTTTACTTGCATTCTCAATTACAATGTTTTGAAGCCTGGCTGGATTTGCATTTTCATTCTAATATATTGGCTACCTGTAGGGTGAGAAAGTTTGTTAAGATATTTAAATTTAGTAACTGGAACACTAGGGTTGTGCAGCGATACAGAACAACAGTTATAGCTGATTGGTTGAAGAGTGCTGGATCTTGCATGAGGCTATCTGCTCTATGATTGGTTGTTGTGGATGTGGAGGGAGAGTTTCCCCCTTTCCCCCCCCCCCCTGCCTTTTTCTTCTGTGTGCCCTGGATTCTCTGTGATTTACCTGATGATGCTCCTTTTTGCCTGATTATCTTGTTTGGGGTGTGTGTGTGTGTGTGTGTGTGTGTGTGTGTGTGTGTGTGTGTGTGTGTATGCGTATAGATTTATTTATATAAAACTATAAGTTCATGTCAATGTCTGACTCCATTTGGACTGTGCAGTTCCCTGACAAAATTTGTTTCCAATTGCTTTCAAGAATGTTGAGCTATGTTGCATAATAACTATATTAACTCTGTAACTAGAGTCAGTGATAGTGATTGACCAAACAATTATCATTGAATTTTATCCTATTCTCTTAATGAAGAGCATGTTGAACAATAATATAGTGAATGGCATTAATAGTTAAAGTAATTGATTTTTTAATAATTGAATTCAGAGTTTTTAGTCCAGTTATGGAAGGAGATGTATTTCTTACAAACATACTTTGAACCAATATCTCATCTATAATTTTCTTGGTCTTTTTCTTCTTTTGGATATTTTATCAAAATGTGAAAGCTTGATAGTGTTGGAGCTTTTAATAGATTATAGTAATACCAATTTTGAATGTAAGGGTCCTGCTTTTTCCAAAACAAAAATTTAAGAGTCTTCATTTGCTATTGAGGGCATTTTGTATGTAATTGGAAAAGCTTATGTTTAGTATTTGACCAGTTATAGTCTAATTAATATTTTGAATTGCCACAAATAACAATATAAACATGCAGTAGCAGTTCAGATTTGAAAATCCTGTTTTTCTATTCTGGCTACAGCTAGAATTTTTTTGCACCTGATACATTTAAAAATGAGTTTTCATCTTTTTTTTATGCAGAGGAAGATATGCATTTGTCAAAATCTTTCTATAATTACCAACATATTCAACGGTTTTATATCAGTTGTCGTCAAAAATTGGAACGTTTGTCAAGGTAAGAGGTTTTTTTAAGATTATTAAGTCTCAGTAAAAAGATTTTATCAGCTGTGAGCAACTTGCAAGTAGCAAGGGAAAGGACACCAAGGTTTATGTAAAAAGTTATTGAGTGCATGTTTATAAAACAAAAATGGGTAGGGAGAAAATGTCACTAGTTGTTTTCTTGGTGGCATTTGAATAGCCTGTTTATCCCCCTTTTTTTGTGGCGCGGAGGGTGTTTCAATGTCTGCCTTCCTTTTTTTCTCTTGTTTTTATATAACTGAGCAATATCTTGTTCTCCTCAGGATCCTTATAAGTTGTTACGTGTTTCTAGATAAGATTTATTAAAGCATGTGGCAAATAAGTGGCCACACTCTTTAAAAAAGTGATTTTAGAGACTAGCTTTTTCTTATGCTTCTACATAAATTGTTTAGCTTTTAATGTTTGATTGAAGTCTTTGGGTTTTTGTGAATAAATTTTGAAGGAAGAGAAATTTAAATTGCATGATTTGTGACTAAATAGCCTTTTTAAACTTGCTTTTAACAATAGGAAATTAAATGCCTGCCTTCCTGTTATAGGGGGAAATGGAATCCTGATTGTTTGATGATTGATGGCATGATTTCCCAGTTAGGTGATTCAGTTGTGAAGTTGTGGCAGAGAGATGATGGGGGGACTGGAAAGTATCCTCCTCCAACATTACATGTAAGTAACATGAATAAAACAGCCAGTTTTATGTAGTGGTTTAAGACAGTAGGAAATAACTGGGAGACTGGATTCTAGTGCTGCCTTAGGCAAAAAGCCACCTGGGTGATTTCTGAAAGTCTGAAAAGTGCATGGATTTGTCCAGGAAATTGCCAGTAATGAAGAATTTTTTAAAATATTTGTTGTATTTGAATAATTAGAATAGTTGATTTAGTGTATGTGTGTTCTTATTATAGGCACTGCTTGATCTCTACTTGTTAGAAAACACTGAAGAACTCTACAAGCATGCAATTGTATCCTTTCAGAAACATAAAATATGACAATGGCTACAGCACATTTCATTTTCAAAGTTTTAAAATTTTTCTTTTAAAGCTTAGCATTTTCCATTATCATTTCTGTCCAACATTGACAGAATAAATGAAAACATAGATATTATTGGAGTTGATAATAGAATATTGAGCCCAGGAGAGTTTGCAATTTATAAGTCTGCTTCTTTGTAGGTCTCTCCACATTTGCATATCCGGTTGAGACATCTGTTATTCTTTAGGCCCAAAATAGAGCACAATTAATACAGTTTATCCTTGTACTTTCGCAAGGATAAAGTATCACAAAACATCATGAAGCATCACAGTTGTATGTAGAGCAGGAATTGTTTTAAACAGGACAAACCTGTTTTGAATTAAAGACACTTCTAGCATGTTTTAAAGAGTCTTTTGTGTATCATAGTCATAGTTTTGACTCAGAATAGTTCAGATGAAATATTTTGCAGGCCCCTAATGTGAAGCTATAGAGAGGCTTGGGGAGACCAAGTTCTTTCGTTATTTCAGTAATTCAAAATTTCAAGTGTTAAGTGGCTTCTGAATTTGTTTGCATTAAAGATTGAGGTTATATAAGTTTTAATATTGTTAGTACAATTTTACAAAATTGTAGCAAAATATATTTATAAAATAGGAATGTTCTATTATTTCATAAAAAGCATAACTCTTGGCTAACCTTAATAAGCTAATCAGACAATTTATTTATTACTGGATATCATGCATTCTTGCCCAAACAGAACTGATACTTCAGTGGATTCTTTCCCAACAGCTTTTGCAGTCCCAATAGGTCTGGTTAACCTAATTCAAGGTTTTTGGTGTTTGGATCATAATGACTATGAGGTCAGTATAAAGTAGCAATTCCGTTATTTATTATCAGATTTATATTTTACCTCTTGGTTTATATACCCCAAATATCTCAGGGGCTGCCACAAAGAAGAGGGACTCAAGCTATTCTCCAAAGCACCTGAGGGTAGGACAAGAAGCAATGGGTGGAAACTAATCAAGGAGAGAAACAATTTAGAACTAGGGAAAAAATTCCTGACAGAACAATTAATCAGTGGAACAACTTGCCTCCAGTCATTGTGAATGCTCCAACACTGGAAGTTTTTAAGAAGATGTTGGATAACCATTTGTCTGAAGTGGTGTAGGGTTTCCTGCCTAAGCAGGGGGTTGGACTAGAAGACCTCCAAGGTCCCTTCCAACTCTGTTATTCTGTTCTATATGTTTTCAGTGCTTCTTGAGAAAGTGCAGTAGAGTAGGTTTCCCTCAAACTGTAAATAATAAGTTTGCTTTTAGAAATATCTAAATTGGTGGCACTATTGGAGGCAATATTAAATTAAAATATGCTAAAAGTCTTGCTGAAGGTAACATATACAACAAGAAGAAATTAAAATTGGCAATCTGGATAATACAAACTTGGAATAGAAGTACAAAATACTATACAAACACACACACACACACACACACACTTATCAGAGAAAATACTAGTTTAGATTATTCATTTGTTTTACTAGCTTCGCTATGAAACTATGTGATCGGGCGTGATAAATTGATACTTAAAGCCTGAAACCTAATGTAGAATGTGTAACTCTGTAGCATCAGAGTGTGTTAATATAAGGCAACTGGCAGCTGCAATGGGGGGAGGGGGAGTAGAATGTCCCAGCCCACAGGCCGGATGAGTCATGCACTGGCCATGCCTGGTTTAACGAAGGGGTAGCATCAGAGCGTGTTAATATAAGGCAACTGGCAGTTGGAACAGAGTTCTTTTCAGGTGGGGAGGGGGAGTAGAATGTCTACCTCCTTAGCATCAGAACATGTTAATATAAGGCAACTGGCAGTTGGAATAGAGGGGGAGTAGGATATCCCAGCCCGCAGGCCAGATGAGTCACACGCTGGCCATGCCCACGCCTGGTTTAGCGAAGGGGTAGCATCAGAGCGTGTTAATATAAGGCAACTGGCAGTTGGGACAGAGTTCCTTTCAGGTAGGGAGGGGGAGTAGAACGTCTTAACTCCTTAGCATCAGAGCATATGAATATAATACTGTATATGAAATACTGATGATCTGATGGTCATTTCGAAAAATCCTTTCTTAGCAAGCACCTAGAAGCCAGGAGGAATATATGTGCCAAATTTCAGGTTTGTAGGCTTTACCATTCTGGAGATTTCGTGATGAATGAGTGGTATTTGACTTTTATATATATAAATTTCTATTCTAATTATAACCTTGCACTTTTGCAGAATTCTCTGTCTTATCTGTTTCATCCAGCTACAATCAAATTGCCTTGGCAACACATGCGGATCATTCAAGCTTTGATGTGTCAAGGAGAGCACAAGCGAGCCCTTCGATATATACAGATGATGAAACCTTCAATGATAAGTAGCACTGAAGTTGCACTCCACATTACTGTCTTGCTATATAACAGGTAAAGCACATCTTTATCTTTTGTAATACTGTGATTAATTCATAAAGAAAAATGATTGTCAAAGAAAAAATCTATCAAAATTACTATTTTTTTTAATCAAAAGCGTATGATATTAACAGTTTTTAATATCGGTTTTTTTTCCTGAAGCAGAAAGATCTGCCAGAATTCTAATTCTGAATTTAATTTCAGTTGCATGGTAGAAGCTTGGAATGTGTTGCGGCAAAATTCTAGCCAATTAAAGGTCGAAGAGATGCTCAAACATGTTTATGAAATCTGTCAGGAATTTGGACTGATGGAAGATTTACTAAAATTACCATTCACAGAAACTGAACAAGTAAGCCAGAACAAAAATAAAATCTAAAGAGTAATATTAAAAAAAAAAAAAAAAAGCAGTGGATGATTCATTAATACAATGGCATTATATGTGCCTGTTTATCTCCTATAGGAGTGTCTAGAGAAGTTTTTACAGACAAGTACTGGTATCAACAATCATGAGTTTCTTTTAGTTCATCACCTCCAGAGGGCCAACTACATTCCTGCCCTGCAGCTGAATCAGTCTTTGAAGATTAATCTCATGGTAAATCATAACATTTGGGAGTACATGGGAGAAATTAGGATTATTTTCTAAAGTTACTGTTGTGAAAATTCGTTGCTCCAAGCTAAAGTTAACTGAATGAGTCCAAAGCAGGAAATGGGAGTGGGGGGAGCATCTCAGAACTGGCTCTCCCTGATTCTCTGGAACATAAAGAAAGGAAAGGAGGGGGAAGCAGAATGGCAGGATTTTGTGACTGTAATTTTGCAATAAATATAGTATTAATTTGATTTTGGGTTTCTGGTCTAGACTACCTGATAAGATCTTGCAAAAAGAATAGGTTATGGCTGGTGCATGTTGTTTCTTCTTTCATCTTCCTCTTTGTATTTATCCTGGTCTGTCCACTGATTTTCCCAGCAGCTTTTCCTTTCCCTGTTTCCCCTTGTCTGCTGTTATTGGCCAAATAGAGCCTCTTCAACACATCTCTATCCCTTTTCCTTGCAGTTTCTTTTCCCCTCCCTCTTTGGTCACTCTTAGTGATTTCTTGGCTGTTTATTATCTCTACTTCCAAAATACATCAATGCAGAAATCACTCTCCAAGGCAGCATGTTATTTTGAGTCCATATCCAGATCAATTGCATGCTTCAGTCCAGACTGCCTGCCTGAAACTTATCTGTTTCGTGCATGGGAAGGTTTATGCATAGAACATTTTATACATTCTTATTTATACTATTGACTTGGCATCAGAATTTACTAATGGTCAGATCCACTTGGTCTGTAACTGATCTTGTTCAAATGTATGTACGTGGTTTATAATTGCCTTAAAGGGGTGACATAAGGGGGGGGGGAGGTAAACTTCAGTTGTCTTTCAGCTGTTTTAGTGCATTTTTCATTCAGAATTCTTTTTATTCTTAAATAGAATGATCCTCAATGGAGAGAGAGATCAGTTGCCAGAAATTCCATATTAGACCATTATGGCAAAGTTCTGCCTCGAGTTCAAAAGAAGCTAGCTATAGAGCGAGCCAGGCCTTACCATTTGCCATCTTCACTACGGCGGGAAAGTAAGTTTCTCATTCAATGAAAATTGCAGAAATCTATTTTAAGAATGTCTGTGGAAATTCTCACTCAGCCAGGTCATAGTTGTCTCAAAGATATTTTTTTCCTTCAAAAGGCAACTGGACTGTTTTATCCTTGAGGAAGAAGAAGAAAACATTTCGTTTCTCATTCAAGAAGCTTCCTCAGTTCTGATGGGGGGAAGAAAGGATAGGTTCTGATAGGATGCGGTGTGGGGGAGGAAGGATTATACTTTTTTGCAGTCATCTAGTTGTTAGCACTCTGAGTTGATGAGGTACCTGGGGGTTTATCTGTGCCTTTCAGTGTCATGTGAATCAGGGTGCGATTGTTTGTGGAATCTTCTTGGAACTGTTGAAAGGGCTGCCTTGTACTGGAGATAGGTGGTGTCATATTCCTTCCCCTCTGCTGAGGGAGTGGTGTTCAATTTTAACATAGATGGATTCTTTTACCACTTTTTCAAACCAATTTTAAGAATATTATTTTTTAATTTCTGTCTTTACTTGATTTGTTTTTCTTTTTAGTTTTAAGACCAAAACCATTATCAACAGTTGCAAAACGAATTGCTACTGGAAATGTAATTACAAAAGCAACTTTCATCAGTAATGTATTGTCCAAAATTGGAGAAGTGTGGGCAGGAAGTGAACAGAAAAGCAAGTCACATCAGAATGATACGTAAGTATTTATTCCGCTATCCAGGCATAGGGATGGAGAAACTTCAGCCCATGGGCATAATCCAGCCAAAAGATTAGTATATCAATTTTATAGGGCATTCCCAGTCCTAACACTCTCCAAGTTGGCATGAACTCTGCTTGCAGTATCCTGCTGAGCCTCTGCAGTCAGAGAACTGTTGCAACACCCATGTGCCTTCTCTAGTGAAGGCGCCAACAACTAATTTGGATAGCCCATAGATTCCATTTACAATCCTGCAAGGGCATTTGAAATAACTCTGTTCAAAGTAAGACAAAGAACATTGGTGCTCTCTTTTTTTGACACTTTTGCCCATTTTCTCTATACAGCAAAATAAAGAACCAGAGCCCTCCTTTTTCCCCTGTATGGACAATACCATTTTCTTTCAGACTTCTCCTGCATAGAGAAATGAAAGAGTCACTTTTGAGAAATTGGCAAGACATCTTCCCATGATATCGAAGACAGCAGCATCCTGTATTAGGATATTGTTGTGATATCTGTTGCCTGTTCCTAACACTACAGAGAAATTGTTTTCAGTCTTCATTCTGTTACTCTGATATTACTTCAGTAGTTTAGTGGTGGGTTTTAAATTGGTAGCAACATTGACTTAGAAAATAAGGACTAATACTCAAGGGCTGAAGATACCAATAATTTTCTAAATGTGTGATGGAGGCAGCAAGAATTATGCAATTTATCCACTTTCTCCTTTTGAAGAAAGTAATATTTTGATGCACAAAATTATTTATCTCTCTTTCTTTGGCTTCTGGTTTTTTTCTCAAAAGTGGACCTGAAGAACAATCATCTGTGTTGGAGCCCTGCCCTGATAGGCAGTTACCAGATCCATTTATTGGGACACCGATTACTAAATCTTTAAGAAAACGTTCCAGGTAAAAAGAAAAAAAATTATCAGAGAGAAATCCACTAGGAAATCCACTACCAATGTTTGGCTTTTACTTTCTTACTACTAAGAGTCATTAAATTGGATTACTTATCATGTGACCCTATTCTCACAACACAATAACTTCTCTGTTGACCCAGTCATCATATTGTGGGAGCACATAAGCCTAGTCTGTTAATCTGTTTTTTGTATCTAAGAAGACAGCTGCTAAACAAAACAAAGTGTTCATTTTAGAACTCACTGCCTGGTAGAGTAGTAGAACAGAACTCTAAAACACTGATTGACTACAGCAGCCAAGCCAAACTTGCTTGGTCAATCAGGAGAGGCTTGCATTCTCACGAATTTTGGCCTGTATTGTCCTAATACAGAGGCTCGTGGGATGTAAGGCTCTTCCTTAAGAAACTGTATATAGTGTCTATTCCAAAAATTGTGATTTCTGACATAGCACAGGTAGTTCTTGACTTGCTCAGTAATTGTTCAAAATTACAATGATGCTGAAAAAGTACCGGTTCATGAAGTTGCAGCAATCCCAGCATCCTTGTGGTAGTGTGATTGCAATCCAAGGGCTTGATTGCCCAGTGTATGGTTATGACCTTGCAGTGAGTCGCTGTCACAATCTCATCTGCCACCTTCCATGCTGACTTCTCTCAAGCAAAGTCAATGGGAAAAAGCCATCAGAGAAGGTCACAGGTCGTTCTTATAAGTCAATCCTGCCACTTTTTCTCCTGAGGAATCCCACCACAGGGTGTGAGACCCCAGAGATCGTCTCATACTCTGTAGCACCCACACCTTGATCAGCCAGGCTTTCAAGTACCTTTATAATGTCCTTGCTGGTCTGCTGATGTTTCCCAGGACTTGCTGCCTTTTCTGATCTGCTCACACTTCTCTGCCCTTGTCCACTGAGGTGCTAGCCCATCCGTGCTTCCCAAAACCTGCCCACCTGTCCTTGCTAGTCCACCCACACTCCTTAGCATTTACCTATGGCACCCTTCATCCCCCTTCAACTCCTTATTTGGGACTTCCCCCTCTTGCCACTTAACAACGCACACAATCCTGGAACTATGCTGGCAGCAGGGACTCCTGGGATTGCTATTACTAAACAATGTGATGTCAAGCTTTATAACTGCATCATTTAGGAGTTGCAGTCCTGATTCCATTTGCCAGCATAATTCGAGGACTACCCATATTCTGATGCTTTATTACCAAAATTGCCTATAAAAAGATTTAGCCCATCAATAAGGCAGTCAAAGACAAATGCGGGCTGTATATATCGGGAATTTCTTAGCAAATACACATCCAATTGTCAGACCAGGGGTGTTATATAATGCAATTAAGAATTAAATGTTTGATGGTATTTAAAAATTAAAGTAATGCGTATTCTCCATGCTTGGGTAACTTGCATTCTTTCAAATGACTGCTTGAAAAGTGCCTTCATCAGAGTAAGTGTAATACAAAGCAGCTTAATGTTTTAAAAACCTTGAAATATTTACAGATTGCTTGACTTGATGATCCAACCTATTTCTCTTGATTCACCACCTTTGAGAAGAAGCCAGCTGAAGTCACCAGAAGTTTCTGCTTCTGGCAGATTTTCTAGCCCACTGCATTCCAGTACTCAATACTCCATAAGAACTTTACTGCCCAAGAACATTGCAAGAGCACCAGAATTAAAATTATTGGAAACACCTCCTGTTGTCAAGGTATATAGATTTTTGTAGGTTGCAGAAACCTGTATTTCTGAGGCTGAAAAGTGAAGTAATGATGACTTTCTATAAAGTCGGACCTTTAGATTACACATTTTTAAGATGTTTTGTCCTCTCCTAGAGAGCTAAAGCTTTGGCATCCACATCATCCTCAGTCTTCCCTGGTTTTACTCCTCAGTCAATATTGAGATCCAGTGTTCGTACTACTCCTTTAGCAACTCCAACTGCATCTCCAGGAAGATCTATTACACCCCCTCTGCGTGCAAAAGAAACAAAGATATCATTTATGGAAGAAAGCAAAACTTCACAATGGACTGCGGTAAGTTGGCAGTAATGCTCAAAAATTAAACACAAAAGAGTTCTAGGTAGGACTCTGCTGTTGTCATCTTTATTTATTAAACATTTCTATATCACTGCAATCAATCTGAGTCTTGGCAGCTCACATAGAAAAAATATAAATCAAAATCTAGCCGGTACAAAAGACAGCAAGACAGCAAGACAGAGAAAAGAATAAATAAACGGAGAGGTGTTTTATCCTGTGGAATATAGAGTAGAGAAAGTGAATTCATTTCAGATCTGCAATTTCTGATAGGGATATGAGCATAGAGCCCATTGTATAAACATCTAATACATGTAATTTGCCCAGGAATTGGAGCTGTATGTGCTTTGGGAATAATTATCCTGTACAGAATCTTTGTTGCTTTGGGAAAAACTAAATAGGAGTTGGCTGAGATAAAGGAGATAAAAATACAACAGGAAATAACAAACATCCCCATTCCCCCTTGACATCCAGATAGTTCTTGAGTCATGACCATTCTTCAGCAACTGTTAGAAGTTACAGTGTGCTGTACAAGGGCACATAAGGCCAGTCCCAAAAATTACAGCTGTTGCAATGCACCCACAATCACTTGATCAAAATTCAGGCACTTGACAGCCTGCCTGCGATTAAATTATAGGGGCGCTTCAATTCCCCCCATGTATCTCATCTCCATCCATGCTCTTTTGTCTCCCTGAATTTTGCAGCCGCTGTCACTCTAGCTGACCTTTGTCATCTTTTTCCCCCCCACTGCTGAGCAAGCATGCTTAATCTGGCCCTTTGCAAGGCAGTTGCAGGCCAGGGTTTCTTTCCAGAGTTTCCAGCTGCTCAGCAGCTTCCTCACAAGACTCTGGAAAGAAGGACTAAGATGGCCAGCAGCAGCCTCACAATGGGCCAGGCTGGTTACGGCTCGTCAGCAACAGGAGCATAAAAGCAGGGTGACAAAAGACTGCAGGGCAGCGTGGTAAGGGCAGCTGGGACTGGGCTGAGGTGACTGTGGTTTCCCAGTGTACCCAAGAGGCCCCATCACACTGTTCTGCTGGACTGGGCTTTGAACTGTAAAGGGCTTCTTGCTGCAGCTTGGGTCCCTTGCAACCCCAGAGCTGCAGGGCACTGAGAAAACCTTGAGCATAGCATATTCTTTCTCTCTGTTCTGTCCCCTCCCCCCCCCCAATCTCACTTCAGCAATACCCCAACTTGTGTGTAGCCTGTGCTAGTCCTCCCAGAGCTTCCCCTAACCACCTGTAGAGCCCCAGTGCTACTAATATATTTAACCACCTGAACATCTGGACAGGTGGTTAAATATATGAGGAGCAGCTGCCAGGTTTGCCGTCACTAAGCAATATGTTCACATGACACAGAGTTCCATGTTAAAATCAGCAGTTAAAATCACCTTTAAATAAATTGTAATTTACTTATTAACTCTCATTCAACGTATGCAAATAAGCCACACATATCTAGTCAGTCAGTCATTTTTTTTTATTATAATCTACATTGTGCATAGTGAAGTACTCTGGATCTCATGTTGTATAGTCAGATTTTCTTTTATTGAATTTTTTTTCTTTTCCTTTTCTTATTAGGAAACCGATCATGAAATAAACAATGCAAATACATCTGAATATATTCTTGAAGCTCAAATGGAAGAAAATTGGGTTAAGAATAGAGAGACTTCCTCCATTTCAGGTTACAGCTTTCAAGAAGAGCTTGAAGAAAGAGACCAATCATCAGAGCGCATAACAAGTGATCAATTGAATGAAACTAAAGACTCCAAAGAAATTAATGACACTGGTGTGAAACCAGCATACATTACTTTAGAATGTCATGATGCAAAATCAGTTGACTTTGGAAACAGTAATTTCATGGACTCTCAACAAACTGCTATTTCCTCGGAAGAAATTGAAGACTTACCAGAATCAAGTGAGAGAGAAGTAATTGAAATAAGAAATGAACCTGTAATGGAACAGCAAACATCTGCAAATATAGACCAATCAGCTGGTATGTATAATGATATTGATTATCCACAGGTATGATGGAAAGGAGCTAAGACGGATGGTCATATTGAATCAGAACAGATCCCATATGATTTTTCTCTGGTTTTTGAACACTGGTAAAACTGGTGTTCCGAACAGAAGATATATGTCTTACATTTGTTTCTGTTATCTATGATTTGAACATTTGAAGGTGGAACAAAATACTCGGTAGTAAGCTGATGATCCTTACACTCTTGGTATTCGGGAAGGCAGAAAAGTCTGAATCAATGTCATATCAAATAGAAAACTATAATTTTATAAATGTTGAGAGCAGTATTGCCTGGGGAATTCAGATGGATCTAAACTTTAAAAAAAGACACTGTTGTGTCTGAAAAGAGGGAAGGGGGCCTAGGAAGGAACACTCAGGCTCCTAATAATTTATACCAGTAGAAGGTATATGAAAATCAGGGAATGTGTTGTATCCCACCATTGCATCATGTAGTACTTCGATTTAAAGCAAGTTGTTTAAAATACTGGGCCACAATAGTAGATGAGGGTTAAGAAAAAGAATTTTCAGTAATAGCAAAAGACCTCTGGTATGGTTTTCCTCCCTTTCTCTCAAAACATCTGAAATGCACTATACAACTCTTCTGTTATTGTGAACTATAAATAAAAATATTTCTCCTGGAATTGTGCAGAGAAACTAAGAGCCTTTTGTTGTGTTTATTAAGATAAAAAGTTATTAATAAAATCAAATAATATTAGCCATTTCAGCGTCCCATGATAGTAGATCACCTATGTTGATAGGTATGAATATGTTGTCCTCTTTGGAGAACAAACAATATTTTAATTTGATACAGCATTATTATCCACACATCATAGCAAAAAGAGGTCACTTCTGTGTATAATAGATCAAACTCTCGGTAAAATATTTGGCACGCACAGAATTTTCTCTAGGCTGATTGAACTATGTATTGTGCTAAAACACAACCATAGTTTATTAAAAAGTAGGTCATACATGATGCTAAATTATAATCCCATGGTTTACAATTTCTGGGTTTAGACCCACAATAAACCATTGAAATGCTGAAGAAGACAAAAGCAGTGACACAGCTGTATATTGTTCCTGCTTTCTTCAAAGTTTATTTCAAGGTGAGGTTAAAACCAAATTTTTAAAAATATTATTTTGATCTATTAATTTAATGAAAATGAATATATGAATTCTAATCATCTTTACATTTAAAATAATTTGGCCCCACATCTATTACTTGGGATGCAATCCTCAGTGCAGCTTTGAAAAATCAAATGCAGCTCTAACCGCCATACAAATTTTATGCTTACTAAATTGAATATGGAGTATTGGACTAGAAACCAGTAAGCATAGCCCAGCTGAACTATAAATTCAGCACGGTTGGTCATATATTTGGGCCTCAGTCTTTTAGAGCCAATTCAATCTTGATATATTGCATGTTCCTGAGGTTTTGGAAGGGTCAATAGCAATTAAGGATGGGGTTTGTCAGCTAAGCCAAGGTAAACATTTTGACTTCCATTCATTTTTTGTTGTAACTTGAGTAAGAACATTAAGTTCCACCAGTATTATGTGAGCTTCTGTGGCTTGGAAAATGGGAGGTAGATTTATGCCTTAAAAAAAATGAATTAGTATTTGTGGAAAAATAACATTATTGAGGATACAGTATTTTTAACTTTTACTGTCCATAGAATCCGATAAAAAGGATGACAATAAATGTGGCTCATTTCCTGAGAATGAAGCATTTCCAAAGGATCATTTGAAGATTGACCAAGACACTATAGTCTGCTTTTTGCCTTCTAATGAATGGTAAATATGTCCTGTATAATTTCAAAATTTTAGATGAGGTAGTTTGCTTTAAAATTTAAATTTAAATTCCACTTTCTTATCTTTCATGATTATGATTTATCCAGATAGAATTGAATACTATTTTCTAGTAGGTAGTTGTTGTGGCCTGTCAGCCGCCGGCCTCTTCAGCAGCCAAATCAGGAGGAGGAGGTGTGGGAGTCAGGGTCAGCATCAAGGCAACCTGAAAGCTCCGAGGGGGAAGAGGGAATGGAGCTGGCAGTGAGAGAGACAGAGCCTGGGCCGGCCGTCAGCCCTCAGATAAAGAGTCAACAGCCCCCAGGTCTGGAGGTGGCTGATGAGGAAGAGGAGGAACAGCTGGGTCCAGTACCTGATGCACAGATGCGCAGAAGGCAGAGAAGAGGAGAGCAGTGGAAATCTGTGGGCCGATCCTTGGGAAGAAAGAGCCACCACTGCTAGCAAAGCCCCACCCTAGCTCTGAGGATAAAAGAGGGGTCGGAGATAAATAGATGTGGCAGACAACTATTCATCATCTGGCCGGACAGACTTGTTAGCCTGCGGTGAGAGAGAAACTTTTTGCCAGGGCTGATGGCGCTCCTAATAAAGAAATCTTTGAGTTAACTTCAGAGGATTTGTCATGTTTGGAGAGCTGGGTCAGAATAGTAGCCAAACTCCAGGACTGGGAGTCAGCTTGCTCTGAATGAGCTTGCTTTTTCCTTGAAGGAGCATATCCACTTCTGGGACTGTTGCTTGAGTTCCCTGATACCATTACATTTCTTGCTAGCTCATCGGCACAATAGCAATGGGTTTACAATTTCTATGCAATAGGGCCAGGCTGGTTTTTTTGTGTACTACTTGAAATATAATTAAATAGTTGTGCTTGACTATTAATAGTATACAAAAAAAAAACATTTTTTAAAGTTTTATCTTTTTTAGAATCTTAAAAAGAATGGCCCTTTATATGCATGTACCTGTTTCTGTTTTTGTATAGTGCAACTAATCCCCTAGAATCCAGCATGCTACCATTGTTGGAAGACAACAGATTCCTTGCTGAAACAAACAGCCAAGTTCAAAAGGTGGAAGGAGCAGATGGAGAATGTAGGTATTTTGTAAAACAAATAAATGGAACAAGCAGTATGAAGTGGTTCTTTTCATATCTTCTTTCAGGAGATATAAAATGCTGGAATCATATTACTGTATTTTCAAGATTGGCTTTCCATGTACATGTCTAAAATCTGTTAACCTGAACATTTATATCTTGATAATAACTTTTTTTAAATTAGCTTTTTTAGTATTTATTATTTCAATTATTAATGCAAACAGATAACTCAGAGAAGTATTTTAATTGTTTCTATCATTAATTTCTCTGTTCATGCTGTTCAGATCCTACACTGCTGTTGCATAATTTAGATGAGGGATCTTAAACTCCATTGGCCAAACACAGCCTTTCAAAACATTTTTGGTAGCACAGCAAGATTTTAAGAAAGAGTAAGCTAACAAAAAATATTGCTGAAGAAATTAGCAGTTTTGTTTGTCCATTTTACTGCATGTAAAAATAAAGCTGAAAGGAGAATTTGCCAGTATCGCAGACCAAAAGATGGCACCTCAAACACAGGTGTGTGTAGGAATAATTGTGCGCTTGCTGATATCAGATACTATGAACCCTCCCTTAGAAAGAAAATGTTGCATGCTTGGGATTGGGTAGCAGTTCTAAGGCACTGTCACAGGGCTGCATTCCCCACTTCTTGTCAGCTCCTAACGGGCCTGGCTATTATGATCGTGCTCCTTTGCCTTCCTAGGGCACCTCAGGCTGTAGGGAGACCCCACATGAGGTCTTCAACAACTAGGTGACTTCAGAGGTTTAGTATTTCCTTCTTACAATGGGGGTCCTGGAATTTCTTCTGCTTTGTTGTTCCTGACCACTCTGTGCAAGAGCAATCCACAGCATACTCGGTGCCAGTATCAGTAGCACTCCTGCTATTAACTTTGTAGTTCTCACCACGACCTAAATGGTAAAAATGAAAGGATGAAAAATATGTTTATACTGAATTGCATACCATGATACTCTTACTACTTTATTTTATTTATTTTATTTTATTTTATTTTACTCACAAGAGATTTTGAATCTACTGAGTCAAAAATAAAATCTAGTGATTTTTCACACTATTAAAAGCTTTCAGTTTTGCAGTACGTGAGCTAATGAAGTATTGGCCAGTTAGCTCTTTCAATTATTTGTACATGAGAATCCAGATATAGATTATATTTGAGTGAAGAAATTAGTTATACAGATTGTCCAAAAATTACAACCAGTCATTTAATCAGTCTGAAATTATGATGGGCTTGGAAAAGTTGCTTTATAGCCTGTGAAGCACTTCTGGCCATTGCAAAACATTCCACCACCTTCCTGTGATCTCATGATTGCATTCTGGGTGCTTGGCATCCTGTTCACACTTTCATCTGTTTGCCAAGCACCCGGCGATCATGTAACTACCATTTACAATCTTCTCTGCTGTCATTTGCTAAGAGGACTCCTTTTTGTCTGCCTGGGCTGGCTGAAAGAGCTGCACTATGCTGAAATCCTTTGGCAGGCAGCTCTTCCATCTGCCTTGTGACCCAGGAGATCACCCAGGAGATCTCTTACTGATTGCAACTGAAAGTGTTGGGATTGTGATTGTTGAGCAAAACAGTCACGTGAGTTTCCATGAATACCCAGTTCGCTGAACTACTGAGATTCCAGTCCCACTTATAGTCATGATAATCGCTGCAATTTAGTAAGGATTTTGGTTAATTTCATTTTTCACTGAACTGCTTCTTCAGTCTGTAGTTCTTTTCAACATCAGTTACTTAGAATTGAGTGTTTATTATTAAAATTAAAATTGAAACTATAACTTTATAAACTTGGAATTATATTAGTAGGTCTTAGATTTTTTTTAGCATGAAAATTTAATACTTGTACAATCTCCTGAAAAGGTGAGACTTTGCAAGTATAAACTACTGAGTGAAAATATTTTCTTCCATTTTTTTTATGGAAAACCACTCAAAAGCTAACCGTATTAATCTGCATTTTAAATTACCCAGATGTGTTATAGAAAGTTATTGCATCTATGCTCCACCGAGAGCCTGTACCTATATCTTGAAGGAAGCTGATTAAAAATACCCAAAGCTTTGCTATATGTGTGCAGACTTGTGAAACTTGTATGAACAGACAAAAATTAGACAACAATGCTGGTAGGTCATTGTAATCTTGATGCAAAGAGTTAAAAGAGGGCTAACGTTCATTTTTGAAAAAGATGTGATTACAGGGTGGAACAAATTCTTCAATACCACTTGCTATTGGATGAATATTCACACAATAAATATTCATTCTGCTTATCCCTTGAAGAGAAATAGTTTAATATTAGCATTAATGATGTATAAAGGGCAAGAACAAACTTGATTATTACATTTCTATAAAGGAAAGATGAAAAATATGGTTAAAGGATCTAATCATAGTATTTATCAGTAAAGATTTAATTCAAAAACAATAAAATCAAATAATGTCAGAAAATCACTTTTTCAGCTGTCATCAGTATTCCTGATAGTGAAGACATTGCCAGTATCCATTCAAAAAATGAGCTGGAAGAAAGAGAAGCAATAGATGAAGGTGAATTGGAAAAAACAATCCAAGAGGAACATCTTATAGTCCTGCAAGAAAAAACATTGCCTAATATTGACTCTGAAAATCAAAAAGTGGATGTAAGTTAACTTCTTTTTTATAGAACTACTACATGGTTAGAAAACTGGCATCACACTTAATCCTATGTTACCAGTATGGGTCCCAAAATTTCTTCCTAAAGATTTTTATATATAAACAATTGAGATCCAATTGTATAATCTATGTCTCTTAAAGTACCAATAAAAAAGGAATGCAATAACATCCAGTATAACCATGGATGACAAGCCAGTAGGTCTTGTAGTTAAGGCATTAGGCTAGAAACCAGGAGATTGTGAGTTCTAGTCCTACCTTAGGCATGAAAGCCAGCTGGGTGACTTTGGACCAGTCACTCTATCGGTCCATGACATCAGACTCTGGCGACAAGCCAAGCAGTCAGTTCCTGTTGCAATAAAATGTAGATAAAAAATTAGATCCCGCACCTCTAGGGAAAAATACTAGGAAAGAAAAAAGGAGGCAACCATGGTGTATATGCATACAATGATTAAAAAACACTTTCCTGATCATTATAAATAGGAAGCAATAACTTCCAATAGATTTGGGAAGCCAGAGTCTGCAATTTCCTTTTGAACATTTTTGCTGGGGTTACTTTGCAAACCAATGCATGGGTTGCTGAATTAGCCAATGAAGTATAACTTCAGAAAATCTGAAATTTTGAAGAACATTTATTCATGGCTATTATATTTCTTGAAAAATACTGTGTAATGGAATTCAACTTATGTGTTTTCTATTTTAGCTGATAGAAGACGGAAAACATGAGATACAAGTTTCAGAAGCTACAGAAGAAGAAATCCCATACAATGAACGGTGTTCCTCAAGCAATCTCAAATTTCAGTATCACTGTGACAGTGTAGAACAACAAGTTACATGTGAATTGCTTGAAAAAGATGCTGATGAATCTTCATTTACTGAAAGAGATGGAGAACTTCTGCTGTGTCACAATAATTTTTCTTTAATATTAGAAGGTGATGACGAAACTGAGGTGGAAGATTCTACAAGTGTGCATACTTCTCTGAAACCAGCTAGCCTAGAATCTCGGGATAGAAGCAACAACCAAGAACTAACTACAAATTCTGTGTCCACAGTAACTAGTAATGAGATACCACAGAATACTGCTGAAGTATTACCTTATGTACCTGAACCAATTCAAATGGCTATTGCTGAAAATCTGTTAGATGTAATCAAAGACACAAGAAGTAAAGAATTTTCAGCTGAGATAATAGAACAATCTTTTCATGAAAGCATAAGCAAGAAAGTATTAAATTTATCCCAGGGTCCTATTCAAAATGTTCATGACACAAATAATGATGTAGATTTAAATAGAATTGAAAATTTGATGCCTGGTATAAGTTCAACAGATCAGGCAAACCAAAGTCTAAATATCTCACATAATGAACAATCACTGACAAAGAAAAATAAACCAACTATATTGGCAACTCCCACTCTAAGGAGAAGTGCTAGGCGAGCAAAGAAGACAACGGACATTTCTGAAAATCTACCATATAATTCTGAAGAACCTCAAGAACAGCAGATTCTCCAAATTCCTGATTTTCCCATCGGAGATGTGAAGGAAATGAAGAGTGAGTTAGAAATCTCAGAAAATGTTCATCCTGTTTCACCGACATTTCTGGCAACTGTTACCACAAGGAGTGGAATTAGAAAACCAAACAAAAGTGTGTCAAAACGTTATGAGCATCCACATAGTGATCTACCTTCTGCTCGCCAGAGGACTCCTAGAATTACAAGAAGTGTAGTAGGAAATCAAAATAGTAATCAGTTTATTATTGATCATACAATACAAATGACAGTCACTCCTAAAAGTGCAACAAAACTAAAAGCTATCGCCTTGCAACTTGCAGAAAATGTAATTTCAGATCAGGAGGTAGAACCTCAAGGAAAGCAGCTGTCCATATCACCAAAAAGAGGAAGGAGAAGAAAGCATGGCGTATTGAAAGTAGTAACTCGGGGAGAAACCACATCTGAGAAGCTACCATCACCTAGTCCAGTTCAAAAGAGTAGAAGTAGAAAGGCCAGTCTGCCAGAAACATCTTTTAAACATGACATGCAACCAAATGAATCACAGCTATCGGAACAGAAGAGAATACAAAGAATAGGTACATCAGAATCAGTTTCTGATCAAGAAGGTGGTCTTATTGAATCATCACTTATTGAACCACCACGTCGTAAAAGAGGTAGACCAAGAAAAAGTTCTTTGAATGTTTCGGCAGAATCACAACTGGACTTGTCTCTGTTGTCTTCTCCAGATGCTGCATCCTCAGTCCATAAGCACAATACTAGGAGTGGGGCTATACATCTGTCTACAACCTCGGGATGTTCTCTAGAAACATCTATAATGGAAACCCCAAAGAGAAGATCCTCAAGAGTGACATCTCGAAGTGTAGAGAAAACAGATATAGAAAAGTCTAACCTAAAAGAATGTGTTATCCAGCCAAGTGAGGCAGTAGGTTCAGAAAAGAAGTCTGAAAACAGGCGGGCTAGGGTAACTAGTATTAGAAAGAAGACTAGGTTGCCTTCTGTCTCAGAGACAAGTAGAGAGGAAGAACATTTGCTGCTAGCAACCGATAATGAAGTGGAATCAGAGACTACAGATGTGGCCAGGCTGAGGCTTGGCAAAATAGAAGAAACTTTGACACACCATGCTAGTAGCATTAAGAGGACAAGGTTTACCCCAAAGAAAGTAAAACAGTCACTTTCCCTGGATATAAATGAAACCTTCTATTTTTCTCCTCCTCTTACTAAACTCACAGAAAAAACTAAAGGTACTTGAAATTTTGCTTCAGAAATTCTGTATAGGATAATCAAATTGTCTGCTCTGCATGAGGGTTGATGCAGGTCTAGAAAGAGTGCTGCATGATATCAGTTACATACATATAAAAATGTTTTCTGCTGAAAACAGATCATGCCTTTTCCAAATACAGTCCTGCAGGAAAGTAATTTATGGTGTGGCTAAAAGGACTTGGGGAGAGGAAATTCACAGAAATTGTGCAGGTAGTCCTTGACTTACACAGTTCACTTAATGACCTATGACCATTTTTCACAGTTATGACCGTTGCAGCATCTCTTATGGTGACATGATTTACATTCGGATGTTTGACAACTAACTTACATTTATGACAGTTGCAGTATCCCAGGGTCACCTTTTGCGACTTTCTGACAAGCAAAGTCAATGGGGAAATCAGAATCCCTTAACAATTGTTAATAACTGCAACTAATTTAATAACTGCAATGGTTCACTTAACTAATGTAGCAAGAAAAGTCGTAAACGGGGGCAAAATTCACTTAACAATTTTTTCACTTTGCAACATAAATTTTTGGCTCAATTGTGGTCATACGTTGAGGGCTACCTGTATTTGCTTCTTAAGCATATGCAGTGAATAAAAATGTGATTGTGATTGTTGATACATTTACTAATGGTAGAGATCCAGAATTCGAATAGAAAAATTACACAAACCTATGAAGAACCGTCGCACCAAAGACAGGCATGCTGTCTTGATTTTTTTCTTGTCAACATAATAATATCTGGTACAGAAAGTAGGGTGCTGATTTAAATAAATTTGGGATGGTGAAAAAATTAAATTGATCAAAAAGAGCCACCCAGTTAACAAATTCCAGATGTGATGTTTCCGGAACGGGAGGGGGGAAGAGTCCTAACCAAAACCTCCACACACCCCAAATTCAGTGTTAAGAAAAAAGGAAGGATTGAATTTAAGAGACTTTATGCCTCTTGATTCTTTTTGTCAGGTTTTGTTGTCTTTTCCATTGACCAACCCTCTTTTTTTTTTTTGTGAATGAAGAGAGAGGTAACCTGATGGGAGAGGGATAAACTGAAGGAAGAGTGCTTCTAAGCTAAGCTGAGAAAACATGAAGGCTAACGTTTTTCTGAAATATAAAATAGTTCTAAGAGCCTACAAAGCATCAGTGGTAGTTGGGGAGGGGGGAAATTAATCACTCCTCCCAGTATTAATTTTCTACTTAGGAAATATGGTTTGGCTTAATTTGCTGACAGACTACTCTTGATAGCAATAAGATGCCATCCTTTGGTTTTCAGTTCAAATGGGACCTATGCAAGAATGAGTTATAAAAAAAGTATTACAGTGTCCAGGGTTTAATTTTTTTCTGTTCCATTGAACAAATCCTGGGACAGCTAAATATGGACCCTTGTAGTTGGCTCACATGATAAACTGCTGGATGCAGGATTGTAGTTGAAGTTGTGTGCCTCAAATGTTTATTTCCAAAGTCAGTTTATGGTTTCTGCTTTTAGGTGAAAAAACAGTGACACCTGTTCAATTCAAAGGTGTAGATACAGATTTGGCTTCTCAGTTTGTGTTCTCACCCCCTGTTCTGAGGTCCAGGAAAAAACAGGTGTCCAGTATTTCAAGGATTGTGGAAGATCTGGTAAGTAATTTGGTCATTTCTTCTGTATATATTCAAATGTTCTTATATTTCTTGTTCAGTAGACAAACTTGATAACTAAATTCTGTTAACTTACTGCTCATTGTATCATTTTACTATAGCAGACCATTCATTGGATGTCTAGTTCCTAGCCCTCTAATATTCACTTTCAGTATGACAATAATTCCAAAGCACTATTTATGATTTTTCAATTTGCTAACAGTTGGTCATCTTCAACAAATAGTTGGAAGATATCTTTCATTTTGTTTATCTTGTATCACTAAGGGTCTTGTGGGATTTATCTATTTTGGATTTAAAGTAAACTTTTAAAAGCTGGGGGATAGAGACAATGCCTTCCTGTTTTGCCTTTTTAATATTATTTGTCCTTAGGAATTACCGGTTAAAGAAGAAAAGCATGCTGTTTCAGTAGAGACTTTAGAAAAGCAAAATATTAAAAGCAGAACTACAAGGTCAAAAACAACAAAAACAAGAAAGTATGTAATGATTTCTTTCCTAAAGTGTTGTTTAAAAAATGATTATGTCACGTTAAAACCTTTTAAGCTGCTAGAGACCACATACATTTTTTCCATGACAATCTATTCCTAACCTGTTATTTCAGTGGAACAGTCCTCACCATTATAATCGAGTCCATCCTCCTTGCTGTTTATTGTCCTCTTTTTTCTTTCTTGCCATCTTTTTCATAATTAGAATCTTTTCAAGAGAGCTGATGACTCTATATAATGTATCCAAAGAGGATAATTTGAACTTGATCATTTGTGACAAGAATGAATTCTGGATGATTTGATAAATAATCTTGGCTTTTTTGTTTGTTTTCTTGGCTTTTCACTGTATTCTCAGGAGTCTTCATTAACACCATAGATCAATATTCTTCCTATCCTGCTTCAAAAATAGTATATATGAAAAAAATATATTTCAAAATTAGTGTGTATGAAAGATGGCCCATTGATACATTTAATATTTACTTATTGCAGTGTGAATTCTGAACTTGATTTGTTACTGTGTTTTCAGATATACTTAAATTGTAAAATGCTCTCTTTTCTTACAGAATCTTAGGGAAAGAAAGTAGTTGGTCACCCCCAGCAATGGAAATCAAGTTCATTTCACCCTTTGCCACCCCTGCAGATGAAACCAAACAAAAGCAAGGAGATTCTGTGGACAAAACAGAAAAAGCTGTTCAAAAAACTGTGCGTAGGAAGGAGAAGAGACTGTCTAGCTACCCAAAGCCAGTTGTACGGAAGAAGATGCTATAACTGCTTTTAAAAATGTGTGATGTACACCAATATTTTTAAAGTCATCACATTTGTGTGGAATATTAAGAAAAAAAATCATCTAATTTGGAAGATAATTTATATAAATTATTGTAAATTTTCAGAGAACTAAAGATCTTCAATAAGTAACTCCGTATGGAGTGTGATTTCTTCAGTCAATGCAGTTTTCTATTTTATAATATACTTCGTACATTTATATAATATGTAAATAAATATTTTAGGAATGTTAAATAAAAATGTATACTTAATGATTATTGTCCACTACATTTTGGAAGAGAATAATATGGTTGCAGAATGCAAATGACCCAAAGGGGATTTTAATTACGACTTTCCACTGTTGATGCCTCTCTGATGGGAGACCAGCATTCTTTTTTTAAAAAAAGTTTGATCTTATACATTTTTTTAAAATTAAAATTTCACACTTTTAGAATTTTTAGAAAATACGTTGACCTCATGGGAATTAATACTAGGAGTTATCCATCATAAATAAAACCTTGTTCTCTTTATTCAACATGTATTTAATTGAAGAAGTCAGAATGTAAACCATTGTACTGAAGCTGTGCAATATTTTTTTGTATTTGTTTTAACTTGGGAAAGCTGCTCTTTGATTTAGAAATCAAAATCTCACCTCAAATGCTTTTTTTTTTTAACTTGATCAGCAGAAGGTTCTTAACATTCATGGTATTTATATTGTCACAAGTATTCAACAAGGGACAGCATTTCAGGGATTTCACCTACTTAAATTTAGTTCAAATTTGATATTTTGAGATGATGCATGTTTTATAGATTTTGTGGTTACTAGAGAAATGTTACCACAATTTTGCTAAAATAAAATTTGTCTGGAAATACTCTTCCGTAGTATTCGATCTATCATTGCAGCACAAAAAAGATGTAAAAAGGCTGAATTGAAATTATAGTTTAAGAGAAAAATAAAGCATAAATAATTCAAATAGAATTTTATGTAAGTTTACCAACATTCAGGTGTATATTTGGAAACCAATACACAGTAACAGTCAACCTAATCTAATGGAGCTCCGCTTAGAAATAATTTATCAGTTACCTTATACAGGTAACAAGTGAAGAGATCAATAATGTATTAGGTATAAAGCACCAGGTAGTTGTGCTCCAGACCATCTTTTAAAAATTTTTATCCTAGCAGTGTTCTGGATATAACTGGTGCCTGGATACTGTATTTTAATTCCTTGAAGAGTTTAAGATGCCAAACTCTGACCGTGTGAAAGTAGCAGTACGTGTCAGACCTTTTAACCAGGTTAGTTGTTCGTTTTGTGCAGTCTATTGTTTTTATGTCATTGGGTTATTTGTGTTGTAGAGAAGAGAGATGGACAAAAGGCAAAAAATGGGGAACTTGAGTAGAAATTTGGGTCTGGTAATGGCAGCAGCACTCAGAAAATAATGTGTTAAATGGGGAGACAAAGTGAAACTTGGTCATGATGTTTATACTACCCAAGTTAAATAGACTAACCCTTGCTGGTGGTACCAGGCCTAGCTTCACTTTTCAGGCATTTTTGCCTGAGTCGATAAATGCTTGATAGGTGGTTTCGTTACATTTGCAAATGTGTTCTGCCTTGGAAACTTTAGGCCCTTGAGGTGGAATACAATAAGCAGCTGTAAATCTGATTTTGATTGCCCATTTATTCCTAACAAAACTTTTAAAATAAAGTAAAATAACGGGTGTTATTTAATCAGACATTCAGCTGGCAAGCCCAGAGGTTCCACAGATGCTAGCAAGGATTTCAAGTTTAGAGACAATTCCCACACATGTGAGGAGAGCATTAAAAGCATGTTTTCTTTACCTGCTGTAATTTTTCTTATTCTAAAAGCAATAGAAATCTTCCGTTTAAGACAATATCCCACATAACCAGGGAAACTAAGAGTTTGTACTGGTTTTTACTATTGTATTTAAAGTTTTTAATAAAAACTATGTTTCAAAAAAATTAATCAGCTTCTTCCAAAACGCAAATATATATGCTATAGTCTAAACTGAAAAAAGATCAAATTAGCAATTTGAATTTTAATGGATTTAAACTGACTATAACTTCAACAGAGAGAGAAAGATGCAGGCAGCAGATGTGTGATTTCTATGAATTCCAGCACGACAAGCATACATGATCCTAAAAATCCAAGTCATGTAAAGTCCTTTACATTTGACCTGGCATATTGGTCACACAGTGGATTTTTAAAGGACAAAGATAGCAAGCTTGTTTCATCTGGACCAAACAGCAGATATGCTGGGCAGGTAAAAAGTACTTTAATATTTTCTATTGAGAAAAAAATATAAATATTCCATCATCGGTTGTGATGACAAAAATAGATTGCACAGACTAGCCACTAGGTAAGCCTGATAATCCACACGTCCAGTCATAGCAAAGTTTTAGTGCAAAAGTAAGTGATTGCAGTTATTTTTATACTTTGTGATTTAATCAAAAACCCTTTCCCTCTCTAACCATTAGAAGGAAATTTAAATTTAATTCAACCCTCAAACTGGTTTAAGTAAATTTTTCAGGTTGGGAATGTTGAAGCAGGTGGATTTTGGTTCTTCCAGCGCTTCCTACCATTTTATTATCAGCTTCCTAAGGCTGTGTTTTCCCAGCAGCTGTAGAAACTGAGAAACACGGAAGTGTAGGATCCAACTTCAAATTTTTCGTTTCATAATTGAGTTCCTCCTTAGTTGACAGAAGAGGTAAACCAGCCAATTCTAGGAGGAACAGAGTAGGTGGATATTAGATTGCAATCTAAATTGAATAAAAATATGAGTTTCCCAATTCAAGTCTTGTTAACATTCTTTTCTTGGACTGCCATGTTTAACATGTTCAAAGTCCTCATTGCCTAGAACATAGCCGTGCAATTTGGACATTAATATGGAAATTTGAGGATAGTTGAGATCCTTGGTATGCAGTGGCTCAGTGGCTAAGATGCTGAGCCTGTCAATCAAAAAGTCGGAGTTCAGCAGTTCTAATCCCTAGCACCATGTAACAGAATGAGCTCCTGTTACTTGTCCCAGCTTCTGCCAACCTAGCAGTTCGAAAGCACATAAAAAATGCAAGTAGAAAAATAGGGACCACCTTTGGTGGGAAGGTAACAGCGCTCTGTGCGCCTTCGGTGTTTAGTCATGCCAGCCACATGACCATGGAGACATCTTCAGACAGCGCTAGAGCCAGAAATGACTAGCATGCATGTGCGGGGGAACCTTTACCTTTACCTATGGAAATTTGAGGATAATTGAGATCCTTGGTACAAGAAGACCAGCTGCCATTATTCCCTCCTCTGCTGCTTATCTGGAAAAAAAATTGTGATCGGTGATGTAAATTTTGTATTTCATTATACATTTTTCATTTATCTTTTCCTTAGCCAGTGCTATAAATGCTATCAAGAGTTAAAAGGGTGAGACAGCGTCTTAATGATGACCTAAGGCATTTTTGGAAAACCATCCAGAACTCTTTGGGACCTGAAAGCTAATATCGGGCGGGGGGGAGGTGCCCACATCTCCACTCTCAAGAAGTTACCTTTGTTTGGGTATGCTAGAATTTCCTTAACTGGATGTATTTTTCTTGAATGTCTGATCAGACATTTTGAGGTATCACCCAGATCAAGATATATGATTCATGGTGGTTATCCAACCAACATCGCTATCATTTGTGCAGTTTAATTAAATCTGATAAAACTCAATGTTCTATCATTATAGAGGGACATTTTTCATGACCTTGGTGAGGGAATTCTGGACAATGCTTGGCAAGGTTATAATGCCACTCTTCTGGCTTATGGTCAGACCGGCTCAGGGAAGAGCTACTCAATGATAGGCCATGGTGCAAACAGAGGCATAATTCCAGTCATATGTGAAGAACTGTTTAAAACGATTCAAAATCAAGACACAAACAAACAATATCAGGTATGTTCAAAACCTGAACTATGTATTGCAACATAGCTAACCTATGACCCGTTGACAAAAATATTTACGTATATTGAGATACTGGTTTATTTTTTTTATCATAAATGGACATGATATCCCACCACTGGAAGACCTGAAGGAATTGGTTGGGGACATATTACCACAGGAAAAATCTATAATTGCTAATATTGATGAAAGAAAAGAATAGAATAGAATAGAATAGAATAGAATAGAATAGAATAGAATAGAATAGAATAGAATAGAATAGAATTATTTATTCACCAAGTGTGATTGGACACACAAGGAATTTGTCTTGGTGCATAATCAGACTAAGATATAAACACGTAGTCAGAAATAAGATTTTTGAGGGACAAAAAACAAGGTTATTTATTGTGAAAATTGTATATATAAAAATATTTCGGATCATCCCCATTAATTTCTATTGTATCAATAAGGGTCCATCTCTGACTGTTTTTAAGAAAAAGTGTTTTCCATTTGAAGAGGAAATTATGGGTAATGCTGTACAAGTACTTTTTTTTTGAGGTAGACACATTCATAATAAAAAAATAAAAATCTATGTGATGACAGCCTTTGGATGACGAGAGAGAGAGAGAGGGAGAGAGAGTTAATATTTTAAATCTTAAATTTAAACAGCTACTTTCCAAGCAAGAGGGAACTTGGATAAAATACAACTACAGAATAGAAGCTAGGTGTATACAATAATACAGAACTCTGTAGAATATATACAGTAGCATTTTTCTAACTCTAGTTAAATACTTAATAATATAACTAATAATTAATCTTGTGGTATCTTTTCCATTTTCCCTTTTATAGATTACATTTAGTATGCTGGAAATTTACAATGAACAGGTAATTGTACTCAGATGACATTTAGCCTTTTTTCTTTTTCTTTTTGTGACATATTTTAATAGCTTCCTATGGGAAGTAGCATTGCTAGACGCTAAGAATCTGAATTTTTCTCAGAGGATCTTTATAACAATTCAGAAACAGAATTGATGCTTATACCAAAGTAACTGACCTCACAACTCACCTCAATCCTCAATGGCTAACCTGTCAGTGCAAAAAAATATTCTGAAAATCTAGGCAAATGTGAACCTCCTAATACCCCCTCTTCTACCCAGCTAGACTGTCTTAGCATTGGTCTTAGCCTACACAGGTTAATTCCCTTCAGATTGTACAAAAATAAAAGGAAGGTACTATCAACAACATAGAGTTGAGTAAGTCGTGTGCCAATCCTGAGACAATAGCATAGCTAAGTATCTGGGCAATCTTTAACACAAGAAAGGTTTTATGAGAAATTTCCTTACAAAACCAATGAAGTCCACCCTACAGATTGTGAAAAGGAGTTTATTGGGAAAGAGGAAAAAGGAAACACGAAGGAAAGAAGCTGCCATAAAATTCCACTCTATGCAGCAAGCCTAATTAAAACAGGTCACTTACCAGGTTACTGAATATGAATATGCTAATTTCAACATTTCAACATATGTTCACTTGGAAAAAATATTATTTGGAGATCCCTTTTGGATGGTCTTAAGCAAACTCTTCTTCTGCTCTGTGCATGCATTTGTAGGTTGATAGAATGTGGGGGATTCTCTAAGTGAAAGCCAATTTTATTCGGGAAATTTATACTTTCCTTTGCCCAATCAAGAACAATGCTTGATCTATAATGTACTGGTTTTAGCCAACAAATCAGAAATGGTCTAGGGCATGGGTGTCAAACTCATGTTGTCACGGGGGCGTCACATGACAAATTGCGACTTTTCCCCTTCGCTAAACCGGGCATGGGCATGGCGAGCGTGTGACGCATCCAGCCTGCGGGCCGCAAGTTTGACAGCCCTGGTCTAGGGATTAATACACCATCCTACTGATTCTTGGTGGAATTATCAAGGAGCAGTCTGATTTATAAGTGTACACTGTGAAAGGTTCTCTGGGCAGCTACTGTACACAAATCAAATCAAATAAAAAATATTGAGTATAAGAGAAAACTGTAAACATATTACACTCCAGTCAAGACAGCCTTGAAGAATTCAAGAATCAACATGTTGCAGATGGAGGGTTAAAATACAAAACTTAACATGCCAAATAGGGGCAGTTAGAGAGGGGAGAATTGACTCTCTTCTCCAACTTACTTTCTTCAAGTGTTACTATTTTAGAGTCCCTTATATGTAATTAAAATAATTTTCTTTGATATATGAACCAAATGATCTGAACCATTGCTACCAGTTATTTATTTTGCATGTTTAAAACAACATAAATGTTCAAGGACCCTCACAAAGTGATCCGTATATCTTTAGGCAGTCTTAGAATTCCCAAGGGGTTGGAAAACTCTAGTATATCTGAATCAATCAATTAAAAAGGGTTGGGAATTCCAGTATATCTGAAAGATATACTGGTTGAGAATGCTGACTTGGAGGACTTCCGGGTTGCTGTTTGCCGCTGCCAGACGTTCCTTTGGGATCGTCAGCTTCCATCGCCTGTTAGAGCCGCCTTCACAACGGAATGGCGGCTCGAAAAAACTCCGTTTCCATGAGGAAACGGAGATAGAGCCGGCAGGGGTGGGTAGAACTCTCTGCGGAGTCCCAAAAGTTTTTTTTTTACTTTTGGGACGGAGCGGATGAGATGCCCCGTATCCCCAGCCGCCGCTCCGGGCTTTGGGAGACCTCTGCTGATGCAGAGCCAGGCGTCAAAAGCAAGCCTGCAAATTTAACAGACTACTCAAAGAAAATGTGAGCTGGACCTGTAATATTGAACTGCAAGTATTTTACTGATTTTTTTTTTAAAAAAAAATTACTTAAGAGAGAGGAGGAAAAGAAAGAGGAAAAAAAAAAGAAGCCTTTTAAAATGGCGTTGGCTGGAGGAGAGGCTGAAAGGGAAGTCTTTCCGTTTTCTATTACTACAATGTAGCGGAATAAATACCACTGGCTACATTTGTAGACAAAACTTTGCTCCTGTGTCTTTTTCTCTTTTTTTTTCCCTTGGAGACCTGATATTGTTGTTGATTGGAAAGAAGTCCCTTTTTTTTTTCTTTCTTCCTTTTTTTTTAACAAAGCCTGCCTGGGCGGAAACATGGCACTGAGACTCATAAAGTCAGATAAACAAGAGGGGGGGGGATCCCCCCACCAACAACTTAAAGGAACAAGTCTTAATTCTTCAGTCTCAGAAACCTGACTTTAATATAATAGAATTTTTTATAGAGGAGATTGAAAGAAGGGAGGAGATCGTGAATCAGCAATTTGAAAAATTTAAGCAGGAAATTAAAGAATTGGTGAAATCTAAGTTTGATTTTTTGGAGAAAAAACTCTCAAAAGTGGTTAATGGTTTTACAGGATTTATGAAACAGTTGGACGCAAATACTAATGTACTAGAGTCTAAAATGGAAGAAATTCAAGATAAATTGGACAATAGAATTCAAAAAATTGAAAATGATTTGACAAACACTCAGGATAATAGCTTAGAAGAAAAACCTAAAATGGATGCTGATCAAAAGTATGGTAATGCAGAAAATCTGCAACAGAAGATTGAAAAAGAGATTTTAATGGTACAATATAATTTTACAGAATATGCGATAAGATTAAGAGGTTTGCAGGAAAATAATAGAGATGATTTAAGGAAAATATCTTCTGAATTTCTAGCTGGGATTCTAAAGGTTCAACCTGACGAAGTGTTTTGTAGGATCGACAGAGTTTATCGAATCAACTCCTGGATTGCTAAGCAAAGGCAATGGCCTAGAGATGTGGTGATTTATTTTACAGATAAGGAGATTAGGAATAATATCATTCAAAACTCCTTCAATTCTAATTTGCAATTGTATGGAAGAAAGATTTGGATTTACAAGGAACTTCCACCTAAGATATTGATGGAAAGGAAGAAATTTGGTTTTCTGGTGAATGAGTTAAAAAAGAGAAATATCTCCTACAGGTGGGACGCCCCAGTGGGTATTATATTTAGATACCAAGGAGAAAGATATCAGCTAAATACTGTTGAAAGAGCGGAAGAATTTTATCAAAATAGGTTGAAAATGAACTTAACATCTCCAGGTATAATACAGGATAAGCAGAAGGAGCCGGAAATAAAGGTAAAATATCGAATTACAGAGACTGTACCAGATGAATTGCCTTTGGATTTATTGGATACCCCAGCTGGACTATCTACAAATTTGAGAGAAGAGGCATCTAATCCTAATGTGATGACTTATCAAGGCAAGGATAAACATGGAAACCAATTAGGGGATATACAAGGGATAAAAAAGAAATATGAGATACAAAAGCAAAACCAACAAGACCAATCTACAAAGCAGAATAAAAACCGACCAGATGATACACACTTTATAGAAAGGGAACCAGGATGGAAACCAAACCCACAAAAAGAAAAGAAAAAAAGAAATAGGTGGCATAAAAACAGAAATTTCTAATCAGGCAACAGTGAAGCCAGTGATTTTAAAATATGAACGATTATGTGTAAACACAGAAGAGGCGACGTATTGGTTAATATCATCCTGAGGTTTGTGGCAGATCTCTGCATGGCCGTAATCTGGGGACGTGAAACGAGCCTTAAAATGATGGATTTGAATTATCCATTTTGGAATTTCTTTTTGTGTTGATAAACATATTATATTATCTTGAATCATAAGGCAAGAGAATTATGCTGGGGCATGCAGAAGATCGGGTTGTTACCCACTACGATGATGGGAATTAATAATCCTGATGAAACCCACAATTATTACTATATGGAATATAATTATAATGTCACTCGGGTGGTTGTTTTTACTTTTATACATATAAGAAGATATTTACTACTGATGGGGGCAGATATGATTGAAGATCCTGAATAAACTGTTGCACCAGTAAGCTATGTTACCCGATTATGGATGTTGGTTCTACCAATCCAGTGGAAAGACCTCAAAGAAGATACTATATGGATTATAAATTTAAAGTCATTGTCTTTTCTTTTTTTTTATTTAGATATAATGGAAAATATAGACATATATTTTTAAGAAGTGTGGGCAGTGAATCAAAGATGTTAAGAAATGTTGTGTATGGCAATTTTGCATGATAGTGGGTGAATAAGCTATTTAGTAGATTGATTAGTCTAAGAAAAGGGATTTTTAAGTGTTATATTTAGGGGAGTGGAGGAAATGGATAGAGTGGAATAAATGTTAAACTAGATTTTATGGGGAAGGCCGCTTTGGAATGTTATAGTAATATATATAGAAGATTAAATGTTAAAGTAGGACTTATCGTATAGTTTTAAAGTGGAGAAGTTATTTTATAATGTCATAGTATAATGTCTTTTTTTTTTCCTTTCTTTTCTCTTTTTTGATATGTATGGATAAAGGGGGATGTTATAATATTAATAATATTTTTAGTAAGTAAAGGTCAATATCTAGAGGAGGGAGTAAGTAATCTGTTATGAATTAGGTTTTTTTTTTGTTATGAAGAAGTCACAGGGGGGGATGGGTGGGGAGGGGGGGTTAGGGAGGGGGAGGGAGAGGGGGGAAAAAAGGGGGAAAAATTTGTATTTGAAAACTTTTTCAATAAAAAAGAGAATGCTGACTTGAATATAGCTGCACAGTCATGTGCACCCAACAGAAGGAAATATATGGGCCTTATAACCATTGAAAATGTTAAGACATCTTTTACATTTCTCTGTAATTCTATTTAATCAACCCTGTTCTCTTACAAATACATCTTTACATTTTAAGAATTCCCTTCTCCACTGAAATGGCAGCCTATTTTTTTCCTGTTTTAAAATAAACTTTATCTGCCCTTCCAGGTAATAGATTTGCTGTCTAAAACTAAAAAATATGGTGGACTTAAAGTTAGAGAAGACCAGCAGCAAGGCTTCTATGTGGATGGTTTGAAACTGGTGCCTTGTGACAGTTATGCTCAAATTGAGAGGCTCATGGAGCAAGGCACCAAAATAAGGACCACAGCTTCAACCAGCATGAATACCACCAGCAGCAGGTCTCATATGGTCATCACCATTCATTTTAAACAGGTACAGGAAAGCCACAGTTGCAGACAATAGCCAAATATGGCATGCATACGCAACAAATTAGGCTCTTACTAGGCTCTTACCGTGGAGTTTCTGATTCCAGATAATTACAGCTATTTTGAGAAAACATTTGCCTGTTCTGAAAGTCGGTGGAAAATGTATGTATTTTCATACCGTTTTCTTAACCCATGGAAATTTGACCTGTAGTATGGATTTGTGTAAGTCTTATGTTAAATTTGAAAGTGGTGTCTGAGTGGTGAGTTGAGCCACATAAGCTGACTTCTAAACCCTGAATCCAAATTAATGACATACTATTACTATGTTCACATAATAGTGGCTGGTTTCCCACAACATGTTGACCATCATTATTTGTTGTATGTATGAACTTATTTTTGTTTTATGTTTAATCTTTGATAATATCAGCCTGTTGTATATTTTGATAGATATACTGAATACAGCAACGTCTCTTACATCAGAGGTCGACCCCGAGGCCCCTCATATGTGGGGTGCCACAAGGGTCGGTCCTCTCGCCCCTATTGTTCAACATTTATGTAAAGCCGCTGGGCGAGATCATCCGTGGTTTTGGGGTGAAGTACCATCAGTACGCTGATGACACCCAGCTGTACATCTCCACCCCGGACCACCCCAACAATGCCCTTGAAGTGATGTCCCGGTGTCTGGAGGCCGTGCGGATCTGGATGGGGAGGAACAGGCTCAGGCTCAACCCATCCAAGACCAAGTGGCTGTGGTTTCCAATGTCCCGATATAGTCAGTTGATGCCATCACTGACTATTGGGGGTGAATCACTGGCCCCCACGGAGAGGGCTCGCAACTTGGGTGTCCTCCTGGATCACGGCTGTCTTTAGAAGAGCACTTGACGGCTGTGACCGGGAGGATTTTTCATCAGGTTCGTCTGATTCGCCAGTTGCGTCCCTTTCTGGATCGGGACTCCCTACACACAGTCACTCATGCCCTCGTCACTTCCCGCCTGGACTACTGTAATGCTCTCTACATGGGGCTCCCCTTGAGGAGCACCTGGAGGCTCCAACTGGCGCAGAGTGCAGCCGTGCAGGTGGTTATGGGAGCAACGTGGCGCTCCCATGTAACACCTCTCCTGCGCGAGCTGCACTGGCTCCCGGTGGTCTTCCGGGTGCGCTTCAAGGTTCTGGTCACCACCTTTAGAGCGCTCCATGGCTTAGGACCTGGTTATTTATGGAACCGCCTACTACCACAAACAGCCTCCCACCAGCCGGTACACTCTCATAGAGAGGGGCTCCTCCAGGTGTCGTCAGCCGACTGGCGGCCCCCAGTGGGAGGGCCTTCTCTGTGGGGGCACCCACTATCTGGAACGAGCTCCCCCAAGAGATATGGAGGATCCCGGATCTGCGCACTTTCCGCTGTGCTCTTAAGACTCTCCTATTCCAGCAAGCCGGCCTGGCCTAATTTTCTCCCCTGTTTTAAAATTCTTTTAAATAGAAATTTTAATCTGTTTTAAATTATTGGGATTTTTAATTGTTTCGGGCTAAATTATTTAATCTGGTTTTAATTATGTTTCTAACTTTTGTATCTATGTATTTTATTTTGTGCCTGTTCACGACCCTGAGTCCTTCGGGAGTAGGGCGGTATATAAATTTAATAAAAAAAAGAAAACAAAAAAAAAATATCAATAAGGGAATGAGAACTTAAAGGCATTTCTGAAATACCTGTTCAACTCTGCCCACTTCCTGTCTCAATATTATTTCCTGCAGATTTTTCTGAAAGATGAAATCACAAAACAGTCCATTATAAATCTAGTGGACTTGGCAGGGAGTGAAAGGCAAAGGTCCTCCGGATCAGAAGGCGACAGACTAAAAGAAGGAACACGTGTAAATCTGAGTTTAACCACTTTGGGAAATGTGATCAGGTACAGAACAACTTAAGGGTTGCAATTATTGGATTCCCCTGCTGCATTTTTGTTGTCCATCCAGAATCACCTTCTGGTGGGAAAAGCAACCAACACTCACTGTCAGCCTGTGGTAGCCTAGGCTCAGTTTACAGCTGGCACAGCCTTAGCCATCACCGATCAAGCTATGGGTCTAGTGTTCTTCTGAAAAAACTTCCTTAAACATGTGTTTTGTCTTGTATTCTTTTTTAATACATGGCATAGAGGGACAGGCTGCAGCAGCCAACGGGGGTTGGGCATATCCCAGTCCCTGATCATGTCTCCCCAATTTTGTCCACAAGGCATTGCACATCATTCAAACAAAGTTGTGTTGGGAGAAGAGGAAACATGTCACTTTAAAATTGAATAAATATGCATTTAAGTTACATCCACGGTGGGCCAGAGAGGTCTTAAAAGTGATATCAGTTTATCTCCTTTAAAAATGGTTAATATTTCCTGTGATTAACAGATGTGAGGATGAACCCCATGTCTTGAACATTACAATACAGAAGTATAATTTTATCTCTCAATTGATAATATAATAATATTAATATACTATTATTTTTTGTTGCCTAGCCTCTTTGGAGGGCCAGGGGTGGAGGGAGTCAAGACATTGTCCTCTCCCATCTGTAATCCTTCTATTGATGCTTCTTTTTCTATTTATTGAAAAAAAATATCTAAAGTAGGGGTGTCCAACCTTGGCAACTTGGAGAGTTCAACTCCCAGAATTCCATGCTGCCTGGGGAATTCTGGGAGTTGAAGTCCACAAGACTTTAAATTGCCAAGATTGGACATCCTTGCTCTAAAGAGTACAATAAAATCTACTAAATCTACTATTAAAATCTAGTAAATCTACTACTACTAAAATCAGAGTACAATATTTTTCAATCAGATAATGCCTGTCTACTCATATGACCAGTGAATGTCATTGAGTACTGTACAAAAACACTTGGTCTGGCTTTATGTCCCCTTAATCTTCAATTGCATTTTTTTTACAAAAAAATCTGATTGCCTTTTCCCATCTTCCATCCTCCTTTTAGTGCTCTGTCTGAAGCTGCCATGGGAAAGAAAGTGTTGCATGTCCCATACAGAGATTCAGTTCTTACCAAACTTTTGCAATCTGCATTGGGAGGAAACAGTAGAACTATAATGGTAATATGTTATTCCACATACCCTGTCCTGTGGAGGTGGAAAATTGTGTGTATGGAGTGGAGGACATTTACATTCTTCCTATCTCAAACCATGTTTGTTTCCTGCTGATTCCATTAAGGCATCCACATGGTTTTCTTTAGCGACAGTGCAGAAATGCCTAGCATTGCTGCCTTTGTTTTACTTCCCAGCCATGCTATTTCCTACTGGTACTAGCCAGGATTGGCTATCATGAGTTTTTCAAACTCATCTGTTTATATACATTATCTGCTTACTAAAGTAGCTCATTAAAACATAATATCAGACATAAAGGGGGGGAGAAATTGCTTCCTTCTATCAACTAAGGTTGTAAAGTCCTACTGAAATAATCCTGAACGTTTCCCTCTCAGTAAAGTATTGTTTATTTGTATACCACCTTTATTATTTTTACAAATTACTCAGGGCAATGAATATATCCACTACACCTTCCTCCTATTTTCCTCCACAACATACATGATATATTATAACAAGCTCCTTGTACGCTTCCATGTGTTTATAATTGATTAGATCAGATATCCACAGCCCAAAGATCATACAAGGCAGAACCAAGTCAAAACTTATATTAATATTTAGGGATTATTGATTAAAAGTAATTGCCTGTAAAGTAAGGCACACTTGTAAAATTAATTCCCACACCGGTAAATGAAAACCCAAAGCATTATCTAATACCCAAGTTTACAAATGCAAGAACAAAGGAAGCTGCTTGTGCTCCAAAAGCATCATGGTAGGTAGAAGATAGTGGTTATCACACAAGAATGAATATACACAATAGTCTCACACAAGAAGGAATATACAGCTGCAAGGCATTCTATTTGGACTTCCTCTTCTACCATTCTTTTATGCTTTTCTCAGAAGTACTAGTAGCAATATAAGCATATGCACCTGGAAACAAAACCAAAGCTAAAACTTTTAACAGAACAAAATGCCAAAACTCCTGGAGGAGTCAACAAGAAACTCCAGTCAATCCTACCTTATTTAACTTTTCAGCAGCTTCTTGGGGCTTTCTTGGGCGACTGATTGCCAATCATCAAAACGTATAAACAAATGCCCACTTACTCTGTAGTAACTCCCACTGAATCCAGGCCTCTGATGCTTGCATACTGAAAGTAGGCATCAGCTACTGCAGTGGTAGGCAAACTTGGCTCTTTCACACCTGTGGACTTCAACTCCCAGAATTCCTAAGACAGCGGTCTTAGGAATTCTGGGAGTTGAAGTCCACAGGGTGTGAAAGAGCCAAGTTTGCCTATCACTGGGCTATTGCTAAACTGGTTATTGCTCTGTTTAAACCAGTTTACTCTTTCTAAGCTGTCGCGTAGACACAATTCTTGAAATATAGAACTGGTAAACAGGTCAGGAGAGAACTTTGCTTTGGGCTACAAATACAGTGAAGTACTGTTCCAATGAAATGCATGGCTGTTTACTTTAGAGAACTCCCATTAGTTCAGTGATTCTTACTCCCAGATAGTTATGAGAAAACCAGTCAGCATGCTGGCCTCTGTCTCTTCTCCTTCCTCTCCAGGTGTTGAGAATGAATCTCTCTAGCCAGGGAGATTTCCCACCACCTGCAGCTCCTAATTGTGTGTGTGTATACTCATTTAAGTGGAAGAGGTGTACTCTGGTTAGAAGATATACTCTGGTGTACTCTGTGGTTAGAAGAGGTTGTCTATTAGCTTACAGTGCAGGGCTCTTTTTGGAGTTCCTCCCCACCACCTCAGTTTTAGCAACTTTGCATTAACATTGCGCATATTTGTTTGCTTTCAAATCATATGAGCTACTTAAATTAATTTCTATCCCATATCACAGGTGTGCAGTAATTTCAAAGGGAAGGGAATTTTCTTTTAGGTGAATTGGTGTGCTTCCCATCAGCACCTAAGTAAAACATACACTGTTTTGTTCTTCATAACAACTTTCTGGTTTAATGTTTCTAATGCTAAAATAATGTGCTCTTTGAGATGCTGGGCTCAGGTTCAAGTCAGCACTCAGTCACGGAATTCACTGGATGATTTGGGCCCATCAGTGGTCCAAAGTTTCTTTACAGGATTGTTGTCATTGAGATAAAGTTAAGGTTTGTTGTCAGGATTGTTGTCATTGAGATAAAGTTAAGCCTTTGTAAGCTCTCAAAGAGTATATGGGCTTTAAAGGCAAAAAAAAAAAAAAACCCAATAGTTTAAAAGGAGCCCTCAAGAAAGTTGGAAAAAGCAAAGAATAAAAGTGTGTTAGCATTGTCCAAGACTCAGTCTTTGGTGACAATATGAAAAAAAAAAATCATTTCATCTAGCATCCATAGCAATTGGAGGTCACTCAAGTCAGTGGTGGAATTCAATTTTTTTTACTACCGGTTCTATGGGCGTGGCTTGGTGGGCGTGGCAGGGGAAGGATACTGCAAAATCTCCAGTCCCTCCCCACTCTGGGGCTAGCCAGAGGTGGTATTTGCCAGTTCTCTGAACTACTCACAATTTCTGCTACCGGTTCTCCAGAACCTGTCAGTACCTGCTGAATAGTACCCCTGACTCAAGTCATCTCTTTGATCCCATCTATCCTCCTAATCCTTGACGTTCCCTCCTATGTCCTTGTCCTTGCCAAGCATTTTGTTCCTATTCAGTCATCCACTCAAATACAGGTAGTGTGAAATACAGTTTGTCCTTGACTTGTGACCTCAACTGAGCCCAAAATTTCTGTTGCTGAGACAGTTGGTAAGTGAGTTTTGCCATATTTTATGACCTTTATGACCTTTCTTGCCACAGTTGTTACTGCAGTTGTTGAGTTAGCAACATGGTTTTTAAGTGAATTTGGCTTCCCCATTGATTTTGCTTATCGGAAGGTCGCAAAAGGTGATCACATGACCCCAGGACACTGCAATTGTCATAAATGTGAGTCAGTTGCTGAGCATCTGAATTTTGAGCACATGGTGATGCTGCAAAGCTTGTAAGTGCGAAAAATAGCCATAAGTCACTTTTTCAGGGCATTGTAACTTTGAATAGTCACTAAACAAATGGTTGTGAGTCGAGGACTATCTGTATGCAAGTTTCTGATCAAGGGAGCAATCGTAATTTATTTCATCTAAGACTAATTGTTTAATTCTTCATAGATTTTTATCTACTCTTGTGGCTGGGGAATTCTGAGTGTTAAAATCCACAAGTCTTAAAGTTGCCACAGTTGGACTTGCCTGAACTAGAGTATGCATACAGTTGTGGCAGGATATGAATGACATGAGATAGAGAGAGAGAGAGAGAGAGAGAGAGAGACAGACAGACAGACAAACAGACAGACAGACAGACAGAGACAGACAGAGACAGAGACAGAGACAGAGACAGAGACAGAGACGGATGATGGATGATGGATGATGGATGATGGATGATAAATGATATGTAGATTAAATTAGATTTGGAGCTGGAAAAATCTGAATACTCACTAGAAAGCTGCAAAGGATTCAAAAAAATAAAAAACCCCATCAACTGGGTTTTTGCAGTTCCAAGGTTGAATTAGGGGTTAGGATTTGACCATAAAAAGTGCTAAAATCACAAAATATTAAGGGCTTAGAACAGCAATTTCCAACCTTTGCAGCTTGGCAGCCTGGCTGTGGGGGGAGAGGGGAACTGGGCAGCATAGCCCTTGCACAAGTGGTGGGCATATGTGCACAGCTCGACTTGCACGAGCGACGGGTGTGAGTTCCCCCAGGGCCACCGCTCACGCAAATTGAGCTGCGTGTGCGCCCGCTCCAACTGTCCACTCACATGGCCCAATTCCAAATAGGCCGTGGTCGGGGGGGGGGGTTGGGGACCCCTGCTTAGAAAGTTTGCTTGCCTTTTTTATTTACATTAAAATGTTGCACTATCAAAGATTTTGACTTCTGTTTCCACAGTGGACCAATATTTCAATCTGTGTCTTTTCCACAAATAATGTTTGGGTAGCATTTCTCCAGGGGTAGCCATGACACTGCCAGTTAGCAATTTCTATTCTGTGCGTAACATTCATAGCAATAACAAATAAAATATGTTCCATGAAAATGTATTCACATTTAATTTGTTTATATATTTCTAGATTGCAGCAATTAGTCCAGCAGACATATGCTATGATGAGACATTGTCAACTTTGCGGTACGCTGAAAGGTAGATTGATTTCACATCCTGTAAAATGAATGGGTAGATTAGAATCCAATTTAAGACAAGGAATTAACTATTGATAAACTGTTATTTGACAGCTGGTAAGGTAGAAACTGGAAGACCATGAGTTCAAGTCTCGCCTTAGGCACAAAGTCACACTCTCCCAGCCCTAGAAAGAAGACAATGGCAAATCATTTCTGAAAAACCTTGCCAAGAAAACTGCAGGGACTTGTCAGGGTGGTCTCTGAGAATTGGACATGATTGAATAGAAGAAAAAAAACCTGTTATTTATGCCACATGCAATTATGCAGAGTATCTGGTATATTGTTATCACTCATAAGATTTACTTCTGAGTTAGGAAATATCCATTTTTAATTGACTGTATTTTTCACACGATAAGACATACTTTCCCCCCCAAAAAAGTGGGTGGAAATGTCTGTGCATCCTATAAAGCAAATATTGCTTTATATTTGGGGGCGGGTGTTGGTACAGTGTCACCGCCGCCTGTCACCTCTGCCACCTGTCACCTCTGCCGCCATTTGCTGCCACCAGGGAATGCTGGAGCCTTCACGGTTGAGCAGCTGATTGGTGGTCGGATCAGCCTCCCAGAATACCACCAATAGCTGTTCTAGGCAGTAGGGATCGCCACCACCACCGTTCATTGATTCCACTAATTGCCGCCAATTGCCGCCGTCCTTTGTCGCCAATCACTGCCACTGAATGGCAGCAGCGGCATTCGGCATCTGCGAATGGCGTTGATTCCCACCGCCTCGAACAGCTGATTGACGGTATTCCAGGAGGCTGATCCAACTGCCAATCAGCTGCTCGGCAGCAAAGACTCCAGCATTCCCCAGCGGCGGCAGCAGCTCAGCTCAGTTGACTGGTGGTGGGTGCAATGGAGCAGAGCCCTGATGAGACACATGCTGGAGCTGTGATAACATGCTGAAACTGACCAGGCTGTTTGCTGTTTCCTGCAAGGACACTAGCCAGATGTATACTGGATATATGCTGGGAGACAGAGGCAGTTTTTTTTTTCCTTGTTTTTTCCTCTAAAGCTAATGTGCATCTTATAGTCCGGAGTGTTTTATAGTCTGAAAAATACGATACTTTATTACACCAGATCAGGCTAAGTCTAATAAAAAATTTGGGAAATAAATAATAACACAAAATATATGATTGCCAAATTAAAGATGTAAAAAAGAAAAAAAATAAGCATGGACAAAACAGACTGATATATTTTCTCAGGAATCTGAAGATTTGGACATACCTGTTCATCGTAACTGTGAAAAATGCCTCCAATATTTTAATTTTGAAAACTTTGTAGATTTTTCTGATGTCTTCCCCCTTCATACATGCAACTTCAACCTTCCCCAACCTTTCAAAATGTTTGAAAGATCTTTTGGACTAGAATTGTTGGTGATGCCTGGTCTGCAAAAAATCTAGTAATTTTGGTTCCTCTTTGTTGGCATGTAGCAGTTATCCAAATTTTTGTAGATCAGATCTGAAAGCCCAGTATCAATATTTACTTGGATTCTTTACTTCTTCAATTCAGTACAGTAATTTGTATTTTTTTTTCTGTTTCATTTCACCTAAAAGAACGAAAAAAATAAAAAACCAAGCCGTGATAAATTCAGGAACAACAGCAAAACTGATACATGATCTCAAGATGGAAAATTGTAATTTGTTGTACAGATTGTCCAGCCTTTGGAATTCTGGCAAAACAGTAGTAGATGAAACAAGTATGTATTTTGCAGCAAAAATACCATAATTACTGGATTCTAGACCCTTTCCTGTGTTTTCTGTTGTCTGGAAGATTTCACACAATGGAGATGGCCTAGATTCAGGGGTGAAATCTAAAAATTTTTGCTACCAGTTCTGTGGGCGTGGCTTAATTAATTAGGCGTGGCTTGGTGGTAAGGTGACTAGGAGGGCGTGGCTTGGTGGCAAGGTGGGCGTGGCCAAGTCAATGTCATTTCTTTGCCCTTTTTTAACCTACAAAACACAACACAACACAACTGGCTCACCCACAATATAAAAGCAGCTGTGCTAGACCCAAAATGGCCCCTGGAACAAGCAGGAACTTCACACAGCCACAAAAAGCCCAAAAAACCAACTTTCACACTTCACACACACACACAACACAACACAACTGGCTCACCCACAATGTAAAAGCAGCTGTGCTAGACCCAAAATGGCCCCTGCAACAAGCAGGAACCTCACACAGCCACAAAAAGCCCAAAAAACCAACTTTCACACTTTACACACACACAACACAACACAACTGGCTCACCCACAATGTAAAAGCAGCTGTGCTAGACCCAAAATGGCCCCTGCAACAAGCAGGAACTTCACACAGCCACAAAAAGCCAAAAAAACCAACTTTCACACTTTACACACACACAACACAACACAACACAACACAACTGGCTCACCCACAATGTAAAAGCAACTGTGCTAGACCCAAAATGGTCCCTGCAACAAGCAGGAACTTCACACAGCCACAAAAAGCCCAAAAAACCAACTTTCACACTTTACACACACACAACACAACACAACACAACACAACTGGCTCACCCACAATGTAAAAGCAGCTGTGCTAGACCCAAAATGGCCCCTGCAACAAGCAGGAACTTCACACAGCCACAAAAAGCCCAAAAAACCAAGTTTCACACTTTACACACACAAAATTCCACATACAGCTTTGTGAGATTTTGTGTGTTTGTGTAGTTAGAGTGAAACACTACAGAAACACATAAAATCTCAGAAAGCTGCACAAATATTATTTTATTTTAATTTATTTTTATTTTTATATAAAAGCAACTAAATTTAAAACTTCCTAAACTTTAAATGGCTAGGTCTAAAAAAAGAACAACTAAAAAAAACCCCACTTAAGTATTTTTTTAAAGCTCCCAAAGGGGAAAAAAACTTACCCAATAGAACAGGGGTCTCTAACCTTGGCAACTTTAAGACTTGTGGACTTCAACTCCCAGAATTCCTCAGTCAGCAAAGCAGGCAGAAAGAGCTGCTCACCAATGAGCTTGATTGCAGGCAGGGAGATTCAGTTGCTTGCTGATGCAATCAATTGCAAAGGATTGCAGGGAGCAAGCGAAGCAAGGCAGGCGTTGCGACCAGCAGCTAAGGTAAACAAGCTGGAGGCAGGAGGGGGGGCGGAGGGATTTTTGCTACCAGTTCTCCGAACTGCCTGCTGCCATCGCTACCTACTCTCCCGAGCCGGTCCGAACCGGGAGCATTTCACCCCTGCCTAGATTCAATACTGCCTGGTGCAGACATAAAAGTATTTTTGCTTAATCATGAGTAACCTTTCTTTGTTTTTTTAACTTAGCCTACACACATCACTAAGAGTTCTCTGAAGCAGCTTATTAGAGAGACAATTAGCATGGGAAAGATAGTCTAAGCCTTAGTCACATACAAGTACTAGACCCCTGAATTGCTCAGATGTCAGTGATGACCAGGAATATCTTTCCTGAATGGGAATTAGGCCAAAAGCATCCATTTCCAGAAGAAGTAAATTTGATTGGTTGGACACATACAGCACATTCCAAATGTACACATTTTATATCTACACATTCTATAATAATCCAAATACTGATCAGATCCACATCTTCTGGAGACGAACTCCCAGCCTCTTCCTCAGCAGAGACATTCCTGGTCATTACTGATTTCTGAGCAAAGGTGGGTGGCACATGAATTAACAACCGGTTTGCCCTAGCACCGAAAATGTGAGCACGCCCACGGCCTTCTGAACATGTGCTTTACTCACACACGCTCTTGCAAGCATGCACACGGCTTAAAAACCGCAGCTAAATAGGACGGCATAGCACCGGGGCCCATCCGCAGGTCACAACTACCAGTTTGTCAGAACCGGCTGAATCCCACCCCTGCCTCTGAGCAATTCAGGGTAAATTCTTGCATGTGATCGGGGCTTGGATTATATTTCCCATCCTAAACCCTTCTTTAATAAACTACTTCAGAGGACTCTTTGTGAGTTAATAGCATGTGTGTAGGACACACAAAAATTGCTCTGTGTAGCTCCTTTTTGAAGAGCATTCAGAACGATAATACCGTAGAAATAGCTGTTGTGGCTTCAGTTGGTTTCCTAAATATAATCCATGTCTAATGTCCTTCAATTCAAAGCTCTAAATGGTTTAGCACTAGGATACACAACTTATTTCAGGCCAAGTGCCTTACTTCACTAAAAAATTGGGGGTGAGTAGGGTTAATACCATAGCTCAATTAGACTAGATTTTGTTTACATGTGCATTTAATGAAAATAGAATGAATATGATATACTATAATATTGTATAGCTCTGTACTATAATATTGATAGCTCTGCCTTAAAAATTAAACTTGGGAACAATCTTTAGAGATCTCTAAGATTGACACCCCTTACTTTGGAGATCATATATACTGTGTTTCCCCAAAAATAAGACCCTGTTTTATATTTTTTTGAACCTTAAAATAAGCGCTTGGCCTTATTGCCATGTGCTCAAAAGCCTTATTATCAGGGGATGTCTTATTTTGGGGCAAAACAGGGTAGGCCTGGGAACTTGGGTGATATTCTTTCAGAGTAGGAAAATGTAGGAAAAGCTTCTTTCTCTTGCAGTCTTAAATTAATTTTTGGAGGCACCTTTATATGTCCCAAAAAATTTTTCAGGGACACATGGTTATAATTCCTGCCTGGAAAGATTGTTTCAGTATTCAAATATGTTAATTGCTGAATCAGAAATTTCTGTGCATTTCAGATCTGAAGTGTTACAATAGCTTCAGCGACACCTAATGGAATTAGTTAGCTGAGAGAGGATGTTAATTAAATTATTTTGTTTTCTTTTTCTATCCTAATTTGGTTTCCTTGTCTTTTGCAGAAGAGCTTCGTTCCCTGCTGGCGGAAAATGAATTACGGATTCAAGCTATTCAAGCAACTTGGGAATATCATCTAGAAGAAGCCCGGAAAGAATGGGAACAGCAATATGCAGCAATCACTCAGGTCATGGCTTGTGAAGCTTCTCACATTTGTCTGGAGCCTAAGCTCCCTCCAGTGGCTTCTCACTATGGTTACCACTATTAGAACAAAATACAACTGGTCACTTTAGTAGTTGGATCAACAAGGCAACGTTTGTGTTTATAAAGCAATTGTCAATTTTTTTTCTTCAAAAGGCAACTGAACTGTTTTTTCATTGAGGAAGAAGAAGAAAACATTTCACTTCTCATCCAAGAAGCTTCATCAGGTCTCATGGCAGGTGGGGGTAGGTGGAAGGATAGGTTCTGATAGGATGGAGGGGGGGAATGGAAGGATTGTAATTCTTTGCAGTCATGTGGTCGTTGGCACTCTCTGGAAGGTGTTAAGGCCACTTGAGGGGGTTTATCTGTGCCCTCAAGATCTGTTGAATCAGGGTACAATTGGTTGTGGAGTCTACTTGGCAGGGCTGCAAAGGCTGCGTTGTAGACGAGATAGGTGCTGTATTATTCTTTCCCCTCTGTTGGTTCAGTAGTTCCAAATAAGAAGAAATAAGGAAATAATTTCCTTCTTATTTCAATGAAGGAGAGCACTCTTGGGGAAGGGACAAAGACTTGGGCTAAACAAAGACTGATTCCAATAAGATTCAATTACTTTCCTCCAGAAATTTCCACCGCAGCTAGAGAGCAGGCTAAATTATTTTATGTTTAGCAACTCAGACTCTTCATGCCAAAAGTGCCTAAACTCAAGTCTTCAGGATGCAGGTGGCCTCTGGAAGCATTGAATTTGCCTCTCCCAAAACCTTTCTCAGTATTACCCCTGAGTGGTATTTTTAAATTTGACGAAAGTTTGTATTTAATTAATTTAATTTTAATTTTAAATGGCAGGAAGTGATAAAAATGTAAGTTAAGGTTTGCTGTGGGCCTCCCTTGTGTTTTGTTAGACAGCTCCCAGGATTTGGACTTTAAGACCAAGTATATTACTCACTCAGTCCAGAAGTCCATCTCTGGAATGAGCTGTAGAACTGTACTAGTGTGTTGAAAAAAAAGGGTGTAAGAAGAAAGTACAGCAAATGAAAACACTGTCCTGAGAACAGAAGAAATAATGGTGCCAAAAGTTAAATCCTCATAGATGGTAATATACCTTTAATAGCTATGAATGCTCATAGTATCTGTGAAGGATTTCTAGGATATAAAAGCCAACATTTATACTGTTAATACTCATATCTGGAGAACTATCCCTGTAGCTACAAAGATTCTTGCTTCATAAAGTTTCAGATGTCCTTAGAAGTATAAATGCCAAATAGGTATGATTTTGATGTCATACTAGATTTTTATTTATTTATTTATTTATTTATTTATTTATTTATTTATTTATTTATTTATTTATTTATTTTATCATAATTTGTATACTGCCCTACTGTCGGAGGACTCAGGGCGATGAACAGCCAAGATAAAAATACAAAGGACATACAAAAGTTAAAATAATTTGGGCTCAAAAAACAAATTTAAGACATCCAATTTATGTAAAACATTTAAAACCCAATTTAAAAAGGGAGAGTTAGGCCAGACCAGCCTGTTGGAATAAAAACGTTTTTAGGGCGCGGCGGAAGATGCGTAGGTCTTGAATCCTCCGTATCTCCGGGGGGAGCTTGTTCCAGATGGCAGGTGCCCCCACAGAGAAGGCTCTCCCCCTGGGGGCCACCAGTCGACATTGTTTGGCCGACGGCACCCTGAGGAGCCCCTCTCTATGGGAGCGAACTGGTCGGTGAGAGGCTACTGGTGGCAGAAGGCGGTCTCGTAAGTACCCTGGTCCTGAGACATGGAGCGCTCTAAAGGTGGTAACCAAAACCTTGAAGCGCACCCGGAAGACCACTGGGAGCCAGTGCAGCTCGCGCAGGAGGGGGGTCACATGGGAGCGCCACGTCGCTCCCATCACCACCTGCGCGACCGCATTCTGGACCAGTTGGAGCCTCCGGGTGCTCCTCAAGGGGAGCCCCATGTAGAGAGCATTGCAATAGTCCGGGCATGAGGTGACAAGGGCATGAGTGACCGTGCATAACGAGTCCTGATCCAGAAAGGGACGCAACTGGCGAATCAGAAGAATGATTTTGAGAGGAATACAGTACACAATGGCACCATTATTTATTTATTTCATTTCATTTCATTTCATTTCATTTATTCGAATTTCTATACCGCCCTTCTCCTTTCGGACTCAGGGCGGTGAACAGCCAGATAAAAAACATATATACAAACTATATTTATTTATAATAGCCCTCTTTTTCAGAATTCCTTGGGAAAAGACCAAATGTAATTTATTACTTAAAAGGAATATGTCATGTGATTCTCAGCATGTGGAGGAAGAATATCTGCGGAAATAAGATTTATTTGATTCTTCAGCAGGAGAGACAGATGATGGAAACTTTCCCATATCTTGTGAATATTAATGAAGACCCTCAGCTGTCAGGAGTTCTGAAGTATTTCATTCAAGAGGGTATTATTTTGTTTAACAGTAACATTTCCTTTTGCAAAACAGGTAGTCCTTGACAGTGGTGAAATGTAAAATTTGTTACTACCGGTTCTGTGGGCGTGGCTTGGTGGTGGGAGTAATGTGACTGGGTGGGCATGGCCAACTTTTTTTTTTTTACTTTTAAAACCATTTTTTCTATAACCTCTTCGACGGAAGAGGTTGTAAAAAAAATGCTTTTAAAAGCCTCTGACGATTAGGCAACTCAGCTGGGATCGTCAGAGGCTTTCAAAAGCAGTTTTTCTACAACCTCTTCAGCTGAAGAGGTTGTAGAAAAAATGCTTTTAAAAATTAAAAAAAAAGCCTCTGATGATTGCGCGGCTCAGCTGGGCATGGTGGGGGGGGGCAGGGATTTTTTCTACCGGTTCTCCGAACCACCCGTCGCAATCATTACCGAATCGGGCGATCCGGTCCAAACTGGGAGCATTTCACCCCTGGTCCCTGACTTACAACAGTTAATTTACTGATTGTTTGAAGTTACAACGGCACTGATATCAGTGACTTATGGCTGTTTTTCACACTTACGACCATTGCCGCATAGCATCCCCATGGTCATCTGATCAAAATTCAGATACTTGGCAACTGACTCATATTTATGACCATTGCAGTGTCCCTGAGTCATATGTCCCAGTGTCCCAGAGTCACCTTTTGTAACCTTCTGACAAGCAAAGTCAATGGTAAAGCTAGATTCACTTAGCAACCTTCTTACTAACTTAACAGCTGCAGTGGTTCACTTAACAACTGTGGCAAGAAAGCTTGTAAAATAGGGCAAAACTCACTTTAAAAAATCTCATTTAGCAACAGAAAATTTGGGCTCCATTGCGATCGTAAGTTAAGGACTACCTAGTATTAAGCACCCGATGCATAAACAATGTCATTCAAAGAAATGTAAGAACTTACAGCCTGCTTTTTTTAATGAAAATTGTACCAGTATCTTAAGGAAAGGGCAGACTCACTGGACCACTAGGTCTTTATCTGTTAGTTAGTTCTGTTCATTTTCTGTTGGCTGTTAGTTTTTTATGTTTCTATTATGGACACCCTTGGATAACCTTCATTGATATGATGCTCTTTATATATACATAAACTCTCAGAATTACAAACAGCAGAATATTGGCCATTCTGCCTTGGCAGTTTAGGAAATGCAGTTCCAGTGCATCTGGAAAGAGCCCATTTGAGATAGACTGATCTAGATCAATATTCAGTGTGGCAAAAATATGCAAGACCGATGTTTTCCTTTCAGGGTCTTCTGAGGTTGGCCAATCTCCATCAAACGCAATCATCCTCAGAGGTTTGGGGTATGTATCAGAACAATTCAGTGCTCACCATCGGAGAGAATTCATGAACTTGGTGAGGCTATAATTTGGTTTTCTCTATTTTTGTGCAATGATTATTCAGGCAGGTATAAAAGCGCTCTAAGAGGTTTATTAAATAAGAGGCTTATTAATACCTTTGTCTCCCTGTCTCACAGCTGTGATATTCCAGGCATCTCTCTGAATAGCTTAGTGTGTAAGAAGTTTTTTTCTTAGTGTAAGAAAGGAATAGTTGGTGTTACATATTTATTTGTCTTAGTGTCCATTCCTTTCTTTTGGATCGTAACAACCTGAGTCTCCAGACCCATATGGATCATCAGCGCCAGTGGTGAAATCCAAACTTTTTTACTACTGGTTCTGTGGGCGTGGCTTGGTGGGCGTGGCTTGGTGGGCGTGGCAGGAGAAGGATACTTCAAAATCCCCATTCCCTGTTGTCACCTAGGCTTCCTGAGTCATTAAAACACACGAGTAGTCCCAAAAACCTCTTTTATTGCAACAGCTGTGAATTACATTCATTCACAGCTGAGTCCCAGTTAGTTGCAAAAAGTCCTTCAGGAGAAGTACTTCGGGATAATCACCAACCTTTATTTCCCTTGACACTCTGCCAAAGACCTACTTGGCAAAGCCACACGGAGTCCAGAATCAAACAGAGATGCTGACTGGGAACAGAATTATCACGTTGGTTTCCTGCAAAGTGCCAATGTGCCTTTGTTCCTCTTTTAAGCCTTATGGGAGGGGCCAATCATCTCCAGGCCTTACTCCCGAGTCGTCCCTTTTGTTTTAACTGTTCGTGCCTTCTGGCTCCTCCTGTTCCTCTGCCTCTCTGCTGTCTGACTCTGGAGGCTTCAGTGTCCGCGCATCACTCCCAGATGGCCCTGGCCCCATCTCTGCCTCTGATGCAGACCCCTCGTCCGGGCCTTCCCCTAACTCCAGGACTGGCCCATGTTCCTCCCCAGCCGCCTCACTGTCCGACTCTGCTGCCAGCTTCACAGGCTGCTGGCAGACCACAACATTCCCACCCCACTCCAGGAGAAGATACTGCAAAATCTCCATTCCCTCCCCACTCCTGGAGGAAGGAAATTGAAAAATCTCCATTCCCACCCCACTCTGGGGCCAGCCAGAGATGGTATTTGTCGATTCTCCAAACTACTCAAAATTTCCGCTACCGGTTCTCCAGAACTTGTCAGAACCTGCTGGATTTCACCCCTGATCAGCACCCTTTCTTTCTCAGTGTCTTTTAACTACAATTTGTGGTACAATTCTTGCCACCATTTTGAGCCAGGAATCATACAACCATTGTAACATGAGCTTTAGATAATTACAAGAAAATTTAAAACTTTAAAACATTTCCTCCCACATACAGTGCTGAACATTTTGAAACATTGCTTTATCTTTTCCAGCCCTTACCCTTTCAAAAATCTTAAGCTTGGCTAAATAAGAAGCTATCGTAGGAGTAGGTAATCTCTTGCGGCTTGTGAGATGTGAAAGTGTTGGTAGAGACTGAAATAGAAATGTGTGATATACAAAGTAAGGACATTGTCACTGAACTTTAACATCCTGCCTTCATTTTCTCCTCCTCATTCTCAATGATGTCTTCTTTGTTCCATATATGGTTGTGTTACTAGCCGTCCTCTTATATTTCCTGGATTTATAGCAGGAAACCTTTGACTTGTGGTATGAAGTGCTTGCCTTGCTCTTTTCCAGCATTTTGGATAAGCACGCAACATTCATGTACACCAATGGCAAAGTTACTATATCTCCTTGGGATAAATGTAAGGTCATTGTGAATGGAGTACCCATTGTGGTGAAAACTAAACTTCAACATCTGGTGAGTTTTGTGTGGATTTGTCATTTCTCCCATGTCCTGGTGTGTCTCTTACCTTAAAATGCTATTGTTCCAAAATACAAACCAGATGGCTCTTGAAACTCATCTCTGCTACAGCTACTGAGCAAACTGGATTTTCAAACTGAGGCTTAGGATCATTTGGGAAGAACTCAGTCTCCATTAAGAGAGAGTAGATGCAAGTATTGTGGCCACCAAGCTGAACATTTTCTTGAACATTGTGGCCTAATAAGTGTTAGCAACCTGGTTGAATCGACTCCCAGGCTGGCCCCCCCGGCCTACCTGCCGCAGCGGAAAGCCCCGGTCGAGTGCCAACTCCACAGTCGGCCTAGGCTGCTGCCACTACACTGCCCCCTCTCCATCCCCGGCCTTGCCTAGCTAGCTCTGCTGCCGCCACAGTATCTCCATCGCACGTGGCGTTCATGGCCTAGCTAGCTACCTGCCCTCAATCCCCGGGTTTGTCTGTCATGCTTTGCCGCCAGCACCACGGCTCTATTCCAGCGCTTCCCAGAGCTTGCCGCTTGTCTCTGAATGCCAGCTGAGAAGCCGCATGGCCGTGCTGGCTGGGAGCGCACTCTCTTCCCCCTGGCCAGGAACCGCATGGCCGCACTAGCTGCTCCGGTCTCTCCCCACTGACTGGGAATCGCATGGCCATTATAGCGGCCATGTCGTTCCCAGCCAGGGGGGAGAGAGCATTCTCCCAGCTAGCACAGCCCCGCTGGGAGGACACTTGCCCCACTGGTCAGGATGCTCACCTGCCTGGCCAGTGTCAGAAGAGAGGGAGGCAAAAAAGTTCAGCCAAGTCTTCTCCTCCTTCTCAGCCTCAAGCAAACAGGCACATACACCTCATGGCGCTGGGATCTTCTGCGAGGAGACGGTGCGTGCCTTCTGGTTCTTTTACCTCTTCTCCGCTGTTTTATTTTCATAATAATTCTGAAACTAGACTGAGAAATAGCAAAATCATTTCAGGGTAAATTGGAGATTTGAATCTTTCATTTTGGATGCACTGGACACTTGTATTGTACATTGTGCAGAGCACAAAGTGCTTCATTACCTAATTTTATTAGAAGCTCCTTAAATTAGTTTTAAGTAGGCTAATATTGCATTGGTATTATCTGTGTATTTTAGAAAAAAGGGCTAATGGTGTAAGGAAACAGATGGCTTAAGGCCACATTCTGAGTTTGTAGTTAAGTCATTTGAAAGAGTTTTTTTCACTTAAGAGCTCAGTGATGATTTTATGCGTTTTGTATTTCTTCTTTGACAAGGTATGCATTTTTATTTGGGGGTTTTATATTTTCTGTTGTTCTGTTATTATTTTAAAAGCAAAAAAAAAAAAAGAATAAATAAATTTAAAAACAACAGTTCAGTCCCTTTTAAATAACAAGTCTCTCACCCTTTTCCTGGCTTCAAAACAAGAATATTCAGTTAACAGTTTTGGTCTTTGATAAGCTTATAAACTACAATGAAATAGAAATCCTTTCAGCATGTATAGCAGTGGTGGGTTTCAAAATTTTTTACTACCGGTTCTGTAGGTGTGGCTTGGTGGGTGTGGCATGGCTTGGTGGGCGTGGCAGGGGAAGGATACTGTAAAATCTTCATTCCCACCCCACTCCAGGGAAAGGATACTGTAAAATCTCCATTCCCACCTCACTCCAGAGGAAGGATACCGTAAAATCTCCATTATGACCCCAATCCAGGGGAAGGTTACTGCAAAATCCTCATTTCCTCCTGATCAGCTGGGACTTGGGAGGCAGAGAATAGAAGGGGGCGGGGCCAGTCAGAATTTTTACTACCGGTTCTCCGAACTACTCAAAATTTCCACTACCGGTACTCCAGAACTGGTCAGAACCTGCTGAAACCCAGCTCTGATGTATAGTGTATACAATCCTTCAGGACCGGCTAATTTTGGGATCAAACAGTGCATACCTCTACATCGGCTCTCCAATCCAGCGCACCTGCGAGGATCTGAGCAGATATGATTACGATTTCATTCAATCAGAGCTGGCAGCTGCCAAAGGCTTCAGTGTAGACAAACTTGGTAAGCATCTTCTTACTGTAATCATAAACCTGTTGAGGTTTGTAATTTTAAACTTGTAACAAGATGCTATCTTTCATTGTAAACTTGTTTGCAATGCTTAGGTCATTGTCTCATCAATAAAGGGATGTTTCTACCATATGATAGTCAATATAAGCTAGCAAAAGATGTAATCCTACATATGTTTCAATAAGCTATTAATTTCTCCCAAAAATAAATAAATGCAGGCAACTTTATTTGTTTAGTCTTGATCCTGGGCTGCTTTTCCGAAAGGTGCTGCAAACAGGAAGGATGGCAAGCCAGACCCCAGTGTCCTTGCTGTGTTCCATGATTATATTAAATTGATGCCATTGGTTGCTGAAGCAAATCAGATGAGTATAGAGTTGAAGAAGGTATGGCTTGAATGGATCCTTCTCTCTTTATTATATACTAGATTTTTGGGAGTTGCAGCCCGGCATTTATTGAAGGTATTTCATGATGTAAGGCAGGAGGGTCAAACTCGCAGCCACACAAGCCAGATGCATCATGTGCTGGCCACACCCATCCCTGGTTTAGCGAAGGGAGGAAAAATTGTGATACGTCTTGTGACAACGACATGATGCCGCGAGATTGACACCCCTGATGTAAGGGGAAAATGGGTTAGAGCTAGTCTATAAATGAAGTAGACATGTTAGTTAACTTAAAATTGACTGACTATAAATAAGATGTATTATTGTGGGAGCATTTCTGAGAAACTAAATCACCACAAGAGCCCTGGTGGCGCAGCAGACTAAAGCACTATTAACATCAGCTGCCTGCAATTACTGCAAGTTCAAATCTCACCAGGTTCAAGGTTGACTCAGCCTTCCATCCTTTCTAAGGTAGGTAAAATGAGGACCTGGATTGTGGGGGCAATAAGCTGACTTTGTATAAATATACAAAAAGTATGAAGGCTATTGCTTAACGCATTGTAAGCCGCCCTGAGTCTCTGGAGAAGGGCAGCATATAAATCAAATTTAAAAAAAAATCTTGTGTGTGTATTAGTCTCATGTCTCATGTGGAACTGTGGCACAATCTATTCTTGGCAGAGTTGTATGTGCTTAGGAAGAACATGAGTAGCTTGAGGACACCTCCTGATTCAGTTATGTAATTATTTTTTTAAATTGTCATTCAATAAATAAGAACAATGACGTTTCTTTCACAGAATAGGGAAATACTTATGCTCTCAAGTAAATAATGTTGCAGAATAATTAGAGGAACCTAACATTGGAAACCTCTTGAAAAGGAAGGAAAAGCATTTAGAAATACGTAGACAATCAAATATACAAGAATCTCCATGAGTTTGCTTTTGGTACCTTTCCACATTTATGCCAAAGTGCTACACAACAAAAATATTGTATTGAGCTTTTCTTTAACAGGACCTAAAGTTAGAACTGAAAGTGAAAAATCTAGCATCCTCGGACTCCAGAGGTTATGACCTGCAAAAAGAGATCATAATTAAAGTAGTACACAAAGTTACTAACCAGGTATGAACCTATTTCTGCATTAATAGAAGATTGCATTATTGCAAGAGTGCATCCCATCTAAAGGCATTTATGGTGCTGTGATTGGTCTCATTTTGAGTGAGGTTGACCCTGATGCTGAAGCTCCAAATTAGCTGTTCAAATGTAAAGACATATTTTATGATATTGGATTTTCTTGGTGTCCATGGACAAAGATATATGCTGCTTCTATCTTCTTTCTTCACCTGTTTTTTATTTATTTATTAAAGCACATGTGTCGGGAGATATATCCATAGGATATGTTTCTCGATACATACGCATGAAAAAAACATTGCATGAAAAAATATCAATTTCTAATATACATGCATAATTATCCACTTAGCCATTAAAGGAAAAAATAGAAATTAAAATTCATTGGACAAATTTCAACTCCTACCTCTCCTAGTTCAAATAGAACTGAACTGTGATGGTCATCCTTCTTCTTCAGAAAATAAAATGCCAAATACCTATAGGGACTATTTACTTGGAAGGCAGATTATTTACTTGTTAATCCTTGCTTATTTTTATTAAAAAAAGCAAAAAGTAACTATCATATGCTATGTGTTCAGCCTCTCTTCTCTCAATTAAGCTGGAAGTGAAGACATATATTTATAACAATTTCCAGGACTTTTGATCCAAGTAGAGATTTCTGTCTATGCTGCCTCTATTTTTTTGAACAATACATGTGGTTTCCAGAGTATAAAAAGTTAAGACAGAATACGATTGGTTTTTGTAGGTATGGATTTGGTCAAAACCCAAGTTCATCAACAGAAAATTTTTAATGGAAGAGCTTTACCAGCAGTTTTTAAATGGAGAAGATGTACAAGTTGACAAAGAGAGTGATCCATTTTGGGATCCTGTGGAGGCAATTCATCTCGGATCTGCTCATATCTGGCTCCAATCTCTTGCTTATTGCATGAAGCTTGAGGAACAAATAGAACTTCTGAATTCTGAAGGAATGGAGGAAGCAATCCTATTGATCAACATTATCCCATGTGTGCAAAACGGGAGGTAAGCATTTATGTATCATAACTGCAGGATAAAAACTGACCCAGGAAAGGCCCTTCTCTGGCCCATAGAACATGAATAGTGAGAATAACTCAGGATTCAGAGTTTACAAGCCCTAATTTGGATAGAATGACAAATGGTTATTTGAAAAGTGAAACATTCCTTTTGATAGTCTTCCATGCAGCCATCTTAAGGCAGTGGATGTGTGTATTTGGAACAAGTTCATAGCCGTCTTCACATCCTGACAGGATGAATGTCACTACTCTCTTAAATGCTTTGCACTACTCTTATCCGTTTCTTCTCTCCTTCCACTCCACAGACCTTTGACAGATGATGATATGATTATCGACCCTTTGGAATTGCTCGGCAAAAGAATTGATTTCCAGATCCACATTTTTCAGTGCCTTGGAGTTAAATGGATTAAAGAAGTTGCCCAAAGGGGAATTCAAATTGGGTATTCATTTTTTTTTATATTTGTCATTTACATTTAAATGTCTCGCATTTTTATTGTCTTGTTGATGAAGGTATGTGCCTGTTTAATGCTCAATTTCATTTTTTTTTAAAAAAAGAAGAATGTTGCTTTGATTCTTTTTAGCTTTGTTTCTGGGCTTCTTTCAGAGGGAAAGGAGTGCGAAAATAAATAGTAATAAAATAACTGACTTTTCATTGAACTATTGCTTCTTTTGCATATTTAGATATAAAGTTTATGATCTCCCACATGTATTATATACAAAACCTGCTTGGAAAAACGCAAATCCTAAAATAGATGAATTGGTTCAATTTTCATCCATGAAGGTTTCCCAAGATTTTTTGAATTATCTACAGAGAAATGCTTTAATTGTTGACTTGTGGGGACTTCAAGGTATTCTTTTAATTTCAGCATTATTAAATTACATTTGCCTCTTGATAAGCTTCATGCCTATATACACAAACACACTGTATAAACCAGTCCTTTATTGTTTTTTTAAAACAACATTAAAAAATCCTTTACTCTTAGTCTTCCTAACCTACCCTGGATACCTCAGCTTTCAGAAAGGCTTCAAAACATAACACCAAGGAATATCATACATGCTGGACTTACTTCCTGCTCAATATCAACCCTTTCCTTAAATTTCCCATTTACTACCTCAGACCCTGCTGTCTGATACGCTACCTAGCATAGTAGCATAACTCCCTCAACACTGTCTTATACCTCAAGATGTTTATGCACGTAGTAGACTGTATAGGCAGTCCTCAACGTACAACAGTTCATTTAGTGACCAGTCAAAGTTACAAGGGCACTGAAAGAAGTGATTTATGACTGCTTGTCACACAACCATTGCAGCATTCCCATGGTCACATCACCAAAATTCAGATGCTTGGAAAGTGGTTCATATTTATGACAGTTGCAGTGTCCCGGGGTCATGTGATCACCTTTTGTGACCTTCTGACAAGCAAAGTCAATGGGGAATCCAGATTCACTTAATAACCATGTTACTAACTTAACAAATGCAAAGATTCACTTAACAACCGTGGCAAGAAAAGTCGTAAAATGGGGCAAACTCACTTAACAAATGTTTCACTTAGTAACATAAATTTTGGGCTCAACTGTGGTCGTAACTCGAGGACTACCTGTATTGTTATTGTCCTTGTCACCTTCTTGTCTTTCTCATCTTCTCATCTTTCCTACTATGTTCTCCTATTGGTATGTTATGATTTTTCAATTGTTTGTACCTTATGATTTATTATTGTATCTTATGATTTATGATCTATGATTTAACACTTTGTTGTTTGTATGTATACTGAGAATTTATGTTTGTTCCAGAAATTTCATGACATTTATTTTAAATTCCGTTCATTTTGCTGATTTCTTAAGCATTGTTCACCCAGTTCCAACACTATTTTACAATTTTCATTCCACTCTGAGTTTTCTTTGCTTCTTTTTTTTTCTTAATGACTCTTGCTTCTGTGGATTACATTATTTGCAACCTTCTTTTTTCTCTTTATTTTCTTGCAGCAATTTTATTCTATCTAATCCAGGACTTTCCCCATATTCTCTCTTATGTTCATATTCCACTTATTCTGTTAGGAATCACTTACAACAATAATGACTTACGACCAGATTTCCAGTTCCAATTGCAGTCGTAAGTTAAGGACTACCTGTGTTAAGATTTACAGGTTTCAAAACCTGTTACTGATAAATTTAATATTCAATAATTAACTAAATTGGACAGCATGTGACTCATGAATCAGAATGAAATGTTAACAAAGATTTCTATCTAATTCTATCTAAATTTATTTTTTATTTTATTTTATTTTGAATTTGTATACCGCCCTTCTCCCTGAGGACTCAGGGCGGTGAACAGCCAAGTAAAAACATCAAATACAAATATTAAAATACAATTAAAAGTATATATAAATTTGGCCCCATTAATTAAAAACGATAAACAAAATACTTAAAAACACTTAGTCTCTTCTTTAAAACTTCCAATGATGAAGCACCTACAACCTCTGAAGGCAAGCTGTTCCACTGGTTAATTGTCCTCACTGTTGGGAAGTTTCTTAATCCTCCTTGCCTCCCTCCTCTGTAAGACACTGCGGTATTCTGAACTATTACATCATTCTCAGTTTCGGAAACACACAGCATGTCCATTGTTCTCATTCATTCAAGCTGTTCAGAATTATCTCATCTTATATTCTAAACTGCATTCTTCCCAATGCCATGATTGTCACCATGTGGGCTCATACAGTAGATGCTGATTTCCATCACTTATCATAACTTTGGCCCGCCAAGGCTTTCACATAATACTATTTAGTAAGACAGTCTACATATTTTAGCTCTGTGTGTCCCCTATGCAGAATTCTCTGCTAATACTAGGAAGAGTATTGGTCAGGGTACTCTTTGGCTGCTATGACACAAATAATGCCAAGTCCAATTTTACTCAAAAACTATTCTTTGCTAGGCAAGAGATTTCTGATCAAGAGTTCACCATACAATCCAAGCTTATTCCCCTCAACTAGGAGGTACTTGCAGTGTACTGATATAGAATTTATTTATATTGGTGCACTAAACTTCCATCTTGCCTCACCTTTAGCTAGGCTTATTGTATCCATAGTTCAGGAATATCAAGAGTCTATCAAAGATTCCCCACCCTACCTTGGCTTGTTGATATAAAGTGCCAGTATTTGTAAACCTGCAAAAAAGTAATTAAAATGTATGTATGTATGTTTATATGTACAGATATATGTATTATGCCTGTATATGTGAATTTATTGGTCGAATAGACATAAGAAATATCAAACTAAGCAGAAACAATACAATAATTGAAAGGAAGAAAATAATAATATAATATTTTATTCCCATGGCTGTGACTTCTAAGCATTGCAGACCACTTTGCATTATAAGGAGCTGGAATAATACAGTATATGCGATACCAGTTCAAGTTCAATTTTCAGTGTAGAAAGCTGTACTGTTGACTTTTGGACCAAATGCACAATTCTTTTTACTGTTGGTTGGTTTATCTTGCTTGGTCATTATTAGACTACCACAGCTATTTTGACTTGTCTGTCAGAAATAGTTTGTTTATCTATTCAATTTTAATGCCGTCCATCTCCCTGATCCAGTGACTCTGGATGACATCACTTGGATGTCATTCGTCCAGCATTCTTAGCCTTCCTAGGTGACACTGGGTCCTCTATCATGCTTCCTTGTTTCCCTAGGATACTGAGCATGAGCAATATCATAATGGTGGTTGTTGGCTAGGAGTGGGATGCCTGCAGGCACCTGAAGTAGCAGAATATGCCATCAGGTGAGAGGGGAAGAAGGACCACTCGAGGTATCTGAGGCTAATCTATTTAGAAGCATGTTGTAAAGAATCTTTAAAATAGAAGTCTGAAGCTTAAGGGCATATCAGTCCAACACTTCAAGGTTACTCAGGATTACTGATAGAAAAATAAACGATATTGACATAAATTGATCCTGTTGTCAGCTAGAAAATAATGCATGCTTCTTAAGTAACAGTATTTTCTTGGTCCTGCAGAAGGATGTGCAGAACTGTGTCCGACTGAGAAAGGGATGGCTGTCATTAGTGAAGGCTCATATATTATCGATAATCCAAAAGCGGGGATTTTAACACGAGGTGATCTGGTGAGTGCGTGACCAGCAGTTAAAAGTAGTTTATTCTTCATTTCCATATGGCTCAAATAATGAATGCTTTTATGTACTTGGCCTGCTTTTGAATACAGAAGGATTATGAAACAGAGGCAGGAGGGAGTCTGGGGAGAGGATCCTAGAGGGTTGTTGGGAAAAGGCCACAATTGGAAAAGGTTAAGCGAATAGAGAAAGAAGTTGAAAGTTATACTGGAGTGGGACAGTGGTACTGGCGAGATAATATGTTAAAAGTGTGATAAGGCTGGAATTGGATCATCCAGACAGAAAGATCCTACTTTCTTGACCCACTGCTCAGAATCTTCAAAGGTTGGAGGAGAAAGTTGTGGCAAGAGTTAATGGGAGATTTACTGAAGAGTATAGTTTGATGCCATTGCACTCTCACTTCATTTGGGATATCTTCAAGACAGACATTCAATCTTGCACAAATGTTTATGGGGGAAAAGCACTATTGTAGGAATAGAATCACAGCTCCCTTGCAACATAATAGAAACAGATTTCCCAATGTGCCATAAATTGGCAACTGATCTGTCCCAGAGCTTTGGAAGAGCAACCAATATCAAACTGTTGCTACGATTATTATAGATCAGGGGTGTCAAACTCGATTTCATTGAGAGCTGCATCAGGGTTGTGTTTGACCTTGGGGGCCCTGGTGCACGTGACCAGCTCAATGTCACTCCTGGGGGGGGCACCTGTGGTGGCCCGAGTGCTCTGCCAGTGAAAATAGGCTCTTGAGCTCCGTTTTCGGCTGCCACAGCCTCCTGCAACCCTCTGCCAGTGAAAACAGAGCTCAGGAGGGCTGCACGTGGGAGCTGGGGAGCCCATTTTTGCTGGCAGAAGCAACGCAGGCTGGTCCTTCGCTGTTTCCAGAGCGGCCCTGCGGGCCAGATCTAAGTACCCCGCAGGCTGGATCTGGCTTCTGGGCCTTAAATTTGACACCCCTGCTATAGATGATAAAGGGATCAGGACTAAAAGGAAGGGAAAAAATCCCATTGATATGCTAGAAGAAAGGGATGAATTAAATACATCACGAGTTCTGCCCTAAATCCCAAAGAAACCAGCAGAAAGGAACAAGTAGGGAACCAGAAAAAGGCTACCTCTTCTGTTAGGAAAACAGAAATATGAGAATGATTGATAAAGGAGAAACAGATTAAGAATACTTCCCAGCTCTAGCTTGTGGCCTGAACTTTCCAGATGGTTTCTGGAAATTTTCATGTACTTACTCTTGCTATTAATTAATTAAATTCATTGCTGCTTATCTTTGCACAGGATAACTCTGGGTGGCTTACAGTCAAGCTCCTAACTTGGCATATTTTAAACAGATTATACACACAGTTCTCAACTGTGGAATTGTTTTTCAGAAGTGAGCAGCTATCCAACCTAGGACTGTATAATGGGATTTTAGTCTTTAGTCCATGCAGTATTCGTATCTGGATCAGCTTCCCCTCTGAACTGCTGTTTTGAGAGCGAGTCCCGTTATTATAATAAGGAAAAATGATTTATTTAGTGATACCGTATCTCATTAGACCATCCTTTTAAGATATTATCATATAACAGCAATAGGCCGGAGGTTCTGAAGAGCCTTCTGGAGAAGGTCAACCTATGTGGTGAATTGGCATTGATTTAATGGCAATTAAGTCTTTGTCTCTCTGATGTGTATATTTGCAGTCATCAGTGTAATTGTTTCTTGCTGATGGGAGAGCTGTTTTGTTTTGTTCTTGAGGAAGCGATTCCTAAATGAATGAAGGCTTTTCCAGCAATATATTAATCAGTAACCATTAATCATATTAATCTCCCATCAAAGGGAGATCTTATGTACTTTATGATTTATAAATTATCAGCACATTTTATTTCTCTCCAGTGCCCCTGTCCTCTTAGTTCAGCATATTGCTTAAAGTATTTATTCTGTGACTTCAGTTCAAACATTCTGCACTGAGCTCTGGGCTTTGCTTTTAAATTGCCAATAACCTTTTTAATTCAATGAAAAAGCTTGCATTATTAATAGCAATTTCCATCTTAATAATTGTATGTACACATCCTAAATCATAAATAATATATTTTATTTAGGATACAGAGAGCCATATCGCTGAACTTTACCACAAGATGTTAAAACTAGAAGAAGAGACTGACTTATTTAGAGATATTAATAGAGCTCTGACAGAGGAAAACGAACATCTGAAGGCTAAACTGAAAGAATATGAGGCAGAAACCCATTTCAGTAAGTATAAAAAAATAATGTAATTCTTTACTTTTCTTTACTTTGATTTTGAAATTGATAAGCCAGCTGTTACCACAGGCTGATAGTGCTCCAGTTGTTGATGAAGTACAATGTTATACATTCCTTAAACCCATCTGGAATTGCTGAGAATGGTAACTTTTAAAATAATTATTTATTAATGTGAGACCCGGATGGAACGCTCCAACTAGTTTCAAGTGAAATATTCATTTTTGACTTTGTAGTGGGATGGTATTCTGAAGATCATTTATTTATGACATCTGTTTTTCAACCGTCATTCAAGAGCAAAAGCAGTGTACATAAATACACTACATAAATCTTCCTTGTATTTTCCCCCACCACAACCCTGTGATGAAGGTTGGATTTATTGGCCTCAAGTCACCCAATGGGATTCTGTGGCTGAGAATGGATTTGAATCTAGGTTTTATCAGTGTCAGTCAAACAACTTAAGTACATCATCACAATTTTCTAAGCTATGATGCATGATTATAAATATCACAACAAAATTAGGATACAGACAAGAGCTTTAAAGGTAGTCTTGACTTATGACCACAATCGAGCCCAAAATGAATCTGGCTTTCCCACTGACTTTGCTTGTCAGAAAATTGCAGGTGATCACATGACTCTGGGACACTGTAACCGTCATAAATGTGAGTCAATTGACATGTGTCTGAATTTTGATCACATGGCCATGGGAATGTTGCAATAGTTGTAAGTGTGAAAAACGGTCACAAGTCACTTTTTTCAGTGGTGCTATAATTTTGAAGTCACTAAATGAACAGTTTTAAGTGGAGGACTACCTGTATTTTGTTAACAAATGTATCCCAAATTTCCTGATACTAGGAATGATTGCAAGTAGAGCTCCAAACAAGCAACACTCTTTAACATTTTATGGTGGGTCCCTTTCTGTACAATGCATTCCTATTCTGAACCCATTGATACTGATTTTTAAATCTTCTTCTTATAGGTAAGATCTTAAAATCTCCTTCAAAGCTGCAAGTTAATAAGATAATTTCAGCAGCATCGAGAGATAGTCGCACAGTGTGCAGTTCTCGGGTCAGCTGTGATGCTGAATTTGCTAAAGCTCTCAAATCCTTCTACCAGAAAATGAATGTGATCAGAGGACAGTTCTTAAAACTACAGCACTACAGAGCCCCGGTACACATTATAATTCTCTTGGGAAGACATGGATGTCTTCCTTAGTTCTAAACTGTTTGTGTTGTTTTCTGGGTATCATTTCCACAACGTCTGAGTAGTTTATTTCTAAATCAAAATTGTTGGGGAATAATGTGATAAATACGAATTAACGTATACAGTAATTATTTAAAGTACCTTGTTGAAATCGCTTTGTTCTATAGGCTGCTCATTTGCTGTTTTCGTATCAAAGTTCCTATTTCCTTGATAGGCATAATGAACCGCACTATTATTTAAACGTTTTTACTATACAATATTGCAGGAAAGAATGCTATTTGTTTTATTTTTAGGATGAAGATAACATTCAACTACTTCGACTTTTTACTGAGAGACAATCACACTTGTTGAAGGATTTTGGAGAACAACTTGAGTCAAGTATAAGTAAACTGAAATATGATGTTGCCTTAATAGTTAAGAAGAAACGAGAGGCTAGGTTACAGCAAGGCATTAAGTGAATGTGGTTTACCAAGTAAAATATTAGTAAGTTGGAAATTAAGTCAGTATTTACATATATCATTATGTCAACTGCCTTCTAATTTCTTCACAATTTCAACATTAGTTTTTTGAAAATTTTCTTCCTTTAAACCTTGTTTACAACATAGAAAGTAGTATACCAGAATTTAATATTCATCGCAATAGGGATAGTACTGTGTGTCATCTTCAACTCTTCCCAATAACAGAGTAACGAGAAAATTTGTTGTTGCTAATTATGAACTTTCTTTTCCAAACAATGAGACTTACAGAGTTCTTGATGCTCTCTGAGCTTGGTTGTCTGCCTGCAGACATTTCATTACCCAACTACATGACGTCATCAGTGCATACTGAGTGTGGGGTTTGTTCAGTTTATATTCCATAGCTTGCCCTGCCAGTATTGGTGGGGATGTGGTTTTCTCTTCAAATAGTTCCTAAACTGAGTAAGGTTTTTTGCTCGTTTCAGCTTTCTCTTTTTATTGGATGGAATGAGACTTCCAATAGTCTTCATTCTCTTTATCAGTACCACAAGTCATAATAAAAGTTTAGATTTCTATATATCCATGTAGTTTGTGTTGTTGATGAGCTCATTGCCTCATAAATTATGAATAAACATAAGCAGCTCCAGAACATCTCATTTCTGTTCGGGATGTAAAAAAAAAAGGCCTTCAGCATTAAACATAAGGATTCATAATCTTGCTTTTAATTTGAGCTAATAAAGAAATTAGAGATGGTATTCCATTTTCCATCATACTATCTAAAATAGCAGAATGAAATATACCATATTCTTAACCTATTGGATCGTGCCAATTCTTACACTATAGCTGAATTATGCTTTAAACATTTATGAAACCGAAAACAGATTTTCAAACCTTTTATTGTATTGAAAAATAACAAAGAAAATAACAGCAACTAAGTATGAGATTAAGTTCTTAAAAACGTCAGATACTCAGGTATGTTTCAGCTGGAATGGATACTTAAGATATGAAGTTTAATTTAACAGGTTAAATGCTTTCATAATGCTATAGCAAACAATAAAATATAGAAAAATACCAAATGATTGGACTCAATAAGACCTAAACTAAGGACAATTACTTTATTTCATTAGTCAACAAGATGTCAATGGAATTTATTCCCACCTTCAATATTTGATCAGATGACACAGTTTCCACAATTTAATCTGCAATCTTTCAAAAATCAAATAGGAAAATATTATACATTGTTACTGATTAAAAATGAAATGATCAGAGTTAGATTTAATGTCTCATAGAAATTGGGTTTGTTTCTAAAAAGCAAGAGGGCTCTATGAGTCATTCTATTAGATTAACCACTGCTAATTAATTAATGGCAGTTACCTGTTTCCAATATTAATAAATTCATCTTTCTAACTCGCATATGAACCATTCAAGCAACAGTATCTTTACACTATACATATTAAGTTTATCAACTTTATTATTATTTCATTTTGAATGTGCATGCTCGCGCGCACACACACAAATGGTTGCTGGTCAGATTTCAGACTTCAGGCTTGCTTATGACAGAGAATTCAATTCCATGCTTGTTCAGTCTCTCAATAAGTTTTGTATTATAGAACACAGCCCCAGGAGAATAGACACCACCTCTGTAAAACAAGTCACATTTGTGGTTAACAACATACAGATACAAGCAAGCCTTTTTTTTTTTTTTTTACAACAAACCACATTAATGCAAATATTAATGTAATTTGGGGGTTAAAGATGGGGTTTTCTTCTGACATAATCCAAAAATCATTTAGCTTAATGCACACAGTTTGTAATTTTAAAAAAAGGGAAAAAAACATAACAGTGATTTTATAAATTGGATGCATGAAATAACTATGGAGTAACTAATGCAATAGACAGCGCAACCTTAAACATGATTACATAATTGTAAATTTACTGACCTATCCAGGTACATACCACTGCAGCTCAAATCATAAACAGGATAAGCAGGTTTAAAGAAATTAGTAAACCTTCTTTTCCATCTATTAATAACTATTCATAGAGTAATATGATATTCTCTTATTCACAAACCAAGTTTAGATGGCATACAAAACAGTTTAAAGAGTTTTTATTCAGATTATTTTACCACTTGTAACTAGAACTGTACTTAGCGATCCTGTAAAAACCTAGTTTTCCTTGTCCAAATATCATATAGCTAAACATTAGGATAAGATTAATCGAACTCCTTATAAAGATAGTCCTTAATTTACAACCATTCGCTTAGTGACTGAAGTTACCATACAGTGAAAAAAGTGAGTTATGACCAGTTCTCACACTTGTGACCACTGCAGTGCCCCCTCAAATCATATGATCAAAATTCAGGCGCTTGGCAAATGCCACGTATTTACGATAGTTAAAATATCCCAGGACCTGAGATTGTCATTTACAACCTTCCTAGGGAGTTTCTGACAAACTAAATCAATGGAGAAACCAGATTTGCTTAACGAATATATGATTCATTTAACAGCAGTGATTTGCTTAACAATCACGGCAAAAAAGTCAGAAAATGGGGTGTGACTCACTTAACAATTGCCTTGCATAGCAACAACAAAAAATTGGACTCAATGTGGTCGTAGGTCGAGGACTGCCTGTAGTGTTTCCAATGTTTATTCCTCACTGCCAGCTTTCTATAAATAGCTCAAAATATGTGGATAATGAGGGTTTATAAAATGGGAGTTACTATAGCATGGAACTGTATGTTCAGCCAATAGCATTTTGCCATTTAGTTTCTTATCCTTAAATACAGGTAGTCCTCTACTTACATTAATTCATTTAGTGACTGTTCAAAGATACAATAGCACTGAAAAAAGTGACTTATGACCGTTTTTCAGTTATGACCTTTGCAGCATCCCCATGATCATGTGATCAAAATTCAGATGCTTGGCAACTGGTTCATACTTATGACCATTGCTGTGTCCCAAGGTCACATGTGATCACCTTTTGCAATCTTTTGACAAACAAAATCAATGGGGAAGCCAGATTCATTTAACAACCATGTCACTAACATATTAACTGCAGTGATTCATTTAACAATTGTGGCAAATAAAGGTCGTAAAATGGAGCAAAACTCACTTAACAAATGTCTCACTTAACAACAGATAAGTTGGCTCAATTGTGGTCGTAAGTAGAGGATTATCTGTATATTTTACTCAACCTCTTTGAAAAAACTTACACCAGCAATTGTGGAATTTCTCTGGTGCTTATTTTCATCTAGTAACTATAGGATGCAAAATAAGATAGACTCACTTTTGGGGAAGAGAATTCTTATCCTTAAGAAGTGCCACAGCAGCCTGTACCATTGCTATAGGTGTAGCAACATAACCAGCCTCTGTAAAGAGAAAGAGATATCATTACACTCATCACTTCAGAACATTTTGAGATGAAGAAGATGGAAAATGAAACTTGTGATCAAGTAGAAATACAGTAGATACAGAAGTTGATTTATCTGAATGCCAATAAGGACAGGAAGAATTTACAAGAACTTGAACAGAGAAGGGAAGTCAAGAGAAGCAATAGCAATAACACTTAGACTTATATACCGCTTCACGGTGCTTTACAGCCCTTTCTAAGTGGTTAACAAAGTCAGCATATTACCCTCAACGATTTGGGTCCTCATTTTACCCACCTTGGAAGGATGGAAGGCTGAGTCAACCTTGAGTTGATGAGACTCAAACTACCAAACTGCTAGCAGTTGGCAATCAGCAGAAATAGCCTGCAATACTGCATTCTAACCACTGCGCCACCACACTCACAATTAACCGTTGGACTCAATAACAAAAGAAAAAAGCAATAGCACGTTTGTGTATACTGTGTATGAAAATAGAAATACTGGTAATCCTGGTGACAATCATTCTCTAAATAAGCATTCAGGAGGAATTTTGTTGATGTACCTCTAAATACAATCAATATCCTAAATTACCTGTTAAATAACATGTAATTGTTTATAACCAAATGATCCTTTAAGTAAATGGAAGACAGAATTTTTAAAAAATGCCACTTTGTTGGATATTTATCCTACGGTTGGGTAGGTAATATATAGAAAAACTATGTTTGTGACTTTAAATGATATAAGAAGAATGATTGGCTGTGCTATTATCAGGCAGCCATAAAAGTAGACAGGAAGCCCGGGAGCTCGTGCTCCTGCTATTTGATGATTGATCTCCTGAAGAGAGACTGTGTGTGACTGAATAGAACTGTAAGCAAACTATGTTTTGTGTTGGAGAGTGATTATTCGAAGACGTGTTATCATTGTTTTGAGAAACCAAGTTTGTTTTTTCACTAAGAGTAAAGAATGTTTTTTTTTTTCACCGTTGAGAGTCTGTGAGTATCTGTGTGTTTAACCAGCAACGTATCTCTTTGCTGTCCGGTCCGTTGCCTACTATGCAGAGGGAAATTTAACCCTCAACACACTTCTTACATCTATACATATTAGGGGAAAAACAATATAAGAACTATACATTCATCATTTTGGGGTAGTGGCATCAAGATTTTAATGAATATTTTATCTCCAGGCTAAACTTAGGGAGAAATTTTTGCCACTATTGAAACAATAAACCTAGGTTCATCATAAGCATATAAAAACCAGTTCTCTGATTTCTGAATTCCATCATTCCTTGCCTCTTATTACATCATGATCATACTACTGATTAATTAGAAGTCACTGAAAGAATATCTGGCAGTAAGGAAAAATCAAATTGCAATTGGTTCTCATCAAACTTGATAGGAGAACAGTTTTTTAAAAAAACTTTACTTTCTACCTTTTTTTACAAACAAAGCAATTACACAAAACAAGGATGCGAATGGCTTTGCTCACAAATTTTTAAACAAGTTTTGGTGAACTGTCTGAATTGAACTTCATACCTCACTTGTTTGTTATTTCTCTGAAATCTTGTTCATATAAAAAGATTGTTTTAATATCACTTCACTGCAGTTATTTTGGAATAGCGAAGAGGAACACAAAAGATTATTTTCATTATCTACTGCTGGAAAAAATGCAATGATCTTTTTATGTGATGTGGTGCAGAGCTTTCTTATTCTTATTTACTTGTAACATGTTTTATCTGATAGAACTCCTTCACACACAGCAACCACAGAATCCTGCTACATTCATCCATAATGAAAGTATTAGGCTATTGTATCACAAACTCCACCCCCTTTGGGTCATATCTACAACCACAATGCATATAAAAAAAGGGCACGCTGTACACTGCAATGCCATGACACTGCTTTTGTCAGTCTGACTTACCTTGCAGACATCGCTATGCACACAACCATGTGGAACTGCTACTTGTATATTTAATGCTATATGAATCATGTTTTATATTAAATAAAGTATTGTTGTACATAATTAATAATACAATTAATTTTGCTCCAATATTACTGTTCTACCTGGTCCCTTCACTTGGGTGCAGATTTTAACATCAGGTTTGCCCTCCTGTGGAGTTTGTCCTGTGCTATATCCCTCTCCAAGAAAAGTCATTTCAAAAGATGATCCTTCCATCTGTCATTCAAAAGATAAGAAATAAACATTATTTATCACCAGACAGTACCTCAGTGTACAAAAAGCATACATATACTATATACAATTACCCTGCATCCTAATTTATACCCATTTTGGAAATGAAATCAAATTATTTAACCATGATTTTTATCTCCAACCTGATTTGAAAGAACAATGTTTACGTAACCTTAAGATAAGAGAAAAACTTAGTTATGGGTTAGTATTTCTAACATAGCAAACTAGATTCAAGGATATTCATACTATGCTAAGAGAAAATAGTACTATAATTTAATTCTTACTGATCAGCCAAAGAATTTTTGCACAGACTGAAATCCTGAGATGCTATATATGCAAATAATATAACATATAAAAAAGGTTTATGTTTACAAGATTACATATTGCCTTTTTTAATCAACATTCAGATGTGCTTTCTGATGCCATACAGCAAACCTGAACATATCCAATGAAAATATGAGTAAAATGGTGAAACAAGTGAAGTTTGCCTATTGTACTTCAACACTATTAATGTATCCTAGCATTCCCAAATGGAATATTTGCCATTGTTCACTCAATTTGTTTACAGAACCTTGAGATATTTAGTCTGCATTTTTAGAAGTAAAATGTATAACCCATGTATTGGATTAAAACATTTTTCTAATATAGGCTATAGAGCACAACATACAGTCAGGTCCAGAAATATTGGGACATCAACACAATTCTAACATCTTTAGCTCTATACACCACCACAATGGAGTTGGAATGAAACAAACACAATGTGTGTTAACTGCAGATTGTCAGCTTTAATTTGAGGGTATGTACATCCAACTCAGGTGAACGGTGTAGGACTTACAGCTGTTTGCATATGTGCCTCCCACTTGTTAAGGGACCAAAAGTAATGGGACAGAATAATAATCATAAATCAAACTTTCCCTTCTTAATACTTGGTTGCAAATCCTTTGCAGTCAATCACAGCCTGAAGTCTGGAACGCATAGACATCACCAGACGCTGGGTTTCATCCCTGGTGATGCTCTGCCAGGCCTCTACTGCAACTGTCTTCAGTTCCTGCTTGTTTTTGGAGCATTTCCCCTTCAGTTTTGTCTTCAGCAAGTGAAATGCATGCTCAATGGGATTCAGGTCAGGTGATTGACTTGGCCATTGCATAACATTCCACTTCTGTCCCTTCAAAAACTCTTTGGTTGCTTTTGCAGTATGCTTTGGGTCATTGTCCATCTTCACTGTGAAGCGCCGTACAATGAGTTCTGCAGCATTTGGCTGAATGTGAGCAGATAATATTGCCCAAAACACTTCAGAATTCATCCTGCTGCTTTTGTCAGCAGTCACATCATCAATAAATACAAGAGAACCAGTTCCATTGGCAGCCATACATGCCCACGCCATGACACTACCACCACCATGCTTCACTGATAAGGTGGTATGCTTAGGATCATGAGCAATTCCTTTCCTTCTCCATACTCTTCTCTTCCCATCACTCTGGTACAAGTTGATCTTGGTCTCATCTGTCCATAGGATCTTGTTCCAGAACTGTGAAGGCTTTGTTAGATGTTGTTTGGCACACTCTAATCTGGCCTTCCTGTTTTTGAGGCTCACCAATGGTTTACATCTTGTGGTGAACCCTCTGTATTCACTCTGGTGAAGTCTTCTCTTGATTGTTGACTTTGACACACATACACCTACCTCCTGGAGAGTGTTCTTGATCTGGCCAACTGTTGTGAAGGGTGTTTTCTTCACCAGGGAAAGAATTCTTCGGTCATCCACCACACTTGTTTTCCATGGTCTCCCAGGCCTTTTGGTGTTGCTGAGCTCACCGGTGCATTCCTTCTTTTTGAGAATGTTTCAAACAGTTGTTTTGGCCACGCCTAATGTTCTTGCTATCTCTCTGATGGGTTTGTTTTGTTTCTTCAGCCTAATGATGGCTTGCTTCACTGATAGTGACAGCTCTTTGGATCTCATCTTGAGAGTTGACAGCAACAGATTCCAAATGCAAATAGCACACTTGAAATGAACTCTGGGCCTTTTATCTGCACATTGTAATTGGGGTATTGAGGGAATATCACAAACCTGGCCATGGAACAGCTGAGAAGCCAATTGTCCCATTACTTTTGGTCCCTTAACAAGTGGGAGGCACATATACAAACTGCTGTAAGTCCTACACTGTTCACCTGAGTTGGATGTACATACCCTCAAATTAAAGCTGACAGTCTGCAGTTAACGCACATTGTGTTTGTTTCATTCCAACTCCATTGTGGTGGTGTATAGAGCCAAAGATGTTAGAATTGTGTCGATGTCCCAATATTTCTGGACCTGACTGTATGTTTGATCCAGTAGGTATAACGGTCTCATGTTAAGATATCAGAATAAAAATAGAATAATAAAGATGCAACCTCTTTTACTGCATTAAGTATAGATGGTGATTCAGTGAGTGATATGCAGAAAACAATAATTACAAAATATATTAGTGTGTAAGAACAAAAGTAAAAAATTACCTGTTTTTCTGTTGGCCCTTCTTTTGTAAAATGTCCTCCAGAAAAGAATTCAGGATACTGAAGAAAGCAGTTTCATAGTAAGTTTCAGAATAATTGAACAATTGACAAAATTTGTCAAATTTCAAAGCTATTTAAAAGAAATCCTACTTTTAGCAGGAGCTTTCTTCCAAAGTTGAATTTCACAAGCATTAAAAATAAAAGACCAGCAAACATTAGCTTTATGACAGAAGTGAGACCGCCCACGGTGGTGTAAGCAGCATACTGCACCTGTATAGGAGAGACAAATCATATCAAGTTTAGTATCCATTTCCATGAAACATTTAAGTTAATTCTGAGTAAAAAAAATAAATCAAGAGCAAGAATTTATTTAGAAACAAGCCAAGCAAAATTATTAAAAAGTTAATCTAGGAAATACACTTCTTATCCTTAATCAGGACATTGTAAGAACAACTGCAGGTAGCAGGCATTAAAGAAAACACTTCCAATACTGGGTCTACATTGTCACATACACAGTATTAGCAACATATCTGTGGTCAAAATAGTAAGAAGGCACAGTAATGTACTTTTCTAAAGGCACTATAAAGGAAATGTATTCTGAAATCCTTGGGATTAAAGGATGGTCAGTCTATAGACAAAATATTAGAAGGAAATTAAGGATTCCAACGGAATAACATAACATTTTTACAAAAGAAACAATTATATTCTTCCTCCTATTTGCCATTAAGAAATAATTTGAAGTATAAGTCTGGAGTTGAGCAATTATTATTTGCTTGAACATGGTCTTACAAACAAGGACTTGTGCCTGAAAGTAATGGGCTAAAGAGGAGCAGGTGGATTTTGCGTCTTCTGAAGAGTAACTTAGATGGTGAATCCCTATATACAGATTTTGAAAAGTTAACAAGATACCGACAAGGGTTTATTATTAAAAAGTAAAAACATCACTGATGGATTGCTTACATGAAAGATAGAAGCTTGTATACCTTTGTTAAAAAGAAACAAAACGAATGTTATAACATGTTAAATAAACTTACAGGTGTTTCCTGCAAATGTGAATGCAAATACCGCTGAGTTCGCTTTACTACAGAGGCATCGGATCCCATGAATGGAATGGAATACTGTTTGAATTCATTACTGTAAAATACTGTACCTCTAAAAAAGATGAAGAGAAGATGAAGCATAACAAATATAACTTGGATCTGCACTTTTAAAACATAAGTGTATATTTACAGTAGTGATAGGCAGTGTTTTTTTTCCAAGGGTGATAGGGGATGAGTGCAATGATATTACTGGGTTTGAGATTAACATCTTCAGCTTGTTTTTCTATTTTGGGTAAGTATAATTGCAAAATAGATTTGCAATTTTGGGGAATAGTGGAAAATCACTATCTGGGGCTGTAAAATATAGGTGCCTCCATTCTAGAACAATTCACCTAGAATTGTTTTTAGTGATAAATTCCAATACCACAATTCATTTTATTTTATTTTTAAATTTGATTTATATGCCGCCCTTCTCCGAAGAGTCAGGGCGGCTTACAATGTGCTCAGCAATAGCCTTCATCCTTTTGTATATTTATACAAAGTCAGCTTATTGCCCCCACAACTGGGTCCTCATTTCACCTACCTTAGAAAGGATGGAAGGCTGAGTCAACCTTGAGCCTTGGCGAGATTCGAACCCTGCAGTAATTGCAGGCAGCTGGTCTTAATAAGCTTAATAACAGGGTGCCTTAAACCCCTGTACTACCAAGGCTCAATATTTAAGGAAAGGCTTAAACTTAAAAACACTAAAAGACATATATTTTCTATACCTTCTTTTGAGTTTTGCTCCAAATACTGGAAGTGGTTTATGTCCAATTTGTTTTCTAATTTTCTTCAACTTGTCTTGATCTGCCAAGCCATATACAGCTGATTTCCAGGTTCCATCATGAATACAGGCACCCTGTTAAAATGACATTATAATTCAATATACTATATTGGAATGACATTCTACTTTTGGCACATCTACATTATTAACCCAACCATGAAAGCATATGCAGTATATAGAAATTATATAGCAAAATTGACTGAGATATTATATTAATGTATATCAAAAAGCTATGTGCTTATATTTGGCCATTTTTATTTTCTTTTTGCTCAACAATTTTGTTACAGGAACAGGCATGAGAAAGGGCTACATAATCCATAATTTGGGTACACGGGCATTAGATTTATTCGGTGAGCAACAAGGTCAGAAATTGAGAGAACTGGTGAAAATAGTATTAAGAGATTCCTCTGAATTAAGTGCCTAGTTTTCCTTCCTTTTTCAAAATTCTTCCTTTATGGATAGTTGGGAAAAAAATTCTATTGAGGGATATGTTTTCCTGGATAGAGAAGTACTATATTGCATTTGTTTTCATTGTTAACTGTTTTATGTAGATAAATGTTAACAAGTTTTTCTGCCAATGGTAATATTTTAACTAATATATCATAACAAATTTTAAGGAGCTGTTTATATTGCTACAGCCATTTGGAATAGAGTAGTAGAGCAGCAAAGAAATAAACAAACAAATATAAAATGTACTCAATATCATATATTATTTGTTAACAATGTAGCCATAGCAGAAAATGCATGAAAACAAACAATTAGACCAGAATAAGCATTAAAAGGTATTTTTTGCTATTTTGCTGATTGCTGGTACTGTTTTTGTTTTTATATCTAATGTACTGTAAATGTATCAGTATTATATCTTGGTGTGAACTGCTCAGTTTTATTAGATTGAGGCAGAAGGTAAATGAAACAAATAAGTGAGAATCTGCCAATAGTTAAAATATATTAATGGTCATATTCAGCTTCATGCTACAGTTTTTATAATTTAGCAGTTGTCCATGTTAATTAAGAAATTAACCAACCTCTGGTCCCGAGTTTACAGTCAAAAAACTTTCAATTGCAGTTAAGGTACCTTTAAAGAAAGAAGTTAATAATTATCTGATTTAGTAAGGATCAGTTAATATTCTAAAAAACTATCAATTTATTAATATTTATTACTGTTGGATAATTGACATATAGTATTTGTAAGTTTTTTACACATTCAACACAACTTCCAATTTACTTGAGGCACACATAAGCTATTCTGTAAAGAGGAAGAAAGGAAACATGTTCATTTCACTTGTTTCTTTTAGTACAGAAACCAGGATTTCACTTTCTACTCAACACATTAAAATATACAACTTCAACTGTGAAGTGCTCCAAGACTGAACAGGTTGCAAATCAGATTTACTTCAGGTTCTTGACCATGAGTGAAGAAGGGTGTAATAGACCCTGGTTTCATCTGAGCAGCTCACTGAAAAATTCAAGAGAATAGACGATCTGTGTGATCTTCCCACAAGCTGTTCTAGTTAATCAAGGAATACAAGGTCTGCCTTTCTGGTGTTTGTCTATGTATTGAAAATTGTATAGAGTCCATAGTATCTTTCTAAACTTTCTAGTGGAATCAAGTCTATGAAATATGTTCTTTAGAAGAAGATGTGCACCTCTCTGTTTTGCCACATAAGGGAGCTGACGAAGACTATTCTTCAATACCTAGGCCACTGACCTGTGTTATCCCTCATGGTACTTTCATATTGTCTGTTATGTTGTTCAACACTATGTGAACCTGAGGAAGATAATCCAACTTTTGAAACCCTATTTAATTTAATTTAATTTAATTAATTAAATTTATATGCCGCCCCTCTCCGAAGACTCAGGGCAGCTCACAATACATTTTAAAAAATAATTATAAAAAAATATTGAAAAATTAAAAACATTAAAAACTCATTTACGCCATTGGCCGGATCTCGCCAGATCATAAGAGCAAGATCAACAGCCCCAGGCCTGCCGGAAAAGCCAGGTCTTCACCGCTTTTCGGAAGGCCAATAGGGTGGGGATGGTCCGGACCTCAGGAGGTAACTGGTTCCAGAGAGCTGGGGCAGCTACAGAGAAGGCCCTCCCTTGTGGGCCCGCCAGCCGGCATTGTTTAGCTGACGGGACCCGGAGGAGACCAACTCTATGGGATCTTACCGGTTGCTGGGAGCTATGCGGCAGAAGGTTGCTTTTAACCATCAATTTTAAGGAAGAATTGGTACCCTTAAACAAAGTCTAAATTTGATAATGGAATAAATGAGGAAAAACAAATTGAAAATGAAGGAAAAAATAACAGAACTGCTATTGGAAATAGAAACCTGAATTGGGAACTGAGGTTTAGCCAATTGTGGATGGGATTCCATTCTCCCCAAAAGCAGGTTCATAGTCTAGAAGTGTTCTTTGATTTTCAAACATCACTGGATGTGCAAACAGCTGTAGAAAGGAGTTAATTTTCTTTATTATGCCTAGTCTGCCAGTTGATATCTTTCCTGAGCTGGATAGATTTGATGTTTATCCACATCTTGATTACACCCTATCTTGAGGAGAACAATACAATTCAACTGTGTGGAATCACAACTGAATCTCTGCCTGAAAATTATATTAAAAATGCAACTGATTCAAAATGTGATAAGTCTGTGTAAGGTAGAGGAACCAAAGGATGGATATATTTAGGAAATACCTGTTATCTACTAATTACAAATGCAGTACAATTGAAGGTGCTGGTAAGTCTTAGAGCTATGTATGCAACTGTCTCTCTTTTTATGAAACTGTTAAAAGGCTTTTCCTATTAATATTTTGACACTGTCTCCACTGCCATGTAGCTTCCAGGGCTGTAGTAAAGACTCCTTCAAGAGTTATATTTGGCCCCCTCTCTCGATATTTACAAAATCTGTAAAGAAATATCTTGTTTATCAGTTTAATTAGCTTCTAATATTCTACTTTCATATTTTGTTATCTATATCAAGTACTTGTCAGAATAAAAAGAGTACAAATGAAGTAAATAAATCACTTTAAGCGCAGTGTTTAGAATGAATGAGATATAATGGTGTACATTGTAAACAGTGTAATTACTGCCGAAGAAATCAGAAATAGAGGCATTCCATTGACTTTGTTGAAAGATTAAAATTGGGGGAGGTCTCTCCCTGAATAGCTAGGTTTCAAAGCTAGATTTCAACAAGAGATATGTGGGAAGTAAGACTGCCAGATATTCAGTCCACCAGACATTTCCACTCTCTAAACTGTTATTATTTATTTTTATCATTATTTAAATTTCAGAACTGATGCCTTTTTTTCCTCCTCTCTTCCCCCTTTTATTTTGTTATATGTTTTTGTTCACAAGCAGGGTAGGAACTGTTTTGTTTTTATTTGATCAATGAAAGCTTATCTAAAAGAATGTGAGCTAAAGAGGTGGAGGAGGGTGGGACATGTTTAAATAATTAATGAACAGATTATTTGTAGAATACAGGCTATCATTTTACCATGAACTAATCTAATATCTTTAAACATAAAAATAAAGTAGCTAACATATTTCCCCTAGCATTTATCAAAGGAACAATCAAACATAAAAATCACCTTTTAAGCTGTTTTTGGTGAATAATACTCCCATATCTGCTGGAATAGAATCAAAACCACAGCTTCCAATAATATATACTCCTTTTTCTTCAGCTTTGCTATTATAATGTAGATACATTCCTTCCAGAAACTAAAATAGAAACACAATATTATATAAAGAAACAAGCAATGCATTTCTAACATTCAAACAAAAAACATTTTTCCCCCCTTAACATTTTTAAAACTGTTTTCTGGGCTATCGTGCCATCTTGCAGTGTTATAAATGTTTGTTTATTAAATGTTATTAACCATCAAAACAATTCAGTATTTTACAGTTAAATTTAAAAATGATTATGTTTAATATTCAGCACAGATTTATAGAATTTTACAATTTCACCTAAAAAAGCTAGTATGGTGTGTTAAATTGTTGGGAACTGGACTAAGAAAGCCCAGGTGCAAACCCATTCACCATTTCTCAGCCCAACCTATCTCATAAAATGGTGACAACGATAGGAAGGAAAACCCCAATTGTGTATTTTCTTTGACTCCCAGAGGAAAGGTAGTATAAAAATGTAATTATAAATAAAAATACAATTATAAATAAAAATACTTTTAGTAACCTAAACTGTCTACACTGCAGTACACTACACACTGCTAATTTATGGAAATGAGAGATGAGTAAGGAGATTTTTGTGGGAATAGAGAGAAAACCACAGACACCCAAAAAAAAAACCTGCAGTTCCCAGCACCCATGGATGCTGCATCACATAGTATGCAGAGCACCAATACGAAGTTTGATATGTGAAGTAAATAATTATCCTACACTAAGATAAGGAATACAAGTAAAAAGAGTTGGGATTGTGACATAATCCAAATATTATTCCTCAAAATCTGGTTTATTTTCTTAATTGTACATACCTGCGGTTCTCCACTAATGTCAATACAATTTGTCCCATTCTCAACACAAGCTTTTACCACAGGCTCTCCAAAAAACCGGTACTGTTAAGAATGAAAAAAGACTAATAAATTATATTAATCTGGGATAATTTAATAAACCTTGTTTGAAGTTTTCTTTCCATTTAAAAAATAAGAATAAAGGAATAAAGGAATCTTAACGACGTTATGATATAGTTATGTTTTAGCTAATACATTAAATTCAATGTGAATAAAAATATTTGGGTTTATTTCATAATAATTTAGGAATTAAAGTTATACATATAAACCTGAATAAAAATTATAAAAAAATTAAAACAAAAAGAAAAATGTAACTTGCATAAAAATATTTAAGTGTAGCAAAGAAAAAAAACCTCTCCTTTGTCACAAGTATAATTTTTTTTAATAACTGATCACCTTATTTTAAAAAGCAACAAAGAATCTTCATCCTATTTAATTCCTTATTTGTAAGCAAGTCTTAAAACCTTATAATTCAATTCTAATCAGCAAAGATCCACTAAGGGTTATCAGAAATATCAATATATCTATTATAAACGTAATCCAAAAACCTACTTTATAATCCTTTCTTTTCCTTCTATATCCCAAACTTTTGAATAAGTTTGGATAGCTATAAGAAATCACCAAAACCTTATCATGCAATTATAGTCAATCAAAATCCATTAAATGTTATCAGAAAAAACAGATAACTATATTAAAATTAATCAACAGATTTACAAAATTTATTCTCATATCTCACATCATATCTGAAAAGATACTTAAAACCTCATCATTCAACCTTAATTAGAAAAAGTCAATTATTATTGAAGATAACAACACATCTCTTTATCTTTGATCAACTTTATCTTTAACCGACCACAAGCAATGTTTTGTGACATTTTATATCATAAAATCTGAGACAGTGCCCACACAGAGGGGAAAGTTGGGGTTATGGACTACAGTGAAATGGCAGTTTCCCAGGAAGGAGGACACACATTCCAGAAGGAGGGATGTGAGAGGGAGGGAGGGAGACAAGAGGCAGCCCAGCTCAGAGCTAGATAGAAGACAGAGAAAAAACAAGATGGCCACTCCCCAGAATCTCCCAGAGTATATCTGTAGGCTGGTAGTAGGAAGGATTTAGCCTGGTAAGATTCTGCCTACTATGTATAAACAAATAAAGAACTGAACTCTAACTGAATTATTATTCTATGTCATTCTTGGGCTTAGCCTGACATAAAATGCTTCACGGTATTTTTTATGTCATAAAAAGTTTTATAAAATTTGCCAAATTTCAGTTCCACTGAAGTCATGGGTTCCGGATTTGGATACATTCCTTAAATTAGCCCATTTGAGATCCTTTGTTTCAAAATTGTTGCCTTATTATTGAATTACGGTTTCATTTTGGCAATCAAGGATGAAGTAATGTACCAATGATAAAATACTATCCAGGCTAGTATTTTTGTAGTTTATTGTAAAACAGCCTCAGAATGTTTCATTTCTCTTGATAATTTCCTAGTTTGCAAATATGAAGATACTTTCTCTAGATTCAATACTTAAACACATTTAATACAATAATACAATAATTTAAATTTGCTTGATAATTACATTTTCTAGCATAAAATAAGGTATATAAAACTACTTTGACGTTAATAGTTTATTCACTTCCATTTGTTTCTGGTATCAGCTATAGCACAAGTTTTTTTAAAAATTTGTTTAATACTATAGAAGAGTGATTAACAAATTAATATTATGAATTTCAGTTTCAGTGTTAGGAAATAGGATTTTCTCTTTAATTTGCATTTAACTAGGAAACATTTTGTTTTAACAGATAAAAATCTTCCTAAAGAAATAACAAAAAATGTTGTAATTATAAAATATAAAAATCAGATAGATTTCTGGCAATATCTTACAACAATGGTATGTTTTAATAATTGCTTCAGGACAAGCACACTTTTTATTTATTCATGAAAAAAAAATAGAAGAAAGCACTTACTGGGCCTACACAGTTTAGAACAATATTCGTTTGTTTAGCCATAGAAGCAAGAGAAGATGGATCGCTGACATCACATAGCATTATGCCAATTTCTGACTTCAGTTCTGCTTTCCCTGAAAATTTAACATTGACATGTTATTCTGAAAACCTCTTTATTTTTATTCAATCCACCATTTATTCAATCATCATTTATTGATGCTATTTTTTACATTTAGCTTTCCAATTGCTTTCAGTAAACAAATTATATTTCTTCTATATAAATTGCATCACCATCTCCCAAATATGGTTTCTCTACACAAGCAAGTAAAAATGTGGGAAAATAAGTCACTTGTTACAAAAGCTCACTAGAAAAAAAAAGTAAATAGTATATAAAAGAGATATAATGCACAAGGACAAAAATGCAAAAATGTTTCTTTTCACTGAACAAATCTAGTTCTGGAAACAAACTTGGTGACTTCCAAAGATCTTGTAGCGTTGGGAAAAAGGCTGTAAAGCAAGCCATCCTAAAAGTGTTATTATTATAAAATTGCAGTATAAAACTGCAAAATAATAACTTCTCTGGCTACACCTAAGTCAATGCAGATTGATGCATAATTTTATCTCACTTTCCTTGGCCCCAAACAGGAAGTGGGGCACAGAGTACGCTCTTGGTCAATGAGCTGCAATACAATGACACTCCCTTTCTATGATTTTAAATGACAGGGAAATTAAGGCCTAATAGGAGACTAAACAAATACCGGCTGTGATAGAGAAGGGATTTAATGCATCTACTTGGACTCAGCCTTCCATCCTTTCAAGGTCTGTAAAATGAGGACCCAGATTGTTGGGGACAATGTGCTAACCCTCCTCTCTGTTAGCACATTGCTCCCAACAATTTGGGTCCTCATTTTACCGACCCTGGAAAGCTGAGTCCAAGGAGATGCATTAAGTCCCTTCTCTATCAGAACCAGTGGTATTTGTTTATTCTCCTATTAGGCCTTAATTGCCCTGTCATTTAAAATCATAGAAAGGGAGTGTATTGCAAATAGCTTAGAGAGGGGCTGTAAAACACTGTGAAGCGGTATAGAAGTCCAAGTGCTATTGCTATTGTTCAGTGGTGGGTTTCAATTTTTTTTTACTACCAGTTCTCTGGGTGTGGCTTGGTGGGTGTGGCAAGGGAAGGATACTGTAAAATCTCCATTCCCATCCAGGGGAAGGTTACTGCAAAATCCCCATTTCCTCCGGATCAGCTGGGACTCGGGAAGCAGAGAATAGATGGGGGCGGGGCCAGCCAGAGGTGGTATTGACCGGTTCTCCGAACTACTCAAAATTTCCGCTACCAGTTCTCCAGAACTGGTCAGAACCTGCTGAATACCATCTCTGCTCTTGCTCCTTGGCGCTGTGAGAGACAAGCAATTTGATCAGATGAAACTTCGATCCGGATCAGCAACTCTTTTAACCAGAGGTGGGTTTCAGCAGGTTCTGACCAGTTCTGGAGAACCGCTAGCAGAACTTTTGAGTAGTTTGGAGAACCGGTAGTAAAAATTCTGACCAGCCCTGCCCCCATCTATTCTCTGCCTCCCAAGTCCCAGCTGATCGGGAGGAAATGGGGATTTTGCAGTATCCTTCCCCTGGAGTGAGGTGGGAATGGAGATTTTACAGTATCCTTCCCCTGCCACGCCCACCAAGCCACACCCACAGAACCAGTAGTAAAAAATTTTTTGAAACCCACCACTGTTTTTAACTTTCTTAAGCAATGCCTCCAGGCTTTATCTCATGTGAGAAAGGGAATCAATTACATGAGGCAAGGTCCGTTTGTTCTCCTTCCAGATGTGCCCCGCCCAAATGGCACACCTGTGCTAACTGAAACGTTGGGAAGGGCAGCCCAAGGCATCTGAAGAGGGCCAGGCTAGAGAAAACCTATTTTTCCTTCCCTCCCCACCCACCCACCCAGGACGACAATATAAAGGTCAACGTTATTGATTTTCCGACTGCAGCCAAGGAAACTGAGCGGATCTTTTAAGTTGCTTTACTGCAGAGTTTGTGGGACGGAGCCGACAGGAAGGCTCGAACTCCGCCACGCGACCTGCCTGCCCACCTTTCTCTTACCCAACTTGGCGGCCGCCTTCTCGACCACCTCCTGCAGCTTCTCCCGAGACCTGCCGGCCACGGCCCAGCGCAAGGAGCCTCGCAGCTCATCCTCGGCAGCTACTCGCGCCACCTCCTGGACCACGTACTGCCCCGTGAAGCCCGAGGCCCCGAACACCACCAGCTGGAAAGGCCGCTCGGTAGCCATGGGAACGAGAAGCCAAAACTCTCGGTCGACCAGCGAGCGAGCGCCGAGGAGAGGAAGAGAGAGAGAGAGAGAGAGAGAGAGAGAGAGAGAGAGAGAGAGAGGGACGAGGCGCAGAGCGACAGCCCACCTTCACCTCGACCGCTGCAGAACGAAACGGCGAAGGAGGCGGGGGCGGCGGCGGCGGGCGTTGGCCCCGCCCACAGCCTCGGGCCTGGACAGGTCCCGTGACAAGGCTCGCGCCCGCTTGCCTCGACCTGCGTAGCTTGTCGTTCTCGAAGCCGCCAAGACTGTCGACTCCTCCTCCTCCTCGCCCCCTGGGCGAGCTCGGTCGCTGGCTCGCTCTCTGCTCGTCCCGGTGCCCCGTTGTTTCAACCTATCAAATAGAACAGAGGGTCTTCAAAACTTGGCAGCTTTAAGACTTGTGGACTTCAACTCCCAGAATTCTCCAGCCAGCATTGCTGGCTGGAGAATTCTGGGAGTTGAAGTCCACAAGTCTTAAAGCTGCCAAGTTTTGAAGACCTCTGAAATAGAATAATCGCGCGAAGTTCCTCTGTCGAGGGAAAAAACAACTGGTCGTTTGCTGCTCCTTTTATTTATTTATTATTTATTTATTAGTTCGATTTATATGCCGCCCTTCTCTGGAGACTCAGGGCGGCTTACAATGCATTAAGCAATAGCCTTCATACTTTGTATATACCTGCTTATAGTAGGGCTTTCGGACCCCCCTAAGCGGTGTTCTTTTTTATACAAAGTCAGCTTATTGCCCCCCACAATCCGGGTCCTCGTTTTACCTACCTTGAAAGGATGGAAGGCTGAGTCAACCTTGAGCCTGGTGAGATTTGAACTTCCAGTAATTGCAGGCAGCTGGCAACTAAGTGCTACTTTAACAGCACTTAGTCCACTGCGCCACCAAGGCTCTTAGGAGAGACTGCCGAAGCTGGTTGCTGCCGGAGCTGGCCAAATCGCAGCTCGCCTGTCAAATTGCACTTCTCGCCCATGTCACACTTTGAGCTTTTCTGCATTTGTGCCTTTTGGAATTTGTAGCAAGAACTGGAAGCTAAAAACACAGGAAGAACGGTTGCAGGAACTGGGCATGGCTAGTCTAGTGAAGAGAAGAGAAGGACCAGGGGGAGACGTGATAGCAGTCTTCTAATATTTGAGGAGCTGTCACAGAGGAAATCAACCTATTTTCCAAAACATCTGAAGGCCAGACGAGGAATAATGGATGGAAACTGTTCAAAGAGAGGTTCGGCCTAGAAATAAGGAGAAACTTTTTGACGGTGAGAACGGTCAACCCATGGACAGCTTGCCTTCAGACGTTATGGAAGCTTCATCACTGGAAGCTGTCAAGAAGAGACTGGAGTGCCATCTGCCAGAAATGGTGTAGGCAGGATCTCCTGCTTGGGGGTGAGGGGGTGGGACTAGATGACCTACAAGAGCCCTTCCAACTCTTTTATTCTGTTAAACTTTGCTGTCTACTCCACTGCCAATTTTTATTCTGTCTACCTTTATCACCTAAGAGGGTTTTTATATGTTTAGGGGTTTACCTTGAAGAAAGCAGAATAAAAAGAAAATGCTGCTTTTACATACAGGGAAATGGAATAGAATAGATATATAGTTTTACTGTAAATAAGAGTAGACTCAAAGAAATTTGCAAAATTCACATCTTCAGAAGAGAATAAATTAGTTCAAAGATTATGTCTTCTGCCTGGAGCAGTGTGGCAATATGTTTTTCATGTGGTTTGTGTTTTTCTGTATTGCTTTATTTCATGCCCAACTTGTGTGACAGGTTTATTTCTGGTTGTACGGTTTTCCAAATTCTCACTTAACCCAAAAGCTTTCGACAGTTGCCAGTGGATATATAGTTTCTCACACTTTGTCGCTCATGACATCAAGTGCAAAATCTGTTGAGAAGTAGCAGGTAGGCTCAAAAAGGCATCTAGTGATAATTTCAACTGATTCAGGCAAGCCCTTTCATTTTCCAGTCTCTGGTCGGCCATCTCCAGAAACAGCTGGATACAATATTAAACTGTAAATGCTGCACTTCCATGGCTTTGAACAGTTTAATGCAGGGGTGTTAAACTCGATTTCATGGAGTTTGACCCTGAGGGGCCAGATGGGCATGGCTAAGATAGGTGTGGCCAGCTTGACGTCACTCATGTTGGAGGCACCTGTGGTGGTCTGAGCGCTTTGCCAGCGAAAATGAAGCTCAGGAGGGCCATGTGTGGCGCTCCTGAGCTCTGTTTTCACTGGCAGAGGATTGCAGGAGGCTGTTGTAGTTGAAAACGGAGCTCGGGAGGGCTGCGCGCGGCCCTCCTGAGCTCCGTTTTTCGCTGGCAGACACACCATGGGCCAGTCCTTCGCTGTTTCCAGGGTGGCCCTGCGGGCCAGATCTAAGCACCCCGCGGGCCAGATTCGGCTTGCGGGCCTTGAGTTTGATACCCTGATTTAGTGCAAGTCATAAATAGCACAATAGGAGTGGTGGTGGGAACAACTCTCCATCCAAAACTTTGTAGAATTTCTCCATCCATGTAGAAATTCAATGGTTAGCATTTGTTGCCCATAATTTTTTTAAAAGGGAAGGAAGAGAAGATAAATATTAAATAAAAATCTTATGTGTGATTCATCTTCCTGCATGACTCTGATATATTTTCAACTTCATTCAACTTGGATTACAACACAAGATTCAAAAGTCACAACTGCTTAGCTGTTATACACTATTTTTCCAGATATCTATAGCTATCAAGTAAGGCTGATCTTTCCAGATTTATCATTGTTAATTGCTGAACAATAATCACAACGTTGATTACAGGGTTACACCACTCATAAGGACAGAAATCGTACTGCTCTTCTTTACTAGGGATGCTTCAGAGGGGGGCAAAGGTGTGTCTATTGCACCAGTCAAGGTCCGTTTAGGTGCATAGCTCAAATGGAGGTAGCAAAGAGCAGCTTCTGTGTTTGTTATCTTATTCGGTCTTGCTCTCTGTCTGGTCTGAACAGCTCTGCCTAAATTTTGCCTGTCACTTTTTCTAATCAGCTAACAAACTCGGACACAGAAAAAGCCTAAGTTTTATTTTTTGTATTAACAACTACTATATACTAAGGGTTAACCACTTTCATCAGACAACCCTACTATGAAGGGCAGCTTTGCAATGTCTATGCTGGCTGACATGTGTTTTGTTTCCTTACTGCAGACAGCAAATGGACAGGACATTGTTTACCTGCAGCTTTTTACATTGGCTAACTGTAAAATCTTCATTGATTTATTGAGCACCTGGAAAGGGGGATTACTGAGAACATTGGTACGGTGGCATATAACAGTGAAGAAGTCAAAGCTGTTGGGGGAAAACCCCTGCATAGAAATGGGTTATGACATGTTTTCTTCTGAGCCTTGAAAGAGCATATTCTGGGCTGCTGCTGTCAGCATTGGCTTGCGAATAATAGAATATCAGCCTCTTTCATGTAACTGCTGAAGAACTTGTTTTGCAACCATAAAAAAGCTTTGTCTTTTTGCTGACAGCAGCAATTAGTGCAAGGCTGCAAGCTAAAATATAATTTCTTTGGAAGTAATTTCATTTTTAAGGGATAGGCTCCCCAAAGAGCGAGTTATTTTAGGGTGCAAAACCTCTGTTTATTCAAAGGGTACTTAAAATAACTGTGAAATCATGCTAGAGAATGATTTATTAATAATTGCATTGAGCTACATAAGATATAAAAGGTCTTCCATTAATGGGACTGTTTTATTTACTTTTGATGCTCAATCTTGTATGTTTACATACAATTAAATCCCTAGGTCCAGACAGTATTCCCCCAAGAGTCCTTGAAGATTAATTTCTGCTGTTTTCAGAAAGTCTCTCACCACAACTCCTGACATACTTAGCTTTCATGGGATATAACAGAAGACAGGCTAACAGGTGGTTAAGAAACGGGAAACCGAATAGGAATACATGTGTATTTCTCACACTGTTGACATGTGCAAAGTCTCTGTCACATATCTAACATGCTTTGAAGGGGATGACTTCCTGATAGCAAATGCAACTGGTCCTTGGTTTATTCAACAACCATTCAGACTTTAAATATATCCCATTGCCATTCTGCTGCTCAAGGAGGTGAAAGGTGGCTTAGATATTAAAAGTGTTGAAGTGGGGTTTGCCCTCTTATTTCATTACAAGTTCTCTCTCGTGGACAATCGAGTACATGGAGGAGTAGCCTTGGGATTACATAACCCTGATCAACAATCTGCTCAGCTCAAATGTACTGTTGAACCATCTCTTCCCATCCAGTCAAGTTCTATTCCTGTTATGGAGTTTTAAGGAAGCCCTGAATCAGGTATTCAAAGTCACTTTATTCAAGGTATTTTAAAGATAATATTCACCTATTGATTGAGCAATATAGTAGTTGATGTCTTGGAATGGGAATGACAAGTCCAAAATCATCCCACAAGGTATTTGCTGTGTTTTTCAACTGGTGTGTTTCATAGCAATTAATACAAATTACAAATAACGTACAATACTCTACAGCTTGTAGATTTATAATATAGAATTCCTAGACAAAAGGAATGGGGATTATTATGGAGGAAAAAGTAGAGTTAATTACCAAATTCTATATATATAGTAATTTGGAAAGCAGACCTGGAGCTCAATCTTCAACTCCTTTCTAGAGTAAACCTTTTTACAAAGCTCAGGTAAAATGCCAAATAGAACTGTCTCCAGAACCTAAGGTGGACCAAAATATTTTATAGGATCCAATTTGAGTCAGTCATACAGAATTAAGAGATTTAGTCTTTCAGGCTATCAAACTCAGGCTGGAGCCTATCCTCGGAGAACTCCTCTATCACCAGAATGTGTGGGAGAGAACATTCTGGTGAGAGAGAAGTTCCCTGAGGATGGGATCCAGCATGAGTCTAAAAGCTTGGAAAACTAATATCTGGTTCCAGTGACCAATCCAGATTGGATCCTGCAACATTATCCTGGCCTTCATTAGTGACAATATTTTATCTTCTGCAATAGAAAATTCCATAAGCATTTGTGCTTGCAATCTAAAATGAAAATAAATCCATAAATTAAGTAAGCAAAAGTTCATTGCAGTTCTACAAGGTCTGTTTCATAGTAAGGTAACTCTTTTGCTCTGGCCAATCTTAGGGTCAGCTCTGTGTCTGTGCAAGATGGGAGGTGGCTGGCTACTCATTCCTCTCCCTCTTATGTGGGTGTTGAATTGGAAGGTTATTAGGCAGTTGCAATGAACCAGAAGTCACATTCCTTACTTTTTTCCAGAATTTTCTCATCCTGTCTGTTAGACACACCCACCCACCCACCCAACTAACTAACCAACCAGAAAAAATAATCCTCTGTTCAACTTTAGTGTCCATATATAATATTTGGTGTCATTCAACATGTAGAACATTTTAACAGGGAGAAAGGAATACACATTTTCTGTTTAACATCTTTTACAATTTCAGTTATATCATATCACTGTTGGATTTTTGCCTCTTTCCCTCTCCTTCAACTTTTTGGAAGTCTCAGAATCTAAGCTTCTTTTTTAATATTTGCTTGGTTGCTGTCTTCTATGAGTTGAAGAAACAATATTAAAATTGTTTTCCTCAAAATCCAATTGTATACAACTGAAATCATGAATTTCAGTCTTTGTATTTCTAAGGACATCATCTGAAAGCTTTTCTCAGTATAATTTCACCAAGAGCCTTGGTGGCGCAGTGGACTAAACTTCTGCTGTTAAAGTAATACTTAGCTGCCAGCTGCCTACAATTACTGCGAGTTCAATTCTCACCAGGCTCAAGGTTGACTCAGCCTTCCATCCTTTTGAGGTAGGTAAAATGAGGACCCAGTTTGTGGGGGCAATAAGCTGACTTTGTATAAAATAGAACACCGCTCAGGGAGGGCCAAAAAGCCCTACTAAGCAGGTATATACAAAAGTATGAAGGCTATTGCTTAATGCATTGTAAGCCGCCCTGAGTCTCCTGAGAAGGGCGGCATATATAAATCGAACTAATAAATAAATAAATAAATAAATTTAGAAAATTTTTAAAATGTTTTCAAGTGAAACTTGGCATTTTCTCTCCCTCTTTTTTTCTTGACTACTCAGCAAACATATGAATCTCTGAAGTGTTGTAGTGTTGTGGCCCCGCCCTCGGGGCCCATCGGAGGAAGAAAGCTCCAAGCATGAGGAAGAGGAGTCAGCCAGGCCTCCCTCTCCAGGCCCCTCCCCTCTGGCACTGTCTCAGGAGCCGGCCGAGGGAGAGGAGATTAGGGAGAGGAGATTAGCCGGGAGACAGGTGTCTCGGATGAGAGTGAGGGAGAGACGTTATTCCTGGATGCACGCCTCCGAAGGCATGATAAACGATTGCAGCAGCTCAGGAGGCGTGCTAGGGATTAGAACTGAGTCACTGGACCACACCCCAGAGACTATATAATAGAGGGTGGTAGCCAGTGATCCCTGTGACGAACAAAAATAAACCTTGGATAGTCACTAAAGCCTCGTCCGAAACTGCTGAGAGGAATATTATTTCTGTTGGACTCTTGTACGCTGAGTATATTATCTTTCTGTTTCTGTGGAAATAAAAGCACTTGGCAGACGGTGTGTATATTGCTGCCAAGTTGGAGATAAAGACCTGGGTGTGTGCCAAGTGCTTCCTTAACCCTCGGCTGGCTATGTTTGTGTGTGTGTGTGGACGGGGACAGATCATGTACAACTAAAACCTTTCCCATTCACTCTCCTAATTGCTAACTTCCATTGTATTTATTTTATAGAGAAAAAACCAAGAAGAACAAGCTGAACTTGAGCAGACTGCAGTTACCAAATCTGGAATTCCTGTAATATAGCTGGGAATTTGGGCTGATGCAGTTACTTCTCTATCATCCATCCATACCTTTAGGCTGAAAGGAGCAGCTGTCTTAGCCAATAGCTACCTAATGGCAGGAAAAGGACTATGTTTGTATGTCACTCTGGTAGGCTTTGCTTAAGCTGCTGTAGAAGATATTATCTTGCACCCAATTAATTGGGAAGATTCAACTTTATTTTTTACCGTTCAGCTGAAATTAAATCTCTGTCTATGTAGTTTAGTATTGCCAATGTGAGCAAAATGTAGATTGCTTCTCAAACCAGTTCTTTATGACAGACAGGAATACCTGTCTGTATTCCTGTCTACATTACATTACAATCTACATTACAGTGTTAATTGGAAAGGATTATCTATCTATCTATCTATCTATCTATCTATCTATCTATCTATCTATCTATCTATCATCTCCATTTCTTTGGGTTGTACAGTAAATGATTTTATCCAAAGCCCTGTTAGTAACTGGAATTGGTGATATCTCTTTCCAAAGAAAATTGCACTCTTTTAAACTCTTTTACATAGGAAATAGTGGCAGTATGGTCATAATCATAGAGAGCAGAGAGCTATGATAAAATCGCTCTGCATGATAAAATCGCTCAGATTCGGCACGGCCTGGACTCTGATTGGATAGTTTCGGATGGGATGACAGAGGTGAGTCTTGAGACTGTTATCTGGGAGGAGTTTGACCCTGTGACTCCTGAGGACATGGACAGGATTTTGGGGAGGCTTAACGCTACCACATGTTTACTGGACCCGTGTCCCTCCTGGTTGGTACTAGCCTCCTGGGAAGTTACACGAGGCTGGTTTCAGCGATTACCAACGCTTCGCTGGGTGAGGGTGTCTTCCCAGCTGCCCTGAAAGAGGCGGTGGTGAGGCCCCTCTTCAAGAAGCCTTCCCTGGACCCGGCTGTTTTAGCTAATTATCGTCCTGTCTCCAACCTTTGCTTCACGGCGAAGGTTGTCGAGAGTGTGGTGGCAAGACAACTTCCTCGATTCCTGGATGAAGCTGTCTATCTAGATCCATGCCAGTCAGGCTTCAGGGCGGGTTACAGCATGGAAACGGCATTGATCGCATTGGTTGATGATCTCTGTAGGGCTCGGGACAGGGTTTGCTCCTCTGTCCTGGTCCTCCTAGACCTCTCAGCGGCTTTTGATACCATCGATCATGGTATCATGCTGTGTCAGCTAGAGGGGTTGGGAGTGGGGGGGGGCACTGTTTTACGGTGGTTCTCCTCCTTTCTCTCTGACCGTATGCAGTCTGTGTTGATGGGAGGGCAGAGGTCGACCTCGAGGTCCCTCACTTGTGGGGTGCTGCAGGGATCGGTTCTCTCGCCCCTCCTGTTTAACATTTATGTGAAGCCGCTGGGCGAGATGATCTGTGGCTTTGGGGTGAAGTGTCAACTGTATGCCGATGACACGCAGTTGTACATTTCAACCCCAGGCCACCCCAATGATGCCCTTGACGTGATGTCCCATTGCCTGGAGGCCGTGCGGATCTGAATGGGGAGGAACAGGCTCAGACTCAACCCCTCCAAGACTGAGTGGCTGTGGTTTCCAGCGTCCCGATATAGCCAGCTTACACCATTGCTGACTATTGGGGATGAGATCTTACCCCCCTCAGAGAGGGCTCGCAACTTGGGCGTCCTCCTGGACTCATGGCTGTCTTTGGATGATCATATGATGGCCATGGCCAGGGGGGCTTTTTATCAGGTTCACCTGATTTCCCAGTTGCGCCCCTTTCTGGATTGGGATGCCTTGTGCACAGTCACTCACGCCCTCATCACTTCCCGTCTGGACTATTGTAACACTCTCTACATGGGGCTCCCCTTGAGGAACACCCGGAGGCTCCAACTGGTTCAGAATGCGGCCGCATGAGTAATAATGGGGGCGACCCGTCGCTCCCATGTAACACCTCTCTTGCGCGAGCTGCACTGGCTCCCGGTGGTCTTCCGGGTGCGCTTCAAGATGTTGGTTACCACCTTTAAAGCGCTCCATGGCTTAGGACCTGGCTATCTACAAGACTGCATTCTGCCACCGATTGCCTCCCACCGACCGGTACGCTCACACAGAGAGGGCCTCCTCAGGGTGCCATCAGCCAAACAATGTAGACTGGTGACCCCCAGGGGGAGAGCCTTCTCTGTGGGGGCCCCTGCCCCCTGGAATGAATTGCCCCCGGACATACGAAGGATCCCCGACCTCTGCGCCTTTCGTCGTGCAATGAAGACCCTGTTATTCCAGCAAGCCGCTCTGATGGGATAAATGGTTTTAATTTGGTTTTAATGGGGTTTTAAAATTGGTTTTAAATGAGAGTTTTAAATTCGGCCTATGATTTAATTATTTTAATCTGCTTTTAAATTCTATTTTGTACACTGTTTTATTATGGCTGTTCACCGCCCTGAGTCCTTCGGGAGAAGGGCGGTATATAAATTAAATTAATTAAATAAATAAATAAATATTAGCAATAGATTCCAATTTCCATGTAATACGTAATGCTTTTTCAATTGCCAGAGTCAAGGCCAGAGGCTATAGAATAGCTATAAATGTATTGCCAACTCATTGAGTCTACCTTTCACATATTCTGAAATCAAGATTCAGATCAATCATATTTTAATATTCTTCAGTCTTGACCTGAAATGATTTCGCTGTGTATGTAATTTAAGATTTAGATTGCATCCATGTCTGATAAAGTCAAGATTAACTGGACTTAAGAGCACTGTAAGATATTAACTGCAACAGTTTTCAGTCTTAATATTGAAACTAATATTGTAATGTCAGTACTAAATTGCAATAGGCATGAGAAACGAGTGGGTTGATGTATATTAACACATCAGTGCATTAACTTTATATCTGCTGCTAAGTATTATTTTGGGATGGTATGTTCCTTTGACAGTCTTTAGACACAAAAGGCTGCAAGAAATATTGTTGGGTTAACCAACATCATTAACTTTGGACTATTTGTACTTCAGGCAAAGGCATGCTGAAAATCTTTGCTCCAACAGGTTATTGCCTTTGTGTTGCAAAATCTTTTGCATTACATGTTTGCTGGCTTTGTACTTACAGTATTTTGATCCCTTGTAAAGGTGGTAAGGGGGCCAACGGGTTGGGCTGGAACCTGATGATGATATATTATGGAGTAATAAAACTTTGGGGTAATGTTTTACAACATCAAAAAAAATCATTGTTTCATCAATCCTTAAAAAGTGGGAAATGCCAGCACTAATTGGCATTTCTTTTCTCCTTTCTTTTTGCTGATTTATGTGCACTCCTTAAGTAGAACCAAATGGCTTGAGGAAACAGTCAATGGAGAGAAAAGGTCTGCTCCAGGGCCCTTCTTGTGTGGAGTACCTTGGGGCTCATGTCTCTTTCCACCAATGGTGGGTTGCTCCTGGTTCACACCGGTTCTTGAGAGCCGGTAGCGGTGACGATATGACGTCACCGAACCAGTTCTCTGTCTTCGGGAGCAGGGCCCTCCCGCCCGCCCCGGCGTTATGCCGACCTTATATTTCTTCTTTTTTTGCCCAGCTGAGAGGTGCGGCAGAGCGGATTGCCACACCTCAGCTGGGCAGATTTGCAACGCGCTTGCGCAAAGCGCAAGTTTGGCGCGCAGGTGAGCAAAGTGAGCATGCGCACGGCGATCACGCACAAAGCGTGTGACCGAAGAGGCAATTGTGCGCAAAGCGCGCACACAAAAAGAACCGGTAGTAAAGCCGGTTAGAACCCACCCCTGCTTTCCACTCCTGTTTAACATCTATGTGAAGTCACTGTGTGAGATAATTTTATGGCATTGGGTGAAGTATTATCAATATTCTGATGATACTCAGCTGTATATCTCTGCCCTGGCTGGCCAAATGATGTTTTGGAAGTTCTGTCCCAGTGCCTGAAGGCAGTGGGGTCTAGCTGGGAATAAATATGCTTCAACAACCCTAACAAGATGGAGTGCCTTTGGATATTGGAGTGTCCTGCATCTGGTGATTTCCCATCCTTAGTTCTGGGATGGGATGGCACTATTCCAGAGAGAACTACAGTAGTGTGCAATTTGGGGTCCTTCTGGACTCATGGCTCCAGCCACAGTAGGTGACCAGCATGACTAAGGATGGTTTTCCACAACAACTTTGTTATGCATCAGTTGCATACTTTCCTGGATCAGGAGGCAATGGTCATTCATGCTTTGACCATCTTCTGAGTGTATTACTGCAGTGAGGTTTACAAGGGGCTGCTGTGGAAGTATATCCAGAAGTTTCAATTGGTCCAGTATGCGACAGTGGAGGTATTTATGGGTATGCCTCATTAGACCCATGTCACACCTTTGCTTCACCAGCTCAACTGACTCCTAATTTGCCAGAGTACAATTCACATACTGGCTATTTCCTATATTGCCCTAGATCAGGGATCAGCAACCCGCGGCTCTGGAGCTGCATGTGGCTCTTTCATCCCTCTGCTGTGGCTCCCTGTTGCTGGTCTGACTGGTAGAGGAAAAAGGATGCAGCGCTAGGAGGAGACTATGGTGGGGGAACCGGACTTCCGGTCAGCAGAGGGAAAAGGACGTAGCACTAGGAGGAGACTATGATGGGGGAGCCGGACTTCTGGTCAGCTCCAGAATTGAATGGGGGCTTCCGGTTAGGACCTTTGTGGCTCTTTGAGTGTTTAAGATTGCCGGCCCCTGCCTTAGATAGCATAGGACTGACTTACTCCCATTGTTTGTATCCATCAAATTAGGTCTGGGTAGAGGGACAGGATCTGGGTCCTGTCAATTAGGGATTGTCCTCTAAGTGAGACTTGGAAAGTTGGTTTTTATATAGTATGTCTGCCCTCTGGAATTAAAAACTGCCCAACCTTAGGTTGGACCTGATCCTGCTCAGCTTTCAGAAAGCCTTGAAGTTCTTGTTGAAGAATGATGTCTTCAGCAGCCCCTTTGTGTTTAGTTCATTTTGATATGTATTCTTTATATTGTATTTAGAATGTGAGATGTTTTCAGAATATTTTCTCTCTTTAGTAGCTGGGCTGGTATACTTTCTTTCTCAGATGCAGTGCAGGAGAAACTGTTCTGAAGATACCATTCAGCTGGAAATACCAGAACTCTGCAGAGCTTGGAGGTGAATAATTTTCCCATTACAGATAATTCTTATCTCTTCATGCTGACTCCAGCATGACATCCAAGAAAATCCTGTAAGAAAACTGCTGGCAATACAAAATGAGCAGGAATGAAATTGACAACACTCTTTCAGTATATTCATTTTTAAAAATTTTACAGATTTTGTATTTTGTCTGAATTCATAGGCTGTTACTAGCATGTAATTTAAAGTTATTAACCCCCCAAAATATCTCACCTCAGCCTGAGTCGAACAATCATAGCCATAAAACTAGGTGGTAGCCTACAATTTGCTCAGATTTAATGCATTTTGAAATGGCACTTTATTTGTATTGTTTACAGCTAGAAATCACACATAGGAATTTCTCACCTTAAATAGATTAGAGCTAATACAGATATTCTTGAATTTAAGCCATGCTTCCATAAAACAGTGGTTTACGAACATCATATTTTCTTAATCTGAGGAACATTTTTCAGTGGCTAAATACAGGTAGTCCTCGAGTTACAACAGTTCATTTAGTGACAGTTTGAAGTTATAAAGGCACTGAAAAAAGTGACTTATATGACCACTTTACACACTTAGAATTGTTGCAGCAGCCCCATGGTCATGTGAACAAAATTCAGACACTTGGCAACTGGCATGTATTTATGACAGTTGCAGTGTCCCAGGGTCATGTGATCACCTTTTGCAACCTTCTGACAAGCAAAGTCAATGGGGAAGCAAGATTCACTTAACAATCGTGTTACTAACTTAACTGCAGTGATTTACTTAACAGCCGTGGCAAGAAAGAACGTAAAATAGGGCAAAATTCACCTAACAACTGTCTCACCTAGCAACAGAAATTTTGAGCTCAATTGTGGGTGTAAGTTGAGGACTACCTGTATAGGTATCCACCTAATGATAAATAAAGTCAAAATATGCAGGGAAATCTCAAAAAAGTTAAGGTGATATATGTAACTGTGTGATTTTGACCCTGCCCTTTTACTGATGTATAAAAAGAGTGGAATTTTATTATGCTATTGCAGACATCTTTTTTTCTGGTGAACTTCCCTAAAAAAAGATCAATGTATAATTCTTTTAGAAATAAATGTATTAAAAATTGCCATACCATACATAAATAGCTAGTCTATAATAATGTAATTGTATTTCACTAATTCTAATTCTCTATCAATTAACTGTACCTTCAATACTCAGTCATGTAAGGGGAACAGCATTTTCCACTCATGAATTGTGATTATAAAAAGAATGATTTTTCCTATGTATCTCAGTTTTGTAGTTATCTGAAGTGCTGGTTGAAACAATAATTTATAAAGCTTTTTCAAATAAAAAACAAATTTACTGTTGTCATCACTTCAGATATTCATTACAAAACATATAAATTGGCTAAACAAGATTTAGAACAGATTGGAATATCTAGCTATAGTTCTGGATCGTGTGATTACTAGAAAAGATGGTGCAATATATCTAAAGTTTTATTTTTTAGATTTATTTTGTAATAATACAGGTAAAGGAGATTAAAGTGTTCAGCAATGAACACTGAACCACCTCAAAACCTCTCTTCTTATATTTGCTCTTTGTCTTAACCAAAGTAAGCAGAGGAATATTTATATGGTTAAATAAATATTTATATGGTTAAAATGAGTCACATTGTGACTCATTTTAAGATAAATTAAGCTACTTTTACACAACGTTCTACACGATAATGCAGTCAGCTATATTTTAGCCAAGCTTATTGTCTGAGTTCTTAATGTAGGGGTGAATAAACCATGATTAAATAAATTATAAATAAGTATGTACCAATAGAACTGAAACCAAAAAATGAAGCCAGGCCATTTCAAAGTAAGGGAAATTCATTATATTCTAAGGAATTTGCCATAACTGGAAATAAAATGGGGCATTTGGCAACCCTAGTGCAAAGTAAGATCTTTTAAAAACTATATTAAATCTCTCTTTTAAAGGCGCACTAAAACACTTCTGCCATAAATTCTACATCTCAGATTTCTTGATAACTGTACATGTCGTATTTTTAAAATAAACATATGAAAGTTATAAATTCTCTATATTTTTGGTGATCAGATGCACAATCACTTGAGCAGAGCAGAAATCCACAGTTGCATTAAATATTATCATCTAACCGAATAGCAAACTGAAAATTACAAAGTCTCAAAACATATACATCATAGCTATAGAAGGCATGCTCATCAACACTGTATTACATAATTATAGAATAAAAGAATAAGAATATGTTGCTACAGACAACTAATTAAAGGAGAGACTAAAGTGGTATACTGAACCAGCCAGTAACATTTTAAAACTCCCTCTTTTTAGACGAGTTCAAGCTATGCTATATTATAACACAAAAGGCCTTTGGAACAGACATAGAAAACATGTTTCAACAAAATTAAAACTTAAAAAAAAACTACAAACAACATATCAAATTGTCAATTAATTACCCAGTGTAAAGTTTGCACTGCCAGTATACTAGGAAAGGGGAAATCCATAGCCCTCCAGAAGTTGCTGAATTTGAACTTGTAGCAACACCAGCCAACACAGCCAATCGTAAGAACACTAGAAGCTGTAGTTCGGGGACCCCAGAAAATGACAGGTTCTCCATCTTAAGTTACCTGAATCCATAGAACAGGATCCAGGTCACTATGAAAGGAGAGGGGTTTTGGATGCTTTATCATTAGAACATTCTTTTTATTAGAATTATATTTCCGACAATGGAGGATCTCTACAGCAGAAAATAGTAATCAATTAGATAACCTTACCTAAACAGAGAAACAGAATGGCAATGGGCACGCAAAAAACAAAGCAAAGCCTGTGGGAGCTGGAACGACTTCCGACTTCCTGATGGCTTTCCCATTACCTTTTCTTGAAGAACGCTGGCAGGAAGTGTTGGAAATGACAATCACATGACTGTGGCTGACCATGGCAAAGTGGCGGCACAGTAGCACGGCAGCACTGAAACAACCACAACGTTGCCAAAATTTGGGAGTTATGGTTCCCCGATTTTGGATGCATTCTGGAAGTATCTGAGGTATGTTGACTCAAAAATTGTTGCCCTATGATGCACTGTTCTGCTCAACTGAAGATTACAAACAATCAAAAGGACACAAGAATTTTAGTAGTATATAGACACATATAGGGCAACTCTAAAGAATGCTGGAAGCTTTTGTGTACAGTACAGCCAAGGAATTATTTTGATTCTAACCTTATTTCAAGGTATAATAAAACATAGTATAACTAAAATCTACAGGAACACTGTAGGCAGTGTGTGTCAACACAAATATACAAGATTAGTCACTCAGATGTCAAAATTCAAACTATCTTTCTAAAAACTTTTCAGCGAACAGGAATGGTACGAAAGGAAAGGAGACGCAATGAAATTACATATTTGTGTGATGTGTAAATTAAACAGAATGTGATGCTGCCTATTCTATTTATTATTTATCACAGAGAGAAGGCTGAGCTACAAATGGAAAGGAAAAAATAAAAATGAATAACTCTAATAATAATTCACATACTCTTTAAAAAGTAAAAAAAATAAATGATGCTTTTTACGTCCATACTCTGGAATATTTCTGTCACTATTTCACTTGCCATTAGTTGTTTGCACAACAAAAGCCTAAATACAGTATTTATGTAGCATGTACCATTTGTGATTAATAGATTTGAAACAACTTGTGAAGCCTACTCCCTAAACAGATATAGTACCCTTAACTTAATTTCCCTATCATCTAATCAATTATAGCCCTAACAAAAAATACCTCAGAGCAAAAAAGTCTTATTTCAGGTTTGTTGAAAAAAAATGTATATTTATTTTATAAGTCTTTGTTCTTTCTTGAAAAAGGAAAAGAATCCTCGTGTATTTATGAATACCTGTATATGTAATCACAAAAATTGTTAAATGCTATGTGAACTTGTCTTTATATAGTATTTTAATGAAAGTAAAAGGAGTTTGACAGACCTATTTGATAGATTTTATAATTCTGACAGATTATGAAGGAATCGAAATGAGATAACTTCTTGAAAGCAGCTATGTCTTTTCCAGGGATTATGCTATGAAAGTGGAAGGAAAATATATGATCCAAGGAAAAGATGCAATTGCTTTAAAGAGACAGAGATGCTTCAAATTACTGAATGTTGGCACTGATCACTATGGTGAGGATTGTGTTTGGGAGTAATCAATTATGTTTTGAATTGTATAGAATAATCAGGTATAGTGCTGAAAGAAAGGGGAGGTAGAGGATAGCAAAAGATAAGAAAAAAACCCATAACAAACATGATGTTCAGTGGTCATGTTCAAGAAGCTATTTAACTGCATCTGAGGTTTAAACAATGCCCAGTAACATTAGGTGATTACTTTTTTCCATTAAGAAGTTCAAAATAGCGTACGTCATGAAGACAGACTTTTAGTGCCGATCACGCCACTTCATAAACTTTTTTAGATAAATCCTACAAAGCAAATTCTACTTTCAAAGACAGTTCTATCCCTTACTGAATCAACATTATATCCGCATCATCCTCAGTAAAGTTTACATATCTTCTTTAGTAGCCCTGAAATGCACAACTAAATTCTTTGTGAATTATGGAGACAGATTGCCCAAAACACAGTTGTTTATACCATGATTTTCTCTATTACAGAACCAGGGTTCATACAGGTAAAATTTAAGGCACACGATTTCACACACAGTGATGGCAAGTAAGCTATACCCTGTTCAACTAAGTATGTCTTTTAGGACATGCCTCAGTTTTTCAACCAAACACAGAAGGTTTACCAGCAGTTTCCACAGTGAAAAATATTGATTGAAAGTAGGTAATTTAGAGTCCATAGCTCTAAAAATGAAGAAATAAGCAGGACAGCATGCCAATAAAGTTCAGCTGATGCTATTTCTGTTTATTTATTTATTTTTTCATTTTTCATTTGTTCAATCCCTTTTTAATATTTAACACATTTATTATTACATGATGTAATAATGCATGCAATGTTATCTTGATGCATGCAATGTTACCTTGAGATGAGCATATACAGTATATATGCATATGTAAATTTATAGTGAGGAACACTGAAAGCAGTGAAGTCAGAGGAACATATGAAATGCAGAAGCTCCAGGTAATAATTGTTACCATAAAAATGATCAATATCAAAATAGTTGTTGGATGTTATGCATTCTTGCAAATGTTAGTGCTGACCTAAGATATTAAAGCCTTTGTAAAAGGATGGCAGTCACTCCTTGCTAAATTATTCAAATGTATAAATACAGTAGATATAGGACCAAAAGGCCCGGACCCTTGCTATAATGATCTCTGTTTACAAAACAGGCAACAAACAAAATCCAAATAAATATTACCCAATTTATCCACTAGTTATGCTAACAAGGCTATATTCATGTTTACTGCTGTAGAAGCTGGAAGACTGGAGAAAAGCTTTTTTATTTGCTATGAACAAATAGGTTTTAAGAACAGAGATGTTACTTTTGACTATTTTCTAATTCTGTCTCACTAATTCAGGGGTGTCAAACTTGTGGCGTCACGTCATCACGTGACATGTGTGACACATCCGGCCCGTGACTTTGACACCCCTGCACTAATATGTTCATTGGTGGCTTTGGAAGGTGCTCTTGGCTCTATTAATAAAATGTGCGGGACAAACAGCAATTAACAAAGACAAGCATCTCTCATTCTCACCAACTTCATTTACGTAAATATCTTGATAAACATAAAGGTAACTTTAGGTGGCCTTTTACTAATTATATCACGAGTCAGAACATATGGAGGACTTTTAGTACTCTTAATTTTTATATTAATATGTTCCTGCCTAACTTTCACATAATTTTCTCCTTCTTTCATTGGGTTTAAATAAAGCTTACTCAATATATATATAGTCAAAGCCTGGCTTCACAAAACCATTAATATTAAATTATACATTTATTAAAGGATAATCTTTGGCTAATTAGAACTGCAAAGCACCAAAGAAAGCATGATCATTACTTTCTCTCATTCACTGAAAGGTTTCTGCTGATTTATACAATCCTTAGAGAGACTGGATTTCTGGAGTATGATTTTAGGGTTGGAAGGCAATCATGTAACAATTTTTAGATTTATTATACGGCACGATAATCTGAAAAAAGATCAAAATTTACAAGTAGTCCTCAGTTACTGACTGCCTCACTTAGCAATCATTTGAAGCTATGGTGAAAATGCACTTACGACCTTTGTGTCATTAAGTGTCCAATGGTCACATGACCAACATTCAGGCACTTTACAACTGGTGCATTTTTATGACTGTTGCAGCATCCCATTGTCACATGATTACCATTTTCGTGCTTCCCTACCAGTTTGAGACAAGTAGAGTTAATGGAAAACATGGAAATAAAGTTGTAAGTCACGGACAGATTATTTTCACTTAGCAATCATATGAGTAGTGGCAGAATTCCTGGTGCTAGCTGTGGCTGCTAACACAAGACTACCTGAAGTCAGATCTGATTAATATAATTTCTTATAAATTATATCTTAATGGCCCCAAGATGTTCTGCCAATTTTAACGGTTCTAAGATTTGAAACTGTAATTGGCAGAAGGAATAATCTTGGGGAACAGGAGGACAAACCAGCAGGCAGATAAAAGAAATCTCAATCTAGGTTAGAAATGGCATTTGAGAAAGCACCTCAGATATGACGCTCCCTAATTCTCATAAGGATAAAAGAAGGGAGGGGGGGAAGCACATATGGATTCCGTTATATTAATATATATATATTAATTATATATATTAAAGTAGTACTAGTATTTGTAATTCTGGTTTCCTAATCTGGTCTACTTTGAAGTGCTCACACAAACCGGTAGGAATATAAAAAAGCTTTTATTGCTACAAGGTTCTTAATAAACTGCCAATTCCAGATTGAAATGCATCTTCCTATTTGGAATAACAGAGTTGGAAGGGACCTTGGAGGTCTTCTAGTCCAACCCCCTGCTTAGGCAGGAAACCCTATACCACTTCAGACAAATGGTTAGCCAACCTCTTCTTAAAAACTTCCAGTGTTGGAGCATTGACAACTTCTGGAGGCAAGTTGTGCTACTGATTAATTGTTCTAACTGTCAGGAAATTTCTCCTTAGTTCTAAGTTGCTTCTCTCCTTGATTAGTTTCCACCCATTGCTTCTTGTTCTACCCTCAGGTGCTTTTATTTCGTTGTTCCTTAAATTCATTCTTGTGACAATCTGTAAGGTTCTGGACTCCAATAATCTAGACTCTAACAAGAGCAATGATTTTTTTATCAGATCATGTTGCCTAGATCTCTACGTATAGCATATTTTGCCATGGCAGCCTTAACATTTGGGACTAACTACTTAAATCATGGCAAATAATTGTAAAGGGGTATATTTTATTTAATGTGAGGAACATTCTTTATTACTTCTAAGTTTATTGATAGAAAACAAAATGATTGGCCCATGAATACATACCTGAAAAAAACAATGAAATAGATTGAGGAAATTCAAACCACAACAAACAGAACTTCTGATTAGCTGTAAATATTACTTCATAACAAAACCCGGCTAATTGTTTAGCTGCAAATACTAAAACAATACTCAATGAAACTGAAGTTTTATAAGTGTTCCATTACTTTCTCAATATTACCATTTCTGCTGCATGATTTGTGCCTATATATTACCTAGTTTGTACAGCAACTTTGTTGTTAATTCTATGGATAATGATAGCAGATAACCATACTGAAAGGTTAGCAAATTTATGTAGTTTTCATACATAAGTGATATTATTAGCATATTTACATTGTAAGAGTAATTAGTGGAGTAGCTTTGTAGCATGTAGCAAGTCAGGCCATGGCTATCAAACATCAAAAACATCTATGAGGCTCTCCCACCTCCCTTACATGGACAATCTAAGGAAAAATACAATCAGAAATGGAATCAATGTTCAACATTATCCAAATATAAAGTCAAGATATTGCAATGGAGTTTAGACTGGACCAATATGCCACCCTTATGATCAATGGGGAAAAACAGTGAAGACTGAAGGAATTAAGATGTCCTATGGAAATAATATTAGGAATCTGGATGAAGATTATTATAAATAATAATAATCTGGGTATCTTTCAGGCTAACAACAGCAAGCACACTGAAATCAAAAAGAAGGTTAGTAGTAAAGACATCAGAAGAGTGAAGAAAATTTTAAAATCCAAACAAAATGGCAGAAATACCATCAAGGTGATTAACACCTGGATAACTCTAATCATTAGAAATACAGTGGATTAGATTACAATGGATGAATGGACTGGATTTAAAATGAGGTAGAAACCCTGGATAGAAAGACCAGAAAAATGACAATGAATCATGCCCTTCCCCAATGCAGTGACATTGACAGAATCTATTTACGAAGGAGCATAGGTGGCATGGATACACCAGATAATTGAAGAAGGAAAAAAGGCTTTGGAAGAATATCCGAAGGCCAGTGAAGAAGATGCTAGTACACTATGAAGGCTTACTGAATATCAAAGCTACCAAACTGTCCTGTAAGAAAGGCCAAAGAATAGACTAGAATAGACTAGAAAAGAATGAGACATGGCAAGACAAAGTACTATATGGCCAGTACAGGTAGTCAGTTCACTTGGTGACTGTTCAATGTTACAACAGCACTGAATAAAGTGACTTATGACCATTTTTCAGACTTATGACAATTCCAGCATCCCCTTAGTCAAATGATTTACATTCAGATGCTTGACAACTGATTCATATTTATGACAGTTGCAGTGTCCCTGGGTCATGTGATCCTCTTTTGCCACCTTCTGACAAACAAAATCAATAGGAAAACCAGATTCACTTAACAACCGGGTTACTAATTTAACAACTGCAGTGATTCATTTAACAAATGTGGCAAGAAAAGTCATAAAATGGGGCAAAACTCACTTAACAAATTTCTCACTTAGCAACATAAATGTTGGGCTCAGTTGTGGTTGTACGTTGAGGACTACCTGTAGCCTAGCTGCCTAGGAGGCAGATCAGATAACAAGACTTAGCAGTGGCTAAGAGCAGGAAAGTTGAAGAAAGAAATAGAGGAACTAATTATGGCTGCATAAGACCACACCTTAAGAACAAATGCAAATAAAGTCAGACAGCAACAGACTGCAAATGCCTTTCCTGCAAAGCAGCTGAAGAAACAGTGGCCCTCCTATTGCAAGAATATTGCAAACTGATTGCAAACAACAATATGACAAAGTAAAAATGGTGCATTGAGTATCTGCAAGAAATACCACTTGCCTGTAAGCAAGAACTTGGGATTCAGGCAATCAAACATCTGCTTGATAACACCCCAGACTTAACAACTGTCGATAGGAAAGACAAAAGTAGACACTGCAGTAGACACCTGGAGACAGCAGCATAGAAGAGAAAGAACCAGAAAAAAAATCACAAATCAGGAAAGCCTGCAAATAGAAGCAGAATAACAATGATGAAAGAAAGCAACGCTAGGCAGGAGCTTTGAGTGCCATCCCAAAGTTTCTGAAGCACCACTCAACAACATCAGCATTGACAAAAATCACACCGGTCAGTTGCAAAAGGCAGCTTTACTTCGGACAGTTTATAATATATCATGTGATGATACCTTAATAATAATATTAATCAATATCTGCCTCTCCCAGGTTCTTAGGAGGAGTAAAGATAAAAAAAAAAAGCCAAATCCAGTCTAAATATCTGGCTGATTGTGCAACTAAGCAAAATAAATTAAACTTTCATCTGCTACCTGACTTTCAGTGATTCAGAGAAGCTCACAATATTTAAATAAAGGAAGTACAATACATGTTGGATACCTTCATTCTAAGGTAGTTTTTCAGTTTGCTTTTTTTTTTATAATTTGGAGAAATAGAAACCAGTAGTTTTAATAAAACCAAAAGAGGATTTAACATTGTCCAAAATTGTCCAAGGCCCATTTTGGTTTGTAATAGAGAAGAAACCCACTTTTGTTACTAGAATCACACTCAAAGAGAAAAAAATGTCTCTGTCAAGTTCAGACGTTTTATGTCAGTGCTTATAAATATATTTGTTGTGTTCCACTTTACAGTTAGATGAACACTCACAATACCATAAAAATGGATCTAAAAAAATAAATGTGCAAAGTGAACCCTTTTTTTAAAAAACTGTGAATCATAATTTATTTATTTATTAATTCAATCTGGATGCTACCATATTCCAACTAACCCTGAATGGCTATTACTGGCATTGAAATGAGCCATATTTTATATTTGGTTTTATATAGAGAACCTGTTTTATAAATCCATTTTAAGGAATCTATTACTAAAACTCTCTCTGCGTGTTTTGCCAAGACTGTATAGGAAAATAATGAATGCATCACTTATTACAACTGCTACATTTTAAAATGCTGCACAATTAAATAACATCTAAATGGAGAAGGCTCCATTTGGAGAAGGCTTCTGTTTGTACCACTACCACATCCAAATTATTACAATTCATTGAAATAATTAAAAACATAAAATACATGATTCCCAAATAAGGTTTGTTTCCATTAAATATGAACTTATTGCATGATAACTGGAGACAATATCTTTGCATTATGATGTAAGGAAAACCAGTTGTTTTGTATTAAAATTTACAGAGATTGCATATGACTGTATGAGGATTGGAAATTTTAGGAAAGATAAATGTCTTTTTTTTTTCTAAGTTGGTAAGCAGAAGATTGTTCTGAGCATTTCAAAAGGAGAACATTACGACAGTCTCTTATGCTGCCTCATGAAAGGTGATTACTCCAATTACTGGACATTAACGCCTATGTACAACACAGATGCTTCCTCTGTCGTGTTACTTCTTCTGAAAGTGCCAAATTATTCGAAGCTTGAACTATTTTTCTTTCTTCTCACAACAGTAAAATATTACTATCTGTACATATTTCTTCTTTTAATATAAAGGTATCCAGTGTTTAAGTTCTTCTATACCCTTCTGTATCTGGCTGTGGTAAAAATCCACATTGGCAGCAAAGTCAGAACAGACTGCAGATTCTGTGTTGCCAAGTGTACAGTATAATGCCGTTCCTCCAATACTAAGGAAGACAGTTGCTACGCACAGTAAGATCAGCAAAATGCAGGAGCCAGCTCCAACGTCCTCTGTAAAAAGAAGATGGATGACATAGAGTGAATAGAATGACAGATAACTGAAATACTTTACTTACCTGTATTGTATACATTCCTCAACACTGAAATAGTAAAATAAATGGCCAGAACCAGCAACTTCGTCTACCAAGACAGAGCAAAGCTAAAGACAAATATCAATATTGGCCCAAAGAAAGATTTCGGCAATAAGCTTCCTTCTTTTGCTTTTGCAGAAGAAAATGTGCACAATAAAATAATTATTTGTATTCATAATTTGCTACTATAAGTAGTCTTTGCTTAACAACCTTTCATTCCATGACTATTTGGTAGTGAATGAGTGGTACTTATGACTGGGTCTCAGAGTTCCAGCCTTTGCAGAGTCCATAGGGTCATGTAATCTTGATCTAGCTGCTTCAGGACCTGCTTGCAATTAAAATTTTGCAGCATCCCGCAATCATGTGATTGCCATTTGTGACCGTGGCTACCAACTTCTGACAAGCAAAGTCAGTGGAGAAGTCAGTAGAAGATTGCTAGTAGCTTAATCCACTTAATAGCACTTAGCAATAGCACTTAGATTTATATACCGCTTCACAATGCTTTACAACTCTAAGTGGTTTACAGAGTTTGTATATTGCCCCCAACAATCTGGGTCCTCATTTTACTGACCTCAGAAGAATGGAAGGCTGAGTCAACCTTGAGCTGAGGATCAAATTCCTGGCAGTCAGCAGAATTAGCCTGTAATACTGCATTCAAGCCACTGCGCCACCATGGCTCTTTTAATAACGGTATGGAATTGCTTAACAATGGCAACCAAAGGTGTAAGAACTACTGGCGCTATTTAGTGTGCTCACAATGTCACACTTTCCAATTGCACTGCTTGGTGACATCCCAAATACCATTTTTAAGTGAACAATGCCCATGTAATTTTATGCCATTTATTCATGGATGGAAAAATAAAACCAATGTATTTTTATGCTAGCTTTTTCCAAACATATTAACTCACACAAATATTTTTGATTCTATTAATGGGCTTTTTAATTTATTGACCTTTTTAATAGTAAAGGTATACACTGCTGTGGGATTGAATTTATGAGGGAGTCTGTAATATTTCAAAATAAGATAACATCCCCACCAGCTGCACTAGAAATACTGCATAAGAACATTTTATGTTATTCATTTATTTAATAAATTTATATGGCCACCCATCTTATATACATGATTCTGGGTGGATAATAAAACAAAATAAAAATATGACTAATAATTAAAAACATAAATAACACACCCAGCCAAAAATAGGAGCTGAGAATAATGGCAGCACCTCAAAATCAATATAATCACCCACACTAATAGGGTCTCAGGTTTGACTTTGATTTTGCCTTCTATTTTATATAAATATAGATATTTTCTATCTGTCCCCTACAAAGTAAGTATGATCTTAACTGGCAATAATTTATTGCCAGTTAAGTTTATTGAAAACACATATTGCTGAGTAGTCAAGCATACTGTAGGTCTGTTATTGTTTTAAGCATAGAATTCCTTTCCTTTCCTTTCCTTTCCTTTCCTTTCCTTTCCTTTCCTTTCCTTTCCTTTCCTTTCCTTTCCTTTCCTTCCCTTCCCTTCCCTTCCCTTCCCCCTCTCCTCCCTTGTCTGCCTGCCTGCCTTATTCATAAACCAAGATAATATAGTATATATCTTTTTATTGATTAGCCTATAGGCCATATCAAAGCACAAGGCTCAAACACAGTATATATCAATGATATTATGCAATAATTAAAGAGAATAACAAAAGCCAATTAAGAGATGTGTAAATCAAACTTGGTAGAAAATAAAAAAAGCTGTGGAGGATGCGATTCTAGTGGTAAATTAGATTTGTGGAAAATGCTGGAACAAGCACTCAACAACTGTTAAGTATATGGAAAGGATAAAACCTGGAGTTGGTTGTATAACAAATCCACTGATTTCTAATAGTCATGGATATGGCTAAAAATTCTGTAACTTTCTAAGATGTTTTAGAATGCTGATTTTGCAGCAGATAATTTATAAATACTGGTTACAACAGGTGGAAAAGCTTACTAATAAATGATTCAGCTAGATCAAAGGACCACATGTGACATACCGGAACAGTCTAGTAATTCTTGGGTCACAAACTCATACATGTGTCCCAGCATATGCAAAGGTGATGCTGATAAGGAATGTTATCTTTACCTGAAGCAACCAATGAGGGTAGGGCATCAAATCACTACAGTGTAAATCCTCTTCTATATGGTGCATAAATGATAAGATAAGAATATCAAGATATAAGAAAATGAGCACTCATGAGCTCATGATACTGAAAGACCTATCCTTTTGGATGTCAAAATCTAAGAGTCTCCACTTGAGCTAAGCCAAAGCTTTATCTGGCCCCTTACATTGCAGACATTTTGTGAAAGTGGGCATAACATATGCTCAATATTTCAAATGTAGCCACCATCTCAAAAAGGGAGTTGGCTCATGGGATACTCATCTCCCACAAAACAGTGCAACACAATGTTTGAATGAAAGTATATTACCTATAGTTGAGAGCAACCTGCCTCTCCATTCACGACTCTTCAAATATAAGCAGATATGGCACATATAGGTAACTTGAATATTTATCGTTTCATATTTCATGAGAGTATGCAATTCTGGAATTAAAGCCTTGGTAGTACAGTGGTTTAATGCACCCTGTTATTAACACAGCTGCCTGCAATTTCTGCAGGTTCGAATCTTACCAGGCTCAAGGTTGATTCAGCCTTACATCCTTTCTAAGGTAGGTTAAATGAGGACCCAGTTTGTGGGGGCAATAAGCTGACTTTGTATAAATATATAAAAGTATGAAGGCTATTGCTTAACGCATTGTAAGCCGCCCTGAGTCTCCGGAGAAGGGCGGCATATAAATCAAATTAAAGAAAAAAAAAAAGGTAATGAGGAGAAAGTACCTTGTTCTAATGTTTCTTCCATTTCTTGGAATCTCACTCTTCTTTTTGACTGTCTCAGCTGAATTTGAGCCAATGTATTTTCTTCACTGTCGTCTCTTTTTTTCAATATAGACACAAGGCCCTCTGCAGGAACAGTCTAACAAGAATGATAAAGTAGACTGTTATAAAAACACAGTTTTAAGACTTTGTTTCATTTGCTACGTATACATGGTGTACTTATATATTGCAGGGTCTTACACATTACCTTTGAGATATTTTAACTCTTGGTTTTAATCTTCATCATGATTGAAGATTATTAGTTGCAAATATAATTGTTTTATAAGATATTTAACTTTAAAACAGTTAAATACCAAATACCAAAGGCACTATTAATATCTTGTAACATAATGTTCTCCATTGGTTCCATTCGGATAGAAGCTAGATGCTATCATGGATAAAAGGAGCTCAAGTATTTCCTTATTTGGATGTTGGACGTGCAATTGAGAATAAATCTGGTATAATGATGAAACCAAACACAGAATTATAAGATACATTTCTGCAGTGCAGCTATAAAGTTTATATTTTACTCCAAACTGTAGTCTGAATTCCACAAATAAGCATCTTAAAACATAAATTCTCTTAAAATATAAAATCAATAATAAAGTAATTTGCTAAAAGCAGAGGTACTTAAAGTGGAGTTCTTAGTAGCTTCTATCTGCAAAGGATCATTTCAGCTATATTAGTAGAGCCATTACTACTCTATGAATTATTTAATTTTTCAAGGCAGCCAATCTATGGATATGGCCATATTTCAGTTATTGTACTTTTATATTGTCAAATAAAAAAGAAGATAGTTTTGATCAATGCTTTTTGAATTAAATTATATTGCAATACAATCTATAATAAGTGAACTGCAATCTGCACTGAACTGTTATATATAAAAAGGATGCAGTATTGCAGGCTAATTCTGCCAACTGCCAGCAGTCTGATCATGACTGGCTCAAGGTTGACTCAGCTTTCCATCCTTCCAAGGTCAGTAAAATGAGGATCCAGATTGCTAGGGGCAATATCTCTGTAACTCTGTAAACAGCTTAGAGAAGGCTATAGAGAACTGTGAAGTGGTATATAGGTCTAAGTGCTATTGCTATTGCTTTTCAGGACTTTGCAATGCACATACATTCCAACCAAGCAGCTATATGGCGTCCATTAAGCTGAAAATTAAATTTCAGCTCCCATCACTCTTAAATAGTGGCAATGATCATACACATATTTTGATATGAAATGTGAAATGCACATGCAGCAATGCCATAGATAATAGTAAGAATTGAAATAGTCAGGTATGAACATTTTCTCAAGGTCAAAAACTCATTAAAGGTTATGGAGTGGTTACAATCCTAAAGGTGAGTGTGGCATGCCCAATCTATCAAAAAAAAAAAAAAAATTCTCATTCAGCTATACTGATATGCAAGTCACATCAATAACAGCTGAACTTATAATTTTAATTCACATAGTTGAAAAACAAAGAATTCCAGAATAAAATATAAAGCAATTACATATATTCAACCCACAGTTACTTTCCTTTCTAAACTTCTTAAAGATTATTAATGTATTGAAATATACTACCGGTATAGTAATCGCCTTCAGCAGAACTAAAAAATAGAAACTTCTTTTTCAAATTGATTATGACATAGTCACTTATAAGTAGCACTTTGCGAATCCCTTTCTTTTCCACCATTTTTAATGCCTCTGCAGGTTCCCTGGAGTGTTCAGTTTTCAGAATACACAATGTCCCCTGGAGGTGGAGTACTCCATTGCAGAAAGGATGTACAAAGACCTCTTAGAAATAGGGCATCACAAGAAACAACTAAAAGACACCCAAGCTTTTACCTATTAACTGATTTTAATTATACTGATTTTAATTCTGACTTTAAAAGTATTGACTTCAGTGTTGTTTTTATTCTTTATCCTTCCATTACTGTAAGTCCCTCTGAGTGACAAAATCACCACCAGACAATCGCAAAAGGCAGCGTTACTTAGAACAGCTTACATCTGAAAACAATGTCTTTAACACCATCAAACATCCACATCTACCTATCCCAGGTCTTTGGGAAGGACTTGATGGGTGGATAAAGATGCCAAATCCAGTCTGAACATCTGGAACACTATGTGACAAACCATAATAATACAAAGGAAGCAAGAAAATAACTCTCTCAGAAAATGCTGGGCAAGTTTAATGCAACTGTAAACACACTGCTGAATTCTGGCAGCTGTAAATCCTGATTTATAATGCATCAAATAGATGGAAGCGACTTCTCCAAAATGCTGACATTTGGTGGTATAGTAACAGTGATGGGTTCCTCCCGGTTTGGCTGAGCCAGTAGCGGTGACGATATGACGTCACCGAACCGGTTCTCTTTGTTTGGGAGCTGGGCCCTCCCGCCCCCCACGTTATTCTTACCTTTTATTTGGCCTCACCCCCATATCTATTCGCTGCCTCCCGAGTCCCAGCTGATCGGCTAGAAGGAAAAAAACTGTTTAAACTCTTGCCGCAGGGCTTCAAAGGACCGCCCTACAGCTGATCAGTGTTAAAAGGCAGTGTGGTGGTAGACTGGTTCCTCCAAATACAAATGGGTAAACCGGTGCCTCCAAAAACAAATGGGTAGGCCGGTGCCTGCAAAAACGAATGAGTAGACCGGTGCCTCCAAAAACAAATGGGTAGACCGGTACAGCTCTGCAAGTAGTTAAAAGCCTGGTAGACCAGTACCTCTGCTAAATCCTAAAGAATTGTCACATGACCATCAAACCACACCCACAAAATAAGCCACGCCCATAGAACCAGTAGTAAAAAAATTTAGAACCCACCCCTGTATAGTAACATATGTACTATAATATTAAAGACATTTTGGTAGGAGGGTTGAGGAAGGGCATACAAAAGCTTTGTATACTGTATACAAATACAATATACTTTGTATATTGCTAGCTATAACTAGACATTGGCTTAGGCTATCTCTCTGAAATACGTTTTTAATGCATGGCTATGAATTGAGGTATCCATTCTGCTGCTTCTCTTTATGCCAAGATGTGTTTTTATGCAAAACATAGACATGAATCCATGTTCATAGATAGCCAATTGAAATATTGTGCCACATTTTATTATAATTGTAATAGAAAGTATTTCAGTCCTTTATGCACAACTCAAGATACATTAAGTAAAACAACCCAGACACCAAGGCGTAGATCAAAGATCAGATTCCTATCAACATGTCAGTAGAATTTTTATTGCCATTTCTGATTGTAATATTAAAATTCAACTCTCCTTTTTGAAACAGAGATCATACATTTCTCCATGATCTGTCTCCCTCTAGTGGGGAATGCACAGCGTTGCTTAGAAGAAAGGGCAAAATAAATGGAAACTATTTACTCCTTTTTGTCAGGACAGATGCAGGTAGTCCTCGACTTATAACCAGAATTGAGCCCAAAATTTCTGTTGTTAAGTAACACATTGGTTAAGTGAGTTTTGTCCCATTTTACGACCTTGCTTGTCACAAATGTTAAGTGAATCACTGCAATTGATAAGTTAGTAACCTGGTTGTTAAGTGAATCTGGCTTCCCCCTTGACTTTGCTAGTCAGAAGGTTGCAAAAGGGGATCATATGACCTTGGGACACAGCAAAGATCATAAGTATGAATCAATTGCTAAGTATCTGAATTTTGATCGCATGCTCATGGGGATGCTTCAAAGGTCATAACTGTGAAAAATGGTTATAAGTGTTCTGCCCCAGCTATGGACCCCAAAGAACGCAGCACACACAAACTCTATACAAAGCTTATTTTACTCAAATAACTTAGTCTTTATCAACCAAAGGCTGTTAATACTGTCTTAACAGCCTATCAGAATTCTAAGATAAGGTAATCACAGTCTTACTAGAGTTGGCAGAAAGCCCAGAAACAATTTTGCAGAGAATCCAGATGCGAAGGAGATTGAACTAAAGTTGTTCCCTGCAGCTTGCTGCAAGCAGTGTTCCTCCTTAAATAGGCTAAGGGAGTGGCCAATTAGCCCCAAGCCTTACTCTCGAGGAGACCTCCTCCTGAGGAGCCACTCCTGCCTTTTGGCAACTCTGCGCGCCCATGCATTGAGAAGAGGCTCCTCCTCTTTGTCCTCATCACTTAAAGGAGCTTCTGGATATTCTGAAGGCCCTGACTGGATCCCTGCCTCTGGCACCACATCTTCTCCAGCCTCCTCACTGTCTGACTCAAGCGTCAGCTGCACAGGCTGCTGGCGCAGCATCACACCAGCCTCCTCATTGTCGGAATCAGCTACAAATCTGCACAGGCTGCTGACAGGCCACAACAATAAGTCATTTTTTCAGTGCTGTTGTAACTTCAAACGGTCACTAAATGAACTGTTGTAAATCGAGGACCATCTGTATGTCTGGAGAAAGAACCAGCCAACAATAATGAAGATAAGGAAGAGATCTGGATCAGCAGTGGCTCTGTTCATCAGCAATGGACTTGTTTATTGTAGTACAGCTTAGCAAGTGTCCCATAATACTAAGTCCTCAATTTTAGGAAATCAACATAAATTTTTATATTATCCAATATTCACAGCCATTTAATCTTGCACAGTAAACCACTATAGTTCTACTCTAATGAAAATTCAAAAACTCCATCCCATCCCCTTTGCTTTCCCATATTTTACATCTCTTTAAAGTTCGTTTTCCAGCTGACAGAGCTGGAGGAGCAAGCTCCCTCTAGAGACAGATCATATTATTCCATATTTGGCCTGCAGAGATTGCTGTTGAATGATGCAAGATACATACTGTGCCCTCTTTAAAGACCAATGTCTCTCTGTGATATATTTAGTGCTCACAGAACAGCAACACAGAGCTAAGAATTACATAAGATTTCCCATAAGAGCATTGTATCATCAACTCTTCCACTTACAATAAACACAAGATGAGAAAGTGAGAAAAACACACAAGTAAATAGATTGTAAAGTGATTAGAAATTGTTAAAACATGGTTTTAGCAAGTTAAAGTTTCACAAAAGCATTATTTATGTGAAAAACAGCATTGAAGAAGTAGAAGAATAGTGAAAGTTTTATATACAATTTATATACCATTTAAAAGAACTTTTCAGAAGACTGATAGGGCCTTCTTCATTTTTTTTAAAGGAAATAATAACATTTGCTAGATTTTTTAAAAAAATAGAATCTTAGTTTTAAAATTCAGAATAAGCCATCTTAGTTTTACTGAAACTTTAGCAATTACAATGCACATTCTACCAAGTGGTTGGAAATATTATCTGGTATTCTTCTTCCCCAACTAAGATTTGAGGACATCTATGTACTTTATTATATATATACATACATTCATATATATTCATTAACCTCTCTCACACAGTGCTATGACCCATCCATCTGTTAATAATAACAAGTCCTTTCAACACTTTGAAATACACACTCTCATAGCTACAAGTTAACCTTTACAAGAAAAACAGGGTTAAAGTTTAAAAAAAGACTTAACAACAAGTTCTTCATTCTAAATTCTGCTTACATTCATTTATTTTAGGAAGATAGGAATTGATTTAAGTGGTGTTAAGAACATTGCAATAAGTAAACAGACAAACCAGTGACCCTAGGGAAAAGTCCAATGAATAAGTCAAATGAAATAAAGCTTTATTATTGTTGTTGTAGTAGAAAAACAGCTAAATTTCTATCAAAATCCTTTTGAAGATAAACTGATGTTTTTCTTTCTAATTTTTACAGATCAATGCATCAACCCTAAACTGTAATTTTCTATGGCTGACTTCATAAGAAGATACAGTTAATATTTCCAAAAGCATGAAGTGACTGCAATAAAATCAGTCAGCAATGAAAGAATAGCATGTTCTGTCTTAATATCTAATTCTTTGAAAAGCAATATAAGAAATTTATCAAGCCTAGCAGCTGCACCAAGAAGTTATAATAAAACAAAATAATTTTTAGAGGTTAACAGGAACAATAAAGAATGGCAATAGAAGTGAAACATGGATCTGGAATATCTCAGAATGTTTGTGATCAGAAATAGAAAAATAATGTATGCTAACATGTCTGTTTTCTAGGTGGGAATCTATTTTCCCCTTTTTAAAATATAATTAATATTAAAGAAATATTTTACAAAGTTAAAAGATAAACTTGAAAAAGTAGAAAGATAAAAAAGAAGTATTGAAAACAAAAGAAAGTGAGAGAAAAACGGGAAAAAAAATTAAGAAGTGACTTCAGATCTTTACAGCAGTTATAGAAATAATTAATACAATTTCCATCTTCAAAATTACACAACATAGTTCCCTACTCCTCATCTCAGCTCATTTTAACAGGTAAATCCAGAAGTTCATTTTTATCCATTGAAAAATCTATTTTTTCCAAAGTGCATATTTAACGCTGGGAAAGTCATGCAAGTATCATAAACTTTCTCTTCAGCTGTTTTACAAGCTAAAGAAAATAAATACATATAGTGCCATCATGAATCATGAAAACATGAAAAAAGTGTTTTTTTTTAGTATTTACCTCTGCAATCTGTATTCGTTTTGCGAGCTCGTCAAGTGAAGAAAAGCTTTCATCTGGTGAATAATCTTCCGATGAAGAATAAAGTGCTTGTTCAAGTGGAATATGTGGAAGAATTTCAGAGTTCTCTTGGGCTTCTAGAAATTTAAGAGCCCCCTCTCTAACTTTTATGGTACCATTTAAAAACTGTTCAAAGAAGCCTTCTGGTGCCTCACTTTCACCTTTTTCTTCCAGTACTGTTGTTTCTTCCTGTATCCATTCATATACAACTCTAGGCTGTTTGGACATCTCAGTGTCAAACTGTACATTCCCACTAATGTCTGATGGTTGGTTTTGCACAGATTTTCTGTTATTTTCATAATCAGGCTGTTGCTGCTGTGGCTGATTTAGGTTGCTTTCCAACTGGCTACCGGCAATCACCACAGAGCTAGAACAGCTTTTTGTCCTCAGTAAGTTTCTTTCAGATGGAATGTTTTCATCTGTGGCTATAAGATCAGGAGGTATATAATCCGCATCTGTCCAAACTAATGCATCTACCATTGGTTCACTAAAACACGTTGCTGCAGGCTTCTCAGCTGCTGCTTCTATTTTTGCTCCATCCTGAGAGAACTGTTCTTTCCTTCGCTGCAGGCTGTCATTTTCACCAGCATCCCTCAAAGATAAACACTGAGAGAAAGGCGTGTCCAGGGTCTCTGTGGATAAAACAAATGGCTGATTCAGTGTGAGTTCAGTACAGCAGAGCTCCTCCTTGAGATGATGTTTCCTCGCAGATAGCTGAAGTCTTTCTTTTTCCTTAATCAGACAACAGCTTTCAGACTGGAAACTTTCATCCCTATCTCTTTCTCTGTGATGGTTCTTTTTTTTTGCTTCAATACTTGGCCGGTTCTGAGTATCTAAATGAAACAGAAAAAGAGTTGAAGCTTTTAGAGGTGATTCAGCACAAAAACACTGAGGGGGAAAAAAGCAACAATAAAACCTCTGACAACATTGTCAGTAATGCTTGAACAAATTATCCTTGGCAACAATGGCTCTGATCCATTAATTTTAATACCAAGATTTAAAATAGCCAGATCCCATTAAAATAACTGAGCCTAACTTTGAATGAAGTGTTATCTTAATGTTTATGCAAACTTCTGTGCCTGAAGTGCAATGTTGGTATGTAGAGTTTGAATCCAATGTTTGAATCACTGTTTACGTTGCTTATAAACGAAATATGTAGAAAACTCATTAGGATGCCTGTGCAGTAAAAACAGAGGCAGCACAAAAGAAGTCAAAAATCATATGCCAGTTATCACAGGATATCTCCCAACTAGCTGAAGGAGAGAATACTGTATATAGTGGTATAATCTTGTATGATTATTTTAATAGCAGAAGAATATTAAACTCGGCAAAGCTAGGCAAATCAATCCAGTGTATCAATTTAGGATACTAGAGCAGATGCAACTTCTGATTAACTGCAAATCCTTGCCCATATATGAATTAAATCAAGGAATGTTTGTGTCTAGAAATACACATGGATATGAGCTTGTAGTGTATAATGTAAAAATAAGTTCACCGTAGTAGTTATAAGTGTATTTTCTTAACATGCACTTAAAAACAAAGAACTGAAAATATGCTATAAATTTCTTAATGTTTGCAGAATATTTTTCCAACATGAATAAAGGGGTCATGGCAGAAAAATCAGCAAGAACTCAATCGCAACTTCTGTAATAGAGGTAAATCCAGGCTTGACTTGTTTTTGTCCTTAAATGACTAAATTAGGAGGCTATCAAACAGAGGAGAAAACAACAATGGGAAGGATTTTCACAATGACATAGATAACTTAGTCCAAGGAGCAGAGATTCCCCATTCCTGTTCTGAGAGATCTTCTCCTTGAAGTTATTGACAGAAAAACACAAAAAGGAACTATTTTTGTAGCATCCTAACTGAGGTGTGTAAGTATGCTATGGATGATATGTGATAGATTTGAATACGATATTTTAATTTTAATTTGAAGTCTCCTATCCAAATTTCCTCTCTAAAAATAGGCTGAATTTTACAGCTGTTCTTTGTGTTTCAGTAAAAAATGATAATCTTTATATACATTTCAAGACAATGTTTTAAAGGCATTAAGAATAATAAACATGAGAAACCTAATAACATTCCACTACTAAATTTTGAGGGAACTATGTAAAAAGCTATACAATGCTATTGTAGGAGATACAATTTCTCCATAATCTAACCAAGTATTTATATACTATATATCTTAGGACAAATATGGTGCTGTGTACTGAAGGATGTGTTTAGAATTAAAATATAAAATTTCCATCAGCTCACATACTCATTTTAAAACTCAAGTTTATTATTAGTGAAAAAATACACTGATAGCTATTAAAGAAACAACAGTCCAATAGTAAAGCATAACCATAAAAGCTCAGAGGTTAAATACTCTGCTCAAAGTAGACATTAGATTTGGAAAAACTGTGCTGTAAACTACATAAAAACTGTGCTGCAAACTACATAAAAAAGCATCTATAAATATTAGATCATTTTTTAGAAGGTATGACTATAATGTGATGAAGAAAACAAAAAGATCTTTTAATTTTCAACTAACAAATAAAATTGGTTTAAAAATCAGATTATGTAAGGAGAGATCTGAAACTCTACTCACCACTTTTGTGACTGACATGACCATGCTACAGTCATGCATTAATCTAAAAAGTCTAACTGCATTCTCTACTTGGCTCCACTTACCGATTTCCAATGACAAAGTTATTATTGCAATGGATGCACTATCTATATTTGGATAGGACAACTTTTTAATGCCAGGAATTGTATTGTACAATTGGTATATAAAATCGAACCAACAATACAATAATTGTACATTTGAAGAAAAACAAGAGGTATAATGGCTGGACTGATAATGTAGGCCAGAGGTCTTCAAACTTGGCAGCTTTAAGACTTGTGGACTTCAACTCCCAGAATTCTGGGAGTTGAAGTCCACAAGTCTTAAAGCTGCCAAGTTTGAGGACCCCTGATGTAGGTGAACCTATGTCATACTCGTGGCCTGAGTTTTCTATTTTGTTTTCCTGTTTTGGTGGGAGCATTTATTATTTTTTAAAATTATGTTAAATCTATTTCAGGGGTTTTCATGTGTTTCCCACCTCAAAATAGTTGGAAATGTTCCACTGTTTTATTTTTGTTATTGTTGCAACTGTGGTTGTAGCAGCATAAAATTAGTTCAGAGACAATGTGTAACCTATCTCTGGTTACATCTGCCAAGACCGCCTCCTATAATTTATACAACTTAATTACTAATGCCATTTATAGGAGACTGTTACCATGAAGAGACACATAAACTTCACAAAAATATATTCAGAAGACACTTTTTCATGCTATCACTCAATAATAACTTTCATCTTTTTCAATTTCCTGCCCAGTTTCATTAATAACTGTGTATCTTTCTCCTGTAATATTTAATATTGGAAAATAAAGAGGGCTCTTTAAAGCCATTGCCCATATAGCCTTTTTATCTACAAAAAAAAGACGTCAAGATATAATTACATTTTTTTTTATTTTAAAAGGTTGATTATTCTTCCAAATGAATAATTTTCAAATAATTACGTTTTTATTTAATTTAAGCTAGAGTAATTTATAGGACAAATACCTGAATCCCATATAGAAGTAATTTGTTCTTTTAAATCTTCAGATGCCATTAAACGTATGAACCTTTCACATCTGAAGGGTATTTCTTTATTTATGAGCTGAAAAGCAAAATAACATTTACATTATAAAATCTTTGTTTTTATGTTTATGTTGCACATGTTATGGGAAGTAAATTCTTTTAAAGACGACCCATCATTTAATTGCAAAACTATGCCAAGAAAAAAAAAATCATAGCTTACCTTGCTTCTGGAGACAAGTGGCCTGTAACCCAAAAACATAAGAAAATTAAAAATAAACAGCAGGTCTCACCAAAATATTCTTCATAACAAACGTCATCAAAACTAGAGAACGAATCAGATCTGTTTTATCCATGTTCTAATATTAGCACAGGGCTTTACAAGACTGAAATACTATCTATACCACCAGTTTTAAAGCACAGAGCCAGGGCATACCAATATTAATGACATTACTGTATAAATTGTCACTTGACGGCCCAGAAGGCAATGAAAATTGTGAAATGAATATAAGATCTTGTAAGTGCCCTTACTGCCTGTGTTTATTTAAAAATTCCATCTTTACAAAAATTGCCCTAAACTGAAATCAACCAAGAAAAATTAGCCAAAACCTCTGAATTCTGATTTTCTGTTGGGAAACTGCACAGAGAGAATATACTACTGGCTTAATGACAGTTCATTCAGTGGCCATTCGAAATTACCAAGGATGCTGAACGAAGGGACTTTTGACCCAAATTATGGCTGTGGCAATGCCCCCATGACCATGTGACTGTGATTTGGGCATTTGGCAACCCATTTACACTTACGGCTGGTTGCCAAGCTCCCTGCGATCATGTGACTGCCATTTGAAAACTTCCTTTTCTCAGAAAATCAATGGCCAAACCACTGCTAGCTGCCAAAAGGACTCCCTCTCATTTCTGGGAAGTGGCTGAAAACAGTCCCAAAATTCAAGCAGGATTTTGGCACAGAATAGTTGCAGAATGGGTTGTTTGCAACCAGCCCCAAGAAACGAGAGGAAGCTCTCTAGTTTATGGGCGTTGACCGAAAAAGGTCCATTTTGAAATCCAAGCAGGATTTGCAGCCCCAGAGTGGAGAGACAATGTGGTAAGGTAAAGAACTGAAAGGTCCCTTAGGATGGGGGAGGCCCTGGTGTGCTGCCCCACTCACTCACACACACACACACAGAAGTATGGTTTAGAGAGTTTATTAATGTTCTATTAATGTTTAGAACAATTAATCAGTGGAACAACTTGCCTCCAGAAGTTGTGAATGCTCCAACACTGGAAGTTTTTAAGAAGATGTTGGATAACCATTTGTCTGAAGTGATGCAAGGCTTCCTGCCTAGGCAGGGGGTTGGATTAGAAGCCCTCCAAGGTCCCTTCCAACTCTGTTATTCTGTATTCTGTTCCCCAGCAATTTTACCCAGCCTCAGAACTGTCCCAGATAAATCCAGCCACAAGCAGGCCAAGATTAGTCCACAAGGCAATTGCCAATAATCCATAAAACAATGGAAAGTTGCTCCAACAAATAAGTCCACCAAACAAACTTAAATCCACTAGGTGAAACTGAAATACACACACAAAAGCTCACTTGGCAAGAGAAGTTCAAGGCACAAAGTCAAGCAGGAAGCAAGAGGATCAAACACATACAGCCAGAAACCCAACACGTTGCTCCCAGCAACGCCTTCTTCTGCCTGTCATGATAAGTAGTGTTCTGGTGCAGCCCATCAAGGTGGGTGGGCCTTTTCTCGAGTAATCTGGCAGATCTTACCTAGGATGCCATTTGCTTAACAACCTGCAAGATAATTTAACAACTGCATTTGGGAGTGCCAAGACTGCAGTTGTTGAGTAAAGTGTTGTGGCTCCGTTACCGGAGCCTGTGTCATCGTCAGGAGAGGACTCTGAGAGTGAAGGGGAGGAGTTGGCAAGGCCTCCCTCTCCAGGACCCTCCTCTCTGGCAATGCCTTTGGTGTCCGCCGAAGGGCAAGAGATAGGGCCAGGGCCAAGTACATCCACGCAGCCACAGATGGACAGTGATGAGGGTAATGAGTCTTGGCTGGACCCACGCCAGCGTCGCAGAGATAAGCGCGCGCAACAGAAGAAAGGGCGAGATTAGGCTGAGTCACTGGACCACACCCCACAGGATATAAAAGGGAGCGTGATGGCCAGTCAAACCTTGTGATGAACAAAGCTGAAAGCTTCCACGCCATTCTGCATTGCCGGACTTTTGCTTTAAGACTTTGCTGGAGTATTCCGTAATTATTGAGCTGCTTTCCTTTGATGTATCAGAAGTGGGGAGAAGTTATCTCTCCTCTTTGTAAATAATAAACTCTTGGCAGGCAGCCACTAGGTTGTTGCCAAGTTCCGTTATCATAAGGAAAAGGATTTTGCCGGCTGGTTTGGTCTTTAACTCCTGAACGTCTGTTGGTGTGTGCGCGTGGGGTTGGGGACAGAACATAAAGTGATTACGTGGTATCACATTTAATGACAGTTTCACTCAGTGATTGCTATCCCAATCCCAATCCCAATTGTGGTTGTTAAACAAGGACTAAATGTACAGTATCTAAGTGTACATTTAGACACTAAATGTACTTGCAAACAGCAAGACTATTTGGCATCTTGATCAGGAGAAAATTTTGCACCCACATTTCCTATAGCTCCTTCTTGTATTTTATATCAGTCACGTTTTTATAAACAAATTAAAATTATATGGCCAATAAATGACAAATATCATACACCTGTTGACTTCATGGAAACATGGGCAAGGTGATATAAAATGCAATCCAGTGCTGTATTATCAGACTTGTGTGCAACAAAATACAGTTTCTTCTAGCCACCACCCTACACATTTACTCTGATATCTTATCTTTGTATGTTTCCTCTTCCTTTAAGGAGCTCAAACTGCAGTTCTTTCAAGCAAGTCAGTGAAACAGGATCAGCAGAGAGATATGGTGAAGGATTACACAGTGAGTTACATACTGATAGGATAACTGAACCCAGGGCTCTGTAATTCAACTATCTCATCACTATTCCAGAATGTTTATAAAACACTGCTCCTACATTGGCCTAAGTATGGCAAGGAATTTCAAATATATTGCATGGCTTGAGTTATCTATTGAATCCTCAGATTTGAAAAATAAAAACCAGAAGAATGTTAAATAGAATTGTGTTGCTGAATCTTATCACAATTTAAATCGACTCCTTGTTTGTTTGTTTTTAAACTTGCCTTCTTCTAAGAAATTAAGATCAATATATCTAATTCCTTCTTTCCTTGCAAAAGAGATTGAGGGCTGGAGTACCTAAATGTAAAACCAATATGCTCAATTGGAGGATCTTAGTGGATAACAACATACTGTGTGAGTGTGGAAAGACACAGAGCTCGGCCCATCCACTAGCATATCAGCTACTACCAAAAATATGTACCAATAATGACTTATTTTTGGCCAATGACGAAGCCAAGAAAGTGGTTTCATTCTGGCAGTCTAAAGTTTGATCTAGCCACAGAAGAAGAAGCTGCAAAAAAATTAACTTTAATCCTAAGAAAAAAGATTGAAGTACAGTAGATGAGGTCCAAAATCCCTTCCAATTGATGATTTTATAATCCAAGAGCTCTGCTTATATTTTAACAAAATTGTAATCAAATGTTCAGTGTCTTTTATAAGGATGCCAGCATTTCTAGCCTTGAAAACTACTATCAGTATACAGATAGTCCTTTGGTTTCACGTCCATTAGAAATTATAGCAGTGCTGAATGAATGGCATTTATGCCCAATCCCCAAAGTTATGACTGTTATAGTATCCTTGTAGACACATATCAAAATTCAAAGTACACTTGGTCTGGGCTTATTTGAGGCAGCTCCTGGCTACACCAACCCTTCTGCCCAAGGCTGCTCATGCTGTTCTCCAAATAGCACAGGATGTTCTCATAATGCTTTGAAAGACTTCTGAGGCCTTCTAAAACCTCACAAGAAAGCTGCTCACTCTGTTCTCTAAAATGCATAGATCATTTTCACGATGCTTCAGAAAAACCTTCAGAAAGGTTCTGCCTGCTCTGAACAGCCCTATCTCATGCTTTGCCATCTTATAATCAGTTTTGTAGAGTAGGGGCCACCAACTTTTCGGACCTCAGGGACCACTAAATTCATAATTTTAAATCCTGTGGACCACTAATATGAATTTTTTAAAAAGATAAATAGTATTTAGTGCAATATAAAAAATGCAAATAATTTTTCTGCGGGCCACCAAAATTTTCTCATGGACCACCAGTGGTCCGCAGACCACCAGTTGGTGATCGCTGCTGTAGAGTATACCAGAAAGTTAAAGAAAATCTAAGTCAGAGTCAAAAAAGGCAGTAGCAAACTACTTCTCTACAATTGTCAGGAAAACCACATGGTTCTAATAATGTAACAACCAGGAAGTGACTTGACTTGATTTGAAGACTTAATGACTTTATCTTTATTTATTTAATAGAACAATGGTCTGCAAATACAGGACAAGCAAAATAAAAAAAGGTATTTAATCTGAAAATTAATTTTATTATCGTCCTGGACACATTTGGACAGTATCACTAAATGGCAAGCTATTTTCTATACACTGTATAACTTTAATACCAATATATATTATTACAAGGAAGTGCTACTTCTCCAAGGGCGAAAAATATCCAAATTAAGAGTTCACATTGAATAAATGTCAAATTAGGATTTATTATATAGTTTTATAGCTGAAGGTTGCTTTGAAATGTATAGTATAAGGGGGATATAATAACAATGTTAGAAAGAAATGGTTAGCATGTGGGGGGTGGTGTAAAAGGATGGTAAAGTATTATTTAAGTTGATATCAATGATTTTATTTTGAAGAAGCCATGGGAGGAGGGGAGGGTGAGGGGGGGTTAGGGAGGAGGGGGGGAAAAGGGGGAAAAATTTGTATTTGAAAAACTTTTTCAATTAAAAAAAAAAGAGTTCACTGGACATATCCAACTTTTGGATGTAGAAGAACTATCACATGTAGAACTAACTGTGAAAAAATGTTGACTAATACTGTATAATTTTAAGGGATGCGGTGGCTCAGTGGCTAAGACACTGAATTGAATCAATTGAAAGGGCGACAGTTCAGAGGTTCGAATCCCTAGTGCCACGTAATGGGGTGAGCTCCTGTTACTTGTCCCAGCTTCTGCCAGCAGGAGGTTGGACTAGATGACCTCCAAGGTCCCTTCCAACTCTGTTACTGTTATAACCTAGCAGTTCAAAAGCATGTAAAAAATGCAAGTAGAAAAATAGGGACCACCTTTGGTGGGAAGGTAACAGCGTTCCAGGCGCCTTTGGCATTTAGTCATGCTGGCCACATGACCACGGAGACGTCTTTGGACAGCGCTGGCTCTTCGGCTTTGAAATGGAGATGAGCACCGCCCCCTGAAGTTGGGAACGACTAGCACATATATGTGGGAGGAACCTTTACCTTTACCTTACTGTATAATTTTATTACATACAAATAATGTTCATCACTTACTCTTGATGAGATGTGCAAAATTCAGCAAGTTTGTCTAGCTCTTCATTACTCAGTTCTTTAGAAGAATTCTTTAGATTTGGAACCTCACTGCACTCTGTTGCTTTCCATTTTGTTTCTATTAACAACACACATGTATGTTAAAATATGAACTATTTAATATTTCAGAAATATAAATTCTAAAAAAATAAAAAACCCACAAATATTATAGTAGGTCTTTAAATGATCAAAGCAGAACAATAAAAAATGATGCCTCCTTTTATGAAAATTATATGGGGTTCTTCCCATCCCAGTAAATGTTCGTTCAATGTGCTCAAAAAGTCATGACACAGTATATTTTTGAGTATTGTTTGTTTAATCAGAATTTCTCATTCATTAATAAGATTTAGGTGAAGTCCTAGTCATAGAACACAATGTAGGCAATTATCTGGCTCGGCTCATAACCTCCCTGTAATCAATGCATTGTAATAGGAAATGAAGACATTTCTCAAGTTTTACCAGACATACAAGTTTCCACTATATGACATACTTACCCCATTGCTGCTGAAGGGAAGAGAGATTTGCAAGTAATTGTTTGTGATACAACTGTTCAAGCCGAATGAACGTCATTGCTTTCTCATCTAAATGGAAAATAAAGGAAAATACAGACACGGACTGCCACTCATAGATACATTTTCAAACTACTTTTGTGATAGGAGGAAAATTTGATGTGGGCGCAGACAAGTTTTCCAATATTGCTGATTAGGCTTTGAAACTGATAGGCTTTGAAACTGATAGGCAACACTCAGTTTGCAAGTCCTAGATCAGCAAATATTGACAATTGCTTCTTCTTTGGATATGCATATGATCGTGATAGTACTGGCACCTGAAAAGCACAATAAAATCTTAGTCATAATAAAATTGATTATAGCAATAGCAATAGCACTTAGACTTATATACCACTTCACAGTGCTCTATATCCCTTTCTAAGCAGTTTTACAGAATCAACATATTGCCCCCAACAATCTGGGTCCTCATTTTACCGACCTCGGAAGGATGGAAGGCTGAGTCAACCTTGAGCCAGTGAGATTCAAACTGCTGAACTGCCAGCAGCTGGCAGTCAGCAGAAGTAGCCTGCAGTATTGCATTCTAACCACTGCGCCACCATGGGTCTTATTATTATGGCAAATTCTGCAGAATGAGAATGCCATGGTGGTTGCTGACTTTGTTATTTCATATATAGCAATGGTCTGGAACAGTCACAGGATCATTTAGCTCCTGTAACTGTAACTTGCAATAATTCATAATGCTCTTCTATCAGGTACCTGAATGCAGAAGGAACATTTTGTAAATGAGCATAATTTTGATTAAGTCATTTCAGGTCACAGCCTTTAGGTATGAAGAATCACAGTTGGTTCCACTTTCAATTGAAAGAGTCAACAGGAATGAATAAAGTCCTTAATTTTACTCTTCCAAGAAGTGCAGAGAAGACTCTTAAAACATTCTGCTATAACAGTCAAAAAAGTGAGGGGATGGTGAGCATGTGTAACTTTTGAGCATGTGCAATGGAGCAAGCTTCCTGACAAAAATCTCCAGGATGAAGGCTTTGAATATATATAAAACCCATATATGTGTTGAGATATAGAACAGGATATGGAATGATTAATTATACGGCCTGTGAATTTAAATTTAACAGAAAGTATTGTATTCTGCAGTAATGTGTCTAGAAAGGATGATAAGAAGTGCAGCAAAAAAAATTCTTGAATAAGAATTCTTATTCTAAGAATAAGTGTAAGAAGTATTTTGGTTTTACGGAACTGTACTTGAAAGTCCACATCTATGTTTGTATTTTGATATCAGTCCACAGTCAATGTTGTATTTTTTAAAAAGGATACATTCTCCATCCTGAAAATAAGTTTCAGCAATCTGCAAAGAAAGAAAAGGGGAAAAAACTTTTAATATATATTTATTATATTTTATACTTGCCTATAGGGACCATAAAATTCATGATGTACTAAAAAAATTATACAGGCTTAAAAAAACGAAACTAAACTATTAAAGATACCTGGCACACTAAAAAAACAATACAGATGCCAGATATAGTCAATAAGGACATTCAGAAGAGTGCTGCCTTATGTATCACCACCCACCTAACCAAGTGCTGTTTCCTTTAATGCAGCACACTTTGCTTTTTTATTTTGAACTACAGACATATTTGGACCAGTGAGATTGTATAAGGAGCTCACTTGTACAAAAGTCACCGTACTGATCTATTTATCACATTTTGAACTAAACTCTTAGGATGTTTTGTTATCTTTATGGGATCTTTGTGCAGCTTAACTATAGATAAATATTATACAAGAGTTTGGTACTTTGCAGCATGTCAGCTGTTATTATTAATTTAATTACAAAACTTTTTTTTTAAAACAGCAATTAGGGCAGAGAGCCTAGAGAGCACAAATGAAAGCACATAGGAGCTGCTAGGAAGTGTAATAATTCTTTAGCATTCAGGTAGAGCTGATATCTGCCACTTGATTCTGTTAACAGAAGTGATGGGGAATGAAACTGAAAACTTCAGTATAAACATAATGCTCTGAGCAATACATTTAGATTCTAATAAGACAATATTTAAAATTACATGCAGAGATTTTATTTATAAATTTTGAAATCAATGTGATAAACACTGTCAAAATCAACAATATGAAAAAACAGGTAAGCAACATCTTCTTACTACCTGGTGCAGGAACAGGGGAAGCACGTTTGAATCCATTTGCTTAGATTCTCCTTGAAGAAGAGAGAAGAGGAATTGTAAAGTTTGAGCTGGTTCTTTCAGAGGATGGTTTGAATTTGTCTTGTTTCCATCTGCCCCTTGCACATAAGATACTCCTGTAACGTCAGCTTTGTCTTGTTTGACTGTGGAAATATTAAGAGAAATAATTGCTTTTTCTTTTAAGAAAATGTAATGTCAGAAAAATATACAGTATTTCAAATTTCTTACTGTGTTTCCCCGAAAATAAGCCCTCCCCTGAAAATAAGCCCTCCCCTGAAAATAAGCCCTCCCTGAAAATATTTAACTGCATGTGCAGCCGGGACCCGCCATTTCCTCTGGTTAGGTTTAGGGAGACAGAGCTGGAAATCGGGTAAAATGACAAAAGGATCCCCGTGTTGCTCCACACGCCCCAAAATAATAAGACCTGAAAATAAGGCCAAGTGCTTATTTTGGGTTTCAAAAAATGTAAGACAGGGTCTTATTTTCAGGGAAACATGGTATAAACATAGATGTGCTGACAGAAACTTTTGTCTCCTTTCAACCCCTGAATTTATTCTAGATGGTCAAAGTTTCCCAGGAATAATGTAGATATGACAGAAAAAAATCACAGCGGAAAATGAAAACTTTCTTTCTCATTGCCTCCTGAGTGTTTGGCGTGTCTCTTTTTGCAATGCGGTTCATGCAGTAAATCTGAGTTTTTCCTGCAGATTCTATGCCTCACAGAAGATGGTTGATAACAACTGTAGTGGTGAGTGTGGGGCAAAAAAGCCCAATTACATAAGTAATTATGATTGTCCTTCAGATTAAAAGAAAACATGTTGTTGTGCATATCAGCTCTACTTGAATGCTAAAGAATTACTACACTCGGACCCAAAGGTGGCTCTGCAGCCCCAGTCTGGAAGTGCTAATGAATTAGGTTTGGGCGGATATGATTTGCAGATGAAGATAAATTGCACAACAGAAACCTATGTGTGATGGAGTTCTAAGTGGAACAACTGTTGCACAGGGGCACTCCCAATCTTTTGGAGAAGAGATCTTAATCCAGTGGCATAGTGAAACATTACAGCTGGACACCTGGCCTGCTGCAGTGGGTGACCAAGACATCTAAGCCTCTTGTGCTCCACAATGCTTGCTGGACTTGCCTCCTTGACTCTTGATCAATCTCCTCCAATCAATCTGCTAGGGCCAAACTTCACTTGCTCTATCTCACCAAGAGTTGAAGTCCTGTTATCTACTTTCACCTGGTTTGGCCCATCTGCTGAGACAGTTTACTAGGGTGTGGCCACTGCATATATGCAGCTACTTGGAGCCACAGGTGAGAGCTAAGCACTAGGTGGGGATCAAGCAGACCTAGTATTGTGATACAAGCACCTCTATTTTCAATTTCTTATTATCCCTAACACACTGCTGACCCTCCCCCCCCAGTGGATACACACTGTGTCAACTCCTTCATTAGATTGTTTACCATTGCTTCGAGATCTCTTTCCTCATCTGTCACTGTTAGCTCAGGTCTCATTAGTTTCTAGGAATAGTTAGGATTCTTAACACAAATGAGCATCACTTTACACTTGCTCTTGCTGAATGACATTTGCTATTTTGATGCCTGCTCCCCCAATTTGCAGAAATCCCTTTGGAGCTCTTCACAGTCTTTTATTGTTTTACCATTCTGAACAATTTAGTGGCATCAGCAAACCTGACTATTTCACTAGTCATATCCAGTTCCAGATAATTTATAAATGTGTTAAAAAGCACCAACCCTAAGGTAGAAGAACCCTGGCAGACCTAACTGACTACATATCTCTTTTGTGAGAAATTTTATTCCTTATCTTTCTGTTCTATTCTTTAACCCACTCTTTAGCCACAAGAGGACTTGCCCTTTTATTCCACTGAGTTTAGGACTAGTGATTGAGAAGTGTTAAGATTATACACATGGTGGTTCTATTGATAAAGATGAATTGGGTATGTGGAGTGATAGTGAAGTAGTTCTCTTCCTCGTGAGAGATGAGAGGGTTCTGCATGCCTTTGCCTTGGCAGTAATTAGATTTTAGTGACAGTGGGATCTGATTGGAAGAAGAGGAGAATACATAATGAGTATTGAATTTGGGTGGTAGCTTGTAATGATATGTGGGAATGAGCTTGGGAGGCAGGAGGATGAGCTGTAAATCTGGTTTTTGAAGTTGTTGTTGCTTTAGTCAATCCTCTATATGAGCTTAGACGATGATGGCGAAGGTTTTCGGCATTGAGTGCACAAACCGGAACACATGTGCATGCATGTGCGCGCCAGAGTGCCAGAAACCCCAAAGACCAGCTGGCCAGCATGCACATGCCTGTTTTTTGGCTGGTTTCAGGATGGTTTTCAGGCCTTTTTCAGGCAGTTTTTGGCCCAAAAAGGCCAAAACTGCTGAAAACCAGGGTGGATAAAAATCAATGATTTTTTAAAAAAAATAAAAAAAAAATCAGATTTTTTTGATTTAAATCGGATTTTTTTGATTTTTATTGAATTTATTTTAATAAAAAGCTTTTGGGGTAAAAATCTATCGTAAGATAGTTTTCTATTTAAGATACATAAATAATTTAGTTTATTCAGCATGAAATGAAGCTTAGTTATGTAGTATGAGGCTATATATTCTGCAACACTGGGACTATCGGTGAGTCAACAGTGGGTCAAAGGCGTAGCAGAGATGACAGTTGCTCTTTAAAAATTATGATTTAAATCGAGTTGATTTAAATCAAGCCTTTTTACTAGTGATTTAAATTGTGATTTAAATCAACTCGATTTAAATCAAATCCACCCTGCTGAAAACGGCCCAAAAAACGACCTGTTTTTTGGACATTTTCTGGACCATTTTCAGGCCATTTTCAGACCTCCAGCACTCGCGGAAACTAGCTGGCCGGTGCTGGAAACCAGAAGAGCAACTGGTGATGGCACATGTACCCACAGAGTGGGCTCATGCGTGCCATAGGTTTGCCATCACGGGCTTAGACAGAAATTTCTAAAAGAAATTTTGAAGCATTTTTGCCAAGTGTAAGTAAAATGTACAAATACAAAATAGTTCAAGGAAATTGAGCAGAGTTATACCATCAATAAGTGTGTATCTAGGAAACCACTTGCCTTTCCTGCTAGGACTTTTTGTTTTTCTTGGATTCTTTTTTTCAGGACCAAGCTTCTGTGGCATATCTGATTTCAAACTTTTACATGGCCTATTGCTTTCATTTTCTTGGAAGCAGGATGTAGGGTCTCCACTGTCCTTGTTATTATTAATGCTGTCCTGCTCAACTCTTCCCATTGCATTATGAGAGTTTTTCTCAGTATTATGCTTCCTACTGTTACACTGATTTTCATTTTCATCTGGAGAAGAAGCCAAGCAAGTTTTGATCCTTTCTTCATGTATGTCAGTATGAAGTACATCTTCTAAATTTAAATGAAGATCATTTGTAGGAGATTCCCTATCATCCATTATAATGAACTTTATTTCCACTTTGTCCAAATAACTCTCAGCACTAAAATCAAAATAAAACAATGGAGATGTTAATAATAATCTTCACTACCAAGGTTTGCTAAGATTGTAGAATGGAGTGAGCTTTCTACCATTATAGATTAGTAGCATTTCACAGTTGTGAAATATAATCATCAGATTTTATAAACATGAAATAGCATTCTCTTGAAAAATTATAGTTATTTCAAAGAAAATGGCTTAAAACTCATATATCTACAGATGTGCATTTGTGAAAATTAGAATGTTGCGATTAGCCAAACACAAACACTAATTGAGAACTGAATATTTAACAAGATGTTTAAACGAAGAAAAGCTTACATTATAATTAGAATAATTGCCTTGCTAGTTCTTACATTAAGCAATTAATTATCCATCTGAGATACACTTTGTAAACCTTAAACTCCACATCTTTTATGATGTAACTTTCATGTCCTTTCTGAAATGGGGGAAAATTAAGTAGAAATACTTAAATATTTGCCTTTCAAAGATGAAATCTGACAGGCCTGTATAAGTGAGCATCGGTGGTTAAAATAATGGAACACATGATAAATTTGAAAGTTAAATTATTTTCACTATGATAAGAGGTATGACTGGAACTGTTTTCAAATTAAAGTCACTAATTTCTTAGTGAAAATACTTCCAGTCATAAATAGGAGAAGATTGTTCATATATTATTTATTGCCTCCTATCAAATTAAGTTCCCAACCTTTTAAATTCAGAAATAGGAGAGTACAGTAGTAAGAGCTAAATTACCTGCTGCCGTTAAATCAAGTTTCCTTTGAGTTCAGCTCAAGTCTTGGTAACTTCATAGGTATTCCATATGTTTTCTGAGCAAAAAGACAAAATTGATTTGCTATTGGTTTCTTTCAGGTTGTTAAATTGTGCATCTTTTTGATTCATAAAAGGTAAAGTTATTTGAGTCAAATTTGGTTCCTGATGATTGCATAGACATGTCCATGTTGTTTTCCTGGCAATAATACAGAAGTGGTTTGTCACTGCCTTGTTCTGCAATGCTGTTTTTTTCCAACTTCCCTGCCTAGCCTACAGCACTAGCATTTCCTGATGGATTTCTCATCTAAGTAGCAACCAGGCCACATCCTGTTTAGCTGCCAAGCCCAGACAAGGTAGGCCAGTAGAATTATAAAAACGTAACATTATAGCAATATATGCAGAGTCATACTAGATGTGAGACACTGGGGGAGGCTGGGAAAATAATGGAAAGTTGACATAAACAGTCAAGAGACAGAAGACGAGTTCATTGGTAGCTGACAAGAAACGGGGAAAAAATGTTTCAAAGAGACTCTGCCTTAATGATTACACTATAAATACAGGTTAGAAGTTACTGTTATAGTTTCAAGACAAAAATTAACTATTGAGTCCCACATTGCTGGATAAGATCAAAGAAGTAAGAAGTACACAGCATTCAGTAAAGGTGCCTTGGGCAAATAACAATTTTGGAAACTTATAATCAGCAATAAAATCTAAACCATTATTACTGAGTTATTCTGATAATTGTTTTGTTTTGTAGTAATATTTCTTTACCCACCTAAGTATTCAAACTGAAAAGGCAAAATGCTTTTTAAAAAAAATTATTTATTTATTTATTTATTTATTTATTTATTTATTTATTTATTTAATTAATTTATATACCGCCCTATTCCTGAGGGACTCAGGGCGGTGAACAGCGAATGATAAAAATACATGTAATACAAACGTTAAAAAAAACCAATTAAAATATACTAAACACTCTGATCCTAGATAATTCAAGACATCCCAGTTTAAAATAAAATCAAAAGCAATATAAAGGGAAAGTTAGGCCAGGCCGGCCTGCTGAAACAGGAATGTTTTGAGTAAATCATATTTATTCCATATGATACTTTCTATTTAATTCAATAACTTCATGCCAATTTTTGATACAAATTTTGATCATGTAACCATGGGGATGATGCAACGATTGTAAGTGTGAAAAACTGTCATGCCAATTTTTGGTATGCTTTAAAAATACTGCTTCTAAGCGGATATATTCAATATTTATTAGTTCTTGTACTAAGACTTATTTAATCTTATTTTTCTTCTTCTAACTTTTTCTATGTTATCTTCTTTCCCGTAACTCCTCATTAGCCAAGGAGACAAGTATTATTTACTGAACAAACAGTACTTTGTTAAATCTGCTGTTCAAGATAGCTTACAACCAACCTATCTAAAAGTAAGTTTAATTTGACAAAAGTTTGTCATTTTATATTCTGTGTTCATGTCATAAAAACATGCCAGTTGCCAAACTCACAAATTTTGATCATGTAACCATGGGCATGCTGCAACGATCGTAAATGTGAAAAATTGTCATAAGTCACTTTTTTCAGTGCCACTGTAACTTCAAGTGGACGCTAAATGAATAGTTGTTAAGTCAAGGACTACCTGTAGTGTGAAAATAGATCCAAATAGCATTGGATCTCTCAAATGCTTTCAAAACAATTATGTTCTAAATGCGCTGCATTTAATTTATTTTTCTATGAAAACCACCCAGGTCCAGTCTGTACAAATGCCTGCAGTCCAGATACTTATTCCAACATTAAACAAACCTCCAATGATTAAAACCTTAACTCTTGTTTAGTATTGGTGAAAATGTTACACTATGACATATATAGTTTATAAGAAAAAATGAACAAAAAAAATAACGGAAGCTTATGCCTCTGTGACTTGCGTACCAAGATAGTAGCATACCTTTGAAGACTGTCCTGTGGGGATGACTACATCATTTCAGGAAAAAGACTGAAACGTGTTAAATTTTTAATCAAAATTTTGTTTCACAATCTGAGGTATATTTTTACAGCCAATTATTAACTAGTCAAAATAATAAATTGGACTGCGTATAATGTATGCACTTGAATACAGGAATTATTTTCATATAGGACTATTACTATCACTAATATTGAGAGGTGCGACTTGGAGTTACTTATGATCTCCACATGCATTCTTGTAAATATCTAGCTGAATGGAAATATTAATTCCCTCTATCAGGGGTGAAATCCAGCAGGTTCTGGAGAACCGGTAGTGGAAATTTTGAGCAGTTCGGAGAACAGGCAAATGCCACCTCTGGCTGGCCCCAGAGTGGGGTGGGGAATAGAGTTTTTGCAATATCCTTCCTCCAGGAGTGGGGAGGGAATGGGGATTTTGCAGTATCCTTCTGCTGGAGTGGGTTGGGAATGGAGATTTTGCAATATCATTCCCCTGCCACTCCCACCAAGCCACGCCCACAGAACCGGTAGTAAAAAAAATTGGATTTCACCACTGCCCTCTATGATGTGATTATCCATTCTTCTCCTGTCCCTGCTCCCATATATGGTGGCAAAAAAAGGTTTCCAGGTATTAGCAATAAAACGAGTAAGGGAGTAGACAAAGCAGTGAAAAGAAAGAGCAGGTGGAAAAACAGGTACTTTTGTTGTTGTTTAAACAGAGATGTAAAAAGGGAAATGATCAGTTATCTGGGAAATAAACATATTAACTTATTTATCTAATAGTATTTATATTACACTACAACCTGTTGCACATGTACCTCATAATTACATATTTCTATAGGTATGTAGAATTAAACATTTATCTTTCAAAGTCTATGTTTTTTTTTTATCTTTAACAATTACACTAATAGAAAAACCAAAATTATTTTTTCTTAAATAAATGTCAAGAATTATTTTTTCTAAATTTCCTTTTAGAAAATCAATTAAAATTTAAAGCCACATTCCGGAACAATTGCTTATCTTCCCACTGTTCGACTTCTATTAAATTGAATTTGAAAAGCTGCAATGTAGTTTTGGTCAACAAATCATTTTCTGCCACAGCAAATGAAATTTCTTCTAAAAAAAGGTAGTTCTTGTTTATCAACCACAAATGGGACCATCAACTTGATTGTTAAGCAAAGCACTAAGTGAAACCATGACTGTGCTTATAGTCTTACCTCAATTATCCTTTGCTTTATAGACCTGAGAGGGTCATACATGCAAGGACTTCTTGCAAAGTTATTTCTTCATTAGTGTCATAATTGTAAATCATTGTTACACAAGGCAGTCACTAAAAGAGGACCATCTGTATGTGACTTTTTTATTTCAATTAATCTGTTTCTTTCAATCAATACACAAATTCTAATTCATTTTAACAGAGTAATCATTCAAAAGACAAAATAGTGGAAATTATACACTGATATCATCTCCACAACTTTTTGTTCCTTATAAATCATTTAATATACTGTCAGTTGTTCTTTAAATTTCTTACCTCCTTTTTGAGAATCTCAATGACTCCGTCTAGCCATGGCTTTTTCCTTCTTCCGTTTCCTCTCAATTAATTCACTCTTCCTTCATATATATAAGGGCGTAAGCTGGAAAAGGAGCAACCAGTGCTGATCAAGCCAATCAAAACTGGCTATGTAACGATTGAGGTGCTTCCCAATCTCAAGGCTGGGAAAATAATGACCAGAAGTCTATTAACATGAAAGAGTGAGAAGAAAAGGCTTAGGACTTAAATCCTGCCAGTGAATGACCAGGAGGACAAGTTTTGCAATTCATTCTCTCTCTATAACTAAAGTGCCTCAATATATTTCTAGCATTCTGGTCACTCACTTTGACATCAATCTACATTCATTCAGTACCCATTTATTCTTGACTTTCTTTCCTTCTTGTTTTACCTTAGCTATCCCATTCCCACTAACTTTTCTTTCTTCTGACATATTCAACTCTAATTCTCTATAATAAATAAGGCAGAAGCATACTTTTGTTTGTTGCACTGATCACTGAACCAAAATGTAGATTGTTTCTTGTTTTAAACAGCATGTATTTAGGTATTTGTTGCCCATCTCACTATCCAATGATCCTGAGCATTAGCATTAGTTTATTTTGATTAATCTACATTAAAAACCCTTTTAATTGCTTCATTAGAAATGTTGGCTTGTAAGTCAAACCACCTAATTAACCATGTTTTGTTGGATATATCCAGGGGTGAAATGTTACCGGTTCGCACCGGTTTGGGCAAACCGGTAGCAGTGGCAGCAGGTAGTTCAGAGAACTGGTAGCGGCGGCAGTGCAAGGCTCCGTCCACCCGCCCGGAAGTCGTTACCTGTTTTTTACCCTCTGCACATGCGCAGAAGGCTTTGCGCATGGGGTCCAAAATCACATGTGACATGCGCGTGCAGTGCACGCACTTCCGAACCGGTAGGGAAGGTAAGTAGATTTCACCCCTGGATATATCTCACTCTTCCTTTTCCTGCTTGTTGTTGTGACTCCGACCCCCGAGCCTGTTTGATCAGAGGGAGAAGACTCCGAAAGTGAAGGAGAGGAGTTGGCAAGGCCTCCCTCTCCAGGACCCTCCTCTCTGGCAATGCCTCAGGTGTCTTCCGAAGGAGAAGAGATAGGCCAGGAGCCAGGCACTTCCGAGTAGCTGCAGTTAGACAGCGATGGAGATAAGTCTTGGCTGGATCCCCGACAGCGTCGTAAAGACAAGCGCGCGCAACAGAGAAGGAGGCGTGCCAGAGTTTAAGCTGAGTCACTGGACCACACCCCACAGGGGATAAAAGGGGGTGTGGTGGCCATTCAGGCTTTGTGACGGACAAAACTGAACAGCTAGCAAGTCATACTGCGTTTCTGGAACTTCGTTATATGCCTTCCTTGGATTTATTATGGACTGGACTTGACAATTTTTTGGATTTGTGAACTTATTTTGGTTTATCTGACGGAGGAGGAAAACCTCCCTTTGTGAGTAAAGTTTTTGGCAAGCAGCTACTGGGTTGCTGCCAATGCTGTTATCTCAAAGAAATTCCTGACTGCTGGTTTTATTAACTCCTGGCTGACTGTTTGTGTGCGTGTGTGAGACGGGGACAGAACACTTGTGCAACTACAATAGAAGAATGCATACAACTTTACACTAATTTCCTCTTCTATTCTTTTCCCTCCCCCCTTTCAATATAAAATCTGTCATAGACAATTCAGAGGAAGGTGGAGTACTATAAAGAGAGGGTGGAATTATAAAAGATATCTCCTTTCTTCTTCTATCAATGGGATCTTTTAGTGGATAAAATGTTCTCTGTATTTTTTTACTCTAATTTGAAAGTTATTGTTATTTATGTATTTAATTATTTACTTGATTTTTACCTTGTTGTACTGTTCCAGCAAACCTTAAAATTGGCTAACAAAATTTAAAGCAAACATATATATCCATATCCCTACAGAATTCCAAAACAGTAAGAAAGTGATAGCCTGGTCCTAATACTCATGCCAGAGGCACCACTCCTGACAGCATCTTTAAAGGGCCTACCTCACAGGGTGGTAGCTGTGGGGGGAAACTGGAAAAGGATGCCTTATGTATACCACTTTGAACTCCTATATGAAAGGTGAGCAGAAAGGGAGATACGGTAGCACTCTATTTGAAAAAAAAATATAGCACAGTGGAAGGTTAAAATCTAAATGATGGACATGGAGTAACAAGTTTAAATTACAAAATGACTCCAAATGAATATTAAAAAAAATTCTTAAGAGAGTTGGGAAAAGGCGTTTTAAGGGTACTTTGTCAGGGGAACCAATGATCTAAAAAGGATGTCAGTCACTTTTGTTGAATGTGATCATATAAGGGATGGAGAATATGTTCCCAAGATTGGTTTAATTTGGATTCCCTACTGAGTTTGAAATTGAATTTGATAGCTTAAATCTCTCCTTTCTAATTCCGATTCTACATATATGGCTTTACAATTTGGATTTCCAACATGTGGACTGGGGCCTGATGTAAGATACATAATCTTCTACAACATTATTACAGATATGTAGTCAACTGTGAATCCTAGTAGGTGCATTCATAACCGACAGATGCCCAGCAAGTAACCTTCCAATTTAGGCAAGGTATGGCTTCAGAGACTTCTCAACCTTCACAGTTCCCACATTCTATCTCAATTAATATTTTGTATTTTACAAACAAAACACTATATTTGCTAGTAATAGCTTAAAGAAGTTAATACTTTGTTTTAAAATGAAACATTATATTGAATTATCCTCCAATTTCATCTGCTGCCAAAAGGATTTATAAGTCACTACCCATTTATCAGTATTTTTAATTAACAAGATAATATTTTTATGATTATTACAAATTCCAATTTCCTTCTGTAAAAATAAGATGTTCGTGCTTCTTTATATTAAAAATAATAATCTGAATGTCCTCAATTGCTTTAAGTTCTATTTATTTCCATTTTAAACAGCAGCACTTACCATATCTGTAAAAGTAAAATGCTTCTCAAACATACTGCAGGGTAAAGGAGATTATCATTTTAGGCACAGAGTTATCTAGCTTCAATTCTATCTGCCAAAAAAGTAAGAAATATAAATGTTAATACATTAAAATAATAAATGCCTTTGTTAGAAATCTGCCACAAGAAGATCAGAATTAGTGGAACATAGTGCCAATTCTTTTTGATTTATTAAAATGACATAAACTTTAGTCTTCATAAATTACTGTAACTTTATTGACTTTCTTCAGAAAGCAAAACCTTTCTAAATAAATAACCTATCTAAAAAAAAGAAAGAAAGAATGCAAAGCATTAAGGATCACTCATCTCCCCACCAACTGAAAACACATAACTTGATCATAATCATAATGTGGGAAGGGCAGGTCTTTGTAAAAGTGCCAAGGTATGAAATTCTTTCCTTTAAGGAGACTATCTTGTTACATAACAGATTTCTGTTTTGATGGTAGAGCAGAGTTAACTTAAATTCATTTTTTTCAGAATATAAAATTTAAAATTGTTTATCAATGCAGTTAGATAAGTACAGGTAGCCGTTGATTTACAACAGTTCATTTGGCGACCTTTCGAAGTTATAAACAGCACTACAAAAAGTGACTTTTGACAGTTTTTCACACTTATGACCGTTGCAGCATTTCCATGGTGACGTGATCAAAATTCAGACTCTTGGAAACCAACTCATATTTATGATGGTTGTAATAGCCTGGAGTCATGGGATCACCTTTTGCAACCTTCTGACAAGCAAAGTCAATGGGGAAGCCATATTTACCATCCTACTAACTTAACAATTGCAGCGATTCACTTAACAATTGTGGAAAGAAAGGTCGTAAAATGGGGCAAAACTCACTTAACAAATGTTTCAAGTAGCAACAGAAATTTGGGGCTCAATTGTCATAAGTGGAGGACTACCTGTAATACATATTTTATTAATGTTTGAGAAACTGTGGCTGATTGCAAAATTTGAGCTTTCCAGTTTATTTTTTTTACTTGAAACTTTGGAAAATTACTATGTCACACATTGCTTTGGAAAAGTTTGTCTGTTTCAACAATAGTTTGCCATGTGGCTCTAGGCTGGAGGATGCTGTTCAAGAAGAAGAAAGGAACTTGCATGGAAAAATAAGTGCTGGTATTCTCTGGGTCCCAACCTATAGTCATTCTGCATTGAATAAGATTATTACAACCAATATATAGGAATGTTGCTGGTTGGGGAAAAAATGGATTTAAGTAGATACAAGAATATAATCAAATTCTTGGACTGAGCTGGTGGGGAAGGAATCACCATTTACTAGATTTCTAGTATAACTTATATGTCAGATATTTAATATCTTTTTTCTTAAAGGTCTTGCTGAATTTCCCACCTTAATGCTAATATGGCTGTTATATTTATAAAGCCTAATAATTATTTACTACAGTTTTAATTATTGCCACAGGATACTTATGAGATAGCCCGTAAAATACTGCAACATGCAGTACTGTGAGTGGGAGGGGTAGATATGGCGGGAGCAGGGGGCCATATCATGTTAAGGGAGCACGCACCCGCTGTCTCCAAGCGGTAGGGTGCTCCGGCCCCCAAGGCTCCACCCGTTTGCCAGGTTGCACAGATCTTCACGGCCCGGGCCTTTGTCTGATGTTGTGCAACGCCAGGTCCGTAGTAAATAAAGCCCCCCTCATCTGTGATCTTGTTCAGGAGGGGGGAGCAGACCTGGCGGGTATTACGGAGACCTGGTTGGGCCCGGAGGGAGGGGTCCCTCTGGTAGAAATGTGCCCACCAGGCTTCCACGCATTCCATCAGCCGAGGTCACAGGGGAGGGGCGGGGGAGTAGCGGTTATTATTAGAGAAGGCCTTAGGCCCAGGGAGACCACTGTACCTCAGACAGCTGGTTGTGAGTCCCTCCTTGTGAAGTGGGGCCAGGGGGTTCAGATGGGTTTGCTGATCACGTACCTGGCTCCCTGCCGCGTGGCAGCAACCCTGCCTGAGCTACTCGTTATCGCCGCGGTGGCGGTTGATACCCCCAGACTTATGGTCATGGGGGATTTCAACCTGCCGTCCGTGGGTGAGACGTCTGAGGTGGCTCAGGAGTTCATGGCTTCCATGACGGCCATGGATCTGACCCAACTAATTCATGGCCCTACGCACACTGGGGGAAACACACTGGACTTGGTTTTTGTCTCTGGACAGTGGTTGAGTGATCTTGAGATAGGGGATGTAGTCATCGAGCCCTTGTCATGGTCGGATCACTCTCTCCTTCGCCTTGACCTTCGTACCGCGGCACCCCGCTGCAGGGAGGCGGAACCGATAAGATGGTACCGCCCCAGGCGCCTGATGGAACCCGGTAGGTTCCAGACGGAGCTTGGGCCAATTCCTGAGGTTCTGGCTCACGCCTCGACTGGAGACCTAGTGGCCGCCTGGGATAGGGCGGCCGCTGGGGCCCTGGATCGAGTCGTGCCTTTGCGGCCTCTGACCCGGCGCGGATCTCGCCTGGCTCCTTGGTTTACCGAGGAGCTGAGGGAGATGAAGCGCCAGAAAAGACGCCTAGAGAGTAGTTGGAGAGCTAGTCTTTCTGAATCGGACCGGACACTGGTTAGATCCCATATTAGGACTTACCTAGTGGCGATAAAAGCAGCAAAATGTACGCATTTGGCTGCTCTTATTGCGTCATCAGATAATCGCCCGGCCGCCCTGTTTAGGGTGACCCGCTCCCTGCTCCACCAGGAAGCGCGGGAGGACCCCTTGGAGGGAAGAGCCGAGGACTTTGTTCAGTATCTGTATGACAAAATCACTCAGATTCGGGAAGGTCTGGACTCTGACTGGGTAGGTCCAGCGAGAGTGACGGAGGCAGGTCTTGAGACTGTTATCTGGGATGAGTTTGAACCTGTGACCCCAGATGACGTGGACAGGATTCTGGGTAGATTGAACGCGACCACATGTTTGTTGGACCCGTGTCCCTCCTGGTTAGTGCTGGCTTCCCGGGAGGTGACGCGAGGCTGGCTCCAGGGGATTATAAATGCTTCATTGGGTGAGGGTGTCTTCCCCGCCGCCCTTAAGGAGGCGGTGGTGAGACCCCTCCTCAAGAAGCCTTCCCTGGACCCGGCAATATTGGCTAATTATCGTTTTATGGCGAAGGTTGTTGAGAGTGTGGTTGCGGGACAGCTTCCCCAGTACCTGGATGAAGCGTCGTATCTGGATCCGTTCCAGTCGGGTTTCAGGCCTGGGTACAGCACGGAAACGGCATTGGTCGCGTTGGTTGATGATCTCTGGAGGGCTCGGGACAGGGGCTGCTCCTCTGTCCTGGTCCTGTTAGATCTCTCAGCGGCTTTTGATACCATCGACCATGGTATCATGCTGCACTGGTTGGAAGAGTTGGGGGTGGGAGGCACCGTACTAAGGTGGTTCTCCTCCTTTCTCTCCGACCGGTCGCAGTCTGTGTTGACAGGGGGGCAGAGGTCGACCCCGAGGCCCCTCATATGTGGGGTGCCGCAGGGATCGGTCCTCTCGCCCCTTTTGTTCAACATTTATGTAAAGCCGCTGGGCGAGATCATCCGTGGTTTTGGGGTGAAGTACCATCAGTACGCGGATGACACCCAGCTGTACATCTCCACCCCGGACCACCCCAATGATGCCCTTGAAGTGATGTCCCAGTGCCTGGAGGCCGTACGGATCTGGATGGGGAGGAACAGGCTCAGGCTCAACCCATCCAAGACCGAGTGGCTGTGGTTTCCGACGTCCCGATATAGTCAGCTAGTGCCATCGCTGACTATTGGGGGCGAATCATTGGCCCCCACGGATGGGGCCCGCAACCTGGGTGTCCTCCTGGATTCACGGCTGTCGTTAGAAGAGCATGTGACGGCCGTGTCCGGGAGGATTTTTCATCAGGTTCGCCTGATCCGCCAGTTGCGTCCCTATCTAGATCGGGACTCCCTACACACAGTCACTCATGCCCTCGTTACTTCTCGTCTGGACTACTGCAACGCTCTCTACATGGGGCTCCCCTTGAGGTGCACTCGGAGGCTCCAACTGGCGCAGAGTGCGGCCGCGCGGGTGGTGATGGGAGCGACATGGAGTTCCCATGTGACACCTCTCCTGCGCGAGCTGCACTGGCTCCCGGTGGTCTTCCGAGTGCGCTTCAAGGTTCTGGTTATCACCTTTAAAGCGCTCCATGGCTTAGGACCTGGTTATTTACAGGACCGCCTGCTACCACCAATAGCCTCCCACCGGCCAGTACGCTCCCATAGAGAGGGGCTCCTCCGGGTGCCGTCGGCCAAACAATGTCGGCTGTCGGCCCCTAGGGGGAGAGCCTTCTCTGTGGGGGCACCTACGATTTGGAACGAGCTCCCCCCGGAGATATGTAGGATCCCGGATCTGCGCACCTTCCGCCGCGCGCTTAAGACTTTTCTATTTTATCAAGCTGGCCTGGCCTAAATCTTCCCCCTTTTTAAATGTGGAAATTTTAAATTTTTAAATTTTAAATTCGTCTTATTTATAGGGGTATGGGTAAGGCGTTTTAAATTGGGGAGCCATTTTAGATTTAATTCTGTTTTAAACGTATTTTAATTGTTTATATTGTATGTTTTTTAATTTTGGCTGTTCACCGCCCCGAGTCCTTCGGGAGAGGGGGCGGTATAAAAATCTAATAAATAAATAAATAAATAAATAAATAAATAAATATACCCTATGCAATAGAATGAACACAAAATTTGCTTCACTGTAAAGACAGAATAAATAAAAAAGGAACACAAGGTCAACCACTGTAAATCCTACCATTCACAAGTAATAATCCATTTGTGGATTCTCCTTTAACAAATATCTTAACTATGAACAAAATGAATCAGTTAGCTCCAGTCATCGAATACACCTTAAATATACATATACATCAAACAAGACCAAGACACATATCATACTCTACCTCAAGATTATTGTCAACTCTGAAACTAAACTTATTTCTTAATCAAATATGAAAGCTTCAAATTAAAAAAACAAGATCTATGTCAAATATTTGGCACATTTATACAAGTTATATGGTACAACAATCTCCAAACTTTTATAACATACCATGAAGACAAATACAATGTTCACAAATGGTTTATCCATTTAACAATGCCACCTTACAAACATTTCTGGTTTTAATTAACCTTAAAATTGACCTAGCAAAGAAGAAAATGCCAACAAAAGAAATCCTCAATGGAAGTAATACAGGATTGTGAATAGTTTTCAAGGTAATTGAAACAGCCTTTTAATAAAGTACAAAGTTTACAACGTAGTGGAGGTTAGTAGAAGAAAAATTAAAAACTTCACCTGCCTTCCAATAAACCACAGCAGTTGTACAGCTTGATACAAGGGGAAGGGATTTCCTTTTCTATCAATGTTTTTTGTTTTTGTGCTAGACCCAAAAGTAGGATCAGTCAGAAGGGAGCAGAAGGCCATTTGTGGTTCCATAAATCTGAACAGTTTTGTATCTATTTTTTTACATCAAAAATATTCAAATTATGCTCACCTTTTCTTGGTGCCTTATTTTAATTTAAAAAATGGGAAGTAGCCTGAGCTTCTCTAGACCTTTGAGAAAGCCTGCACAAAGGAAGGTCTACATGTATAAACCTTTTTTGCAAAATGCTCTAAACCAGGGGTGTCAAACTCAAGGCCCGTGGGCTTGATCCGGCCCATGGGGTGCTAGGTCTGGCCCATGGGGCTGCCCTGGAAACAGCGAAGGACCGACCCGCGGTGCCTCTTACAGCAAAAACTGAGCTCAGGAGAGCCATGTGTGGCCCTCCTGGGCTCCGTTTTTGCTGGCAGAGGGCTGCAGGATGTCAAGCTGGCCACATCCACTCGCCCCGCCCCCCCAGAGGACAAACACAACCCTGATGCAGCCCTCAATGAAATCGAGTTTGACATCCTTGCACTAAACCATGATTAAATCTACTACGGATTACTAAATTAATCAATTGGTTGGATCAACACATCATAATGCATAATGCATCATAAACCGAAAACACTGGGTTCCCATGATACTCTGAGTTACAAAGTAGCAAACTGCCTTCGAGCTTAACATTTTTTGTGAACTCTATTAATACTTCATTCGCCAAAAGCTAGGAAATGAATATATAATTCAGGACTGAATTATAGTCTCCGTTACTGTTCCCTATGTTGTTCATGTTTTCGAATAATGATTCATGCAGAAGTACCCCAGTACAATGAAGTGTGTGCACACTGCATTTGAACAATATCAACTGTATGTGTTTATGTGTTTGTATGTGTGTGTGTTGTGTGTATCTCCTTCAAACCTCAAGCCATTGTCTTCTTCATATACCTTACTTTCATTAAAACAGGCATCTGCATTTTCTGCGTACCTTTTGGAAATTGGTTAGATAAGCCTCAGATCTATAATCAGAATAAGCAACCATTAATTTGTCATCCAATTTTGTACGCTAACGGGTTATCATAGACTCATAGTACTGTAGGGTTGGAAAAGACTACTAAAATGATCTAATCCAGCCCTCCATCCCCAGGAGACATACTGTACTGATCTGGGGGATAACAACCCCCCACAATCAGCCGTCCTTATGACCTCTGGAGAAAGAATGAGTCACAAGTATAATAAAGAAGACAGTCGCCTTATCCGGGCTTCAGAGTGGATTGTCCCTTACTCCGAATACTTGGAGAGAGAGAGAAAAAAAGTCTCTCTCTCTCTTTCTCTCTCTCTCCTGCCAACCCAAACTGGAAATCTATGTTGATATGCGAGGAGGTCGCAGATGCCAGTTCCAGGTACACGGACTGCCTTGAAACCACAATGAATAGCAGACCGACAAGGCAGGAGCGGAGGGACAGAAGGTTAAGAAGAGCGGAATCCGACACGTTCAACCGTAATGTTTTCTTCTTTATGCAAACATCCGGCTGCTCTTCCTAGTCCTGTAGCGCTGATAACCAGCTTTCCCGTGAGAGTCCCAGAAATTCCCGTGACATCCCCAACCACGATTAATGATCCGATCCGGTGTCTCGGTCTCCCTTTACGGCCGGGATCAGCTCTACTTCACCAAGACTTCAGATGCAACACGCAGCTAACACGCGACCTCACTCCTGCCCACCCAGCCAACCGGCTCGCCCGCCCGCCCGCCCGCCCGCCCGGGGCTGCGGTAAACTCGGCAGAGTAGCCTCGTCGCTTTCCTCCTCTCACCTCAGCCTGAGGCCACCTCGCCGGGCAGCCCCTCGCTCCGGCACAGCCAAAAATTAAGATCGGGATGGAAGCCGGAGAGAAGGAACGGGACGGAAAGAAACCAGAGACACCCGCCGGGGGGATTCCCGAGCGCAGCGCCCAGAAGCCAAAGGTGTGCGCCACCGAGTACCAGATGCCTAGAGAGGACCTTGCCATGAAAACGGAAGGCTAGAACGTCAACCCCGGCGACAGCTCGTTAACGCTCGGAGGAAACCGGAATCCGCCGGTGGGCGCTCCGACGCTAAAATTGTCCGGGTGCAAACTGCGCTCGCTTTTCGAGTTCTGCAAGGTCGTCACGTGAGGGTTGGCGCTCGCCTTGAAAAAAAAAAACAAAAATAAAAATCAGCGCTAAAGCGAGAAGATGACTTTCGTTGCGTTGGTTTCCCCTCTCTTCGGGGGACGGCAGTTGACCCTGGCCGCCTCGACTTTACGCTCTGGCCTGCGGTTCTCGGTGCGGCCCCTGAAGGGTCAGAGTGTAAAACTCGGACTCCACAATCTGAAAAAACCCTCTTTCGTGAGAGCTGACATCGCCCAAATGGTCGCGAGCATGGATTCGACCTCAGATCGAAGGTTTCTCGTCTGCCCCTTTTCAGCGCAGAAAGTGGCCTCCCAGCTGACGAGGGGGCGAAATTTTGAGAAGTCCAAAACCTTCCTGCTGGAATTTGAGGCAGGTGAGAGTTACTTAAGGGGACCTATTTTTAGGGTAAAAGTTAAGTATGTGACCTCGAAGGTGATGTGATGATAATAAAGTTGACATTAAGCTGCGAGGAGGAATCCACCAGATTTGTTGCAATACCTGTTAGAGAAAGGGTGTCTTCTAGGTGTTTAGCATCTGTGCCATTGTGCTGCAATAGCAATCAGTGTGCGGCAGATTATGTTTTTCAATAGAAGAAAATATATGTATGGTAGCTCAGAATAGGACTGTGGAGTCGTTGGTGCTCTCTGATCTTGTTGGCTTGCAGTCATTTCATTAGCCAACCAGAAAACATGATCACTGAAGCATTGATGTTACCTAGTTGGGTAATGAACACAAACAACCAAGCTGAGAAGATCAAGAACTTCACAGATTATAATTTTTAAAATGATAATTTTATATTACTAAAATTCATATTGTGTACTTCTTGAAGAATCATATCCTATATATCCTATAATATAATATAATATAAGATAAGATAAGATAAGATAAGATAAGATATACCCCAAAGTATATAACCCCCTGTTTTAGGCCCAGTACTCTTCAACATCTTCATCAATGATTGGATGAGGGGATAGATGGGGAACTCATCAAATTTGCAGATGACACCAAGCTGGCAGGAATAGCCAACACTCCAGAAGATAGGCTTAAGATACAGAAGGATCTTGACAGACTTGAACATTGGGTGGTATCTAACAAAATGAAATTCAATGGTGAAGAAAGTAAGGTTCTACATTTAGGCAAGAAAAACAAAATGCACAGGTACAGTATTGGTGGTACCTTGCTCAATAGTAGTAACTGAGAGAGGGTTCTTGGGAGTCCTAGTGGATAACCATTTAAATATGAGCCAGCAGTGTGCTGCAGCTGCCAAAAAAGCCAACACAATTCTAGGCTGCATAAACAGAGAGATAGAATCAAGATCATGTGAAGTACCACTTTATAATGCCCTGGTAAGGCCACACTTGGAATACTGCATTCAGTTTTTGTCGCCATGAGGTATAAAAGATGTGGAGACTAGAAAGAGTGCAGAGAAGAGCAACAAAGATGATTAGGGAACTGGAGGCTAAAACATATGAAGAACGGTTGCAGGAACTGGGTATGTTTAGTTTAATGAAAAGAAGGACTAGGGGTGACATGATAACAGTGATCTGATATCTCAGGGGTTGCCACAAAGAAGAGTCAACCTATTCTACAAAGCACCTGAAGGCAGGACAAGAAGCAATGGGTGGAAACTGATCAAGGAGAGAAGCAACTTAGAACTAAGGAGAAATTTCCTGACAGTTAGAACAATTAATCAGTGGAATAACTTGCCTCTAGAACTTGTGAATGCTCCAACACTGGAAGTTTTTAAGAAGATGTTGGATAATCATTTGTCTGAAGTGGTGTAGGGTTTCCTGCTTAAGCAGGGGGTTGGACTAGAAGACCTCCAAGGTTCCTTCCAACTTTGTTATATTATATTATATTATATTATATCCTCTGTGTAACTTTACAATTTTATAACAGCTTCATTTGAACATAATTCTCATTGAGTTGAAGGGATCTCCATCCAGAAATACATAGCTAGTTTATTTATTAACCAATATATTTTTGTCTTAATCTTATTGTATTTTAAGTGGCTTACATCATCATACAATTATGGAAAAGGCAAAGTTCTTTTTTATAAATCAAACCTGTTCTGACAGGTCTCATGAACTGACTTGCATAAAAATATTATTTAGTAAAAAATTGTAAAACAGAGGAAGAAAATTATATTGGAAAAGCTGTTTCCAATGATCCTTTAATTACATAAAAAACAGCCAGCAACCTTTTCAGATATTGTTGTGTGCACTAAAAATTAAAATGAAAAAGTGGTTGAAATACTATGAAACTGCTATATCTTGCTAGCTTTCATGAAAAAGAATTGAGAGCTAGCGAGATTTGTCTATTTCATAGACTTTCAGTCATTGTCAGACTGTCTTTTTAAAAAGAAGATAATTTTGGGGTTTCATGAACACATACCGGTATCTGGGATAACACAGGCACAAAAGCTATTTCTCTGATGGCAGATTGAATTGGGAGTCACCACTTGGAGGAATAGAACAGCAAATAGCACTTTAAATAGTGTTACTCTTTCTTGATCATGGTTGATTTTTTCAAACCAGGTAGATACCATTATTGGTAGCTGAATAATATTTATCTGTTTTCTCCTTTTAGGATTAGGCAATACCTGATGTAAACTTTCAGTTAGAATATTTTGATTGATATTTCTCTTTTAAACAAAAACAAAGCTTTTTAAATAAATTCTAGAGTATTAAACAATGGCTATTTTTAGGTCCTGGAGTATTGACTCAAAAGTTGCTTAATACTGGAGCCCACGTCATAGCTCTGGAGAGTAATAAATCTTTTCTTCCTAATTTAGAGGTAGGTATTATCTTATTCCTAATATAAATTCCTATATTCTTATCTTAAAGCAAGGCTGGGAAACACTTCTGATATTTCTGGATTATGACATCCATTGGTCCTGGGTCATTGTGAGTGATAGTTAAAGGGACACCAGCAGTTTAAGCAGAAAGTAATCAACATGAACAGAATATCCCAGAGAAAGGCTATTTCAGGTGTTTTGGTTAACCTCTAGTTGTATGCTTGTATTTAGTCTCTAAAGAAAGAATTTGAAAGCCAATTGGAAGTGGTGCATTCCAACTTCGTAAAGTTGGATACTAATCCATATGCATTGTTGAAGGGTGAATTATGTTCTGAAACACTTTTTAACAACCTGAAAATCTTCGAAGTTCCTTGGACATCAGGTAAATTATCATACATGTATGTATATTGTAAATTTAAATTGTATATTCACTTTTTCTTGATCATATGAATTTGAGGTAGCTCACATTCAGACAGAATTGTTTAATTGGATCACTTCAATATGAAAATTATAACATGCAGAGTAATATGGCATTTGTTAAATTACCTTCACATTAGTCTCAAATATATTTAAATATTCTGAAGCAGAAAGCTATTAAGACTTTAGTATAAAAAAATCATGCTAAGGAAAGATTATATAATTTCTTTTGAAGTTAACAAAATTTGAAGGCTGTCTATAAACATAAAATAAGCAGTGAAAGTGATGCTATTTCTGCTTGCCAGTTCAGTCTCTAATAGGGCTTTTGATTAAAAGGTGGGCTTTCATAAAAAAAAGCATAACTTGCAAGATGAAAGTCCCGAAGCTAATAGTTATATTGCTGAAGCTATGCTTATATGCTTATAATAATTTTTAATTTAATACTAGATTACTGACTCACGGTATTTGCTTTAATTTTCAAACATCTTGATTCATTTAAAAAACAGATGTTCCTCTAAAAGTGGTTGGAATTGTCCCCCCTAAAAATGAACGGACCTTTATTTGGAAATTTACTTATTTTTTATATGAATGCAGCTCTATATACAATTATGGAAGAATAGAATTGAACTTGTTTGTCAGTGAAAGAATGTACAAGGTTCGTATAAAAAATTTGCTAATATATCAACTTTGAAATTTTATTTATTTATATTCCACTTTTTTATTTTTATAAATAACGCAAGGCGGTGAACTTATATAATACTCCTTCTTTCTCCTATTTTCCCCACAACACTCCTGTGAGATGTGTTGGGCTGAGAGAGAGTGACTGGCTCAAAGTCATCCAGCCGGCTTTCATTCCTAAAGCAGGATTAGAACTCACAGTCTCCTGGTTTCTAGTGGTGCCTTATCTACTAGACCAAATTTTTAAACAAAATGACATTTTAAAAACAATTCTAAAATATATTGATGGATTTATAATGTTTGTTTTGAATTTTGAATTTAGGATTTGTTGCAATATGTTGTCTTTACTATAGCATTAAAAAACATATTGTTATACAGGTAGCTATTGCTTGACAACCGTAACTGGGACTTACAACTCTGTTGCTAAGCCACGTGATCATAAAATGCAATGTCACAAAGTGTTGGCTTACAACAGGAGTTGCAACAATTCCAGTTGCTGTCATTAAAGCAAACTACATGTGATTTTCATGTGATCACCATTTGCACCCTCGTGCCATCTTTCCCATTGACTTTGCTTGTTGGAAGCTGGCAGTGAAGGACACAAATGGTGATCGTGTGCAGGATTCTATGATGTCATAATTGCAAGACAGTTGCCAAGCACCTAAATCTCAATCACATGACCATGGGAACACTGCAACTATGAGGACTGGTCATTGGTATCCATTATTCACTGCTGTCATAGCTTCAAATGATAACTGAACAGGTGGTTAAACAAGGAATAAGTAACTTTTTATGAGTTATCTTAGAGATATTCTGAGATAAGAAATGATATAGAGATAAGGTACAACCATACCTAATCTATTTTACATTGGCAATAGAAACTATGGTTTATAGTCAAGGGGTGTAAATCAAATGTTGATTTTTCATATTTAAGAAACATTTAGAAGGATCTAGCAATATTCGCTGGCCAGTATAACCATTTGAATTGCAAAATCCATTTATTCACTGCAGTTTCTGCCATGTGGAATGAGAAAAAGGAAAATCTCTTTGTGAGATACTGAATGAAAACTATTGTATTTTCAGTGTTATTCAAATAAAAAAAGGCAATATTTTTCATAATCAACTTATTTTACTGGTTGTTTCTGCGCTGAAATAGGCAAATACAGGAAAATGTATTCTGCAAATAACTGGAGGTATTTTAGAGCCAAGCTCTGATACTGAATCCAGACTATAAGAAATTAAATGACACTATTAAGCTATGGCAGATTTCTGAAAGATAATTAGTTCAAACTCCTATCAATTCAAAGATAGTCTGTTCAAGTTAATGTTTAAATAATGAACTGGAAAATAAGCTATCATTTCTAGTTCTATTCCAAATTTATTTATTTATTTATTTATTTATTTTATTAGATTTCTATACCGCCCTACTCCCGAAGGACTCAGGGCGGTGCACAGCCAAATAATAAAAACACATACATACAAAATTTAAAAATAGAATAAAATCAAATTAAATAATTTTGGCCCCGACAAATTTAAAACCCCAAACTTTTAAAACCAATTTAAAATTGAATATATAAAATACTAAAAGATATTTAAAATTTTAAAAATCTAATGATTCTCATGTTCTCGTTTAAGTTATTCTAGAACTGTAACTCTTATTTCTAAGAGTTTGATTTGCTGAATACTGCTTTTAGTATTTGTAGTCACTTATTGTGCAATTATAGCTATGACATTTTGTTTTTTGCCACCAATTATGCAACAAACTGGACACTCGATATTTGTGATTTATGAATGAATCCCTTACAGATGTTGAGTGTATTGATTATTATAATGAAATACAGTCATCCTTTATTGAAACTTTTGTAGCAAAATTATATATGCATATACACAGCTTTTTTAAAAAAAAATTGTTTAATATAAGGCAAAATATGACAAGACAAGGAAACACTGAAATAAACTTCCTATATTTCACCTGAAAGTAGGTAATTCAATTGATTGGTAGATTGATTATGTGCCATCAAATCTTGCTAGATTTTATCTTTCTTGGAACATCTTTTCCAGAGTGTTCACTGCTAATCTAATAGTTGCCAGAGTAGCAGTGTAGTTCTTGACTGCTGAGTTGATATAAATTCTAAAAGGCAGAAAGTATTCATGAGTTCAATAATGAAGATACTGAATGGTCATCTCAAAGGTGCTTTTTCAAAAGGCAACTGGACTTTATTTTTTCCTTGAGGAAGACGTTTTGCTTCTTATCCAAGTGAGAAGTGAAACTTTTTTTCTCAAGGATAAAAAGTCCTTTTGAAAAAAACACCCCATATGACCTGCATGACTGAGAATCTTCATTGATATATTGAATGGTCAGTTCTAAGGTTGGTTGCTCTACCTGTTGTTGTTAGTTAGTTCTTCTTTAAATTTAATCTTAGTCTCAATTTTTCACTATGTCGCTTGATTTTTACTGCTAGAGCTTGCAGATCATTTGCATTTTCAGCTAATTCAGTTACATAATTAATATAGAAATAATTAGACTATTATACTCTACACAAGTTTTTGTATCTTTGGAACTGTAATTGATTTCTATAAGAAAGAAGCTAGGAAAATATTACCAAAAAATAAAGTTCATTTATCACCTATTGCCAAGAATACTGCAGGACTTGTATGGACAATTGCAAAGAGTCTAATGACTTTAAGGCACACCCACCCACACAAAAACAACATATGTTACATCTGACATAATCTCCAACAAGTTGTCTTGCATACCTTGATTCATTTTTTAGCTTTTCTTGCCTCACTGAGGTTTTCAAGTTCAGGAAATTCAGGATTTTCATAATAAAATCAGAAATATAATGTAAAATTACTGCTTCTGCCTTTGCCAGGTTTTTGTTGCAAAACCTCCAGATAAAAAATGTTACCAGCCACTAAGTGTACTTTGGCAAACAGCTTGTGATATTCATCTTCTACACAAGGTGAGCATTTTGTATATGCAGCGATTAATAATAGAAACCTGTTTGTCTTACACATTTATTACTAACTTGATACTAAAAATTTGGGACAGGTTATTGAAATGAATGAGATGTGGGAAGACAGTATTTTTATTATCTCAAGTGTTATATAGTAATGTGGAACTTGACAAATTATAATATCCACCTTACCCCATCTCCTTTTTTGTGTGCTCATGTGTGGAGATGCTACAGTAAGATGTGGCTCAGGAAAGTCTCTTAACCTAGTTAGTGTTTTCAAATGCAGTGAGAACATCCCATATAAGAGAAACTCACATGTAGCACTTTAGCTATCACTCCCTGCATTTGGCAAGTTGCTGTACATTCTGAAACTGTTTTTGTTAATAACAAAATACTTAACTTCTTAGTCTTACATTATGTTTTATTTATGATGGGGGATTTCTGTACACTGAAAATTAACCGCTGAAATCTATGGGAAGCAAGATAATAAAAAATAGACTTCAATTCTGTGTATAAACCTATTGTCAAAATCTCTTTTTAGGACACCAACATTCAGAATGCTGAATATATAATTGATTTTAGTGCTTCTTCATTCTTTCATATCTTGGCCCTAATATTTTAAAGCTACGCTAACTTTCATTGTTTCCTCTCTTCTAGATACCTTGCTCTTCATTTTTAACTACGTCAAGAAAAAAGTCATCGGGATCAAATAGTGTGGTGAGATTTTAATATTTGTCAGTCCTAAAATAAATGCAGTGTGAATGTCTGGGTGATTACTTTTATGTATCAGAGCTAGCACTGATGATTTACCTAGTTTGGATAATGAAACATTTGCAAGAAAACAATGAAGCTCAGAGAGCACCAGGGACTCAGGTTAATTTGATTGTGGATGTTCAAGATGCAGTAAATTCTGCCTCTGCAGACACATATAATTGAGAGGCTTCAAAAGTAAATGTCCAATTTGTTTTAAGAAGTTGTATGTTAAAGATCAAATAATGGATTTGAATGTCTATTTAAATTACCTAGTTCTCTATTCCAGAGAAAAAGAGATAGTTTTTATTTGCACTTAATTATCAAATTTCAGTTTTCAAAAGTATTTTTTGCATGAGTCAAAACCTATATAGGTAGTCCTCACTTAACAACCAATCATTTTACAACTGTTGGAAGATATGATAGCCATGGAATAGATGCTTTATGGCCCATAAACCACCCCAACCATCATAAATAGTTCTGCCACACCCCCACAATTGTCAGGCAGGTCAGCTTTACAATTGGTCATGACATTCTACAGTAACAACTGCTATTTACATGGAAGTCAGCAAAAAAATGGTCATTCAAATGAATGGGTTTGCTTAACAATTTTGGTATTTTCTTAATGTTTGCTGCAAGAAGGCCAAAAAATTATTTCTAGTCACACGGGTACCATGACATATGACCACAACTATTTTCGACTATAATTCCGGGCTCAGTTACAATCATAAGTTGAGACTACCCATGTTAGGAGGGTTCCTACTAGGAATTGTTATTGCAATCTTTCCATGGTTTGCTATACTTTAACCATAAACGTCATATTCATTGCCATGGAGAGGGGAATGAAGATATTCATAGTCCAAGAGATACCACATGTACATTTAAATACATATTCTGGGAATTACTGCAGAAAATAGGCTCAAGATCCAGATGGATTTCAAGACTGAAAGGTTTTTCACAGACAAGAAAAGCCAAACAGGTATAGATTAGGTGAAACCTGGATCATTAGTAGTAATTGTGAGAGAAATCTTGAAGTCCTAGTGGACAGTCACTTAAATATGAGCCAGCAGCATGTGGTTGCAGCCAAAAAAGCCAATGCAGTCCTAGGTTTCATTAACGGAGAGATTGAATCAAGATCATGTGAAGTATTAATATCGCTTTTTATAAAGCCTTAGTAAGACACACTTTGAATACTGCATCCAATTTTGGTCACATTATAAAAAAGATTTTGAGACTCTTGAAAGACTGCAGAGAAGACCAACAAATATGATTAGGATGGCTAAAACATGAAGAATGGTTGTAGGAATTGGGTATGTCTAGTCTAGTGAAAAGAAGGACTAGGGAGACATGATAACAGTGTTCCAATATTTGAGGAGCTGACATAAAGAAGAGGGAGGGTCAATCTATTTTCCAAAGCATCAGAGCAAGACAAGAAACAATGGATGGAAACTAATCAAGAAAAGAAGCAACCTAGAACTAAGGAGAAATTTCCTAACAGTGAGAAAAATTAACCAGTGGAATGGCTTGCCTTCAGAAGTTGCTCCATTACTGGACAGCCTCTTGTTTGGTATGGTACAGAGTGTCTTGCTTGAACAGGGGGTTGAGGTAGAAGACCTCCAAAGTTCCTTCCAATTCTGTTATTCAGTTATTCTGTTAATTAGGTAACATAATGCTCAGAGTCACCTTGAACCACGAGATGGGTGGCAAATAAGTGATAATCATGTTACCATCGGCATTGACAAAATGACCACCAGTCAATTGCAAAAGGCAGCTTTATTCAGAATCCTTACATCCTGCGATAATATTTTTAACATCTACCTATCACAGGTTCTCAGGATGAACTTGAAAGGTATATAAAAATAGAAATCTAGTCTGAACATCTGGCTGTGTGACAAACCATTATGATAATAGTAGGTGGATAAAAATATCAAATCCAGTTAAAACATCTGCCTGATTTTATAATGAAACATAATAAGTAGTTTTTGGCATTTCCGAATGCAAACTCTTGGTCATAACACACCAGATTTAACTATGGTTGAAAGAAATGGTAGATAATTGATGTGGCAATACCAGGAGATAGTACAGTAGAAGACAAAGAATTGGAGAAAATCACAAAATATCAAGATTTGAAAATCGAAATTGAAAATTTATGGCATAATTTGGCTGTGGTGGTCCCAATGGTTATTGGCACACTAGGTTATCGGCAAATCTTGGATGGCAGTTAGAAAATCTATGCATTGAGAACATTTCCATCTGTCAATTGCAAAAGGCCAGACTGCTTGGATTTGTTCAGTATATCATTATACTGATATGTTATGAAGTACTAGCTTTTTGGGAAGAATTGAATGTGTATGAAGGCCAACGAACATAGCTTACACTAAAGAACTGTTATTTCACATTTTTCTGTATATAATAATAATTTAATAAAATATATGTGCATAGGCATTCTTTTTAACAAATTCATAATGAAGTTTTCAGAAAAGTTTAATCTGATCTACAAGTTCATAAAAAAATTAACTTGACTAAAATGTATTTGAGTTAATTGTTAAATTGAGATGTTTTTTATTCTTCTACCTTCTGCAGAATGAACTCTTATATTTAGTACAACTAACACCACGCAAAGATTTATTTACAGACTTCTTGACAACTGCTAATTCAAAAACATTTATTATGATGGTAAAGCAGTGTTTTGGTAAAGCCTCAATTAAGCTACATAACAAATTGAAGTAAGTAAAATTAAATTTCTTCAATTAAAAAACAGCACAGACTAATTTTTAATACAATGTGACATGTGTCAGAAATACAGTATGTATAATGGTATGTAGTTACCATTACATATGTGCATGTATATATTATACATGTTAATGATAATCCTCTCCAGCAGCCAACATAAGGAGGGATTGTTGTTGTTGTTGTTGTTAGTCACAAAGTCATGTCTGACCCATCGTGACCCCATGGACAATGTTCCTTGAGGCCTTCCTGTCCTCTACCATCCCCCGGAGTCCATTTAATAAGCTCACACTGACTGCTTCAGTGACTCCATCCAGCCACCTCATTCTCTGCCGTCCCCTTCTTTTTTTGCCCTCAATCGTTCCCAGCATTAGGCTCTTCTCCAGTGAGTCCTTCCTTCTCATTAAGTGGCCAAAGTATTTGAGTTTCATCTTCAGGATCTGGCCTGCTAAGGAGCAGTCAGGGTTGATCTCTAGGACTGACTGGTTTGATTGCCTTGCAGTCCAAGGAGTCTTCTCCAGCACCATAGTTCAAAGGCCTCAATTCTTTGGTGTTCAGCCTTCCTTATGGTCCAACTTTCACAGCCATACATTGTAACTGGGAAAACCATAGCCTTGACTGTACACACATTCGTTGGCAGGGTGGTGTCTCTGCTTTTTAGTATGCTGTCTAGATTAAGGAGGGATTAATACCAGACAAACAAACATTTTAGAGTACAGGTAATTCTCAATTTATGACATGTCACTTAGTGATGATTCAAAGTTATGACACCCCCCCCTCCCAATTTACAACCCATTTCCAAAGTTGTATCTAGGTTCATTCACCCTTACAACCAACCAAATAGTTGCTGAAACACCCTCCATCTATTTCTCTCCCATCCTGTCCTATTAGGTCCCCACAGGCTTTGCCAGTCCACTGGGTTCCATGTTTCCACCCCCATCACTACCTTGCCTAGAGCTCAAGAGGTTGGGTTATGGAAGGAGGACAGGTCATTTCATTGCTGGCCATGTGACAGAATTTCACAAGCAGATGTCTTTTTCTGAGGTGCTAATGAAGCTTTTGGCTTTCCTTTCCTTCCCAAGGTATTAGCATAGACTGCTAAAGCTTGGAGGGGGTGGGGGGGGTAAGTGCATGCAAGGAGAAATCCTCTCGGTTTTCGTTCCCTTCTAAGTTGCTAGAAAAATGGCCACTTGTGGAATTCCAGGTTCCATTGTGATCATAATTCGGGATTACCTGTCTGCCTAACAGTATGCTGATGATAAAGTAAATTTAATTTTTCCCCTACCATCCCCCTAACTTTTGGAAATGTGCTCATCTGCTCTGGGGGGGGAGGGGAGGGAACAAGCATTGGCTGAAATTTTTATTGTCAAAAATTGTATCTGGATCTATGGTGGATTTCAAAAAAATTCTTGCCAGTAAGTAGGATACATGAAACTGATGTTTTGTTTAACCTCAAGTTGGCTTCCATTTTAGAAATTAAAATAAACTAAATAAAATTAGGTGAGCCATTTAGGCAATTGCTAAGGCAGATGTTTGTAAGCATACTGATACTTTCAGGTATTGTTGTGACACAGGCCCAAATAAGTAGTAGGAAAATCAGTCAGTGAAAAAACAAACTTTATTTGAATTATTTCATTCCCAGCGTTGTTCAACTAAATTAAAGCAAATTCCTCCCAACACAAATTGCTCAGTTCTATCGCAAACCTTGATCCAATTAGGCAAACTGCCAAAGGCCTTTCTTGGCAAACATTCAGAAGTCACAGATACAAAAATAAATGCAAGACGTAGATGAAGAAGACGAAGCTACCAACGTTGTTTTCCGGCAAAGCCCAAACGCCATTGCTGGTCTGTTTTAAGCCTTATGGGAGGGACCAATCATCTCTTGGCCCTACTCCCAAGTTGTCCTTTTTGCTTGAGCTGCTCTTGCCTTCTGGCAGCTCTTCTCATGTGTGCATTAGGAACAGGCTCCCCGTTCCTATGCTTCACTACTATCAGTCTCTGGAGGCTCTGGAGCCTGCACCTCACTCCCCGATGGCCCTGGCCCCATCTCTGCCTCCGACGCAGAGTCCTCATCCGGGCCTTCCCCAGCCTCCAGGACTGGCCCATGTTGTTCCTCAGACTCATCACTGTCCGACTCTGCTGCCAGCTCTGCAGCCTACTGGCAGACCACAACAGGTATCATTGGGAGGCAAGGTTTTAAGAACATATTGAGCCCACTTGATTGTTAACAATTAAATTATATCTAATTTTCAATGATTTTTGTTTCAGTTTATGGACTTATGAGAATGCAAAGAACTTGCTGAGAGAATTGGGGATTCCAGAAGATGTTACAGCTGGTGGTTTATACCCAGAGGCATACAAATCTCTCTTTGAACTTATGGAACAATCTAATCGAATTGATCGGAGTTTGTTCTGTGACATTGATTTATTGGCAGATGACAATGTAATTCTTTAAAATTAAGACTATTTAATTTATGTTTTTTTTTAAAACTGAAATACAATACAGAGGACCACATACCTTGGAATTTTACAAAGAAGATAATCCCTATGTGTATGAGGATGACAATTCTAGAAAATTTAAATTATGCAAACAAGGAAAGTATAATGGATCCCAAATGATCAACTCTGAAGTTGCTGTATCTTGGAAACTACAAAGATTGGAAAACAATATGTACATCATCAGTTCTGTGTAAAACATATACAGTGGGGCAAAAAAATATTTAGTCAGCCACCAATTGTGCAAGTTCTCCCACTTAAAAAGATGAGAGAGGCCTGTAATTGACATCATAGGTAGACCTCAACTATGAGAGACAAAATGAGAAAACAAATCCAGATAATCACATTGTCTGATTTGGAAAGAATTTAATTGCAAATTATGGTGGAAAATAGGTATTTGGTCAATATCAAAAGTTCATCTCAATACTTTGTTATATATCCTTTGTTGGCAATGAGAGGTCAAACGTTTTCTGTAAGTCTTCACAAGGTTGGCACACACTGTTGCTGGTATGTTGGCCCATTCCTCCATGCAGATCTCCTCTAGAGCAGTGATGTTTTGGGGCTGTCGCTGGGCAACACGGACTTTCAACTCCCTCCAAAGGTTTTCTATGGAGTTGAGATCTGGAGACTGGCTAGGCCACTCCAGGACCTTGAAATGCTTCTTACAAAGCCACTCCTTTCATCTGACCATATGACATTCTCCCAATTCTCTTCTGGATCATCCAAATGCTCTCTAGCAAACTTCAGACGGGCCTGGACATGTACTGGCATAAGTAAGGGGACATGTCTGGCACTACAGGCCTCTCATCTTTTTAAGTGGGAGAACTTGCACAATTGGTGGCTGACTAAATACTTTTTTGCCCCACTGTATATTATAATATAATATAAGACTTGGCATTTGTCACTGTTGAAATTTGTCTTGCTGGTTTCTACCCATTTATTCCGATTTGATAAATTATCTCCTAAACTTGATATTGTCCTCTGTTTATTTTCCCTTTTTGCCTTTGTGTCATCTAGATTGATTTTATTTCCTAACCCTTCATCCAAGTTATATGTTCAGGGGCACAAGCCTAGAATGGAGCCCTTGTGTAAGCACTCAGTTCTTCTTTCCAACTTAATGTGATTTGCTGGGTATGTTTGTTCAACTCAATATTCATCCAATGATATAATAATCGAGTTCATCTTTTGCCATGTTTTCTTCTAGTATTTTATTGGAGACTTCGTTGAATACAAGTTAAACTGTCCACTGTCTGTTTCTAGTTAATTAAATTGTCATTGTATCAAAAAAGACAATTATGTTGATTTGTCATGATCAGTGTGTTTCCCCATACCAGAATAATATAAACTTTTTTGAATAAACTAAGAAAATTAAGTTGAAAACTTGAAGTTCCAGCTTCAAGATCCCTTTTGGTTTAGTATATTAAACTGCTACTGTAATTCTAGCTTACTTAAGAATAAGGCCATACTATCTCAAGTTTATCAATGAATACCGTTAATATTTTATTTAGAGATGGCCACATTTGCTAGCTACAGTCTGTGCTTTTGAGAATGTAAAGGCTGAAGTAGGTGATATATAATGGATGGGATTTCTGTATTTTCCTGGCTCTGGGAGAAAATTCTTTTTCTCCTTAATTCTAATTGGGATTTATTTGTGCGATTGGGAGAAAACCAATGTTGCTATTTCCAGGAAGCATCAGAGTGAGTTTTGGGGCCAAAAAAATGAGTGTCTTAGGGAGACATGCATACCTTAAGATTCTTAGGTTTCTTTAGCTCTGATTTAAATTAAATGCTGATAATTATTTGAGTCATTTGGATGACTCTTAAAATAGGTCATCCAAATGACGCCTCCAATTTTTTTGGCTCTTCCGTTAGTTTCCTTAAAACGTAAGCAATTAAAATAAAAATAATTAAAATTTTGATTTTTTTCAGGACAGATGCAAATAAGGCAACCATTAACTAAAACAAAAAGGTAATTGGGTTTTGCTATTGCTTATAATCCAAACTCTTACGTACATTTAGTTCCAATGTTTCATTTCTCTTTGCTTATTCTGAATTAGTTGCTATTTTAATACTTACTTTCATGTTTGAAGAAAACTTTTTACAACTGAGATTCCCTTTTCGAGACCTTCATAATTTGATTGTTAATGTTTTCATTTTTAATAAAATACTTTTTAAGTTATTCCTTATTGATGAAACACTTCTTTAATTTAATTAATTTAATTAATTCAATTTATATGCCGCCCCTCTCTGAAGACTCAGAGCGGCTCACAATACATTCCAAAAAATCATTATAAAAAAACATTTAAAAATTAAAAACATTAAAAACTCATTCACGCCATTCATGGCCGGATCTCGCCAGATCACAACAGCGAGATCCAACGGCCCTAGGCCTGCCAGAAAAGCCAGGTCTTCACCGCTTTTCAGAAGGCCAATAGGGTAGGGATGGTCCGGACCTCAGGAGGTAACTGGTTCCAGAGAGCTGGGGCAGCCACAGAGAAGCCCCCCCCCGCCCCGCCCACCAGCCGGCATTGTTTAGCTGACGGGACCCAGAGGAGACCAACTCTGTGGGATCTTACCGGTCACTGGGAGCTATGCGACAGAAGGCGGTCTCAAAGATAACCTGGCCCTGAGCCATGTAGGGCTTTAAAGGTAATAACCAACACCTTGAATTGTGACCGGAGATCAATAGGGAGCCAGTGCAGCTCGCAGAGAATTGGTGTAATGTGGATGTATCTAGGTGTACCCACGACAGCTCACGCAGCTGCGTTCTGGACCAACTATAGTCTCCGAACACTTTTCAAGGGTAGCCCCATGTAGAGTGCGTTGCAATAATCTAACCGTGAGGTGACAAGGGCATGAGTGACTGTGAGGAGAGCCTCCTGATCCAAGTAGGGTCGCAATTGGTGCACCAGGTGAACCTGTGCAAAGGTCCCCCTCTTCATCCTTTTCTTTTATGACTAAGCACACAAAGTAGGGAAAAAGTTAAGACAAAGTCCATATCAGTTATAAGCAGCCAATGACCCCTGAAATGTTTATCTGCAAGGCAAGAATTGATAAAAGGAAAAAAAGCATACATGGACAATCCATGCATTGCTTTTCACAATAGAGCACACACTTAAATAATGAGAATGAATTCAGTTGATATTAATTAGGGACATGGGAGGTTAAAAAAAAAGATGGCACCCATGATGGAATGATTGAAACTTCACTCCTTTTCCATTCTTTGCATGCAAAACAAAGAGAAATATGGTTATGTAATAGTCACCATTTTGACCTTTTAGCTCACCCCTCCTATGGAACCTCCTGTTGGGAGCAAGGATTGTTTATCCAGTCCCGCAATGTGAGCCATTGGTGAGGGTGATGAACAGCCTTCAAAAGCTACCTAGGCAGACTACCTGACAGATATAATTGAAATCAAACTACTTGTAAAAGGAGTGTGTTTTTAAAAATTGAAAGTCCAAAATAAATGGCAATATTTTCAGTGGCCATGATTGAGATCAAATGATAGCAATCTTCAAGTATCTGAAAAGATGCCACTTAGGAAAAGAAAATCGACATTTTTTTCTTGTTCCAGATAGCAAGTTAATAGAATAAAGGATTTAAAGCTACAAGAGGGCAGATTTCAACTGAATGATAGACTGAGAATAGTTCAACATTGGAAACATTTATCAAGAGAAATAGGGGACTCTTCTTTCCATATTCAAATGAAGGTTAGAGAGCTTTCCATTTGGCATACTTGAACTTGGAACCCTGCCAGGGTTAAGGTTACGATTAGGGTTGAATTGTTCCAATTATAGTGTGTGATCTTAAAGACAATTCTAAAAACAATAAGTTCTAGTAAGAAGTATACAAGAACCCAGTGAAAAGTAGATTTTAAAATCTCTTTCTAGGCACTGATATTTAGCAATACATTTGTATCAAAGAGGGTTGTTTTTTAAAAATCCTTTTGAGTCGATGTTGTCTCCTAACAATTGCCAAGTCTACATCTTTCTTGACAAAATTTAAAAAGTAGTTTGCCATTGCCTGCTTGTTAGGGATGAGAAAGGGTGACTGGCCCAAGGTCAACCAGCTGGCTTTGTGTCTAAGGCAGGACCAGAATTTACACTCTCCCAGTTTCTAGCTAAATGCTTTAATGAATCACTTCACTGAACTGGCTATCTCAAAAACTACAGGGATTTATATTAATACTTGGAGTTTTTTTAACCTAACAATCTTAATTTAGTGTTTTAGACTTCCTATCACTTCAGCGAGACATGCATTGTATAATTGGCTATCGGAGTGGAATTAGGGTTTTTTGTTTGTTTGTTTGAAAAGTAAACACGTTTAAAAGCAAGAGACAAAATTGAAATCGTTAAAGCCGAATTAACTCTTATCCACATTAATTTCAGGAACACAGAACACTTAATACATAAATATCTTCGTCCTTAACAGTTTGTCATCCGCAGTCATGTACACTCCACGTAGCGCTATTTAAATACTATTTATAACAATCCTTTTCTGAGTTTTTAATAACGGGGTGAGGAAAGGCTACACCGGGGAACGTAACGAAGGCGGGCTCTTTTCTTTTCTTTTTTTTTTTTTTTGCTCGAAGGAAAGATGATTCCGGTGGCGGGCAGAGCAGCGTCACGTGGGGATCGAGGCGGGAAGCGTGCTGGTCTGCAGGCCGTTCCGTTTATTCCCTGCTCTGCGCGCGGAGCGGCAATGGAAAAGTTTGCAAGCCCGGGCAAAGGCAACGGCTTGCGCCTCTTGAAAGCGGTGAAAGCGGGCGAGTTGTTGTACCGGGCGGCGCCCTTCGCTTACATCGTCAGCAAGAAGCGCCTCGGAGGCGTGTGCGAACATTGTCTGCGCAGGTATTGGCTGAGCCTCCTTGCTGGGACTCTTAAACGCGGCGCTTTCCCCTTCCGTTTCTGCCTCCTGGCCGCGAAAAAAAGCCGGCCGGGTTCTCGTCCCTTTGAGTCACCATATAGTTCTGAGCCGTTAACACTTTAGATAGCACGACTCAGCAAGGCAGTAACCTTAGACAGGAACAGGATAATTCTGCATTGCATTTTCGCGGGGTGGAGGAAGCCTCATCGGTTGAGTTTCTGCTATCTTTAAATCTGGGAAGTGGCCTATGGCAGGATACGGAAGAATGTTCGCAAGCACGAACTCCCTGGAATAGGTTGTCCCAAAGGTGCTTTTTCAGGAGGCAACTGGACTTTGGTTTTGTTTTTTTTTTCTTTAAAGACGTTTCGCTTCTTATCCAAGAAGCTCCTTCAGCTCTGACAGAATGGTGGGGAATGGAAGGATTTATATTTTTTTGCAGACAGCTGGTCATTTGCATCTTTTTAGAGGGTCGATGAAGCACTTGGAGGTTTATCTCTGTGCACCTGAGGACACCTGAGGACACCTGATAAACCTCCAAGTGCTTCAGCGACCCTCTAAAACAGTGGTTCTCAACCTTCCTAATGCTGCGACCCTTTAATACAGTTCCTCATGTTGTGGTGACCCCCAACAATAAAATTATTCCTAAAACTATTGAAAATATGTATTTTCTGATGGTCTTAGCGACCCCTGTGAAAGGGTCATTCGACCCCCAAAGGGTCCCGACCCACAGGTTGAGAACCACTGCTCTAAAACAAAGCTGCCAAGTTTGAAGACCTCTGCTCTAAAAAGATGCAAATGAGCACTGTCTGCAAGGAATATAAATCCTTCCATTCCCTCTATCCTGTCAGAGCTGAAGGAGCTTCTTGGCTGAGAAGCGCAACATCTTCAAGAAAGTCCACTTGCCTCCTGAAAAAGCACCTTTGGGACAACCATGACCTGGATGACTGAGAATCTCTACAGTCCCTGGAATAGGTGTTTTTACCTTTGGGAGGGGCAACCTTTAAGCCAAGTGTTTCCTAACTATATCTCTCAATCATGGAGATTTATGCACAGAATCACAAAGATGCAACTTTGTAACTAAAATATTGGTGTAAACCACGAGTAATTATCTCCCGGACATAGATAAGGAAGCTTATGCATCCAGTATAGCAGGGACATTTTCATTCAGTAAATATTTTCTTCCATTATTTTTTGTAGCAAAGATAATAATTTCATATACTGTATTAAACCATGAAGTGGTTTAATTTTACATTAGTGTGTTGTGTGAATCCTGATTTAAGAAAACTGGTTTAGCTTTTCAGCTACTATGAATTCATTGTATAGGTCAGTGATAGCTAACCTTTTTGTCGTGTGCTGAAAGTGCATGCACACGCTACAATGCATGTGCGCGCGTGCCGGCACCCATAATGCAATGCGTGCATTATGCTCTCACCCCCACACACCCACGTATGCACACGACCACCCCATGCTCCCCCACCCCCATGCATGTGCTTGAAACCCCCTTGCACTCCCTTGCTCCCCACGCATGTGCACATGACCTCCCCGTGCCCCGTTTTGGGCCTAGCAGGCATCCCTGCAGCCTCCTGGGACCAAAAACGGGCCGTGGGGGGCGGTGCACTGCACCCCACATGCCCCGTTTTCAGCCTAGCAGTCCTCCCTGCATGCACGGCAGAGACCCAAAAATCAGCTGGCCGGTGGAAGCCGTGGCCACATGCATGGTGGAGCTGAGCTGGGGCAATGGCTTGCGTGCCCGCAGAGAGGGCTCTGTGTGCCACCTGTGGCACGCATGCCATAGGTTTGCTATCACGGGTATAGGTAATCCTCAGTTAACTATATTTAGTGTGCATTAGGAGTTAATGGTGGCACTAAATGAATCTACCATTCATCGCTGAAGTAGGCCCAGTTCCTGAAGTTACGGCCATTGCAGTGTCCTCATGATCATGCATTAAAAATTCAGGCCCTTACCTAGGCTTTCTTGCAAAACTTCAAAGCATCAAGAAGGCCACTCACAATTTAGACAAGGTGGGAAGAAGTATTGGAGGAAGAAGACAGTGGAGATCAATTGAGAGTTGCAGGGTGGCAAAAAAAAGAAAAGAAAAAAGAAGGGGAAAATAGTTTTAGAAGATTAGAATATTAGTCCTAGAAGATAACATTCCTGAGATGTAATAATTGTAAGGAATGAAGATGATATAGGAAACATCAATTCTCAGAAAAAAGAGAACTATTACATTAACATAGACCAGGTGTTTCCCAATGCCACCAAGAGAATAGTTCTGCTAAGATAACAAGGTAGAGGATTTATTTATTTAGCATATGGCTGGTCACACACAATATTAAAACACTTCATTTTTACAGGTTAAAACAATTAAAAAAAGAGCAGTAAGAAAACCTAAGAGGAAAACAGAAACAACATTTCAGAGTTTAATGTTGAGTTTGGAGATCCAGTCAGTAGCTGCTGTTGTTACGCAGAGGAAGTCCCTAAAATTTATTGGATATCTTCTGTTAGAGCATTCCCTCACTATATGTTGGATAGTCTGTCGGGGGGACCCGCAATCGCATTATGCTGAAGGTGTCTTTCCCCATTTATACAAGGAGTCAGCACACACCCCATGAGTCGTTCTAATTCTATTGTATGTCACCCATATGTGTCGGGGTAGATTAAATCCTGGAGGTATACTATTAGGACTAATATGCTCAGAAATATATTGGGGGGAATAGCTACTCCACGGTTCCATCCACTTTTGTGTGGTGTTCTGATGATTGTCCAGCAACTTAAGCGCTGTCAAGAGTGGTGGGTTTCTTGACTTTAATCGGCATCTTAAGAGATCAGGAATGTAGCCATGAATAGGTAGAGAGGAATTTAACAGGATCTTACTATACTCCCGGATGAGAGCTTCTTGTCGTTGTAAGTGCGGGGGAAGTATGTGACTAAGAACTGGTAACCAGTAACTAGGTGTAGATTTTATGCACCCAATAATTAGCCTCATTGTATGGTTGAGTTGAACATCAATAAGTCCTGAATGTGAGCTGTTTATCCATACAGGTGCGCAGTATTCCGCTGCAGAGTAGCAAAGCCTGAGGGCTGCACATCGAAGAGTTGGGGCTGAAGTTCCCCAAGTTGTTCCACATAGTTTTTGTAGAATGTTATTTCTGCTGTTAACCTTGGCAGCTATATTCTGAATATGTTTTTTAAAAGGCAGAGTCCTGTCTAAGGTGACCCCCAGATATTTTGGTGTTGCCTCATATGGGAGCAGTTTGTTGTTTAGGTATACATTGAGTTCTCTTTTTGCCAATTTATTGTTAAGGTGAAAACATGATGTAAAGGTAGAGGAAAAATTCTAGAACTAAAACCCTGAAACCCTGGCTTATATACACTGAAAGCTCTGACGTTTGTTCTACAATGACTATATCTTCTGTGTATATCTTCCAAAATTTCCAAAAAAATCCAGCCCTGGGTTAGATACCTCTTTTCTGCTGTGTAAAAAAAATTCCAGATTTTGGGAACAACCCTGTTAAAATAGCAATTTTGTTTAAATGGAGAGAAACTTGTAGGATTTTCTTTCAATAAACCTCCACTGGATGGCAGTAGATGAATGCTGAAAAAGAAGTTTATTATTATTATATAACTGCAGTATAATGGATATGAATAGAGACCTAGGTTTTAGTCTTCATTGTGGTCATTTGTCCTGGTCTGCAGTAGGCCTTCAAAGACCTTCCCCACCTCTGATGCACCCCCTGCTCCATTTAATGTTCATGTTCATTTAAAGAGCAGGGGGTAGGGATTAAATGAGGCTGTCTTGTTTAATGGCCTTCACAACATGTGACCATAATGGGCAGGCTGCATTATGGTCCTATCTCAAAGTATCTATATAGGGTACTCAAGATACATAGTATATGCAGTGCTGTCTCCTAAGAGAGAATGGCTGGTTCCTAGGCCCTCAGTGAATTTCCATTGCTGAGGATGGAGTGGAAGCTGGGTTTCCCTGTTGTCATCCAGCACCTCACCAGTTGTGTTACACTTGTGGGCAGCAGTTTTCTGTACCAGTTGCAATTTTGTAAATTGTCTTTACGGGTTTTTACATCTTGTCAGTGATCTGTAGTGATCAGAAATATAATTAAGAACCCATTGGAGTTGACTGGCTTATAAATTCAAAATAACTAAAGAAATTGTAGATATAGGAGGCAAGGTCTAGTTCATAACTATAATTGGCCAGCTGGTTTAAATGTTAAAATTTTCACTGTTGAATTTATTTGGTTAATGCAGAATTCAGGAAAAAATCCCAAATTGCAGACTCTTCTAACATCTTTTCCACACTTTCATCTGTGTAAACTGTGCAATATAGATATACTGCTTTATTTCAAGGCATTTTAAGTTGAAACAACTTCCTTTTGTTATCCCTTTGATATGAGGTGAACATTTGTAAAATGTTGGGTTGATACTTAAAAATTTTAAGTGGTGGGTTTCAGATTTCAAAAGTTTATAAATTTTACCTTTGTCCTCAAAATATATAGGTATGAAAGATCAGAATTGTTACTGCAATCTTCCAAAGATGACAGATACACAGCTGAAAGTGAGAAAATAATTGGGCATAAAAGACAGTTCAGGAAAAGATAGTTTGTATCAGGCTCCTTGTCCTGTTTGACATAAATAAATAAAAGCAAAGCATCCACCTACTTCCTCTATATTTCTTTCAAGAATAGTGCCTAATAGGCTTTTGTGAAATGTGAAAATGTTGGGTGATTTAGGCCACAGTTGATCTGGAAATGTATCTATAAAAATATGGATAGAAAAGATAGGCTGATGGTTATCAAGGATTCTCTAACAAAGTGGCAGAGAGTATTTTCTAGTAAGTAGATATTTTATGCTTCATAGTGCCCAACATTTTGTGAATAGGATGCTCCATCAGCCTGCTTTCAAAATTTCAAAAAGATAAACCCCTTAGGGTACATTATTTTGTACATCATGATTTTAGGTGCTGCACTGCTCAAGAAAAGGATGAAGTGTTTGTTTTCAGTGGTGCTTTTTTCTGTTGAGGGGTAAGCAATTCTGAGTATCAAAAAAATGTAGAAGTAAGATACGGTGTCATTACTACTGTTTAAGTAGAAAGTGATTTTAGAAGAAAAATAACATTTATAGCCAAAACCAAGCATGCTGTTTTCTCAAACATTCAACATTTCTAGTTATCAGTATTAATATGTGACAAACTTAATCATACAAGGAAAAAACACATAAGAAACAATAGCTACTGGTATATGACAAGGGTTTATCCCCCTCGCCTTTTAAAGAAGAAATGAGTCCTTGATTTATGATCATTTGTTTAACAACCATTCAAAGTTAAAGTGCTGAAAAAAGTGAATTACAACTGATCTTGCGCTTATAACCATTGCAGCGTCCCTATGATCACATGATCAAAATTTGGGGGCTTGGCAACTGGCATATATATTTATGATAGTTGCAGTAACCCAGTGTCATGTGTTCACCATTTGCAACATTCCCAGGGGGCTTTTGTCAAGCAAAGTCAATGCGGGAAGCTGGATGTAAATGTTGTATGAGGGAGAAATTGACATTAAAATATGGGCAATAGTTATTGCAATATGCAGTTGCAAATTAGTTTCTGTTTATTGTCTTGGGAAGATAAAAGGGATAATTTATGTACATTCACTGAAAGTTTTACCTTAGGTTACATTACAATAAGCGTACGTATATAAATTCATGTTGTTAGCTTCTCTGGCCTAGAATAATTTTCTTATACAGCTTTAAATATTTATGTATCGGTTTTATTATAATATCACTGGGACTTAAACAGCTTTCATAAAACACAGCCGTTCAATATACATAATTTTACTAGAACAGAATTCCGTATATTGTCTTCCATTCACATGATTTCTAGGGATTAAAAATGGTGAGAGAGAAAAATTGCAATGAGATCCTTTGTTTAAACAAAAATATTAGTAATTCCATTGGGAGAAGTTCCTTTGTTACCCATACAATTATTTTTATTTTGTACTCAACAGCTGAAAGGTATTATTATTAATATTATAACTATTTAGTACTATTTCTAATCTTTCCAATAAACAATTATATCAAAAATATAATTAACAAAGGAATCTATAATAAAAATATTTAAGCACCACTAGTGAAATATAATATCGGCACACAAAACCAAAACCTGATGATAAAATATCTTTAAAAAGGAAAATTTAATCTGGTGCTGAAAATATATTGGTATGCTTTCAGTAGGTATGCTTCCGGGATAGAGGTTTAATTAATGGGACCCCCTAAATAATAATGTTTTCTTCATTGCTGTGATTTGCCTAATTTTACTTAATGAAGCAGTACTGTATGTGGAGCATTACTACACCCTGCATATCATCTAAACTCTTTCCTCTAGCTGAAGCAGAAATTTTCAACCATTTCTACACCTTTTGGTTTATACATCATGTTAAGCCAATGCAAATGTTATCATTTGTGTAATAAGCAATTGGTTGGGCATACAGATTGTGTTAAGCTCTAAGTTATAGTATAAAAGCCACTGTGGACGGATTCAAACAGTGTGGTAAGCCAAAATTAAATAAGTCCTATAGTTTTGAGTGATGTGTGAGCCTGGAGTTAGCTTTTCTTCTTATATTAGACAAGAAGCTTGTATTATTCACACAATTAAAGGCTTGGAAAAAAGGAAGACACTAATCACATATTAATATAATATCTGTGGCCTCAAAGATCCTTTTTTGTGATTATCAGAACCATCTCTAACCATTAAAAAGTGATAGTTTCACATGATTTTGCGATGGATGAAACTATAGCATGAATCTTAAATACATACTACAATTAAAAAACAAAAGATTCCTGAAACACACAGACTCACAGGCACAGACACACAACCTGTTATGTAAACTAAAGTCTCCTCTCCCACAATCAAGTATAGCAATTTCTTTTTTGTCAAGGTTTCTAAAATTAAGATAAATATAACTGGAATAGATTTTATGTGTTTATAGTTGAAATATTTTTAAATAATTAGAAACCAGCAAATGCGTTTTAAAGTAATTAATAGATTTCATCACTGACTCTTTCAAAATGTGAGTCTCTAAAATCTCTTGCACTAATTGATCTGTACTCTTTTTTCTGTCAATTAAAATTGTTGTTTGTCCAAACATCCAGTCTTTTTACCCTTGCCTTCAAAGCATGTCACTTTTCAAAATCAATTTATACCTAATGTGATTTATTTGTAATGTGATTTACTATCTGCCTGGACTATACATGTGCAATATCTACTGTAGTTAATAGATGGGGAGGTGCCTCAAGGAAGAAACTTTGCTTTTAGGCCAAAATATGACAGGATGTATTAGTTTAGATTCTACAGTTAACAAATTTAGTCCTTTGTTGTGTGTGTGTATAGTTACAAGTACTAATACAGAGTCAAAAAGTTATATTTTGGACTGATAGTCCAAAATATGCTATAATTGCTTTATGTTATAAAATAAAGCTATCCTGGCTTCTAAGATTAGTTATTTTAATTTGAAGTTTGGATCAATAAGTCTTTATATTAAAATGAAGTTCCCCCTCCCACACCAAAGTAGAATAAAATAATATATTTTCCATTGTTATTCTTTGGCCTTATCTAAGTTCTTAATGAGTTTTCACAGTAATTTTTATAATAGCAATAGCACTTATATACTGCTCCATAGTGCTTTACAGCATTCTCTGAACAGTTTACATTGTTAGCATATTGCCCCCAACAATCTGGGTCCTCATTTTACCAACCTCAGAAGGATGGGAGGCTGAGACAACCTTGAGCCACTCAGGATCGAACTCGTGGCTATCGGCAGCTAGCTTGCAATACTGCATTCTAACCACTGCATCACCACAGGTCTTATGTTTTATACAAAAAATTATACTTGATAGCACAGATTAATAAGACACTATGTTTTATCATGCTTTGGGAGGATTTATGAGAATATCAGAAAGCAATTTTCAATTGAATGTCACTAGGAACTTTATTGTAAATAAAATGTTGAGTATTGGTATTGTATAACAAAAAGAGTCCTAGTTGGGTTTGTCCATCATTGTTGCTGTAAGGAATACATTGTTTCTGCAGTTACTGACCCTTAAAAAAATAAAGAATGTTAGCCCCAAAGTTTTGTCATGATTTCAATAAATAGATTCACTTTGTATACTTAAAGACTTTTGTAAATTGTTTATGACCAGTTATTCATGAAAGCTTTTCTGAAACCGATATCCCATTCATGCTTATGCTGCATCTGGGCATAAAATAGGCTGGATGTAAAATTAGTCTTCTCAGACTTTTAAATTCATACTAGGCTTCTTAAGTGGTACGCACCCAAGAAATTTGGAACCATAGAAAATGCAGTGTAAATGGATGTACAAAAGCTTTTAAAGAAGACATCTAATCTCTCATTAAAGTAATTTTCCTGTTTATCTTAAGAGAGAAAGATAATTTTATTGTAAGCAATGCAGAATAATATATAATTAGTGGTCGTAATAATAGTAGTTAGATCCACATATGCATGTCAAAATATGATGTACTTAGTCTAATCCACTAGGTGGATCCCACCATTGTGACTTGTAAGCCACAGTGTGAGCCCAACATCTACTGGGTCGGGGACATGTTAAGCACTGTTAAATATAATTTTCATTCGAAAGTGTTTTATTACCTGCAGCTTTACTTGGAAGTGTTTTCAATATTGTTAGGACTTCTTCGCTTCATGACCAGCTATACCCTGTGCAGCTATAGAAAGTGGTTCCAATTTCCTTCCAGTTTCATGGAGTGGATTATTAATTCTGTAAAGTTTCAAGCCTTAGCAGACTTTTGTTTCTGTTGTGTCCACTAGGTGGAGTCCAAAGCATTATATTTTCCCTCAGATATGTGCTACAGTGGGCCCAACCATTATAATTTAATATCATTTAAAAATATTTGTAGATTTATGTAATTAATATTCTACTTCAAAATAATTTACATTTGAGCTGAAAGCTGCAGTTGACTTTTGAGTGTAGCATCAGGAGTTATATTCTTAAAAGTAAATTGACCAGAAAAAAAGAATGAACTTAAGCAAGATAAATTTATAGTTGATAAAATTTAATTTTGGCTAACATAATTATTTCTTACGTATTTAATGCTTTTATATTTAAAAAACAGGTAAATGTTCCAACTCTTAAATCCTTTCCCCAAGGGGTGGATCGTTAAGGGTGAACATTCCTAGTGAACCTGTGAAGCAGTGCTAATACCTTCATCAGAATCAGCATTATACCTTCATTTAAAAGAAAAAGGACATTCTTTTGAGAACAATAATGTTCACAATTTGGACAGGGAAAGCAGATAGTTTGAGAGAGGAATGAAGGAATCCATTTATGCCAAAGTGGAAAATCCTTCCCTCAATAGAGATGGAGGCTACAGATACAACCTGTCCCCCATTTTTTATGCTCCTCTTTCATCAGTCCCCAGGAAGATTAAGACCACGGGTTCATTAGGGGGCCATACCCACCTAGGGGAAAGGATTTAGGAGCTAGAACATTTAATTCCCAATAACTCTCTGCCTACTTATCTAATCCAGATTAGGTGAGAAATGAAACCACCCTGGAGGACATATATGGGGTCCCTCTACCAACTTGCTCAGCCTGAAGAAGCTACTTGGATAAGCAGTGAAACGTTTCAAACTAAGAAGAAAAGTCCAGTTGCCATGACTCAACTTCTAGATAATTGTCTACATTATTGCCTAAATCCCAAATAATTCAAATTATAAATTTTTCCAAACCAACATTTTATTTCTTTCAGTTTCTTGCGAAAAGCCTAAAAGTGGCTTCCAAGTAGAATTGGTCAAAGTCTTTTCTTTAATAAAAGCTGTCAATTTCATTATCTCTGCCAATTCCATCAATTTCACCTTCCATTTTTCCATTGTAGGTATTTGCAAGCTGTTCCCCCTTTTGCATATGAAAGTCTTGCTGCTGTTATATATAAAAACAAAATTCTGAAAGATGCTACTATTGGTTTGCCCACTAAACCCAAAAGAAAAGTCTCTGATTTTAAAATCTAGTACAAACGAACACTTAGCTCTGATATACTTTATGGTATGCAATTTATTTCAATTTCACAGTGTTTCAGTAGATATAGTAGCTTCTTATCCTGTGCTCTTACTCCCCCAGTAAGTCATTTTGTGTGAGTCAGGGCTTCAGGGGTTACCCATGTGGAACAACTTTCCTTCAGGCTAATTAATTTTTTCAGTTCTACTACTTTTTAGCCCTCCCTTTTTATATCAAGTTATAAGTTATAGCTGCCTGCACAAGCTCTTTATTACTTATGAAAATGTGAGGGCTGATAGTTTATTTAGTATTTGTCATGCGTCCTTGCATTCAGATTTTAATTATAAAAATAACTGGAAGTGTGTTTTCACTGAAGAGTTGTAGTCATTCATTTTAAATATTTATAGCTATAAACATTGAATTTTCAGTAATAAAAGTATGGACATTAAATTCATACAAATTATTAAATTAGAATTTTTCAGACACATTTTAAATGTTGATCTATTCCAAGCATGATGCACTTAAGAAAATACCCACTTTATGTTCAAAGTAGAGAATTGGCTGCACTGGAAATATTTTTGAATCCATTTTGCTATAAATTCTGTGATGCATGAAATAGCCTGTCAGTTGTCTACTGAGTTCAGATTTCAATAAACGAATATCTATTATAGCCATAAATTGTAATTAGTGTGTAATATAGTCTTTCAGAATATTTACTTCTAAGATAGTATCTAACCTAATTTAATTCCTTGGGTAGTATATTGTACTACATATCTTCCCTTGATGGTGGAGAGCGAGGGAAGAAGAAAATGTATTGTACATTTTTCTCCTTCGCTGTCATGGTCCTTCTTAGTGTGGAAACCTAAAGTCATTGGAATCAGATCAAACTAGAGGCCAAGATCTGAATCCTCTGGCAGGCAAAGCCATTATAATGTAAACAGGGCATAAATCTGCCATATCAATTTAATACAAATCCAACTTTAAGGAAATTCAGAATGTGGAGTCAAATATTACTGTAGCAATTAGCAAAAAAACAAAAACAGCAAGAAAACATCCTAGGGTTACAGCCTGCTGTGTCATAAAAAGTTTAACAGCTGTAAAGAGGAAAAGCCATAGCAATTGTACATTTTTGTATATAACCACCACTATTTTTTGCGCAATCTAGCTCTCTGGGAATGGCAAAAATAGATATTGGGTATGTATGTTATCCTTGACATAAATTTTAGTATAGCTACTGTCAAGAAAGACAACAATTTTTGGATTCCACTTTGATATTATATTATTGAAGCCTATATCAGGCAAAACTCTTATTTTTATCAAATTATTCCTTCCCTATAAATAAAGATGGTCAACATATTATATGGTAAAATGCAGAGATAGTTATTTTGATAAGATACTGATCCATCTCCTTTTTAAAGAGAAAAGCAGTTTTCTCTTTTTTCTACTCATTTAAAATTAGGAAGTAAAAGGCAAGTCTTGACCTTTTTTCTGTACAGATTGAAATCTCGGGGCCCTTCATAATAAAACCATGAAGCACCGAGTGCCTGTAAAACACAATCTTGACAACACATATTGATACATAAACAACTCCTTTTTCTCCTTCAGCATTTTTTAAAAATAAAAAACGAAATATTCCCTAAGCAACATGCATGTGCATGTTTATACACACACAAAACTTTTACTTCATTGCAGATTAAATCTCAGGAGTGACATAACAAAAAAGATGGTATTGGATAGATTAGGGATCTAGGTAGACCAAAATCCTTTTCCTTTAAACGGTCAACTTGATGGCCAAATAGAAAATGACACAAGTGCTATGACTCTTCTGCTTGAGCTTTCCAGCAACGGGTTTACACAGGCTTAATGTCTCCTGATACTGGAAAGAACTATAGCCATTCTGATTAATAGCCATTGATAGCTTTAATCTCCCCAGATTTTATCTAATTTTTTTAAAGCCATCCAAGTTGGCACACATGGCAATATATTTTAGCTAATGCTATAGCTTGACATTGTGCTGTGTGAGGAACTTCCTTTTAGATATCACAAATCTCCCACCATTTCTTATTGCAAAAGAAGGAGAAAAACAACATTTTATATGAACCGAGGTGGCGCAGTGGTTAAAGTGCAGTACTGCGGGCTACTTCAGCTGACTGCTAGCTGCAGTTCGGCAGTTCAGATCTCACCAGCTCAAGGTTGACTCAGCCATCCTTCCAAGGTGTGTAAAATGAGGACCCAGATTGTATGGGGAGATATGCTGAGTCTGTAAACCGCTTAGAGAGGGCTGTAAAAGCACTATGAAGCGGTATATAAGTCTAAGTGCTATTGCTATTATATCAATTCTTAATACATATTTCAGTATTTATACACTTCTGTTCAATTCCCTTTTATTTTAAACCAAAAGAATAACCCAAATACAGAATTATTTCTATACCTTTATCCCATAATTGTTCCAGGGCTCTGATTATTTTGGCTGTAGAAAATGTAGTGACAGATTTGGGGGAAAAAATACACCTAAGAGTCCTGATATCATAAGCTTATGTAAAATAATTATTTTTGGTAGTTTTATTTTTGGTACCTTTTTAATAATAATGTCAGCATATTTCATGTCAGCATATTTGTTGAGCTATACTAATCAGAGTAAAATAATTTTATACCATGGATATTTTAATTATTTAATTGATTATCTTATGGCTGTTTTGTAAATTTTCCAGATTTTATTGATTGCAGCAGGGAGAATTATATTAAGGATTTATTTCAAATATTTTGCTCCTTTTTTGATATGGCTTAAGGTACCAGTTAAAACACATGTATAGTATTACAAGGTCTCACGTTTAATTCCTGGTTACTTTCTGGATTGTTCGATATCATTTTCATGGCAGCAATACAGAAATGGTCTTCAGCTGCTGATTTCTAGATTCCTCACCCCCCAACACCCAAATTCACAGTTCTAGTCTACAGCACTGCTATTTCATGGTAATCTCACATCTTGCTCAATGTTTAAAGATCAGCCAAGGTCCACATCTAGTTAGGTGTGTGAATTATACAGTGGCCTAAATAATTTGAAATGAGCTATTCCAAATATTTTGGAATGCAAATTGGCCATTTCAATCCCAAATACCTATCTCAAGATTGAAATAGTTCACAGTTGAATAATTTTACTTTCAATTGTGAGGGCCAAATCTGGCTCTAGGTTCTGCCTCAGTTTATCTTTTTCAATAAGCAACCAAGTCGGAAGATCATTTAAAAGCAATTTTATTAGAGTACTTCGATAAAGTGCAGTCTCCCTATGAAAACGGGAAACCCAAGAAATGGATTACATTTACTAGAACAACAAAGAACTTCAAAGCAAAAGTTAATTGGTTTAGAAATAGTCATCTGTTCAGTTACATCACAAGAATTACATCATAGCCATAGAAAAGAGCATTGTATTCTGAATAAAAGTAAAATAAACATTTGAAAAGAAAAAACATCAAAATGGATTTGGGTAAGATACATTCTCGGGGTTTCGCAAGGTTGGCTTGACTGTTTTCTTTGTTCACTGAGTCCTGAGGACAGCTAAAAACAAAACCGTTAATCTATAATGTACTGAATGCTCTCCTTCTTGTCCTGGTTTCTGAAAGAGTGGCTTTTTCTTGAAAGTTAAGGCTTATTGGAAATTATCAGCAATACAATTGAAAAGCAAATTTAAAATACTAGCAATACCGTGTAAATTAGCCAGTGCGACAGTATTACAAAAACCATGTTTCAAGTATTACAAAGTCCATCCTCTGTGGCCCTCAATTGTTTATAACGGGCTCCATCTGGCTTCTCTATCATGTTGTCATCAAGAATACTAATATTCTACTAATATACTAACTAATAATTTAGTTTTCTACTCACACAATAATAATAACTTTATTTCTGAATGAATTCAAACCTTTATTTTCTAGTCTTTGTGATAGAGCCATACAACAGAACTGATGCCAGGAGTACTTTGTAGTATTATGAAGTAGGAATACCCCTACTTCAGTGGTGGGTTGCCCCTGGTTCGCACCGGTTCTATAGAACCGGTAGTAAAACCAGTGGGAGGCTCCGCCCACTGACCCTGATGTCATCAAAACATTTCTGCGCATGCAACGGCCCCATTGCAAACTGGTAGTAAAGGTAAGTAGAACCCACCCCTGCCCTACTTCCACAGCAAATGAGGTGATAGTCTGATAGCTGTACTCTTGTGGGCTACCATAAAAATACAGAATGGTTTTGAAAGAACTAGTTCATCTGTTCGGATGTAATGAATTAAAAAAAATAGGTTTACAGAATAATCTATTTGTACCTGGAATTACACTGTGATAATATAATGCATAATATTTCAATCTTGGTATTTCTACAACAGTTATTAACTTTGTGGAATACATTTTATACCATAGACATGCCTCTGAACAATGCTTTTTATGGGCAAAACCTTTGGTTCATTTGGCTCAATTATAATATGCATTAACTATATGATAATAATAATCTGATCATCTTACTTATGGGAGAAAATGTTTAATGAGACTTTGCCAGGCAATTTATGAGTGTGCTTTTAAGATCACTGAACTTCAGATAATATTCTGTCTTAATGCTTTTCAATTTAATAGCATAAGACTATTTTTTTTCTTGCTCCCAAACACATGCAAACTTGAAGGGTGAAATAGGAAGTACAATTTAAAAAAACCTCTTGAAATCAAACTTTTACTGAACCTGTTACTTGAAATTGTTAGTTACTTATCTATTGAAGACAGAAAAGAGCAAAACATTAAACCTGTTCCGGCTTTCCACTGAAAGACTAGTGGTGGCAGATAAAAATCTTGGCCCAAAGTAATGCAGGATAACCACTGTTACAGCATTTTTCCTTATCATTATATAAGAAAAAACTTCCAAGGATTAGTCATCCTTATCACATTTAAATCCTGGAGGGTGAAGAACTGCAAAAACATTACTTCGTTAGAATTGCCTTGAGCCACACAGTGAAAAAGGCACTGATATGTTTTTGCTCCCAAGCAACAATCTAAAATAGCAATCCCTATCTGTCACATGATAGCCCAAACTTTTAAGTTCAAGTTAGAAGTGCATTAAGTAAGAATAAGACATAAGGCAATATAATTGGTGTGCTCTCTCTGGCTATTCTCTTTCTATGCATAATCAAATGCATACATATGATTGTATACCATAAAAGACTTGAACAAGATTTTTTTTAATGAGGTGTGCTATATCCACAGGCAATCAGAAAACCAAATGGTTAAAGTGGTTAATGAAGAGTTAATTCCAATAGCCATTCATACTCACTAGTGGAGAGGAATTATTATGTTCAAAAAGTATATATTTTGAAGAAGATGTACATGAACAGTAATAAACAATTTATAGAAAAAGATAAAATAGGTTAGTGTAGCCACCATCTATCACAGCAGTGGGCAACAGACAGCCTGACAGCATCCCATTTGCCGGGCCCCAGCATCTCAAGGTCATGTTGCTAAATTTTGATATCAAATTCACATATTTTAGGTGATGAGATTTCTTGTTTTTCCTGCCTCAAAAATCGTGGGAACTTTCAGCCATCTGTTTTGGTGATATCACTGTGCTGTTGCATGACATCCTGCTGCTCTTACGCAGTTTATTGAAGTAAATAGTTTCAACCCCATCTAACATTTAATTATTACACTAATCTCAATAATCTTGATCTAAGATTAATAAAACAAAGAATGGGAAAATAAGAACAAAAAGAAGGAAAGTAGGATTACATTGTTACTTGGATTGCTGGTTTAAATGGTGAACTGGCTCAAATTTTATACTTTTGTGTACAAATATTACTGATCTAAGAGCTAAAATACTTATCTTTGCTTCATAATTCTAGATTTAAGTCCACTTTTTATATTTACAAGTTGCCAGTTCAGATTTCATTTGGATCAGGTCCTTGCTGTGATTATCAAGAAGTTTTGCTCTAATGCAAATCAGTCTTTTCTTCCTTGATTAGAATATGCATGGCAGAAAAAACATTAATTTCAGTATTTTCTATAGGCATAGTAGATATATTGCAGTAGTATATTATATAATTGTAAATATAATAAATACAATAGTGCTATCACCTTTGGCAGTAAATTGAAATCAGAAATTATAGCGGACTCTTCAAGGAGCACTTATGTATTTTAAATACAAACACAATTTAAATGTTCAACTTCATAAATTTTTATGTTAATTTACTTTACCATTGATTTAATTATAACTGTCTTCATGGCAGGTATATTACAAAATTAGCAAAATATACTACATACTGAGTTTTGAAGTGTGAATTTGAATTACTAGACACCAGAATGAATATTGCCTATAAATCGTATTGTTTGTTTGTGGTTTCAGCATCAATGATTACAAACATTTACAGTATAATAGAATTTGCATTGATACAAACAATTAATTTTGGTGAAGTAATCTAAGGACTCTGTCTTTAACTGGCAGTTGTCACTTCTTTTGCACTCTATGGAACTAAAATCTTTCATCTAATGATTTTAGATTCATTACTGATTGAATTATATGGTGTTTTTCTTGTATTAAACAAGATGGTGAAGTGGTGAAATTCTATGAATATTTTGTTAGGAATTAATACCTACCTTGTGAACTAATATATATAATATATAAGATATTTATATATCTATCTATCTTTGCAATATATTTTAAATAATTTATATTTTAGTCTTGTTTCTTATAATTTTTAATTTTTCCTACGTTACCTATGTGGTAATGTATTTTGTTCCTAATATTTGATTGATTACATGCCATCAAATCATTTTCGACTCTTATCAACCACATAGCAATAAGAATCTATCCGTAATCTAGTCTTTCAGATCTTCCAATGGTGCTTCCATTGTCACTGTAACTGAGTCCATCCATCCACTTTGCTGCTAATCATTCTCTTCTTCTCTTCTTTCTCTTTCCCAGTATTAGAGCTTTCATCAGAGAGCTAGGATTTTGCAGTGCATATCGTTTATGTGCTGGTTAATTTCCATATACTCCAATGTTTTAAAAGTTATTGATTTTTAAAGATTTTTTAAAAATATGTGTGTATCAAAAAAAATCACAAGGCCTGGATATGGATGCAAGTTCAAGAGTGGAACTACCACCAACCATCTATACATGGATAAAATCAAGTTGTATGCTAAGAGTGAATGAGAGAGCAACTTGCTGATCCACCTGATACAGATCTACAGTGAAGATAATGGGATGTCATTTGGACTAGAGAAGTGTGGACGGATGTTGGTTGAGAGAGAAAAGCAGTTAAGACCGATGGGGCGGAATTACCAGCGGGCCATATAGCAGATATACAGTCCGGTTACAAGTACTTTGGTATCCCTTAGTCACATGGGAACTAGTTTGAGGAGGCAAGGAAGATAGCAACATCCAAGTATCACCAAAGGATCAGACAGATCCAAGAGTTAATTCAACAGGAAGAACAAGATCCATGACATCAGCATGTATGTCCTTGCAGTTATTAGATACTCTGCCAGTATAATGAGCTGGCCAAAGAAAGATGTTAAAGCTGCTGATGTGAAGACCTGGAAGCTCCTTCTCATCTTGGTAGTTGACGGGAAACAAAAGACACGTGCCAAGTGACAGCAACATGAGGAAGAAGGAGTATGAGAAGCTGCAGCCAAAAAAGCTAATACAGTCCTCAGTTGTATAAACAGAGGCATAGAATCAAAATCACGTGAAGATTAGTACAGCTTTATAAAACTTAGTAAAACCACACCTGGAATATTGCATCATGTTTTGGTCATCATATTACAAAAAAGATGTTGAGACTTCGGAAAAAGTGCAGAGAAGAGCAACTAGGATGATTAAAGGCCTGGAGACTAACACGTGCAGGAACTGGGTATGGCTACTCTAGAGAAAAGAAGGACTAGGGGTGACATGATAGCAGTATTCCAGTATTTGAGAGCCGCCACAAAGAGTGGGTCAACTTATTTTCCAAAGCATCAGAAGGTAAGACAAGAACAAATGGAATGGAAACTAATCAAGGAGAGAAGCAACCTGGAATTAAGGAGAAACTTTCTAACAGTGAGAACAATTAACTACCATATTTTCTGGTGTATAAGATGACTTTTTAACACATGAAAATCTCAAAAGTCGGGGGTCATTTTATACGCCAGGTGTCGTTCTCCTTAACCAGGCAGACCAGCCCGAAAGGCTCTGACGAGCCAAGCTCTGACCATCCCAGCTGAGTTGCCTGCTAATCAGGCAACTCAGCTTGGATCACCAGAGCCATTTAAAAGAAAAAAAGTGTTTTCTTTTAAATGGCTCTGACGATCCAAGCTCTGACGATCCCAGCTGAGTTGCCTGCTAATTGGTAGCAAAAATCCCCCCCTCCAGCTTGCTTACCTTAGCTGCTAGTCGCAATGCTTGCCTTGCTTCGCTTGCCTGCAATCCATTGCATCAGCAAGCAACTGAATCTCCCTGCCTGTAATCAAGCAGGCAGGGAGTTGTGGACTTCAACTCCCAGAATTCCTCAGCCAGAAAAGCAAAGCTGGCTGAGGAATTCTGGGAGTTGAAGTCTACAAGTCTTAAAGTTGCCAAGGTTGGAGACCTCTGTTCTATTGGGTAAGTTTTTTTCCCCTTTGGGAGCTTTAAAAAAAAATAGTTAATTGGGGTTTATTTTAGTTGTTCTTTTTTTAGACCTAGTCATTTAAAGTTTAGGAAGTTTTAAATTTAGCTGCTTTTATATAAAAATAAAATAAAATAAAATAATATTTGTGCAACTTTCTGAGATTTTGTGTGTTTCTGTAGTGTTTCACTCTAACTACACAAACACACAAAATCTCACAAAGCTGTATGTGGAATTTTGTGTGTGTAAAGTGTGAAAGTTGGTTTTTGGGACTTTTTGTGGCTGTGTGAGGTTCCTGCTTGTTGCAGGAGCCATTTTGGGTCTAGCACAGCTGCTTTTACATTGTGGGTGAGCCAGTTGTGTTGTGTGTGTGTATTTTTATTAATTTTATTTTATTATTTTATTTTATTTTTATTTGGTGTGCGTTGGAAGAGGGGTAGTCTTATACGGCGAGTATAGCCCAAACCCTATATTTTAACAGGAAAAGTCGGGGGTCGTCTCATACGCCCAGTTGTCTTATACGCCGGAAAATACGGTAGTAGAATGGCTTGCCTTCAGAAGTTGTGGGTGCTTCATCACTGGAGGTTTTTAAGAATAGACTGGACAACCACTTGTCTCAAATTGTATAGGGTCCCCTACTTGAGCAGGGGGTTGGATTAGAACTCCAAGGTCCCTTCCAGCTCTGTTCTGATTGATTGGATCAGACAGGTCCTAAAGAGTCAATTCAATAAGAACAAGATCCATGACATCAGCACATAACATCCTTCCAGTTATTACACACACTGCCAATATAGTGAGCTGGTCAAAGAAAGATGTAGAAGCTGCTGATGTGAAGGCCTGGAAGCTCCTTCTCATCTTGGTAGTTGACGGGAAACAAAAGACACGTGCCAAGTGACAGCAACATGAGGAAGAAGGAGTATGAGAAGCTGGAGAAGTACTGGGGCCTGAAGGAAGAATATTGGAAAGGCCAAAGTGGAGCCTATGTTGATAGGCATGGAGCTTGGAGCTGTGTCTCCTAAGCTGGGAGAGTGACTTCCTAACAACATCAGAGCTCTTTGTCTAGAAGAATACAGTGCTAGGTTCAGCTAAGAGGTATACCACCTACACGGGTGAGAAGAGAATTTTTTAAAAAATTAATTATAATAAAATATTTTTAAATATATTTATCTACAATAGTTAGTTATATTGTATCTTACCTTGATTATTATTATGCAGCTTTCTGATACTTGGGCGATGAAGGGAAAGTATAAAACGTATAAAACACCATAGCAGTTTGAAGTGTTATTTTTGACTCAGATTGTGATTATTTTGCACTTGAGTTCTTATAGCATTTCACCTATCAAAGACAGATCTCCATTTCCAGAATAAGTTGGTTAGTACAGTTTCTAAGCTTAATTATGAGGCAACAGTATGTGAAAATTGGTTTATTATAAAAGGTTTGTGAGCTTTCCTGACAGTAGCTGAATGCATGCTGAGAAGCAATATGTGCCTGAAAATGACTTTCAAGGACATTTTGAGGGCAACATCTATCCACAGTTTCTTATTGAACTGACATGAATATACGTTTTTACAAAATGTTCAGTCAAATAAAGAATGAAATGGTAACCGACCTGCTAATATGTGTACTACTATATATACATATGGGTATATATTTTCAGAAATACACTTTGGCCTACCATATGTATTGAAAATTCTATTCGTTCATCTGCTTTTTCAGGGTGATGAGAACATAATCATTAATTTGTTGGCAGAATCCCTCTTCCTCCATTTGTTTTGTCTTTTCTTAGGCAGAACATTTGACTTTCAAATAATGTAGTAACTTGTGCAATCATTTCAGGTGTAGATTTTATTAGTGCTACTTTCCTGTCAATTTTTTTGAAGCCCCTTCCTTTTTCACTTGATTGCTTCCTCTCTCTATTGTTCAGGCAAGTAACTAGTGCTCTCTACTCAGTACATACTTGAACATGGCACCTGTTTTCTTGGGAATTGGTTAGACAACTCATTTCTGACTCTTTCACATTCTTCTATGTAAATATGCATACATGATGTACCAGTTGCGCTCAAGAGATTGTCCCTAGTTTCAATAAGGGAGAAGAATTCCCTTTATGGTAATGCAGATACAGAGCAAATGGAGGGAAAAGAAAATGTTGCCAAGCACACCTTTGAAGGATAAATTCTATTATAATGAATGGCAGTAGTATTATTGCAGTTAAACTGGAAATTTGCCTAAATTGGACTCATGTATTATTAGGACTGCTTTAAGAAATCTAGTGGCCCAGTGTAATGTGAGATTTGAAGGCTTTCAGAAACTCTTGACTTAATTCTGAGATTGATGTTTGCTATTTGGTGGACTTTCTCCCCATTTTTGTCTGCATTATTTAGCTAACATTTCATTGGATATTATTCATTGCTGCATAATTTACTGCTTAGAAATAGCAGGAGCAGTTTTATGCAAAAAAGAAAAGTATATTTGCTGCAGGTTGTGGAAGCAAAATAAATAATGGAATTTATACATTGATCTGCTTTATATATAATCATCATAAATGTTACTGTCAGTTCTAGCACTGGTTTACTTGTGGCTAATTCTTAAATCAATCATCCAATTTATGTAGGCCAACTAACAGCAAAGCATTTATTATGAAATCATTGGTTATGAAGATCATTTTTAAACGACAGAGTTAGAAAACATAATGTAGATATTTTAAAGGGGAACTTATTGAAGATGTCATTGCTGATTTGCACCAGAGCATTGTGCAGTCTTCAGGCACTCATTTATAATATATTAAAGATGTCATTTCTTTCTTTTTGGGGGGGTTGAATTACAAAGATAATGATAAAGATAACCCGTGGTGGGGCAGTGGTTAGAATGCAGTACTGCAGGCTAATTCTGCCAAGTGCCAGCATTCTGCTGACTGCTGACTGTCAGCAGTTTGAGAATTTGATTCCCACTGGCTCAAGGTTGACTCAGCCTTCTATCCTTCCATAAAATGTGGACCCAGATTGTTGGGGTCAATATGCTGACTCTATAAACTGCTTTGAAAGGCCTGTAAAGGACTATGAACCAATATACAAGTCTAAGTGCTATTGCTATGATGTTCCATACCAAGTATTATTAAAAAGTGTTATTAAAATTTATTAATGTATATTGTGTTAACATATAATTCATTATCAAAATATTTCTCTATTAGGGAGCAAATTAAATAGCCAAATATAGAGCTTACATTTATTTTTGCTGTTCTATAGCAAGGTCAGAGAATGAATTCCTATAGTAAGTCATTTATAGAATTACTCTTTCATAGCCTTTTCCTTCTTCCAAAATAATTTATTTCCTTACCTACAAGATAGTTTATTTATGTGCTCCCCTTGTCCTTGTCTCTATTGTTTGTGATTTCTTTATGAAAATTTAAATTGTAAATTTTATTTTTCCTACATACTGCTCTATCAATGTGAATATGAAGTCAGTCTTTTTTCTTTTTTTCTAAAAAAGAAATACCGCAATAGCAGATTAATACACTTAAGCATATCCTAGTGAACTGAGTTCCTTTGTAACTGTCCTTTCCCCCATATTATTTAATATTTATTTACATGAAAAGTCTGGGGAAGTTGTTTGGAGGTTTGAGTTGAATATCATCAAAATGCTGATGACAATCAGTGATACATTATCACATGACCTGAGCCAGAAATGTTGTACAAGTCCTGAATGATGCCTGGAGGCTGTTAGGAGCTCTAGCAGGGGGGAAATAAACTCAGATTAAATTCTATCAAGACCAAATTACTCAACAGACTTCTTGGCAATTGAGTTCAGCAGGGCTTGGGGTGGTTGCTGCTGGGTGTGTGAGGGTGTGTGGCAGGCTGCTGCGAGCAGAATGGAGCAAGGAATAGCACATTGGGGTTACTGATATTATCATGTTCATGTTAACACTTAAGGTTATTGTGTTTGAGCTTTGAGGAGAAAGTGTGGAATACAAAATAATTAACAGATTTTAATTACAGGTGGTCCTTGAAATACGATCACAATGGAGCCCAAAATTTCTGTTATTAAGTGAGACATTTGTTAAGTGAGTTTTGCTCCATTTTACGACCTTTCTTGCCACAGTGATTACGTGGATCACTGCAGTTGATAAATTAGCAATCTGGCTGTTAAGTGAGTCTGGTTTCCCCATTGACCTTGCTTGTCTGAAGGTCACCCAAAAAATGATCACATGACCTTGGGACACAACAACAGTCATAAATATGAACCAGTTGCCAAGCATATGAATTTTCAACACATGATTTATAAGAATGCTGCGAAGGTCGTAATTGTGAAAAACTATCATAAGTCACTTTTTCCAGTGCTGTTGTAACTTTGAATGTCACTAAATGGATTGTTGTAAGTCGAGGACTACCTGTGCTTAAAAATAAACATATTAACATATTAAAATATTTCTAAAACTTATTGGTGTATCAGGAGATTGTTAGTGGCAAGAGATTCTCAGAGCATGAATATGAGCCGAAGTGGTGCAGTGGTTAGAGTGCAGTACTGCAGCTACTTCAGCTGACTGCTAGTTCAGCAGATCAGCGGATCAAATCTCCCCGGCTCAAGGTTGACTCAGCCTTCCATCCTTCTGAGGTGGGTAAAATGAAGACCCAGATTGTTGGGGGCAATATGCTATTTAGTATACTGCCTTTGGTGTAAGCCGCCCAGAGTCCTCGGAGAGTGGGCGGCATAGAAATATGACTAATAAAATAAATAAAATGCAGCTGCCATCATCTAGTGTAAGAAAGGTAAAACAGGAAATCTGATACACAAGATGCCTGGAAAAGGGAGCACTACATTTTAATTTTTAAAAAGGTATAAATCAGGATCAGACTATGAATGTCAGCTGTTTGTATACCATAGCCATACCATACCATTTATTGTTTGCTACAATAAAAAATTAGTTCCTAGCTGTGGAGATTTTCCATTGGTTATGCTTCCCAAGGACAACTAGACACATTGTCTGATGTTTCAAAATAATAGCTTTAAAACTTACATTAGTTGGATCTTGATCCAATTCAAATTGGCATCTCTCATATAAAACATCTAGTAGTATTAAAAAAACTAACTACCATGAATATCTGTCTTTTTATTAGTCATTGCATTCAGATAATCATTGTTCAGAGTATCTTGATGAAATCTGTTCATGGGAGATAGGTGTCTCAGAATCTAATAGGAATTAAAAATTAACAGATTTCATTTTTACTGAACTCTTATACACCTTGAGATGCTTTAGAAATCTCAATAGCTCTTCAAACTACTGTAGTTCTTTTATCTCACCTATACACTTGCGTGAACTGTTAGTACTATGAAAAGAGAGGTTAGGCATGCAGCAGAAGATTCTATTTAGGTAATTTTCCAATTTAATCTAGTCTTCCCTTGAGTAAATACAATGACTATGAAGATGTGCTGGTACCTGTGTGATAACTGATAATGCAGAGCAACAGGCAATCTAAAAGACCAATCTGACAGATTGAAGAGGTGAAAAACACTGGGTTAAAAACAAGAATTTTGAAAGTTTACTGATTTTATACCTAAATTACGTTTAATTATTTACTAAGCTAAAACAATGCTACCGCACAAATAATCCTGGCTTTCATTGAGTAGGATGGACCAGAAGGACAGTAATTACATCAAAAATGACCTCAGGATTTGATAATTGAAGGATTCATCAAGTTTAATGGCATACTGTACTAATCAATGGGTTTTAGAGGAAATTGTTCAATTCAATATTCAAAGCAATATGTTCAATTATGTCAGTTTATAAAAGATCAGGATCCTGTAACCAGATGTTTTTTTATAAACACATAAATAGTTACATTGCAAAAAATATAACATAGGGACTTTTCATCGAAGCATGGTCTAAACCAGGGGTGTCAAACTAGAAGCCCGCAGGCCGGATGCATCACTTGCTGGCCACACCCACCCCTGTTTTAGTAAAGGGGGAAAAAGTCATGATGTGTCACATGACGACAACATGATGACGTGAGTTTGACATCCCTGGTCTACACAAAGCAGGTCCAGCAGCTTGCTAATAAAGATAATAAATATATATTTGCCATGAATATTTCCAAAAAGAAGGCACTATGAAACCAGTTCTATATTTCTGGTAACAGAAAAGGAAATGTCATAGATGGGCAAATGAAATTAATCATATCAGGAAAGAAGCTAGAGAAATGGTGAGGCTAGATCTCCAGGCTCCATAATATGGAATACTGTCTTGGGAGCCCATTTCAACAGAAAGCAAGTCTCTCCCAGTTTCTTTTAACAGAATTTATTGAAGGGGAATGGAACATTTTATAATTATTTTAATTTTGGTTTATCTCAGAGATTGCTAAAATACAAGTAGTCCGTGGGTTACGACCATTTGTTAATTGACTGTTCAGATGGCCCTGAACAACTGATAACTGGTTGCTGCAATAAGTTGCAGTTATTTCAGCATTCCCATGGTCAAGTTGTCATGATTCACGCACTTGGCCACTTGATGGTTGCAGTGTTTTGTGGTCTCATAATGACCATTTATGACCTTTCCTGATGGCTTCCCATAAGAAAAGTAAATGGGAATGTTGGTAGAAGGTTGCAAGTCACTCCTGCCACTTTATTGCCTATCCATTCCTATGCTCCTTAGTGTCTAGCCCCAGCACATGGCCACATGCCCATGCATCGTGGTGCCCATCTGTGACATCCATCTACCCATAGCTTTGCCTGCGACTCTTCCTCATCCCATATTACACCCTATACACGAGGACTTAACAACCCACATGGTCTTGGGGTTACAATGACAGCTGGGATTGCCATTGCTAAGCAGTGCTTTCATGTGACATCATGATTTATGGCCACATCGTTCAGCAATGGACATTCTTATCCCAATTGTTATTGTAACCTGAGGTCTACCTATAGCGACCTTTGTTTAAAAAAAAAAGTGAACTGATAGAGCTACTTTCTTAAACCTGATTAAGGAATTTCTAAATGTGTGCTCTGTTTTGAAATATTAAAATAATGCTGCTGCTGCTTTCATTAATAGCATTTAATAAGCACTAGTAATTACTAAGAAAAGATGATGTATTTGGTCAAAGACTGAAGCATTTCTTCTGAGGCATTTTTGAAATGTCCACAATTCTACCATGAACACAGCTAAGATAATGGAATAAAGGGAAGAGAGTAAGGAACAATTCTGTTCTGTTCCAAGATATATTTGCTTGAATTACATCTAAAAATGAAGAATACTAAGATATCTAGGAATAGACAATAACTACTAAATCCACAAAATCTTGTGAAGCAAACATTCTGGCTCAGGTGTTTAGGAATTTGTTTCATTTTTAATTTTTTTTTCTTATTCCCCCTCCAAAAATATTAGGTATTTTATCTCATTGCCATAAGCTATTGACTTTTGTTTATTTTAGGCAAAGCTCTAATTGACAATACACATTTTGCAACTGTAATCTTGTTTATATCTGCTCTCTGAGTTAGTGGATTTTGTTTTGTAAAAGATATCATGTTTTTGACTCCCTGTAGCAAATTGTAACTAGCTGTGTTGTTTACTACAGAACTGTTTGGGGATTCTACTGTGTTAAATAGAGCATTTGATTTCCTGTTTGAAACCAGAACAAGAAAATTAAAGTGTTATTTCTTCTACTTACTATCTCAGCAGAGAAAAGTGAAATGTATCCTGCTCAGATTGCAGCATTTCAGTTTGTATCAAATATCTGCTTGAAGGGTTACTATGAATATTACGATTTTTTTTACATGTAGTCAGCCACTCAGTAGAAGAAAACACTTGGGATTTTATAGCTTTTTGACTGCAGTTTTATACATACACATTTGAGAATAAATCTCACTGAATTTAAAGGGACTTCTGAGAACAGATGGCTTGTACTCAGTCTTGTCATTCTTTTGTTCTTCTGGAAAGTAAATTACTTGACAAACAGTTTTATCTATATACCACTAACATTCTTAGTCACTGAGGAAACGCCGGTCACGAAAGGGTTACAACCCATCCAGTAGCTCTAGGACCGAGTCCACCAACAAAAGAAGTCCTGCCTCTTCCTGTATCCAGTTTTTTTGACTCGGTCCGGTAGAGGACAGTCGTGTCTGTTTAGTTCTCTCTCTTCAACTCCACGTGGGAGAGTATTTTTGGCCATTGTTTGCTTATTTTGACTTATACTGCTCATTTCTGCTCAAATTGCTGGCGTTTGCAAGAAAAGCGGCTAAACTTAATTGAAATCAGCTGGGGAGCGCTAGAAACGCTCCGGCGGCCGTGAGCAGCCCCATGGCAGTGCGCACGTGCATTTGCACCGCCACGCCTATTTGCAGCAGTTTTCGACGTGTTTGAGGCTTTTGGAGAGGTTTCCCTGCCTCCTGCTGCTGTTGGATCCTTGTGGCTGCAGATTTGTGGCGCAAAGGCTTTTATGCGCCTAATTTTGCCGCGCCTTTAAGCCATTTGGCTAGCGGCCATTTCCAGCCTCCTGTGTAACCATCCTGGCTCCTGGATTACTCTTTGCTTCTCTCCTGGCGCAGTGAGTTACCTGAACCACCAATTATCACCTGTGGGTGGTTTTTTAAGGGTGTTGATCTGTCCCCGTCCCCCCACACACACACACAGCCAGCCGAGGGTTAAGGAAACACTTTGGAATGCACCCAGTTCTTATCTCCCTCTTGGCAGCGATAGACACACCGTCTGCCAAGGGACTTTATTTTCACAAACAGACAGATAAGGTACGAACGTTCAAGAAAGTCCAAACAGAAACAATATTCCTCCCAGCAATTCCGGACGAGGCTTTAGTGACTGTCCAAGGTTTTGCTTTGTTCGTCACAAGGATCCTTTGACCACTACCCTCTATTATATAGTCTCTGGGGTGTGGTCCAGTGACTCAGTTCTAATCCCTAGCACGCCTCCCAAGCTGCTGCAAACGTTTATCATGCCTTCGGAGGCGTGCGTCCAGGAATGATGTTTCATTATCACTTTGATTTGAATCAGCTGTCTCCTCTCCCTCGGCCGGCACTTGAGACAATGCCAGAGGGGAGGGGCCTGGAGAGGGAGGCCTGGCTGACTCCTCTTCCTCAGGCTCGGAGCTTTCTTCCTCCGATGGGACAGGCTCAGAGGGCGGGGCCACAACACTATCCCCCACCGCAGGGCCCTTCCCCCGGGTCTGACGGTCGGGATGGGGTCGGGACGGGAACTGTTCGTGGAAAGCCCGCACCAGGTCAGGGGCCTGAACGGCAGACGCGTCCACCCAGGTGAAATCCTCGGGCCCGTACCCCTTCCAGGCGATGAGGTATTGGAAGCGCCCCTTCAGCCAACGGGAGTCCCGGATACTGTCCACCTCGTATGTCGAGGCGTCGTCCTCGTCGGCTGCGGCTGGGGGGGCAGGTGTCGGCGGGCGGCGGAGATAGCTCGCGGGGGCCTCAGGGACCAGGAGGGACCGATGAAAAACAGGGTGGAGCCGCATGGAGCGGGGTAGAGTCAATCGGTAGGCCACCGGATTGATGACCGCCTCGATAGGGAAGGGACCGATAAAGCGGTGGGCCAGTTTCCTCACCGGCCGGTCCGTGGGGAGGTGTTTCGTGGACAACCACACCCGATCTCCTACTTCCAGCGGTGGCGTCGCCCGGCGGGCGCGATCGGCGAACCGTTTATAATCCTCTTTCGCCCGGATCAGCTGCCGTCGCACCAGTTGCTGCACCGCCTGCAGCTCTGAGAGGAAGTCCCGGGTCTCGGGAACAGGGGAATCCATGATGGTCAACGGGAAAAGCCGTGGATGGTATCCGACATTGGCATGGAACGGGGTCATCTGGGTGGAGGTGTGTTGGGATTATTAAAAGCGAACTCCGCCAGGGGAAGGTACTCGGCCCAGTTGTCCTGCTGCTGGTTGACAAAACAGCGGAGGTACTGCTCCAGTATGCCGATGACCTTCTCCGTGCCCCCGTCAGTCTCCGGATGATGTGACGATGACAGGCACACCTGCACCTCCAGCGCAGCCATCAGGCTTTTCCAGAAGCGGGCCGTGAACTGGGCCCCGCGGTCCGAAACCACCCGGTCTGGCAGGCCGTGGAGGCGGAAGATATGTTGCAGGAACAAGCGAGCCGTGGTGCGGGCCGAGGGCAGGCCGCGGCACGGGATGAAATGTGCCATCTTCGTGAGCGCATCCACCACCACGAGGACGGTCGTGTACGTAGCGGACAGGGGCAGGTCTGTCAGGAAGTCCATGGAGATGGCTCCCCACGGTCTCTCCGGTGTCGGCAGCGGCTGGAGGAGTCCGGGAGGGGGACCGGACGCGGCTTTGGCCTGTCGGCACGTCACACAGGACGTCACGTAGGCGTGCACGTCGTGCCGTACCCGAGGCCACCAAAAAGTCCGCGTCACCAAGTTCAAAGTCTTAAAGAAGCTGAAGTGCCCCGCCGCGGGGTTGTCATGGCACTGGTTCATGACGAGGGCTCGGAGCGGACTCGTGGGCACGTACAGCCGACCCCGGTGTCTGAGCAAGCCCTCCTCCACGGTCCATGGGGACGCGGGACCGACGTCCGCTCTCCGCTGCTGCGACCAGTCATCCTGTCGCTGCGCTTCCAGCACCTGAGCCCGCAGGTCCACCGGTTCCTGGACCGCGGCCAAGGAGTCCGCTGGCAGCACCGTCCGGGGGGGAAGGGAGTCCTTGGGGCAAAAGTATTCCGGCTTACGGGATAGCGCGTCCGCCCTCTGGTTGAGGTTGCTCGGAATGTATGTGACGTGGAAGTTGAACCGGGCGAAAAACAACGACCACCAGATCTGCCGCTGGTTCAACTTCCTGGCCGTGGTGAGGTGCTCCAGGTTCCGATGGTCCGTCCGCACCTCCACCTGGTGTCGGGCCCCCTCGAGGTGATGTCGCCAAGCCTCGAACGCGGCCTTGATGGCCAGCAACTCCTTTTCCCAGACGGTGTAGTTGCGCTCGGAAGGGTTGAGTTTCCGGGAGTAGTATGCGCAGGGAAAAAGAGTGCCGCCATCCACCGGAGCCTGTAGCAGCACCGCCCCAATCGCCACGTTGGACGCGTCCGTCTCCACCACGAACGGACGGTGTGGATTGGGGTGCCTCAGGACTGGCTCCGTGAGGAAGGCCTGCTTGAGGACCTCGAAGGCCTGCTGCTGCGGGGCCCCCACTGGAACGGGACCTTCTTCCGAAGGAGCTGGGTCAACGGCAAGGTCAGGGTGGCGAAGCCCGGGATGAAGGTCCGATAGTAGTTGGCGAATCCCAACAGACGCTGGACGTCCTTCACCCGACGCGGGGGTTCCCAACTGCGCAAGGCCTCCACCTTGCGCGGGTCCATTGCGATGCCCTCGGGGGTGATGATGTGCCCGAGGAACTCTATGGAAGTCTGGAAGAAGTAGCATTTCTCCAACTTCGCATAGAGCTGGTGCTCCCGCAGGCGCTGCAGGACCTGGCGGACATGCTGGAGGTGACTTTCCGGGGTCCGGGAATAGATCAAAATGTCATCCAAGTAGATCACCACGAACCGATCCAGCATGTCCCGGAACACATCGTTCATCAAGTGCTGGAAGACCGCGGGGCGTTGGTCAATCCGAACGGCATGATGGTATACTCGAAGTGTCCGTACCGAGTGCCGAACGCCATCTTCCACTCGTCCCCCTCTCTCACGCGCACCAGGTTGTAGGCCCCTCGGAGATCGAGCTTAGTGAAGATCGAGGCCTCCCGCAACCTCTCCATAAGCTCCGGGATCAGCGGCAGGGGGTAGCGATTTCGCACTGTGATGGCGTTCAAGCGCCGGTAGTCGCAACACAGGCGCAAGTCCCCCGTCTTCTTTTTAACGAAGAGGACCGGGGCTGAGAGCGGGGAGGTCGAAGGCCGGATGAACCCACGGGCCAGGTTCTTTTCCAGAAAGTCCCGTAAGGCGGCCAGCTCGGGCTCTGACATGGAGTACAGGCGTCCCGAGGGCAGGGGCGCGTTGGGCATTAGGTCCACCGCACAGTCGTAAGGTCGGTGCGGGGGCAAGCGGTCCGCCTCCTTCTCGCTGAACACGTCGGCGAAGGGCGTCAGCTCCGGAGGCAAGGAGGCGTTTGGGGCAGAGACGTCCTGGCCGGCGCAGGTGTGGCGAAGGTGGTCGACACACTGCAGGCTCGGGAACGAGATGGCGTTTCTCGACCACGCCACCTGAGGGTCGTGCGCCCGAAGCCAGGCCATCCCCAGGACCAAGGGAAAGTGCAGATCCGCCGTTACGTAAAACTGGATCGCCTCCTCGTGGTTTCCAATGGTGAGGCGCAAGGGCTGGGTAGCGGTTTTGATGGGCCCCGCCACGAGTTCCCGCCCATCTATAGTTTCAACCCTCAACGGAGGGTCCACTGGAACCAAGGGGACTTTGTAATGGGCCACAAAGGCCTGGTCCATAAAGTTCGTGGTGGCCCCCGAGTCCACCAGCGTGTGCGCTTGGAGCCCCTCCGACCGGTTAGCCAACAACACCCGGGTGTTCAAAATCAGGTGCCGAGGGGGCTCACAGTCCACAGCCGCTGACTCCGGCGGGGCATGGTCACGTGCCTGACCCAGAGTTTCCCCTAGGCCAGGCCTGGCCCGTTTCCCGGCTGGTCACGCCGAGACTCCGGAACAGGCTTGAGCGGTCCATTCCGCTTCCGGGGACACGAGGCGGCAAAATAGAGGCACAACCCCCCTTGACGTCTCCGCATCCGCTCCTGGGCCGTCAGTTGAGGTCTGGCTGCTCCGAGCTCCATGGGCTCCTCAGCCGTTGCCACAAAACGCTGTGCGGTCCGGAGCGCTGTCGGTGCGAAACGCGGGGGTGCCGACGCTGTCGATGGTTCCGGAAGAGCCCGACGGGGCCGTCGCCGTTGCAGGCGGGCGTCAATGCGCAGGCATTGGGTCACCAGCGCGTCGATGGTCGGTGGCGCCTCCACACGAACCAGCTCGTCCTGCATCTCATCAGAAAGGCCGTCCTGGAAGGCGTCCATCAGCGCCGCCTCATTCCAAGCCGAATCCTGGCCTAGCAGTCGGAACTCTGCAATATAGTCCTGCAGGGGGCGCTTGCCTTGGCGGAGGTCCTTGATGCGCCTCGCTGCCGTCTGCACCCGGAGGGGATCCTCAAACATGGTGCGCAGATGTTGTAAAAAGCCCTGAAAGTCCAGGAGCAAGGGGCTATCTTGCAACAACAGGGGCGTGGCCCATCGGGCGGCAGTGCCAGAGAGGGAACTGATAACAAATGCCACCCGAGCCCGGTCATCCGGAAAATCCTCCGGCCTCATCGCCATAAACAGTTGGCATTGTCCCAAGAAGGCCGGAAACATCTCCTGCTGCCCAGAAAACCGATCTGGCACGTTCACTGGGCATCTCGGACGGGGAGGGGGAGGAGGTGGAGCTGCAGGAGCATTTCCCAAAGCAAGTTGGGCAGTTAGCTGTGCTACTTGCTGTTGCAGAAGCTGATTGGCCTCCAGCATCTGCTGTATCTGCTGCTGCAGCTGTTGGTCCATCGTGGGTTAACGATGGAGTATGGGGTGACAAACAAGATGATCTGTCCCCGTCCCCCCACACACACACACAGCCAGCCGAGGGTTAAGGAAACACTTTGGAACGCACCCAGTTCTTATCTCCCTCTTGGCAGCGATAGACACACCGTCTGCCAAGGGACTTTATTTTCACAAACAGACAGATAAGGTACGAACGTTCAAGAAAGTCCAAACAGAAATAATATTCCTCCCAGCAATTCCGGACGAGGCTTTAGTGACTGTCCAAGGTTTTGCTTTGTTCGTCACAAGGATCCTTTGACCACTACCCTCTATTATATAGTCTCTGGGGTGTGGTCCAGTGACTCAGTTCTAATCCCTAGCACGCCTCCCAAGCTGCTGCAAACGTTTATCACGCCTTCGGAGGCGTGCGTCCAGGAATGATGTTTCATTATCACTTTGATTCGAATCAGCTGTCTCCTCTCCCTCGGCCGGCACTTGAGACAATGCCAGAGGGGAGGGGCCTGGAGAGGGAGGCCTGGCTGCCTCCTCTTCCTCAGGCTCGGAGCTTTCTTCCTCCGATGGGACAGGCTCAGAGGGCGGGGCCACAACAGGTGTTTTCCCTCCTTTACATTTATTTCTGAGTGTGAACGTAAAATTCCTGCTCCAAAATGGCGGATGCTAGGGGCAATAAATCCCAAAGCAAAGGAAAAAGGGGCCATTCTTCTGATCCTAGGGAAGGTTCCTCAAGGGATCCTGTTCCTCCCAAGGCAGCCAGAGTTTCTACTAGATCCACTCACTCCAAGAGTGCTAATTCTGCTGCATCATCGAGGGAAGAGACCAGGAGGCATAAAGCCATGGAAAAGGCTTTTCAAAAAGCTGCTTCAGAGGCCTCTAGAGTTTCATCTCCTGCTGTGGGGCCTTCTAAATATCCTGCCCTTCCCACTTCCAATGTGGCTGTTCCCTCTTCTCAAATTCAAATTGAACATGATTTTTCTCCTGATCAGTCTACTCTGGGTGAGAATGTGCCTGCTGATGCTTCTTCTGTATTTCCTGCTGCTAGGCCTCTATCTCCAATTGTTTCTATTCAGGCCCCTCCAAGGCAAGAACCTCCTGAGGCTCAAGCTCAATCCAGCATTCAGGGGGCTGAGGCTCCTGTGAGTTTAACTCCTGCCCTAGCTGAACTTATTTCAGTTTCAATTAGGCAGGGTATTGCTGAAGGCCTTCAGCAAAGGGCCTCCTCTGAGGTCTCCAGTTATGTGAGTCAGCAGAGTCGTTCTGTGAGGGCCCAGGCTGTTGCTGATCCTGTGCAATGTGAGGAAAGGGTGGATTTCCAGGAAAATGCAAGTCAAGGTTCCCTGTCTGAGGGGGAAATTGCCCCTTATCAAGATCTCTCAGATGATGAAGGTCTAGAACCAGACCAGCCTTCCTTCATTGGGCTTTTCAAACCTCAGTTATTCAGATCCCTTTTATATAAAGCTCAAAATGTCACTGGCCTGGGAACTTCTTCTGCTTCTTCCTCTCAAGGGGCTTCTACATCTTCTTCTCAACATCCCTCTTCATCATTATTATTTCAGGAACCTTCCATTCGTGCAGAGGTCGTTCCAGCTCCCAAGCTGTTTTCTGATGTCATTCAAAGACAGTGGTCTTCTCCTAGTTCTGGCCCTGTTCCTAATGGTCTAGATAAAAGATTTTATAATATGGCCTCTGATTTTGCTAACATACTTTAAGTTCCTTCTGTAGATGCTCCTGTTGTGGCCCTCTCTTCTGCATCTCCTCTTACTGGCCCGTCAGAGGAATTCCTGCGCCCTGAAGATAAGAAGTTTGAACGCTCCTTGGTCAAGGACCACCAGGCCTCAGCTTGGTCCATTCAGGCCTCCTCGGCCGCTTCCTTTTTTAACAGGGCTTCCATCCTTTGGCTTTGCCAACTACAGGAAAGGCTGCCTTCTTCTGATGTGCGATCTCACCAGGACATCAACAAGATCCTAGCTGCTGTTGAGTTCTCTGCTGATGCTACTCTGAATGCTGCCAGGTTTTCAGCTAAGGCTATCGGGGCTTCAGTCACTTCTTGACAGCTTCTATGGCTTCGTCAGTGGCAGGCGGATGTTCGGAACAAGTGGAGGCTGGCATCAGCTCCCTTCTCGGGGAACAATCTCTTTGGCTCAGCCTTGGATCCACTCCTCATCGAGACGAAGGATCATCGCAAGATTCTGCCCTTCTTATCGAGGAGATCTGATCCTCGTCAGCAGAGTTCCTTTCGAAGCCATTCCTTTTGCTCCAACTTCTCTTCCTTCCAGTCCAGGCCTCAGCGGTACTCTCAGCCCAGGGGCGGACAACAGCAGGATTTCCAGGTCAGGCAGGGGTCCCATTTCCCTTCCTGCAGACCCTTCAGGGGGGGTAGGGGCCGTTCCTTCCGTAGATTCTGTTAGTTCTCCCTTACCTATCCCTGACTCCTTTATTGGAGGTAGGTTAGCATTCTTTGCTGGCCAATGGGATATTTCAGTTTCAGACCCCTGGATTAGACGTACAATTAGATTTGGTTTGACCCTTGAGTTCTCTTACGTTCCTCCTAGTTTGTTTGTCAGGTGCCCTGTTTCACATGTCAGGACCAAGATGGTTCTGCTAGATGAGGCTATTCAACATCTTTTGGAGATTAGGGCTGTTCAATGTGTTCCCCAAGAGGAAGTTGGTCAGGGATTTTACTCTCGTTTGTTTCTAGTTCCCAAGGCTTCAGGAGGCTGGAGGGCCATATTGGATCTTAAATCCTTGAACAGATATATAGTCTATCGTCGGTTCAAGATGGAATCCCTCCAGACCATTCTCCTTTCTATCCGCCCAGGTGATTTTTTGTCCTCCATCGACTTAACGGAGGCTTATCTCCACATGCACATTTTTCCGGACCATTGGAAATACCTCCGTTTTTGTTATCGGGGTAGGCATTATCAGTATAGGGCCCTTCCCTTTGGCCTTTCCTCAGCTCCTAGGGTCTTTACAAAGATCATGGCTGCCTTATCAGGCTATATGAGATCTTTTCCTGTCAGAGTTTTGTTTTATCTAGATGATATTCTTATTTTGTCTAGTTCTGAGGTTAGGGGTAATGAGGATATTCAGGTCACCCTTCAGACCCTGCAGTCCCATTGTTTTTTGGTTAATCGTTCCAAAAGCAACCTAGTTCCCTCCACATGCATTCAGCACTTAGGGGCTGTTATTGATTCTGTCAGGTTGCAGGTTTCCCTTTCTCAGGAACGTCAGGACAGCATTGTTGAACTGGTAGGTCAGGTCAGGCTTTCCCGCTTGCTAGGGAAAATGGTTTCTGCCTTCGGGATCACTCCTTGGTCTCGGTTTCATAGCTGGGAACTTCAGTGGTTTTTACTTCCGTTTCAACGGTCTTGCAGGAGCACGTCAGAGGCCAGAGTCCCCTTGACTCCAGCAGTTCTCCGGTCCTTGGCATGGTGGACCTCTCCGGCTCTTGCTCAGGGGTGCCTGTTCAGAGTGCCTCAGCGCGTGAGCATCACCACGGATGCGAGCCTCTTCGGATGGGGGGCTCACCTGGGGTCTCAGCTGGCCCAAGGGCAGTGGTCGGTCCAGGAGAGGGGACTTCACATCAACATCTTGGAGCTCAGAGCCATCTTCCGGGCCCTTTGCAAGTTCGCTCCTCTCCTTCGGGGTCTGGATGTCTTGATCAGAACAGACAAAGTAGCTGCCAAGGCCCACATCAACCGGCAAGGAGGGACCCGCTCCAAGGCTCTCATGAGGGAAGCATCTCGTCTCTTCAGGTGGGCGGAGAGTCACTTGGCATCCATTCACGCCTCTCACATCTCAGGGTCATCGAATGTACAGGCGGACGCTCTCAGTCGCTCAGTGGTGGACCAGATGGAGTGGAGCCTCGATCCACTTCTGTTCCAGGACATCATGCATCGCTTCGGCCTTCCAGCAGTGGACCTCTTCGCGTCCGAATCCAACCACCAGCTTCCGAGGTTTTACGTGAGGTTTCCTGTCCTGGGAGCCGAAGCTGTGGACGCCTTGATCAGCCCGTGGCCTATGCATGTTTGTGTGTGTGTTTGTATAAATACAGTATCTTGTATATTTTCTTTATGCAGATTTGTTTCTGGACAAAAATATAAATCATATTGTTACTCTTTCTTCACCACTTAAAACAGGGATGGGTAGACCAAGACCCAAAGACTGAATGTGCCCCTCAGTCCATTTTTTTTGTGCCCCTCCCCCCAAGTTCCACTTCATCTACTCATTATTTCATCCCCAATAACTCTTGTTCATAAATGATTCATGGTCACCAAAATTTACCCATTCCTGTTTTAGAAAATTTAATTGCCATGGAAGCTCTGTTGGCTAGATTTTATTTCACAAAGTAGTTTTGTTTTGGAAGCCTCACCAATTTTTGTAGATGCTCATTTTCTTAACTAATCAAAATATAAATAATAAATAAATAAATATGTACATTTTTACCTTTTCTTTTGGCAAACAAAACAAAGGGTTGTAACTGAATTAAAAGAAAAAAAAATGTAAATATATAAACATAACTTTTGCTTTTTAACGTGTAAAAAATGTATTTTTCTAGGATTGTGATCTAGAATCTTAAGCCAGCAAACTGCATCAGATAAACTGAGTATGGGTTGTAAATCTATTTAATGGACATTTTATTTTCTTTCTTTCTCCCTCCCTTCCCTCTCCTCCCACTTTAGAAAGGAACGGCTACTGAGGTGTTCTCAATGCAAAGTTGCAAGATACTGTGATGCACACTGTCAGGTAATTATTTTAAAACATAGATGGACAATGCAATATTCAAACTTTTTAACTAGTGAAATTGTTTTCTAATTACATAGTCTTATTTGTATTGGGGTACTGTCAGGCCCAAAAAAACCAAGAATGACATGTAGAATTACTTCTGAGTAATTCCTTTATTGTTGTTCACCAAGGGTGAAATCCAGCAGGTTCTGACCGGTCCTGGAGAATCGGTAGTGGAAATTTTGAGCAGTTTGGAGAATCGGTAGTAGAAATTTTGAGTAGTTCGGAGAACCGACAAATACCACCTCTGGCTGGCCCCAGAGTGGGAATGGAATGGGGATTTTGCAGTATCCTTCCATTGCCACACCCACCAAACCACGCCCACCAAGCCACATCATGCCCACCAAGCCATGCTCACAGAACCGATAGTAAAAAAATTTGGATTTCACCACTGTTGTTCACCTACAAACAGAATCTTGCCAAACTAAAGTAATTTTCTGCAAAAACCTAGATAGATTTTTGGATTTTTGGATTTTTTAACCCATAGATATATTCTGTGAATTGCTAGAAATGGTCCAACTTTGCTCTTTCTACTCATTAGACAGTTTTTGCTTTACTGTCCCTTTGTTTTCTTTCCCAGACTTTCCCAGATTCCCAGTTCCCCTGTGACTCTGAGGTACATTCCACTAGAAGTTTCCCAAAATAGACATGGTATTCCACATGGGGTCTGGCCAGGGCAAAGTGGAATAGAAGAACTACTTCTGCAGCCTATATTTTATGTATCTGTTCATACACCCTAAGATAGCATTTGCTTTTGTAGCAGTTGCATTTCACTGTTAGCTTACCACTCAATTCTGAATACATTACTAATGATGACTTACACAACTCTTATTTGTATTTGTTAATCATATTCTATACAGTACATTGCAAATTATATCCTTATACTCCATGTGAAATATCATTTAAAAAAACAGAGATGGAAGTAAAACATTGAAGGAGGAGATCATTTTTTAAAGAAGTACTAACTATTAAAGGGAAAATAATTTCTTTTCACTCCTAGAAAGAAGCTTGGCAGGACCATAAACGGGAATGCAAATGTATTAAAGATATTGACCCTAATTTTCCTCCTGACTCAGTGAGGCTTGTTGGCAGGATTATTTTCAAAATAGTAAGTTAACTTTTTATATATGATTAATTTTTGCAAAATATATCTGCTCCACTTCTGTTAATGTGAAAACAGATTGTGCATTTCAGAGTTCAAGCGATCCTTGAGATGGGGCCTCTTGAAGAAGAAGTTGAGAGAAACCTTCACTCAGTCAGATTGCCCCATGTTTTTACTTTACAAATATCTTTGTACTATAAAATGCCTATAGCAATGAGCTCAAGTGAGACTTGATGAATTGATTTTCTAACCTATGCTGGTTACAAGAGAAAATAGGAAAGGAGCCAATTTACTTCTTTGAGTCTTCTTTCCTTGACTTGTATATATTTGACCTGGTTTTTATAAGAACTGTATGATGTTAAGAATTGTTGCTTGGGTTTGCTTGTTTGTGTCTTCTATTGTTTCTCTTGTGTTCATAATTGTCTTTTGGAATTGTACTCTTGAGGAATAGAATTAACATGTATTTTATTACTTTATGAGATCCTCTGGGTGTCTTTTGGGTTGAAAAAACGAAGTAAAATGTGCTGTGCTAAGTGAGTATGTATGTGTGATTGTGTGTGATCGCTGTACAGTAATCAGCAGGAGTAAAGGTATTGTCTCTTCACTTGACTAGCTTTTAAGTTGATGGAAAAAGAAAATTAAGATAACTAGAGGCACACATTTGTATGCGTTAGGCTATACAACTAATAGTTGGATGTGGTATGAAACAATGTGCCTTTGTGTAAAGTCTTTTGAAATTATTTCGACTACATTCTTGGGCATTTGGGCAGAAATTAGAAATAGGACAAACCAGGCAAATAAATGTAATAAATCAATCCACCGTGAGTATGGTATCAACATATACAATTTTTTGACATTAGAGATATGATTTTATAGTTTCAGTTTCTAAATGAAATTCTACAAAAATTGCTTAAAATTAAAAATTGTATTTATGCTGTTGGCTTAAGAGTCAATCAGTTTGATCTTAGGCTGATGCCAAATCCCATGTTTACTTCATTTCTTCAAAATGGTTAATATCTCAGATATTTATGAGAGGTTGGTCTTTTGGCACCAATTTCAAAAGGGAGTCCTTAAGCAGAATTCTTAAATTTCATGTGCACTTTGATGCAGTGGGTGAATTTAAAAAGACTTGTTGCAACTATTCTAGCAGTGAAATAGATAAAAATAATATGTAAAAATGAAGAAAATGGAGAATAAATTAAATGAATAATAAAAAAATGCAGATGGTAGGATATAAAACTCTAATAATGTTTTTCCAATCATAAAATAGCCAGAAATTACTTTATTTCAGATGATTATTGTTTTTTATATTTATGTATATCAGGTTTAAGAGCCAGGGTGGTGCAGGGTGCTGCAGTACTGCAGGCTACTTCTGCTGAGTGCCGGCTGCCAGCAGTTTGGCAGTTCGAGACACTGGCTCAAGATTAACTGAGCCCTCCCTCTTTCTGAGGTTGGTAAAATGAGGAGCCAGATTGTTGGGGGCAATATGCTGACTCTATAAACTGCTTAGAGAAGGTTGTAAAGCACTGTGAAGCAGTATATAAGTCTAAAGTCTTTTAAATTTGTTTTCGGCCAAAATATTTAATAATTTTAATGGACTTTTAATGTTTGTATTATCTGTATTTTATCTTGGCTGTTCACCGCCCTGAGTCCTTCGGGAGTAGGGCGGTATAGAAATTTGATAAATAAATAAATAAGTGCTATTGCTATTATAGCTGTTTTTTTAACACTGAAACAATTATCCAAGGTTATTTTTATTGATTGATGTTTTTAAATTCTTACCAGTTAAAACAATCGGTATGCCCATCTGAAGAGCTGTATTCTCTTTCTGATCTTCAGTCAAGTAAGTATTTTTGTGTATTTTCTCAATTTAAATGGACTCTACTATGTTAAAGGTGTGTGAGGACACACTATTATTTAAATATTTTATGCAAATTGGTTCGCAGCTTCATGCTGAGGATTTCTGTGCTCCCTTGAATCTGATGAAGAAACTACTGTTTGTAGGCAATACATATTGTGATAACAATAATGAAGGTAGAGGGTCTCCCAGTTAAATCAGAACGTGTTAACTGGCTCAGTGCAAATTAAAGGATAATTTTGGAATCTCTCTGCTCCCATACCAGATATTTGATCTTGGAATATTAATGAAAATTTTCTATTCTAAATTATGTATAATGAGATCAAGATATTATTTTATTATATATGTCTTAGCAATTGCATTTATTTTAGAGGTTTTTTAGTATTTATTTTAGTGTGTGGGGTTGTATTTGGACCAAATTCTGAGACTACATTGTTAACCCTTTTAAAAGAAAACCTACAGGTGAATGTCACATTTTCATATTTGGATGAGACTTTTCCCCCCTGCTGAATCTGGGGATATAAATAATCATCAGGGTGCCTACAGATGCAATATTAATAAAAATTATAGATTACATTGAGCTAGAGCGGGGTTAGAGTGATTTATGCACTTGTCCCCTGCTTTCTTTCCTGAATTACCAGCATTCATTTGTATGCACAGAGGGTGAATGAAAGGATTCAAAGATTCTTTTGGAATAACATGTAAAAATGTTCTATATGTGTAATCTTTTTTTGTAATGTTTCATTTTTCAAGGATTATTTTTTTAACTCCAGAAAATTAAAAGAATTTATTTACTTGATTTCAGTTCAGTTCATTTGCTATTTTTTTCGGTTTCATATGATATTGCAACTGAATTTTTGATCACTTGCTGTACAATTTTTATTGGATGTTTCTTCCCAGGCAATAGTTAATTGTTCCAGTACAGATAATTCTATTCTATACAATACCAGTTTATTATCATTATTGATACTTCAAATTCCTCCAATTTTGGGTGGATATAGAGTTCTATTTTGCAGCACCCCCATGGGTCATATGATCACAATCCAGGTCTTGGCAACTAGACTGCTTTTCTGTCTGTCTCAATGTCCTGTGGGCACCTGATCACTATTTATTACCTTCCCTACCAGTTTTTGGGAAACATGAATAAAATAATTTCTCAGAGACATCCACATGGCTACTTTGGGGACAGACTATTGAGCTAAAATATAAAATGTTTACCAACATGGTTGCTTCTTTGTTTTCACAGTTGTGTTTATCTTATTTTTGTTGATTTACTCTCCCCATCCCCCGTTTGCTCTAGGATAATTAATCCTGCTGTTTCTATATGAAAGACAAAATGATAAAAATTGAAAGAATTATTAAATGAATTAAAATAATCATTAATAATGCCAGTCAAATTATTGTAAGATACATTGTAAGAGCCATGGCAGCCCATTGGTTAGAATGCAGTACTGTAGGTTAACTCACTGCTTATTACATAAATTCGATTCTCACTGGCTCAAGGTTGACTCAGCCTTCCATCCTTCCGAGGTCGGTAAAATGAGGACCCAGATTGGGGCAATATGCTGACTCTAAACCACTTAGATAGGGCTGTAAAGCACTGTGAAGCAATATATAAGTTTAAGTGCTGTATCTATCTATCTATCTATCTATCTATCTATCTATCTATCTATCTATCATAAATCATCTGGTGAGAAAACAAATTATCAAGAACACTCGGTTAATAATTAATGGGGGAGTATACTAGATTTCTAATTGCCTAACAGTAATTGTAATTGCAACAAATTTCATAACCTTTCTCTCCAGAAATATCTTCATATTTAGTTATCTGTCAAATAAGTGAATAATCTTCCCCAATCTTCCATATCTGTGGATTAAAAAAGGCATTGATAACTCAGCTTGTTATATCATATAAAAGGAGTATCATATGAAGTTATTTGAAAGTTTCTGAATCTTATATTACCTGGATAAAATTGCAGAGGAACACTGTGAAATTTTCCTTTTAACAGAGAAGCTAGTAACAGGGAAGCTAGTATCCTGGGTGAAATAAAAGTCTCTTCTATGGATTTGGAAAAGGATGTTTGCTATGTATTTAGGATGAGACAGCAGTCTTCCATACATGCTGTTGTGAACAAAGAATATTTTTTGACTAAACCACACTGAATGTCAGTATTAAGTGTCCATTGTTTCAAATTCAACCCGACATGGATTATATTTTAATCTGTATTTCTCTCTTTTCATTCTATCATCTCATTCTTTATCTTTTTAGCTAATTGTTCATTTTATTAAAGGACAAGTTATTATAAACAATTAATTTGCTATGGATTGACAGCTAGATTTTTTTAAATTACTACCACCTACAGTCAAATTGCTGTCTCATTCTATTTTTTTTTTAAAAAAACACATATACCACTTAGGTATGCAATTTTCCACTTTTAGAGCATACTTCTGATTGAAATAAATCAAAGTATTGTCATCTTCCTTTGAGAAAAATATTTTGAATGAAATAAAATTACTATTGTTACGGTAAGACACTTAACTGATTTTCTGTTTACCGTCTCTTCGCGCATCTGTTTTGTCCTAAGATTTTGCTTTTTCATTCACATAATATTTGTACAATTTGGCAATATCAACCTAGTGTTGAGAAGTTCTGTCAAAAATAAACTAGGATATCTTGTCTTTTTGGAGTTTGAAATGTTCACACTGCCAAGCTGATTCTAGATTGCTTAAAGATGTTGGCACAAGATAATCCTCACACTTTAATACATTTCCTCTTTTTAAAAGATGTTGATGAATTAAGTGAAGACATGAAAGAAGGTCTCCGGCACCTTGCTAAGACTCTGCAGCTGTATTTGAAGGTGGAAATCCAAGATGTTTCTCAGCTTTTGCCGGCCTTAGATATTTTTCAGATCTTTGCAAAAGTAAGTGTTAAAAGAGATTTCTGAAAACTCTGAAAATATGTAGTCACTATTCATATTTTTTGTGCTTTCATGTTCTTTGAAAGAGCTATTTTAAACCATAATACACTGCCAGATATCGGGTCTGAGTGAACAGTAAATTTATATACCACTTCAGCAATTACAGATTCCCCTCTCAAGGTCCGTTTTTTTCCCCATTAGAAATAATCAGCATATTTTTTTTTTAAAAAAGAACTATGACAAATTACACAATGCTAATATTGAAAAACAACACAATGTTTTAAAATTACAAACGTTTATGCTTCTGAAAACATGGCTTATCCATTCCTTTTTGTTTGAAATTGGTATCTCTATTGAAAAAATAATGTATCACAATGTATATGCTTACTCACTCTGATGTATGCCTTGAACTAGACTTATTTGTTACCCAGCATTAGAAATTTAATTATTTTTTTCATCCTGATATAAATGTCAGGGGAGGTTAATAATGTTCTGTTGCATTTATTATCACTTACTATTTGCTTAAGATAACTGAAAGGGTGACTACATGGGACAATTTTGTAATTTCCTAGAACAAAATATTACAGCTATAATCCACTGTAAAGTGACTTTACTTTGTGTTTTACTTTTTACCATTTTCTGCAAATCTAGTGGCTAATTTGCATGGTTTGTGGATCCATCATGATCCACATGAGAGGCTTGTAAATTCAACTGACTCAATTTCAGATTTCTTTTCACTGGTTTGTAACCATCTAATTTCTTCACCTAGTATACTTGCATTTGCAAATGGTTATGTAGTTTTAAATAATTCGTTGATTTTTTTCCCCCGATAATGAATGAATGTGTTTGAGTTTGGCTAAAACATAGTGCTTTATAGGATAAATGTTATCTGCTATTTTAATTATTGCTTTTTGTGGGATAAACATTAATTTTAAAAATTGTTCCAAATCAGTGTCCTTGGTTTTGCTATAAAAATAAATAGGAAAATCTCAGAATAAGAGTATTCTTTAAAAAATAAAATAAAATTAGTGTCTGAATTAAAGCCATTAAATATGCCTTCCTCTGTGACAAATACAATATTACTACACTAATTGTATAGTATGAAGGACATAAAATTGTCATAATCTATAAACTTTATATTTAGTTCTTTGGATAGATTTTGTATATATATATTTTGTATTATTACAATTTTTATTTATTATTTTATTATTTTGTAATAATGAATTTTATATTATTATATATCAGCTTTGAATAATTAATGGTAATTAATTAAGATGTCTATTAATCTCATATGCATGAATCTCTGCAATGAACAGTTAAAATAATATAAAAACATAGTAAAAAGTAACCAAAATAAAAAATAACAAAAATAATGTAAAATAATGTGAACTTTCCTTTAACACAACTATGACCAAGAAATGCGCCCACCATCATTACATCTGATATAGTTATATTTAGAAATATACTGTTATTGTAGTCATTTACTTTGTTGCTAATAATAACTGTCTGCTTGGAAGCTTTAGATTCAATATTATGGTACAATTTCCTACCATTCATTAGCAATTTATTAACTTTTTAATATACGAAAAGAAAATTATTTGCAAATAATCTTCTGTTAGAGAAAGGATTCTGAAATATTTTCGATGGCTTTAAATTATACTGAATGGAAAGCAGATGTGGCCAAAAATATTAGTACCTCCATTTTTCCCCAAAGAATCCCAATTTGTTGAAATAAATTGAAACTGGCCCAAATAATTCTTGGTAGAAAAGTATTGGCTGCGTCTATAAGTTATCACAGAATAAAACAAAACTATTGTAAAAAATAATAATCAGGTGTTCTGTGTTCTTTTCTGTGCATTTCCTAGGCACGGGATACGTATTCTACATTTGAATGCCATTCTTTCATTTATGAACAGTTTTTAGTAATTTGTATAGTAAACCATACAGGTCAGTTACAGGCTATTTGATGTAGGTGCTTCAGGAATGAGAATAAATCTATAGCAAGATGAAAGAGAAAAATAAGCAGCCCTATACAAAGGTTACTAATTCCTGACATATTTTAGAAAAGTATCTATCAAATAGAGATTACAATGAATCTACTTTAACCTCCCCCTTTTCTTTTATCCTTAATAACACTCAGTGTTATTATTATAAATATGCTTAGTTTTGCTGCTATACCAAGAAGGTCATTGGAAGCTTGGAATGAAGCATACAAAAATGAAAGTCACAAAACAGACTTTTATTCATGATAACATGATAATTAATAATACCCTGAAAGAGATACTATCTATCTCCTGTGGAATTTAGTATTGCTGGTTGTTTGTAACAATCAATTATGATTACACAAATTTTTCTTTAAATACATGGTAAGCATCAGAAAAGCTAGTTAGAAAATTCCAAAATAATTTGTTACTGTAAGCATTGAAAAATATCAATAAAATGAAAGTTCAATTAAGGAAAGCTCATTGATTTTTAACTGTAATATGGTTATAATTTCAAAGGAATGGTGCAAAAGAAAGTAAGCATTTTTAAACTAAGAACATTATATAAAGTTCAGTTGAGGAGAGAAACCAATTCATTCCATGCTCACTTCTTAGAATATAGTGGTTCATAAATATATTTTACATTTTAATTTCACTATGGGGATTTAACAAAATTGCTTTGTGTGTACTGTAAGTGTGGTATTACTACTCTTCAAGAATAAAAGTAATTTAAAATAATAAAAGTGAAACACTAGATATTGGTTCTATTTCTCACAGCATGTACCTACATGCAGAAAATCCAGGATCTTTAGCATTTCCTAGTAAAATTGCAAAAGATGTCTGACTGAAATCCTGTCCCCCTGCCATATAGACATATGTACATGCTTACATCTCAAAGGTTCTCAATTTGTTTTTCCATCTTCACTAAACATTTTATCAAGGTAAATTCCTTTATTTTATTTTTTTAGTTTATCACTGGGTAACTTGAAATTGGAAGACTGTCGCGCAGCAGTCCCAAAGTTTTTGACAACAGAGACCAGTTTCATGGAAGACAATTTTTCCATAGACTGAGGAGGATAGTTTTGGTTTTGCTCACTCATCCACCGCACATCTCCAGTTGTGTGGCCCATTTCCTAGCAGGCCTATGGGTTGGGAACCCCGCTGCGGCATATATATAGCTTTTATAATTGTATATAATTTGCATTGGCTATTAGGAGGCAATATATGACCAGATTCATTCTTATTGAAACTTGTTAAATATACATGGCCTGATATTATTCTGTGGGCTTCAGTCATATTCTGAAATTGAACTCATGAATTATTGTGTTTTAATTAGATAAAGCTCATGAATGGTGTAATGTAAGCTTAAAAAGAGGTAGAGTGTATACCATTTTGATAACATCTCTTATCATTTGGAATTGTTCACTCAGCTATCTCTGTCACATATTAACTACCCTTTTCTTGATACATGAATTGGACTATCCATGCTCCTATTTAACATAATAACATTTTAAAAAATTCCTAATTAAACCTGTATCTTCACTTCCATGCATGTATTTATCAACTCCAGAAGATCACTTTCTTCAGGTCAATTTTAGTTTATATTATTATGTGGAAATTAAAATCTTTAATTTAGAGACTACTTTGAATGTCAACATAATGCTGCTCTCATCCCACCCATTCAGAAGTACAGTACATGATGTGTGTTGGCACAGTTAAATTATAAAGCCATAAGTATAAGAAATATGGAGGATGCAGTAATCCCATTATGCTTGTATATGTTTTTTTTTTTATAAGATCACTAGGTATGCTTATCTTCAAATGAGAAGTAAATTTTGTTCTGATGTGGGACAGTAACATTAATCTTGGGGCTATTTTTTATTATGTGTATCTAGATCTCCCCACATCCTCCAGTGATTTACAGCTGGAGGTACGGGTGTGCTTGTGTGTGGAAATCAGGATTTTCATGGTGTTGAAATTAACCTTTTTGGTACTATAATTAATCTTAGCTACTGTTATTCATTATAACATATAATACAAACAAATGAATCACTAAGTTGGAATAAATTGCAATTTAATTAAAAGTTCTGAAATTGCACTTTGAAACTTTCATGTACTCAAGACATAGCTGAACTATATGAATCTTCAAGATTATAAAGTAAACTGTCTTCAGAATGCAGAGGAGAATTGATTTATTTGTGCAGCATAAAAGAGGATAGATTGCCTTAGTCATGAAGATAAGGGTTCTTTGTGTATATGAGAAATAAGAAAGTTCTTTGTCTAAATGAGAAATACAAGATCTTTTTTAAACCTTAGAGGCCATCTTTTCATAGCATTCCATGTTGTCTTTGAGACAGAATGACTTTGATCACTTTATATAAGGTTGATCAACATTGACAACTTTAAGACTTGTGGATTCTAACTACCAAAATTCCCCAGCCAGCACCCCAGCCAGGAAGAGTGCTGACACTATTGATTTGCCTGGACATATGTGCTCTGTAGTATATTGTGTAACCCTCAGAAGCTTCTCTTTACCATTCTTCCAAATTCAATGACTATACTATGTACTTCTAGTTTTATATTTAACGATAAGGCTTTCAGGGATTGTGATATTCTTTTAATTTTTAAAAATGTTTTGTAATTCACTTTTATATCATAGATCCCCAACCATGAAAATATGAGCTCAGGTCAGAAGCAGTCTCCCAGTGAAGCCCAATGAAAGGTTCCCCACATCTGGTTTAGTAGCTTCTTAACAGGGGTGAAATGCTCCTGGTTTGGACCAGATCAAGTGATCCGGTAGCGATTGTGGCAGATGGTTTGGAGAACCGCAAGCGATGGGGGCACAAGGCTCCACCCACCCGCCCGGGTGTCATTACTTCCTGCTTTTAAAAGGTAAAAAAAAGGCTCTGAAGATTGCGCGCCACAGTGATTGTCAGAGCCTTTTTTTTACCTTTTAAAAGCATTTTTTTACAACCTATTTGTGCGAATAGGTTGTAAAAAAATGCTTTTAAAAGGTAAAAAAAGGCTCTGGCTGTCGCGAGGCACAGCTGTGTTTGTCAGAGCCTCACCAAGCCATGCCCACAGAACCAGTAGTAACAAATTTTACATTTCACCACTGCTTCTTAATACTATCTATAGTGGTAAGAGAGGAAGCTGTTTTATGGAGGCTTTATGCCTGTGAGAATATGTTATCATCTGAACTCTGCAAGGCCTATTTGGAAAGATTTTGGCTATGGAAAGAAAACAGAGAAGATTGAAAATGGCAATTTTGTGAGTGGGTACTCAAATGTCATAATCGTGAGTTGGTACTCAAGTGCCCAGATCACAGACACATGATCATGGGGTTGTGCAACTTCAAGATTTTATCTGTTATTTATTATTTTATTCTAGAATTTTTAATTGGATATTCACTGAATGTTTTTATTTGTTCTGGTCTCTGGTCTATGATTGTAATAAACTGAACTGAACAGTTTTTAAAGGCCTTGCCTATTTCATACTTCTATTGTTGACAGCACTAGTACTTAGGAATAGGAATCTGTAGAAGCAAATATGCATTATTAAATAGTAGCTTACAAATTCCAGTTTCAATATGAATCAGTCATAAAAGATTGCAATCAGTTCTATTTTATATAGTACCTCATAATGTCCACAATATTCATAAATGGTTTATCTTTATTTAAAATGTCAACTAGGACTAATTAATAAAAGATGCAATCAGGTTTCCATTTAGCAACAGTTTAAAATGACTTAATTGTTTTGAGCCTCTCTTTTTCACCATTATTCAGAGCAGATAGGGTTTTTTTTATGATTTGCAGGAGTGAGCTGTAAAGACTTGGCTTACACTTTTTTAATCAGGCTTAGGAAAATAGATGGGTATTTGCATACAAAGAATTCTCTATTCAGAATTGTATCCAAAGCCTGCTTCTCAGTAACTGAATTATGCTATAAGAAGCATCTTTTGTTTCTCATTTGCAGGGCAAACCTAACTTCCTTTTTTGCTTCTGCTGCTTAAATTGACATTGTTTTAGTAACAAAAAAACAAAAAAAAAAGGAAATGGAATTTTACAAATAGTAAAGAGATGCACACCTTCTATAAAAGTTTAATTCTCATCCCATTAATGAATTCAGTTCATATGTAATGCTTTTCCATAGAAGTCATAATAACCTATTTCGGTCTTCTAATTTGGTGCCATTGGCCCTGTTATCTGCAGCTGATAATAACATTCTAAAACATCTGCTAAATTGGGAAATTGTAGTGGTTATGCCACTATGGATAAACAGAACTTTATTTTCTTATTAATTTCCATCAGCCCCAACCCAGTGGTCATACTACTTTTAGTTCTATGTTATATATATTTGAAAAAGGTCTTTGCAGTGTGAGCAAGAAGCTATATGCACCTCCTTGAAGTGGCTTTAAGGTTTAAAAGTGTCATCTAGCTTCTTTGAGAAATGCTTTAATCAAAGCAAAGAAACTGAAAAACATGTACAGGTGAAAACAATCTGAAATACTTCCTGAAGCAGCTGTCTAAATCTTGTGAATGACTTTGTGGCTTTAATTATTTACCACTTCCATAATTATAATCAGCATGGCATAGTTTGTTAAGAAGTTGGAATTTGACCAGTGATTCAGGTTCAAATTGGCTGTCACCCATTGAAACCCTGGTTACATATTTTGCCATCCTGAGAGTTTGTCTATACAGCTGCATGATCTGTAAATTGATGGAACACAGACAATAGTGTGTTGGCTATAAAATGGTCTTTAGATTAGAAATTGTAGCTTTCACAGAATAATGATAAAACTGGCCTATGATTACCCTAGTGATACTGTACATTGGTCCAAATGTGCACAAACTGGCCAGAACTATTATTGTTAGCAGGGAGTGCTATGTGTGACATAATGTAAGCACCATTGTCTACATTTTTGTGTTTGCTAAAAGGCATTATCTGAAAGACTTAATTGACTCAAGGCAAAATGAGTAATGGAAATTAATATTCACAGTGGTGAAGCCTTTTGAATTTTTAATATTTCTGCCTAAATATGACCTAAACTATGATCTGTTCTACAACCAAGTCCTAAAATTAGATAAGGATAAATAGTTTTGGGTCATTTTCCTCATTGAATACATTAATAAGTATAATGTTTTTGACTCCCTTGTTTAACTGGGTTCTCTTTATCTAATTTTAGAATTTATGTAGAGATGAACATTATAAATATTCTCAAGTACTTCTGGGCTCACAGTTACGACAGTTGGGCCTTTTCTTATTTTGAATCCTTTGCTCTGTTTCCTTTATATTCTAGATGTTTGCTGATATTAACTTAACCTAAAATTCATAAATTTAAATGTCAGCATTCTACATGGTTTTTAATTTTTGGCAAATTTCAGAATGAGCTTGAGTAACTGTTTCATTTTCTCTCCTTTGCTTCAATGGCAACTATGAACAATGAACTCAACACTTCCTCCAAGTTTTAATTTGTAATATTTGATTTCATATTAAAGATTAGAATTGTATCTTTTTAAAGGCACTGATGATATTACATAGTTGGGCAAGCTAACAACCAAGCTTGAACAAACCTTGTGTCAGGGTTCCAAGTAACACCCCCAACGAAATAAATCTCCGAGGCTTGAGTTTCCTCAAAGTGCTTCCAGGCCTGACATCTTGAGCTACATATATTCCTCTTCCATTGGAAGAAAATATTTCTTTCATTAATGTATATGCCTTAAATGTGTGGTTTGTTTTGGATGTTTTGTACAAAGAAAATGAAGAACAAAATTAGTATCTTCATGAAGCAGCTGAATTAAAATAAGCATACATCATTTCTACAGAATAAAATCGTTTTGCTTTGTAAGAAAAAGTTTCATTTACCATTGCAGAGTGTTTCCTAACTACTACCCAGATGGGCTGGACAGCACATCTATAATCTAGAGCACAAATATGTAATAAAACATCAGGTTTCACAGAAAAATAATTCCCAGATAGGGATCACCATTCCATAATAAGGTTTTTTCTGCAAGTTTTTAAATTGAACCTATGTCAATGTAAATATTCTAATAACAAATAAGAAATGGCTGGTTTGAAAAAGATCACATTTTAATTAAAATTAATAGAACAAAAAACTTGTTCTATGGTACAAGGCACATGAAATGAATTGTTAGCATCTATGTTATTATTCACTCAATAATGCTGTAGGCAAGGTTTTAAATTATTTAATTAGCATTGCCATTACTGTAGTGTTACTAATTAATTTTTTCACCATAATCTTGGAGTATAATAATAACCTCTGAGTTATTAATGTTTTGCACAACAATTAAGCTGGTAATATAAAATATGACTGAGAATTGAAAAATAGAAATCAGTCCTTTTTAGATTCTCAGTGTCCATAGGACAACATGAAAGAATCTGATGAAATATAGAACCCTATAGATTTTCTGGTTTATTTTGTTTGTGACTCAAATCCTGCATTCAATATCCATATCCTATTAAAATGATTAATGCTCCAACTTTATATGAACTGTAGAAATGTTTAATATGGAATGCCAAGAAAGATATGGAGGGTAGCTCTCCTCCCACCAATCTTTACATTATATGAAAGCCCTCCAAACAAGATCCAATAGCGAGTGTGACTTTAAAACCTAGCAGTTGAATGACCTACTATATATATAGTACAGGGTGGGCAAATGTGGCCCTTTTACAACCTGTGGACTTCAACTACCAGAATTCCTGAGACAGCCAAGCTGTCTCAGGAATTCTGGGAGTTGAAGTCCACAGGTTGTAAAAGGGCCACATTTGCCCACCCCTGATATAGTATATGCCTTGCAGCATTAGCCCTAGGGTTTTTTAAAGATTTTAATAGATTCAAGTCTCAACCAAAAGCTCTTTATTCTTTTCATGCCTCTTTGAGGTTGCCCTGCTATTGTTCAAAATGTTGGGAAATCAGAAACAACATAATGTTCTTCGATGCTACACAGTCTTGTTCATTTCACTTTTTCTGTAATTCTGGAATTTCTCATGATCCCCACATTTTTATTTTGTCTATAGGACATGGATGGGCTAGGTTGGTGTAGTGTTTAAGGCACCAGACTACAATGAGGAGACCATGAGTTTTAATCCTGCCTTAAGCACACAGGCAGCTTGTTACTTTGGGCCAGTCACTCTCTCTTAGCCCTAGGAAAGAGGCAACAACAAACTGCTTTCAAGATCCTGCCAAGAAAACTGCAAATATTAGTTCAGGCATAGGAGTCAACACTGACAGGAAAGAAGGAAGGAAGGGAGGGAAGGGAAGGGAAGGGAAGGGAGGGAAGGAAGAATAGAATTAAAGTCCTTATAGACTCATCTAATATTCTGCCAAGAACTTTATTCCTTAATTATATTACTGCATTTAAAATACTACTGTCACATGTTGTTACTGGAGAATCTTTACCAAAATCTATGCTAGCAACTTACCAGATTCAAATAGCACTTTGTACTCATTACTGTAGTATAGCTAGAGTTGGTTACATTTTCCACCTTGGGCAATGTATTGAGAAATGTATCATGGAAGATAGTTGGATGGATGGATTTTAAATTATATACTGGTATTAATTGCTTTCTTGTATTACACATTATATCAAATTGACTTTTGAAATACTGAGGAAGATTTAGAGAATATATCATTAAACAAATTGTTTTTCTCTTTAAATAGAAACAGAATAGTTATAGGATATTCTTGACCGTTTTAACAAGTGGCAAGAGTAGAATTGTCTTGGATTTAGAAGCTAAAAAAATCCAGGCTTGGTCAGACTACCAGCGTTGTAGATTCTGCTGGAAAATAAAAGTAAGAAAAATATAGGATGGTATACTCTCACTCACCAGGACTTAAGATCGGTCCAAGGGCACTTCCACATTTTTTATTCCTAATAAAAGGAATAAAGGTCCAATAAAGTTGATTGCGACTAAGTGATTAAATTCGGTGATGATCCTACTATACCTCAGTAATAATAATGTGTAGTTCACATACATTGTATGATGTGATGGCATTGCAGCAAGTTATTGTTCAATGAAATGATAATAAAATGTTCCTAGTCCTTTTCTTTTTATAGCAAACTACATATCATTTCTTTTAGCAAAATGTATATCTGCATATTTATTATATGAGCCACAATAGTGAAAAGTCTGTACAGAGATGGCTAATGATTGCTATTCCATTAATTTTTGAGAATGAATAATAATGTATAGAGAACTCTTACATATCAGCCTTATCTACAGTTTTTCAGCAATACATATCCAGCCTTCAGCAGAACATATTAAACCTAACCATCCTGTGAAAAATACATGCAGGCCCAAGCACATTGGAAAATCTTCTGAAATTACCATTATGTTGTTTGGTGTGTGGACTGTGATTCTTTACTCTGTCTCAGCCTGCAATACAATTGCAATGTGATTTCTTTCCAGATGGAAACTGCATCAACTGAACAACTATGACATAATTCTTATTTCATGCTTCACAAGATCCAGTTTATTATTATAAATTATAAGTAAACCATTGGAAGATATTGTTGGGAGGGAGCGAAAACTATGTTTTTACCGAGATTCTCGTTTTCAGACTCAGAACTGCCATTAATTTTATTATTAGTTGTTGCATGAAGAGACTTGGGTTTGCAACCAGTTTTGGTTTCCTTTACATTTAAATGCTTTTAAACCAATAAAGAAAAAAGAACCTTTTATGACACTGAGTTACTAGACTTTATTTTGTCCAGCTTGTGTGCACACATGTATGTATAGTAGTACCTTGGTACTCTTTGTCAATTGGTTCCAGAAGGTGCAATGAGTACCAAAAATGATCAGTACCAAACAATTTTTTCCATAAGGAATAATGTAGTGAGTCATAAGGCAGCCAACACTGACAGGTTCTAGCTTATATGTTGAGTACCAAACAAACGATGAGTATTAGGACAAAATGCCCATGTCAAAATGCATTGAGTACCAAATTTGAACGGTTTCAAAGAGTTGAGTACCAAGATATCATTATACTAATAGCATTAGTAGTGTTACCCCTTTACAAGTAAATTGTGTTTCCAATATAAATCAGGCATATTCATATGAACTCACAGGTGAACGTATTCTTTTCTTCTCAAGCATTTAAATGGTAATACATATATGTAGTCTATTCTGCTATATCATTGTTCCTTTGAATATTATTTACATGGAATAGTAAAAATATTTTCTTGCAGATTCAAAACTAGAATTATATTCATTTACTGATTTGGTGAATTTACTTAAAAAGTGTTCTACAGGAAACTAAGGTTTAGAGAAAGATATTAGATAATATGTAGAATTGCAAAAAATTTAATCAGAGAGCAAGAAATAGTTAAATTTAAAAGAGGAAGAGAAAATAAAAATAATAATAAAATGCAGTGGGACAAATGGAATTAAAATAAAAGTGATTATATAATTTGGGATAAAACTGAAATTGAGACTGGTGGAAGGAAGATTGTACTGATTTTTATTGGAAAGATAATTTACCATGTCAAGGGGTAGCACTACTAGTGCTATTAGTACTAGTATCTACTAGTAATACTACTAATAGTAAATCTACTAATACTAGTGTCCAAGAGGAAAATAATAAAAAAGAAGTCAATATTTGTGTGAATGTTGCAGAGATACAATTTCAGATGGTAAAACTGGAGAAATTATAAAAATGGATATGATTCACAGTGGACCCACTCTTGACTTGTTTATTGTATATATGAAGGCTGTATCTATGCCTCATGATTGAAGGAATCCTGTTGTTGTTTCCCTGAATCGAGGGAAGGTAGTAACATACTGTAGATTGCAAAAACTATAGAGGATTCATTTGCTGGTTCTGTGGGATAATGTATTGGATAGAATTCCAGTTGAAAAAGTATCAAAGATTCCATAAACACAATTTGGGAGGTGCAATATAGCAGTAGGAAGGGAGTGTGTAAAACAGATTTTTGCACTTTTTGACATTCAGCTCATTAAGAGAAGTATAAATATGGGAGAGTTGCATTGTACTATTGATTTAAAGAAAGAGTTTGGTAAAGAAAATAGTTTTGAAGTAGGGAGTCTTTTGCATGACTATAGAGGGGATTGATGGCTGCTGAATGCAGTAAGAATATTATATCATTGAAATAAAGAGTGTGAGAGAATAAATGAATACATAGCAAATAGTTTAACATTGAGCAGGGAATAATACAATATTGTTTATTGTCCCCTTAGTTATTTAATGCATTTATAGTCAAAAGTAGGCTTGTATTGATGGTAAAAGTATGTTGGTCTGGGATATGAATGTACGTGTACACTTATGGTATATGCAGATGATAATGTTTTGTTGGCTGGGATCCCTGTTGCAGAAATGTTAGACAGATTGGTTGGAATAAATTGATGAGATCTTTAATAAGAGAGATGTAAATTTTGAAGAACAAAAGACAATGCATGAATTGGTATGTAAGTATAGTGGAAACATACTGTACATGATTTGCAAGGATAGAGAGGCATTGTGAATGTGGTTAATGTAAACTAAATAGTTAGATATCCTTTTATCTCCTGCCTTTACTTTGTTTTGCTTACAATTATTTACTCTTGCTTTGTACTTTTCATAATATTGCTTGCCTTGAAAGGAAATAACAGAATGGATATGAATATATGTAATTATTAATATATTTTTCAGCCTATTTTACAGAATTTATGGACATTGCATTTCTTTTTTTTTATGATACAGCAGTGGTGAGCCCTGTATACCCATAATTATACACTGGATAGTTCAATTTTGAGAAATGATGGTGTTCTTAGATTATTGTGAACTGTTTCAATTCAGGGTTTTGCAGTATTTTCAATCCTACCTATGACACCATTTAAAGATTTATGGAGCAATATCATCACCCTTCTGGTTCCTTTGTGACTTGTTTTAGAATTTATATTGTTTAATACTTTGAATTTGAATGAAATAAGAGCTTTAAATAACTGTTGACAGCTTGATTTTGTAAGAAAATTTATTCTGCCAAGTGACATAGAAGAAGCGCTCTAAACCTGATGCTTGGAATAGGCGAGATTTACATTATTGACAACTTTGAGAGTGTGATGAAAAATCCAGTCATTTGATTTTGCTATGTTTAAATAGTGCTTCTAAGTAGAATTTCACAAATGCCCAAAACAAGGTGGATTTTTTTTTCAGCAGTTTTTTAGGATTTGTAACATGGAGAATAACTGTAATCAGAAATATATGTTGTATAATATACACATTAGCTCCAATTTAAACATTTGATTAACATTAAACCAAAGACTGGAATTTATTTAGTTATTGTTAAAGATTATTAAGCGCAATCAATTAAATATAAGCAATACAATTGGAATTAAATAATGACTCAGTAATAAAACATGCTGGAATCTCTAGGTGTAGATCTGGGAAAATTTCCCCAGATATCCATGATCAGTTAGGATAGATATGGAATGTATATCTCTTCCTTTTCCTTTCCTTTCCTACAAGGGCTGCCCTTGGACTTGGAAGAACATACCCAGAAATACATTTCAAAAAGCAAGAAATTTAAATCTAATTAAATTTCCATTTAAGTAAGAAAGTTTGTATGGTTGATGCTTAAAATACATATTTTTATAACAAAGTCCATTCTCTTAATTGCAGTTATTATTGATTTTTATTGATGCAAGGATTCACATTTCTTTTGAAACATTCCATGACTTGGAATCTTTTTCTTTAGTATCTGATGCGTTGGACGTTTGTATAGTGCATTTATTTTTATAGATTTCATTTTCCTTTTTGGTGGAAAACTGCTTCTTCTCTCAGGGATCTTTATTTTTGTAATCTGGACACTGTCCTTTACTATTATGACATATATTTTAGAAATGCCTTTCAGATAAGTATAAAACTTGTTTGAAAAATGGAAAAGATTTGAAGTTAAAAAAAAATCAAACTGAGATGGCAAAAATATGCCTTATGTTTAATGTGTGGGGTCTTATACTGCTGTTTGTGTCTGTTCAACTTCCAGCACTCATTTTGTTTTGTGAATTCACATCCCTTTTGGTTTTGTTGTCATCTGAATTGCTTAGTTATTAATCTTTTAGTCTGTTGATGTTGTGGTTTCGTGTGCTATTGGTGTCAAGGTCAACATCTTTTAATTTTATAGGTAGAACTCCACCATAACCTCAGAATCTCCTGCTATATATTTAAATGCTGTCACTTGTCTAAAATGACAGTGTCTTGGGCTTATGTCCGCCAGCTTCTTTATTGAATTCTTGGGCTATACTTCGTCTCAGCAGCCTATAAACATCATAATTTCAAAATTGATTTTTTTGTACTGACATGTTTTACTGACATATTAAAGCCGACATATTTAATATTGGGATTTTCTTATTAAAATAAAAAGTTTATAGTGCTAAAGATTTCTAATAGTAACTGATTGCTAAGAATTAAGCTGATCTTTTGCTGCAGATTTTGGGCATAGCTATGACCAACATAAACTGTTTGTTATTTCAAAATAATTATGTTAAGGCATGGAATAAAATCAAGATGGATTTATCAAGGTGGAAAATTTATAGTTATCATTGCTGGGAAGAATTTCTGTGCTAGAAATGAATGTGTTATCTAAAATGTTTTTATTTCAGACAATACTATTTTTTTAGATCTTTTATCCCACTTTTATTATTTTTATAAATATTTCAAGGAGGTAAAAATACCTAATATTCCTTCCTCCTTTTATTTTTCCCACAACAAGAGCCCTAAGAGGCGGGTTGGGCTGAGAGAAAATAATTTGCCCCAGTTGATTTTCACACCTAAGGTGGGACTAGAACTCACAGTCTCCCGGTTTTGAAAAATGATGCACCTTTTAAGCAATGGCAAAAAAGATATATCCATATTTATATAACAGAGAAATAAACAAAGGGTTAAATTTCAGATTCTTCAAGATGGAAAGGAAAGAGGAGGATTAGGATTTAAATAGCAATTTGCAGTTTGCCATGAATGAAGAAATGGCTGTTGTCAAGAAATTAAGAGAATGTTGGAATTAGAAACACATGACCTGGTTCAGTAGATGATTTTCTCTGTTTCTGAATTTTGCTTGTTTGAAAGTGAAACACTGTTGTTTTCACTAATGTTATGTTTATATTGGATAGGGCAGGGAAAAAAAACAGTTTTCGAATGTGTGACATTTTGTAAACTAGAAATTCTTGAAATAAACTTTCTAGTTCATTTTTAAAACTTTAAATAATGACACAACTTGATTCAAAGTAACGTTTGATTAATGGAGAAGACAAAATTACATCCAATCAGGATTTCTTTTATTTGTTAGGAACTTGATCCAGACCAAGTTAAACATACTTGTTCCTATGGAAATAAATCTGGTGACAAATATAAATCACATTGATTTGAATATGATGTTAGTGCCTCTAGCTTGGACTGGAGCAAATCCACTGAGCCACTTTCTGATGAAGGTAATTTATATCCATTGTTAAAGGATAGGTAATTGAGAAAATTAAATACATGTAGTTCAAAAATGCAATTAAAATCAAATGTTGATGCAAGGAAGAATATAATATAATTTAAATATATCATTTGTACAAGGTCAAAAGACTGAAAACTGATTTTTTGACTTATTTCCATTGGATGTTCTATTTATTTACTGATTGCTCTGCTATTTACAAAAACACATAATGTAGAAATTTATTTTTGAGAAATAGATGTACTCTTCCAGGACTCTACTTAGTTATGTTATTTTTCTCTCCTAAAAATGCATAGGTTTATTTTATGGTGGCCTTAATTCATTTCCTTATAAATAACTTTTCCACTTGGGTGCTTAGAATATTTGCCATCTGGAAATGAGGTTGTTTATAATGCACAGCTGGAATTATTCCCCCCTCTCCTCCCAGGTTTATTGCAAACAAGAGTTTGCAACTTCTGTAATTGTCTTTCATTACATTGAGCAATAATCCTTTGGTGGTAGGGGTGGAGACTCAACACCCTGACTCATCAAACAAATAAGTGAACCTTATATATTTTTGTCACTGATTTAAAAAATTGCTTACGAAAGTAAAATATAATGATTTGTCTTGGTTAAAATCAAAGTTTTTTTTCATTATATTTGTAAATAAAACATATTGCCTGTTGACTTTTATTGCAGATGTTTGGAAATTTTCAAACCCTTAAAGAAAACCTTGACATTCTGATATCATGCTAATAGTTTTCTGAGTGCATGTACCTGGACATCAGTAAAACCTTCAGTACAGACTAAGTGTCAAGTTCCGGACTGACGCAGTGCAAAAAGACTCCAAACAACTGTTGTCTTTGATGTAGAGAATTCTTTATCTTGCGTTCTGGCACAATCCAACCATCACCCATGAAAAGTGAAGTATTGTCAGCACTATCACGCAGTATTGCAGACGGCCTCGACGCCAATGAGAGTCCAGGATCTCTGCCACCACATAATGCCGTTTTCCCCTGACGTCGATAGGGGGCGGCGGGGGAGGAGGGGTGCCCCGTAACGAACACGTCCTGAGCTGATGTAGCAGATTTGGAAAATCAGATGTGTCTTCCCCAATAAAGGCGGGAACTGTAACTGCACAGTGACAGGATTTATGACTTTTACTATTGTAAATGGTCCAATATATTTGGATGTGAGTTTTTTGCAGGGCACCTTCAGGTTGAGGTATTTGGTGGATAGGTATACCTTTTGGCCCACATGGAAGGGGGTCTGTGGCCGTCTCTTTTTGTTAGCCTGGGATTTATACTTTTGCACCGCCTTCTGTAAAGCCTCTCTGACCCTCTCCCATACCCATTGCATTCAGGATATCCATCCCTGCAATCCCAAATCTTCAGGCTCCTGTTGGGGACTAACAAACTTAGTCCCTGTGGCTACCTGGAACGGGGTAAATCTGATGCTGCTATGGCGGCGTTTTTATATATCGCCTCCATGAAGGGGAGCAAGTCCACCCACTCCATTTGCTGGTGTTTAACGTAGCACCGGATGTACTGCTCCACCATTGCGTTGGTCCTTTCAGGCGCTCCATTGGTAGCCGGGTGGAATGCTGAGCGGAGCTTCTGGATTGACCCTATCATAGCCAGGAATTTACACCAAAATTTGGCAGTGAATGGAACCCCCCTGTCAGACAGAATCCTTTGCAGTACACCATGTAACTGGTATATATGTGTGATGAATAGCTTAGCCAATTTTCTGACCAAGGGCAGCCCCTCACAGGCCACAAAAGGGGCCTGTTTTGAGGAAAGGTCAATGACCATTCAGATCACTGTCTTCCCCTGGCTGGCCATCAATGAAGTCCATAGCTATTTCCTCCCATGGCTTAAGAGGAGACACCACGGGTTGGAGGAGGCTGGGGGGTTTTCCCGGCTGCTTCCCGGATGATATTTTCTTTAAAATGATACTGCAAATTAGGGAAGACCTGGCTTGGCAGTAGGCATATATAGAAAGGGCCTGGGTGTTCTATACAAGTTAGAAATAAACTAGCACTATGGTATAGCTGTTAAAAAGACAAATGCTATTTCAGTATGCATTAACAGGAACATAAGAGTCTGGCTCATGGAAAGTAATTAGTCCACTATACTTAGCAGTAGTCAGACCCTACATATAATATTGTGTTCTGGGTATCACAGTTCAAAAACCACAATGACCAACTGGAACACATTCAGAGAACGGCTATCAAAATGGTGAAGAGTTTGGAAGCCAAGTCTTATGAAGGATGATCTGAATATATTTACAGAAGATTTAAGGAAGCTCAAGTTAGACATGAAGACAGACTTCTTGGCGGTATCAGCTATTAACCAGTGGAATAGGCTGCCACATGATATGGTGTGTTCTTACTGGAAGTCTTCAAATAAAGACTGACTGATCATTTGTCAGAAATGCAGGAGTGGATGCTTTCCAACTTAACAGTTTTTGCTGTGCATCCCCTATGTACATTTATATAAATGAATGCTATGCACATTTCTGCTTTACCTAAACTGTACAGGTAGTCCTCGACTTTCAACAGTTCATTTAGTGACTGTTCAAAATTACAATAGCACTGAAAAAGGTGATTTTTGACCATTTTTCACACTTATGACCATTGCAGCATCCCCATAGTCATGTGATCAAAATTCAGACGCTTGGCAACTGGTTCATATTTATAACCATTGCTGTGTCCCAAGGTCATGTGATCCCCTTTTGTGACCTTTTGACAAGCAAAATGAATGGGGAAGCCAGATTCACTTAACAAGTGTGTGATTGACTTAAAAACTGTGGCAAGAAATGTCATAAAATGGAGCAAAACTCACTTAACAAATGTCTCACTTACCAATGCCCCGCACAAACCCCACACATGTGCACGCGGCTCCTGCGCGCCCCCATCCCCCGTGTGTATGCATGGCCACCACGCATGTGCCCTACCCCTCTGCACATGCACTCCCAGACCCCCCACATGCACCCCCCATGCATGTGTGGCAGAGACCCAACGACCAGCTGGACAGTGGAAGGTGCGTACACATGCGTGGCGGAGCTGAACTGGGATGACGGCTCTTGTGCCCATAGAGAGTGCGCTGCATGCCACCTGTGGCACACATGCCATAGGTACACCATCATGGGTCTAGGATCATTTAGCTTTAATTACAAGATGCTAGGAATGTAAATTATTGGCTGTGTAATAGATTTCATCTTAAAATAACATCTGTATTTTTTGAATTCATGTAGTCTCATATTTTCAGTGTAACTAAATATCACAAAAGCTAAACTGGATATAAATGTTTTCTGGTTTTGAAGCTTCTTGCTGCTGAATCTTTTATATTCTAGTCACCTTCTCCATGTTATCTATAATCCTTATGCGGTAAAGTGCACTCAGAAGAGAATCTGGCTTGTTGTATAAGAACTTAAAACAGGTGCAGTAGCTGTGTGAATCACTCATTTTTTCTGGTAACATTTTGAATGAATATCTGAACCCTCTAAAGTACCTTTTTGTACTGGCCTCACTAGTCTCATTCAAACTGCAGTAGGGCCAAAGACAGTGTTTCCATTTTTTTTACTGTAAAAAGTATTCATCTAAGGCAGTGTAAATTATTATTAGCTGTTTGAATTGCAGACATATTATTGATTCATATTAGATTTGTTAATTGTTATATTCTCCAGATCTTTCTCAGATGTGTTGCAATTTAGCAACTCACCATTTTGTATTTTTCTCAGATAGACAAGCTATTAACTGAATTGACTTTGTTCAGCAAAATACAAATGAAGTCTTATATTATCACTGTGGTGATGGTGATTATTATTACTGATACTATTTTGTAATATTTTGATGCTCGGTTTGATATATTTTGCATTAAGATACATTCAGTGTGCAATTATGGCACAAAGCAAGTATTTATTTATTTTTATTTTCCTACTTAATCTACTTAGTTTTATGGCTTAAGCAGAAAGTTTTTCTGTCAGGGATTTCACATAATTTTACTTGCTAGCAACAAAGGTAATAAAGTATTTAATACAATTAACGGTAACTTGGCATTTGCTAGATTATTTTAATCCAGGTATTTTCAAGGACTGGAATTCATTTCCAGCAGGGGGCACTTAAATACCAATACAATGTACATATGTAAGGGTGGGGGGGAAAGCTTATGTACCATATATAATTTTAGGAAAGCTCTTGAAATAATTATTGTACTTTTCACTTGGGTTTTGGATTTCAGAGAAACAGATGTACCGGCTTTGCACAGAAAATGTTAATATTTTATTTATTTGTACAATATTATTTTACAGCACTGTTTAGTATTAGTTTATAAGTCTGTATTCAATTGAATAACAAGGAATGTTTTTTTTAATGTGAAATAATATTTATTTTATTTTCATCTTCGTGATTCTTAAACAGGTAGTCCTCAATTTATAACTACAGTTGAGCCCAACATTTATGTTGCTAAGTGAGAAATTTGTTAAGTGAGTTTTACCCTTTTTTTACAACTTTTCTTGCCACATTTGTTAAGTAAATCACTACAGTTGTTAAATCAGTAACACAGTTGTTAAGTAAATCTGGCTTCCCCATTTACTTTGTTTGTCAGAAGGTCGCAAAAGGTGATCACATAACTCCACTGCAACTGTCATAAATGTGAGTCAGTTGTCAAGCATCCAAAGGTAAATCATGTGATCGTGGGAATGCTGCAATGGTCATAAGTGTGAAAAATGATGATAAGTCACTTTTTTCAGTGCTGTTGTAACTTCAAATAGTCACTAAGGAAACTGTTGTAAGTGGAGGACTACCTGTATTATAATGCTAATTGTGAATGTAGCCATCATGGTTTATAAACCATTGCTTAGTAAATTTAAATAATTTAGTCAATTGTGATATGTAAGTTTATGTACCATATATAATCTTAATTGTAATTTATTATTGAAGTGTGGTTCAAGGCAATAGATTGATACTGTATATCAATATATGAATCCATTCCATAAACATGTGCTTATTTGGTATAGAGTCACTAAAGAAGATTGGATTTCTTTGGTGGAAAGCAGTGGTGGGTTTCAAAATCTTTTACTATCGGTTCTGTGGGTGTGGCTTGGTGGACGTGACATGGCTTGGTGGGTGTGGCTTGGTGGGCATGGCAGGGTAAGGATACCATAAAATCTCCATTCCCACCCCACTCCAGGGGAAGGATACTGTAAAATCTCCATTCCCACCCCACTCCAGGGGAAGGATACTGTAAAATCTCCATTTCCACCCCACTCCAGGGGAAGGATACTGTAAAATCTCCATTCCCTCCCCACTCCAGGGGAAGGTTACTGCAAAATCCCCATTTCCTCCCAATCAGCTGGGACTTGGGAGGCAGACAATAGATGGGGGCGGGCCAGTCAGAATTTTTACTACCGGTTCTCCGAACTATTCAAAATTTCTGCTACCGGTTCTCCAGAACTGGTCAGAACCTGCTGAAACCCACCTCTGGTGGGAAGTAATTATTTCTGTTTTATAAACCTCACTCTTTCCATTCCATCTTACTGAATATATAAGTATATTCTCCATTGAGAGCCATTGGATTGGAATGTGTCTCCAGAACAACTTGCCTTAGCATGATTCCCATCATATGCATTGGCACTATAATTCAAAAGACTTTCCAGCTGGCATTAGTACTGCTGACAAAAAAAATCTGGAATTTTCATGTTCAAGAGAGATGTGCTTAGTTAAGGAACATTGCCCCAGTCAACATTTCTTTGTGCATGTTTTATAAGAAAGAATTAAAATGGAATTGATCAATTTTTTTCTTGTACTAAATCAGATTGTTCCTCCATGTAGCTCAATAATATCTACGCTGACAGCTGTTTATATAGAATTATAGTATTTTCCAAAGCTCGCATGGTGACTTTATATTGACCTTGTATTCTCTATCATTGAGCTACAAAAATGGCTATTTTCTGTCTTTGAGTTCTGGCCAGTCAGTGGGTAGAATGTTTTTCTTTCATTTGATTTCTCAGTGTAGGATCTTGGATTATATACTACTTCTACTCTATTATATTTTATGGAAGTCTAATGTACTGCTTTCTTTTTTCTGCATATGAATGTATGTGTTTGTAATCTGCACAATGCAAACACAGTTGTTTATTCCCCAATACAATTATATTGTACCCCCACATTGGGAAAGCAAATTTTGATACTGCAGCCTTATACACATATGGGAAAGATAGTTCTGAGCAACAATTACTTCCAATTTCTTTATCTCAGTTTGGTGCAAATTGATATTGCTTAACTACTTCATTTATATGATTTTATCAACTAGCTGACTTTATGGGTAAAACATTTTAATTTCTATTATTCAGGAGATTCTTCTGAAAATTACAGCTAATCTCTATGGAGGAGCTAATAAGTTACTCTTTGATAGTAATTAGCACTTTTGTCTGAGTCTAACTTTAAGATATAAAAAGATTGAATTGTCGAATAGATTCCTGAAATTGCGCTTTGTAATTTTAAATCCTAGATCTAATTAAGAAGTAGACATTGTGCATATTATTTATTTTGGAAATTCAGTAACTTCACATTTTCAGTTAAAATCATCTATTTTCAGGCAGCAATTTATGATTTTTTGTGTGTCTAAATGCATGTTTTTGTGATAAATGAACAAGTGTCTGTATGCATATGTATATTATGTACATATATCAATGTAGAGTTGTACGCAGCTATATAAGCCATTATATAAAATCGTTGTATGCAGCTATATCAGCCATTTTTTAAAATCACTAACTTTGTACTATTTAATGAAGAGAGAGAGAAAGAATTGGAGATCTTTAGTTTTAAGAAAAGACTGAAGGGGTTATGATAACACTGCTCAAATATCTCAAAGCATGTTACAAAGAAGAAGGACAAAACTTGTTCGTTTTTATTTCAGAGTGCAGCCCCTGAGATAAAAGTTACAGGTGGGTGGTTGATTCTGATTGAATATTAGAAAAGACTTTCTAATAATAATAAATAATAATATGAGAGTTCCTGCTCCCAATGATTACAATGTCCATTACCAAAACAGTGGAGACTGTACTTCTTTAACAGAAAATAAGGCAAACTTTTGTCCTGTACAAAGAAAAAGTGTGAGGAAATGTGTTTTGTCACCTAATTGCCTATATATAGATAGATAGATATCTCATTTGAAAGTAGAGTACTCTGTGATGTTCTTGTGGCATAACCTTGTTCTTTCTTCTGATAAATGTCATTAATCAGAAGTTTGTATTCTCATTACTTAATTGCAAACTGTAAGGATGCAATTAAGGAATGAGAATACAAACTGCAAGGTGCAAACTGTAAGGATGAAAATCTAACAATTTGACAGAGGAACTAATTACCCTGAGGATGGTGAGTTCCCTGCAGTAGATATATTTGGTTAAACACTGGACAGCCATTTATCTGTTTGGGATGGTGTAATTTGGATTTCTGCACAGGGAGGAGATTAGACTTGATGGCCCAAATGTCCTTCCTAAATGGAATTCTTTCATAAAGAAAATCACATATCTTAAACACTTCTTGAGTCTTCTTGAATTTCTATCTTATATCAGTTGAATGTTGTAATGTTGATTTCAGTCCAAATTACAACGATTCATGGCATGATTTGGATACTATAATCAGTTAGATAATTTTACATTAGATAAAATGAAATAGACAATGAAAACTGAATTATTTTGATAGTTTTGTTCATTAGCTTATTACATTAACATTCTTGTGTGTATATACAAACACACATACACACGGTTCTGTACAACTTACTAATATTCATTTTTTGAACTGCTTCATTGTTCCTGTCTAAACTATAAAATATGAGCAGTTAACTAGGGTTATAATCTTTTTTTCTGAATTTTTTTAAAAATAAGACTATGAACAGTAGGAGAGCTTGAGGGAAAATTGGATGTTAGCAAAATCCATACCAAAGCTGAACTGTTTCTTGTTTAGTCCTCACTGTCTTCAACACAGTTGGACACAAATTAAAAATCAATTAAATTATTATATTCATTACAAATACCTCAGGTCTTAATTGGAAAAGGGAATCTTATTTCAGAATTAACTGGCAGAAGATTGCAATATCACTTGTTAGCTCAAGTTTACTGCAAGATGACATGTTGCCACTTATAAAACAAGTTCTCTTAAAGCAACAGTCCCCAACCTTGGCAGCTTGGCAGCCTGGCGGGGGGAAGAGGGGAACCAGGCTGCTTGAGTGGCCGGCATGCATGCATGTGTGCTATTATGTAAGTTGAGCTACACACATGTGTACATGTCCACTGGCCCGCCACTTGTACAACTTGAGCTGCATGTGCATGCCAGCCCACTGCTCATGAGGCCCGGTTCTGTATAGGCCACAGCCCGGTAGTGGGCTGCAGCCAAGGGGTTGGGGACCCCTATCTTAAAGAGCAATTCTCTTGATGTTGATTCTATACTGCAACTACAGGTTCTTGGCTACTCTATATAACACATCCATGAACAAAAATGTCTGTCTGTCCATCTGACTATCATTCAGAGCAGCTTTTCAACATTTCTCCTCTGAAAAGCAGATGAGAGCCTCTTCCCTTTTCCAACAGTTTGAATATAGTGGAAGTTCTAGTGCAAAGAGGTATTGTTTAGCTATTTCAGCTGCACTACATTACAACAAAAATGATATCAGAATTTTTCCCTTAATCATAATTTTGTAAATGATTCTTGGATAGATATCTTCAAGACATACTGTGATGCCTTTCAATTAGATTGATCATTCTTGTATTCAAGTGAATTAAATGGGATAATACTGTGATGTAGACAGAATTATCCATAAGATACCTGATTTCTATCAGATGTTTGGGAACTTCCACCTCCAGACTCTCCTTAAAGCTTGGTTGTAGTTTCACTATCTCTGAAGGACAACAGGCTAGAAAAATTTAGTAATTGATTATTGCAAAACACAACAATTACCATTTTCTCTAAACTTTCTATAAAGTACAACAGTTGGTAATAGTTCTCTCGAATAAGTACTGATGACCTGTTTGTATACAAAGTTTTCCTTTTTACTCATCAAGCAAGTTATTGCTATTATTATTACAGTAATACTGAATGTCATGTTATCTTCACCCCACCTGACCCATATCAGAGTCTATTCATAGATGGAAGCTTGCGCTTAATGTTAATTCTAACTGAAGAAAAAAATCTTGTAGATCAATGCTATTTTATATGTCAGCATTGTTCCCAAGCTGATGTCATCTAGATAAGCTGGACAGTCACTAAGAATGATGGAAATGGTAGTCCAACATATCAGGAAAGGTCTAAATGTTCCCCTGATGTGTTCTCCAGATGTTGGGAAAGGTTGATCCAAACTATCAGTCATTTCTAATGCTATTCTCTAAAGCAGGGGTGGGGAATGATGGCCCTTTTATGACTTGTGGCCTTCAACTCCCAGAATTCAACACCCAGATGAGCATAGATTAACTCCAAGATTAACATCAGACCAACAATCAAGAAGTAAACAATACCCCAATCAAGGAACTGCCAAACAAACTAATAGCAAACAGCCCTGCCAAAGAACCTCCAAAACATATGAAGAACTGTTGCAGGAATTGGATATGTTTAGTTTAATGAAAAAAGTACTAGGGGTAACATGATAACAGTGTTCCAATATCTAAGGGGCTGCCACAGAGAAGAGAGGGTCAACCTATTTTCCAAAGCACCAGAAGGCAAGACAAGAAACAATGGATGGAAACTAATCAAGGTGAGAAGCAACTTAGAACTAAGGAGAAATTCCCTGACAGAACACTTAATCGGTGCAACAACTGGGCTACAGAAGTTGTGCCTGCTCCATCACTGGATGAATCTCTAAGAAGAGATTCAACAAGCATTTGTCTGAAAAGGTATAAGGTCTCCTGCTTGAGTGGCTGGTTAGACTAGGAGACTCCTAAAGTCCCTTCCAACTCTGTTATTCTGTTAAATAGTAGTTTACAGTCAAATAAAGGACAAGTACGGATATAAAAATGAAACCAGAAATAAATAACAAAACCGAAATACAATAAATAATTAAAATGTATTTGTCTTTGCCTCGTGCAGGAATGATATAGAGAAAGACTTTAAAAAATTCCTCTTTACACTCTGGCTTTCTATCCCCCAGATGCTATTTTCAGCATTTTAAAAAATAATTTGTAGTGAATCCCACCACTCATTTATTGAGAAATGTCTACAATTGGAAAATAAATATTTAACAACTGTGAAAATAATAAGCTTGAAAACTAATTATTAAGCTAAGCTTAACTAAAACTAATAAAAGGATAAACTACTTTAGGAAGGTGAGAACAACTCATTCTAAAATGATTTGCATTTATCTTAGTCATTATTTTTTATATACTGTTTTTGTAACATAATGGATGGGAAAATTATATGAAATGTCTCTTTAATTGTAAACAACACTTTGGGGGAAATAAAATGGTCCAGCTAATGTAAGTTAATTGCTTCATAATTTTGGCACAATGTCTAGTGAAAAAGTATGGTCCCACTTGAATGTTGAACTTGATAAGGTCATATAATATTTTCTAATTCAGTTTTATAGTTGTATCTTAAATATTATATATGTTTTCTTCTTAAATGGGTTTTTACATTTATAGATTAAAAACAACCAACCAATGAAATTATTTATGAATTAACTAATTAGCATTACCAATAGCATCAATTCAGTCAAATGTTTTTCTAAAATATGAGGTTTTTAATAATTTGCAGATAGTGTGGGGGCTGAAATAATTTTTGAGGAAAGTTACTCTAAAATCTATATTGACAGAAAAAGATCTGTCTGTCTGTCTACCTATATACCTGCCTACCTACCTACCTACATACATACCTATCTCCATATACACATACACATTTATTCTTTATTAAGGTCAAAGATCAGTCTATAAAACAAATTTTATACATAAAACCAATATTAATTATTTAGGTAAGCATATCAGTGAAATTATTATACATCTTACATGACAACATTGGGACACAGTTAAAGAAATTCAGTCTGAAAATAAGACTTTTAAATACAAACTGATTAAAATGACTAGGTTTCATGTAACCTGCCCTGGAGAAATGCAAGATCTATGTGAAAAGTGGGGCTTATCACAGTGCTGAGGTTTGAAACCAGCTGGTGTTGCTGGGACTTGAGGCTGGCTACCATTAGAGTAACTTGAGGCTGGTGTTGGGACTTGAGGTCAGCTGGTATTTCTGGGACTTGTCAGGGTATGGGGCTTGAGGCAGTCTAGGCTGAAGTAAACTGAAGTAGGGAAATGGTGATGGCTGAGGTTGTTAAAGCCCTGTGCTCCCTAGTCCTTACCTGTGGCACCTGCTGAGGGCCTGTAACCTAGCCTGTTTGCCTAGGACTCTTACCTTTTCTCATGCTGCAATCACATGAGGTTCTCACAATGACCCACACATACCTGGGATTATTAAAGCAACTGGGATTGCCATGATTTCAGATGTTAAGTGATACAATCATGTGGCGTTGTGCTTTTTGACAGCATTGCTTAGGCACAGAAATCCCGGTCCCACTTGCTATCATTACCTGAGGACTACTGTATGGGCATCCTCAAATCTAAAAATGTCCATATAGGACGCCATTAATGTAACAAATCTCTATGTACAAAAGTAGATGTTTAGCAAAGAATAACTGCCATTGTTTGTTTTATAAACATAGTTTCACCTGAAAAAGTAAATACAAGAAAATAATTTCAAGGTTTAGAAAAAATAAAATATATACAGATAAGGACAAACTCTCTGACATTTTTAACAAACATCATAGATTCCTCTCCATGAGACACAAATACCTGCACAAAATATATTGCTGACTGTTATTCCAAATGCCATGATGAAAATTATTAGGTACTCACAGTGATTTCTTACCTCAAGGATTTCTACTTAGCTTTTTTTGTGGGACAGCTGTCAAATCTTTTATAGACAGATTTAGTGAATTTGGCTGATGATTTTTTTTTATGTTGCAATGTCTAGGTTTATTATCAGAAAGGATGGACAAATAATACAACTTTTTAATTACATGTAAGACTTGGGAAATAAAACTAAGGAAATTTTTGGTCATTGCTTCTTCTGCCCTTTGAGATACTTTCCAATCATTGATTTATTTAAAACAAATACCTGAAATGTTGCTTCTTTTGAAGTTCTTTGGACCTCAGATGAACACGGCACAACTCTACTAATCATTAAGGTGACTTGACTTTTAATATGTTTCCATGCATGCCTAAAATAGATGCTGTTACTTTAAGAAAACCTCACATTAAAGTTAATATGCCTCTTAAAGCAGAGGCATTTTTTTTCAGGAGATGGGAGCCTGAAAAATATCTTGTTCATTGCATGAATAGGTAAGAGTGCTTATTTTCTCCTAATTATGTTCAATGGTAGTATTTTCTCTAACATGTATTGTGCTCTTGTATTTGTGTGGATTGTTTCCCACCTCACTTAACTTGGTGAGCTAATTCATTAAGATAGTTTTTAATTCAATTTCATATTTCTGAACCTCTGTAGTCTGCTAGTTATGATATAAATACTTATTTTCAGACATGTTTATGTATCAAAAAATAATCATTTGAAATCCAGATTCCACTGAAATTAAATTGCATGTAACAATAATGGGCAGCAATATAATATTACTTGAAAAAAACATGTATCCATAGTAATTTGTTATATTGCCACTTTGAGATAATTAAGAGGGACTGTTTGTTAAGCAAATGTGTTCTGGAAGATGTAGGGGAGGGGGAACTGATTAAAGCAGCTACCACTAAATATCTTACTGATATATTTAACTTACCCTTGATTGCTGTTGTGCAAATTAACAATCAAGTAATAAAGTCAAAACCTTCAGTCTCCAACAGCATTACCCTAAAAGATATTTGAAAAAATGGAAGAATGGGAAAACAAAGGAGATTTGCAATTTCATCATTTCTCTTCTTGGAGTTACATATATACCTTGAAATGCCATTACCTGCTATAGCTAAGCAGAAGGCAATTTGTTATACGGAACAGCTAATTTTTCATTTTGTTTCCACTGATGCAAAGTACAAAGTAGTTCAGTATCGAATTCAAATCAGGTAGGTTATCTGTTGACATCTCCCAGTATCTTTAAGGCCAGAATCTGCTTTCAGATTCATTTTTGAAGTTTTCATTCATGTTTTTCTATTTCTATGATCACTGCATCACTTAATTCTGTTCTGCTGAAGCCAGTGCAACATTACAACATATCTTTTATCCTCCAGACACAGGGATTTTAATCAAATTTGGCAATGCCAAGTTTTACAACAGGAAGGAGACAAAAAGAGGACTTTTTACTATCATACAGTAAACTGACTGACCTCTGATTATATAATTACAAGCAAGGAAGCATCTAACATAAGCAAATATTAAAGCATTCCCAGATGCAAAGCCATATACTTGCCATCAGGAACCACCGTGTATTGTACTGTCAAGTTCAAAGCATGATTATGCTGTTGCAGCCATTTTCGCTTCTCAGCTTGCCACAAATCCAGGAGGGAGGGAGGACTAGGTTCGGAATGCCAGTTCCAGGCGACAACAAGAAATCATCCCGTAGGAACCAAGGTCATCTAACCAGATGGTTGGCGAGGGCTTGGACAGGTTTCCATAACAATACCTAGACATTTAATTGGACAACATGAGCTGCACTAATGGTGGGGAGGGAAGAAACTGTTCTTTAACTGCGAAAACCGTGGGTTTTGCTTTCAATCTGTGCCAAAATGATGTATTAAATAAAGTTTTGCATATAGAGATTGAATCATCTCAACAGTGCTTCCTTGGTTGGATTCATCAGTTAGAACCCTGACATGTGCTTTGTCTTTGTGGATGGGCAAAAAAACTTGGCTGAGTAGCAAACTGAACTGATCTAACCACTAAGGATGGCCACAGACATTTCTTAATAGGAAAGCTATTAAGACAGTGCTGTACCTGAAATTGGAAGAATTCACTATAACCTCAATAGAATGAATGTATTAGGAAACACATTGCTTAGATACTTTCCTCTTATGTACCTGTCAGTGATGGCACTTCTCTTTTTATGTTTCTCTTTTTGTAGTTTAAATGAAATGATAAAGTACAAGAATTTACTTTTCTCAAACCATTGTCCAAGGGTTAGACTATAATAGCTATTTCAGATACAGTAAAGACTTCATCAGGGCTATAACACATGTAAGAGAAATGTTTAATCCTTTTCTTCCCTGCTGTGATCCTGTGAAAATCCTTTATGGATGGATGTAAAAATGATACATCCTTGAAAGTTTCAACTGGGAAATGAGCTATTCCAGTCTTTTCAAGGTCAGGATGGCTTGTTTTGAATCAGATACTTCCAAAACTCATAAAGCACCCTGTTCCATAGTTGAAAGAGCTTTTCTGGGGTCAGAACTAATTTATACACCATTATTCCTTGTATAATTGAAAAAGAATCTTCCCTTGATACTTAATTCACCCCCCATTCCTATCATTAAACTTTAAAATTTTGATATAACTCTTGATGATGCAATTAGCAATATGCATAATTTGACAGAGCAATATGTTAATTTAATTACTCTTCATATGAATTGATTTATGTTTTATGAGAAAATAATAATTATGAAAAGTTCCAATTGGACTTTTGACACTTGTTGAATTGTTTTCTCAGCTCATCCATAATAGCCATAAATATTTCAGGTGAGGCATCTTTCTGACTGTGGATAACACATTCCATGCTGGAATTTATTTTTGTTTCATCCTGTTTCTAACTTTACTGTAAGTTTTCATCTCAAAAAATAATCATGATAAATATCATTTTGGAATTTGTATTGTTGCAGGAAAGCAGGATATATTTTATAATCTGGTAATTAATTGTGGAAAAGCTGAAACTTTTCTTATTCTGTTCTTTTTAAATTTCTTCCCTCCTCAGGAGCAAAACAGCATCTTTAAAACTATTTAACGTTTAGCAACCACTATCCTATCTATGGAGGATTCTGTAGCAAGTAGTAATTAACTAGGATAACTTGGATGTGCTTTAATGCAAACTAAAGGTAGGCAAGGAAAAAAGTATAGGATTAGACATAGAAACAGCAAAATTATATGCTCTAGGAATTAATGCATGTAAAACATTTTGTAGGTAGATTTACAATATGTTCCATGACCCTAAATTCCTCATTATCATCCATTACCTGACACAACTTTATAAATAATTTTATACAATGTAAAACAAAAGATAAGGGGAAAGTACTGCACATTCCGTGTTATTTGAGAAAATTAACTAAACTACCAATCTTGATAGCTGTGAGACACAATGATAAGTCAGGCCCTGAAGATGGAAAAACCCTAGATTTCTGAGAGATATTGTGGGAAGTTTGTGAAAGGAAGAGAAATAAATATAGATGTCAACAATCAAGAGATTTGGAAAATCCTATTACAGTTTCAAGATTCTGTACTTATACAGACCGACATTTATGTACCTTATTAAAATATGTGTAGTTCTTGCTTCCATGATCTTGCCCAGCTGAATGTAGAACTTGATATCAATCTTGGTAACTGTAATAGGAATTTCCTAGCCTTATTTATAATGAATTAATTAAGATGGATTCTCTCTTGAGTGATTTGAAATGCTTCTTCCAAGATTTCTCTATACCTGAGCTAAGTTACTATTTTATCAGATAAGCACAGGGGTGGGTTCTACTTACCTTTACTACCGGTTCACAACGGGGTCGCACACGCACTCTTCTGTGCAAGCATGCGCAGAAGCGTTTTCATGACGTCAGGGTCAGTGGGCGGAGCCTCCTGCCGGTTTTACTACCGGTTCTATAGAACTGATGCGAACCAGGGGCAACCCACCACTGGATAAGCAGTCAACTGACTTGCCCACTATCTCTTGATTATTTATCTCGGTGTTCTCTTACCTTCTTCTCTCAGCCTTCCCACAATCTTTCATCACTTGCAAAACAATACTCCAAGTGACACCACAGTGTACAACTGCTTCTGAGTCTTAAATCTTATCCATGAAACCAAGATATTTAATAAGAAGTAACTTGCTGAATAAGGGCAATATAGTTCAGCATTTTGATTCTAACACAAGTGAACACCAGATCTTTCACGAGCAGATGTGTTTAGCTGAAGATGCCCCTGTGTTTGTAAAATCTATAAAGCTACAAAACTCACAAATCTTCCATGATTTGATTTGTTAGTTTAAAAATAATAATGGAGCTTGTGGCCATCACCATAATTAGGTAATTATGTATCATTGGGAAATTGCTCTCAAGTCTCTCCTGGAATCTACTACTAATTAATTACATTCAGTGACTTTTCAGTCCACTGTAATATTATATGATGGAGGAAAATGCAGCCTTCTAATATCTGACATGTCCCCTTCAGTTATCCTTTCTCACTACAGTATAATGTTTTAGTTTGTTCTCACAGTGAAGCAATACTATTCTAATCAGTATATTTTGGTGATATAGAATGTCCAAAAATGAATGCAGTGATAGAATTGGAAATTTATATGGGCATATTCCAATAGTTTATAGTTTCCTTTAGTTTATACTTTCCTTTTAATTTCTTTCCTTTTAATTCTTTGTGATAGAAACTAAAAGTTAAGTTAAGAATTATGTACTCTAAAGGACAGGTAGAAAACAGTACAGAAATTTTGTGGAAGTTATTACCAAATAACTGGAGCCCAGAAGGGGGTGGAACAGGAATAGGCCATTGGGGTGCATGGTGTTAGGAAATAAAGTACTCAGATGATTGAGGAAAATGGAAGGTAGGCCTAAGGCTGTTGGTGATAATGCTGTGGTTATTGTAATGCAATGCTTTCTTGTTGATTCTTTGCTTTGCGCTGGTTTCTGTTCTACTATTTTAATGGTTATTGAAAATTGTCCAGATTCTAGAATAGGGCAGTAGATGTCTATTTGTATGAATAAATAAATCTGGTCTTCCATGTAGCATTTTTTGAAGTCTCTATATAGATAATACCCAAAGTACTGAAAATAAAAAAAGAAAAGAAGTTATCCAAATTCCTATTCCACTTGGACACTTGTTTTCAAGAGCTACTGCTTAAATTTCTGATCTTAAATCAAATAATATATAAGTTGTAGTTTGCTGCATAGTAGATTGCACTAAAAATATTTAAAATCTAAACATTAATTTGCATTGCATCCTGCCAATTTAGATATGTCTTAGTTTGGTTTCTTGGTTCTTTAAGTGTCTTTCTTATATACTACCATAATCTGCATGGATTCCTGGCAGATTATGGTAGTATATCCTTACAATAATAAGACAGTAAAACTATATGTATGTTGTGTCAGCTGCAGTTTCCAAATGTTCTTCTTCTACATGCCATATAAATTGCAATAATTCAATTATGTGATGTGATTCACCTACTCATAATTGTTAGAAACTTAATCTCCAAGTAGGTCTACAACTAGTACTCAGATAAAACTGGACAAATGGTCTCCTATCCAGGGAAAGATTCTTTCTACCCAGAGCAAGAATACTTACAAATAAACAGTAACATGGTCTTACTAGGGTTCAACATCTGCCTACTGTTTCCAGTAGCCTTCAAATATCAGATCAGAATTTCTACAGCATGTCTAGCTCAGCCTATATCATCAGCAACAAACTATGAGATGAACTCTCCCAGTGGTTTCATGCAAATATTAAAAATTGGGGGAGAGAACTGAAACCTGGAATAGCATAAAGACTGATCTGTCCCCGTCCACACACAAACACAAACACAGCCAGCCGAGGGTTAAGAAAGTAATTGGCACGCACACAGGTCGTTATCTCAAACTTGGCAGCAATATAATCACCGTCTGCCAAGAGCTTTTACTGCAACAGATAACATAAATTACATACGCATTGCAAATAGTCCAGCAAAAACAATATCCCTTTCGGCAGCTTCAGACGTTGTTCAAGTGACTAGCCAAAGTTCATTTTTGTTCGTCACGGGGTTTTACCAGCCACCACCCTCTCTTATATAGTCTCTGGGGTGTGGTCCAGTGACTCAGTTCTAATGCCTAGCACGCCTCCTTAACTGCTGCAACCGTTTATCACGCCTTCGTTGGCGTGCGTCCAGGAATGACTGCTCTCCTTCGCTCTCATCCGAGACACCTGGCTCCTGGCTAATCTCTCCCTCGGCCGGCACCTGAGACAGTGCCAGAGGGGAGGGGCCTGGAGAGGGAGGCCTGGCTGACTCCTCTTCCTCATGTTCGGAGCTTTCTTCCTCCGATGAGATAGGCTCAGAGGGCGGGGCCACAACAAAGACCTGCTTCTGTTCCCCACTGCCATGGACTTGATCTAGGAGGAGCAGAAATGCAGAAAAACACAGTGATTAGTGGTACTGAATGCCCTTAAAAGCTCTAAGAAGACCAGAAAGACCAATAAATGGACACAGCACAAATCTTTGAAAGGCAGGCAGATTTCTAACTTTTTAAAATTACTTTATGTTATGCCATAGCAATGGATTGCTTTCCATAAAAATAGCCACATATTAAACCAGAAGTTAGTTTCTCCATCCATATTCATAAATGGAATGGTCTCACAAACAGAACATAATCGTCTCTAAATGTTTTTGGGATGGTGAGTAATGGAGTAAAATAAGATAAGGGGATTTTGGGAGTGGTGTTTATAGGAGAGCAATGTGAAAGTGAATAATAAAAGAAGAATCTTTAAGCCATCTTTAAGTCAATGCATTTTTTAGAAATTCTGCAAATTTCTTTATTGCTGAAATTCTTCCAGTTTCACATGAAAGAAAAGATCCCCCTGGGGAGGTACATTTCACACAACTGAGATTTGTGTTCAGGCTATCTTTCAATTAAACGCATTGCATGGAAAGCATGGTTTTTCTACTTCCATTTCCCCATGCCAATTGTTAGACACATTATTTCTATAAAGTGTTAATAAGACAGGGAAAAAAATAGCTGAGCAATCTTGTTTTATTCCTGAGATAGGTAGATACAAATCTTTATTTACCATAAGAAAGGCGATTTGCTATTTTATGCTATTTGATGGATGTCATGCATATAAATCAAATATAAATAAAAAAAGAAAACCCTGAAATTGATTAAGAAGATACAGAATTCCATACAGATTCTTTTGTGACTGAAATAGTTGGTGTCTTGGTGATCAATTTGCTATTGAAGAAAGGGTACTTTAGTTTTCATGTGTTTTGCTTTTCTGCCTCCTAATACAGACTTAGTATAAAGGAGGTAAAATTGTTTTCTCAGTATAAATGTGTTTTTTCTTCTTTCATTTATCTGCTTAGTCAGATAACTGTTGGGCTAATTGATAATTCAGCTTTAATGAATCCTCTAGTTGTAATGCAAAATCGAAGTGGGAATCTTCGGAGTATGTTGAATTCTCAAGTAAAGTGAAATTGGTTTTGAAAGAATGGTTGTTTATACAGTGATCTATGCAGATGGAAGGTTTAAGAAAATCACTCTTCCTTCCTGAAGAACCACTTGATAAATCAAGGCTTTCTTTTATACATATTACTCTCTCCATGACTAGGTAAGGAGGTAGTTATGCAAATAGGTGGCACTCCAATCACGGCTGAACACCTGGTGGAACATAATCAGTACTCATAACCAATTACCTTAATATCCCTTTTGTTATAAGATTGATAAAAATGTTTGGAATAGAAAAAAAATTCTACAATATATATTTATTGTCTAAACAAAAGAAACCGGATTCAATTCTAATAGGTTAAGAAGATGACTGTGTAAGAAGTAAATAAATTGCCAGCATTGTGACAGCCATTCTTATTTCCAAAGACCTGTCTTTTCAAACCAGAATGCATATTTCAGAGTTATTGGCACTTAAGTATGAAGTAGAAGTCCATTTAATTGTTCTGACAGGTTTTTTTTAAATCACAATGGAGTATAAGTTCATGTATGCTTGAAATATGAAACACCAATGGTATTCGATGTCAGCATTCCAGAAAACCCCCCAACTCCAAGAAAAGACTCTGAAGTAAGCATTTTTCAAAGTTCTATTTACTAGAATAGGTAAACTGGCACATCTGGGAAAACCCGAATCTGAGAGGTCCAGGTTTTCCCTCAGTAAATCAAAACCCCCCAAACCATCCCCTCACTCCTCAGTCGATTACATGCTCCAATCAACCACTGTCCCACCTCGAGACATCACTCTGACCACTCCTTCTCCAGATGCAGGATTGCCCTGACCTTGACGGACAGGAAGAATGCTATTATGTCTACAGACCCTCTACTAAATCCCCCCTCCTACTTTCCCACACATGAGAAGGTGGCAGCACGGAAGCTTCCAGCCTAATATGGCTTCCAAAGCTGACATTAGATCTAAAATGAAACAAGTAGAACTCCATTTGGATAACAAGTCTTTCTTTCCAGTTCAGTTTCCTGTGCCTCCTCAATTCAAAAGATCTCTTAAGATCTGGCACAAGTAGTTGTAGAACAAAAAGGAACTGAAAAAAGTAGCCTCCCTGCTTATACAGAATATATGTATGTTTGAAGTATATGTGGAACGAATGCTAGGCCATCTCATACCTTGCTTGTTTTCGGATCAGCAGTGAGGGTGAATGCAGCTGTTCCGGTTTAATATGTGTATTCAAGCTTAATCAAACATGGTTTAAAATCTATAATTGTAAATTTCTTTTTCTTTTTTTTAAAAATAATTTGATTTTAAGTGGATCAAAGTGAGATTGTGACTCTATTATTTGAATGAAGAAGAATTTTATGTTTACAAATGCTGTTATTTACGCCTTGGGAAGGTAAAATTCTTCAGCCTTATTCCTGCCAACTGTTATATTGTCACACAGACACAGACACAAACTAATACCAGTATAAAAACCATGGAAGTTTGTCAATAGTTTGGTGTGACTCCTTACTCAGTATTGCAAGCTAGTGAACCAGAATGATATTCAGATTTTGAACAGGTGACTCAAAAGATTAGTCAGTATGGCACTGGAAATGAGTATGTTTTCTCCAGAGGTATATCACCAGCAATCCATTGTACTCAAAAAGGAAGCCTAGAACATGAGCAGGAAAAGATATGCAGGTTTTATACACAATAGAAAGTTAAGCAGTGTTTAGTGGGGTCCTCAAAAGAAAGAGGCAATTAGACTTACCTGTTTTAGTGTATACAATAAGGGTTGAGGGGAGAGGTGTCATACTTAAGTTGGCAAACCTTTTTCCAAACTCAGATCTGATTTTTTTTTTTTTGAATAGATGCTGTCCCTGATTATTTCACTGATTTTTGGGTTGATATAAGAGATCACTCACTCTGATTCTAGGTCTTGGATTTGTCTGCATGGAACTATGGAATCTAAAGTATGTTTGTTTTGTAAGCTTGTGCATTCCTGCCTTAAGGTGAGATTTTTAACTGCCTTATAGAACCTTATAGTTTGACCCAGGGGTGAAATGTAAAATTTGTTACTACCGGTTCTGTGGGCGTGGCTTGGTGGTGGTGGGGGTAGTGCGACTACGTGGGTGTGGCCAACTTTTTTTTTTTTAAACTTTTCAAAGCATTTTTTCTAATGCTTTGAAAAGCCTCTACCAATCAGGAAACTCAGCTGAGATCGTCAGAGAGGCATTTTAAAAAACATCTCTCTGCTGATCAGGAAACTCAGCTGGGATCATCAGAGACTTTTCAAAGCATTTTTTTTACCACCTCTTCGGCCAAGAGGTTGCAGAAAAATTCCAGGAACCAAGAGATGGATAGTACAGGATTGAGATCTTTTTACCTCGTCAACCACCTCCAGCAGTGGGAAAGTTTTAATATCCTTCTGGAAAACCATAAAGGGCGGGTGCAGTTCTCACCTCCAGTGGTAGAGTTATTATTAGAATTAATCTTATTATTATCTCATTCATATCTGTCCTCTTCAAACCCCATTTTATCCACATGCCAATTCTGTAAAGTAGATTCTAATAAGTACACAATACCTCGTGCTCAATTATATATGCATTTTTCAAAAGGTTTTTGTTTGGAAATACAAAAAATAGCAGTAGAAAGACTATATATAATAGAATTTTATACCGAGCTGAATTTTCTTCCTGATCATTGCCTTCAAGGTTCCTGATGTTGAATGCAACAGTTAAAATTAATAATGAGTATGCATGATTTTGCTGAACTTTATTTGTATTATACTATATCTTGTAAAACAGTTTGAAATTCTGTTTTGCATTTATTGCTCTTCTGGGAAATAGATGTCAAATTCAGGGAAAAGGAAAATGTAATTTTTAAGTGTGCGGCTACATAATTGGTAATTTACATGCTCCTAAAGAAAGAGAGTATATGTCTTTTCTGTACACATACGTGCTTTTTAAAGAGAGCAATCACTGTTTTTCTGGTCATTATAATTCACGCTGCGTCTGCCACTACTGGAAAACTAATGAAAATGCTGGGAGAACAAGGCTTTATTTTACTATTGAGAATTCTCAGTGGTTACAATATGATAGTGTGCCTAATTCTCATAGTTTTGCATTTTTTTTAAACAATGAATTTTATTTTCAGCCCAGTCATCCATTTCATTAATTAACCCTCTAACCACCAAGTACATTTTTAAAATACTGTAAGGGAGCTTTCAAAGGAATTGGCATTTGCTGAATTAAATATACATGGAAAAAACCTGTCCTGACAGTCAAAACGTGGAGTCATATAAGCATTGTTAGCATTGAAATAAAACTATTTAAAACTAGTGTTCTTGAAGGGAAGCTCCAATAAAATGAAAGTGCTGGGGTGGGAAATGAGGATGGGGTTGTGTGTACCATAAAGAGTGTGATCTAATGCAGTGCAACTGTTGCCATAGTAAAATATTGTGTTGAATAAAACGTAAGCTGTACCACCGAGACAAATTAAACAGGTAATAAACGGTTAATACAATTTCTGTCACTTCTGCTTTCTCTGTTTGAAGCATTCACCTTATATACTGAATGCTCAAAGTAAATAATTATTTTCAAATATACAAAAGATATGTCTTTAAGGGTATCAGTTTATGAACAATGTTATTATGTCCATAGAGGAAAATAATTTTTGACAGTTCCCCTAATTGTCTAAGGGCAATGATTTCTACATTGGCATATACAGCTAATCCTTGCTTAATGACTGGTTGCTTACCAATCATTTGAAGTTACAATGGATCCCCCAAAAGTACTGTGAATCAGTTCCTGAATTCTGATGGCGGCATCCTCCCCACCTTGGTCACATAATTGCATTTGGGGCACTTGGAAATCAGCTCATATTTATGGCAGTGGTGAAATCCAATTTTTTTTTACTACTGGTTCTGTGGGCATGGCTTGGTGGGTGTGGCAAGGGAAGGATAGTGCAAAATCTCCATTCCCACCCCACTCCAGGGGAAGGATACTGCAAAAATCTCCAGTCCCTCCCCACTCCTGGGGGAAGGATATTGCAAAATCTCCATTCCCACCCAACTCTGGGGCCAGCCAGAGGTGGTATTTGCCAGTTCTCTGAACTTCTCAAAATTTCCACTACTGGTTATCTGAACTGCTCAAAATTTCTGCTACCGGTTCTCCAGAACCTGTCAGAACCTGCTGGATTTCACCCCTGATTTATGGCTATTTGCTTTTTGCCGGTTTCCAGCTCTGACTTCCAGTTTCCAGGAAAAAACACCCTTCCAATAAAATGGATTAATTTAACAATCATGACATTCATTTAACAACTGCCACAAAAAAAGTTCTCAAATTGGGTGCAATCCATTTAACAGGTGCCATAACTTACAACCCTAGTTCTGGGTTCAATTATGGTTGTAAATTGAAGACTATCAGTAGTGCAAACACATAGCATTATTCTTATGTTGGCTTTACTAAAAATGAGCCCATTCATGATAATACAAAGAGCCATAGTTTATTTACCGTATTTTCCGGCGTATGAGACAACTTTTTAACACATGAAAATCTTCTCAAAAGTCGGGGGTCGTCTTATACGCAGGGTGTCGTTCTCCTGTAACCAGGCAGACCAGCCCGAAAGGCTCTGACGAGCCTTAAATGGCTCTGACGATCCAAGCCCTGACGATCTGCTAATCAGGCAACTCAGCTGAGATCGCCAGAGCCATGGGGAAGGGAAAAAGTTTTCCCCCTCCAGCTTGCTTACCTTAGCTGCTTGCCTTGCCTTGCTTCGCTTGCCTGAATCCATTCCATCAGCAAGCAACTCCCTGCCTGCAATCAAGTAGGCAGGGAGTTGTGGACTTCAACTCCCAGAATTCCTCAGCCAGCAAAACAGAGCTGGCTGAGGAATTCTGGGAGTTGAAGTCTTAAAGTTGCCAAGGTTGGAGACCCCTGTTCTATTGGGTAAGTTTTTTCCACCTTTGGGATCTTTAAAAAAAAATAGTTAATTGGGGTTTTTTTTAGTTGTTCTTTTTTAGACCTAGCCATTTAACGTTTAGGAAGTTTTAAATTTAGCTTTCATATAAAAATAAAAATAAAATAAAATAAAATAATATTTGTGCAGCTTTCTGAGATTTAGTATGTTTTTGTAGTGTTTCACTCTAACTACACAAACACACAAAATCTCACAAAACTGTATGTGGAATTTTGTGTGTGTAAAGTGTGAAAGTTGTTTTTTTTGGGCTTTTTGTGGCTGTGTGAGGTTCCTGCTTGTTGCAGGGGCCATTTTGGGTCTAGCACAGCTGCTTTTACATTGTGGGTGAGCCAGTTGTGTTGTGTTGTGTTGTGTGTGTGTAAAGTGTGAAAGTTGGGTTTTGGGGCTTTTTGTGGCTGTGTGAGGTTCCTGCTTGTTGCAGGGGCCATTTTGGGTCTAGCACAGCTGCTTTTACATTGTGGGTGAGCCAGTTGATGTTTTTTAATTTTTATTTGGTGTGCGTTGGAAGAGGGGTAGTCTTATACGGCGAGTATAGCCCAAACCCTATATTTTAACAGGAAAATTTGGGGGTCGTCTTATACGCCCAGTCGTCTTATACGCCGGAAAATACAGTATGCTAAGTCCGGGAACAAGAAAAAAAAAGGAAAAGGAAAAAATAATAACAAAATCATCTCATTATATGAATTTGGAACTCAGCCTTATACAACCTAGTATTCAATCTAGTATCCTCCAAATTATCTATAGACCTCAGCCTGCATGCCCAATGTCAAGGAGATTTATTTCTTTACTTATTTCTTTGTTTATTTTGTTTTTACTCTACTCTACTCTACTCTACTCTACTCTACTCTACTCTACTCTACTCTACTCTACTCTACTCTACTCATCTCATTCAATTTCTATAACTGCCCAACTCAACCAAGTGACTCTGAATGGCTTACAATTTTAAAATTCTAAAACAATTAAAACAATTTAAAAGACATGAATTTTTTCCTCCCACAAAATAAGTATAAATTTGATGATTAATCTACTAATAGTAAAGCCAGGTAATAGGGTCCTGCATACATTCCAAGCCCCTGACGGGGTACATAGCCAAATTTTTAAAGCTTTGTGGAAAGTCAACAGGATTGGGGCCATTGTCATCTCTGAGGGGAAGAAGATTCCATAAGGCAGGGGCTACAACAGAAAAAGTCCATCTTCTAATTCATGCCAGTTGATACTCTTTGGCTGACGGGATCTGCAACATACCTAATTGGTTGGATCTGATCGGATGAGTAGAAACTATTGGAAAAAGACTTAATAGAACTGAAATATTCTGGAGTTTCAATATGTTCAGCAGCTTGGAACTGATTTTCACAACAAGCACATATGGAAGCCAAACTGAGATTATTGAAGTTTAGGAAGTGGATATCTACATAACAAAATAACATTTCAAGAGAAATCTACATTGCAGCTGTAGTTCCTAACTTCAAGATATTTTTATGGCAGCCCACAAAGCATACCTACAGTATATTCTGAGACTGTCCAGTCTCAGAACAACTGGATAAGGCATTTCATGAATATTAATTCAGTGCAACATATGTAATGCAGTCTAACCTGCAAATCTATGATAAATTGCAAAATGGCTTTAGATTAATAAATGCAAAAATATTCTGTCCTTAGGTTTACAAAATGTGTGTTTGTCTCTACTGTAGAGACACTCAAGAGAATACATTAACAGATTAATAACACTGAAACATTAACAGCTCGGAAGTCCACAGAAGTTTGAACAAAGTGGGGGGGGGTTGTTCCATTTTGCAAACACCTATAGTAGTTTCCACATCAGTGTCTTATGCTCCTTTCAATTATTGAGATATCCCAAAGATTCTAGGAAGGAATATTGTATTTATCCAAAACAAAAATAACTCAAATCCTAAAGAAGACAGAAAAAAAAACCACAGTAAAATTCTGAACAATGACATATTTCCCATGTTATAAAATTCTGATTGGCAGCTCCAGCTAAAAGTAATACTGCAAGTTCTTCCTCTTCCCTCAATAAATAAACATAAGATATACTTGAATATGTATATACATATGTCTATCTGCCTGCCAGATGCTCATTCCCAAAATCAGACCAGCACCAGGATAAAGTTATAATAATTTAATGATTAATGACTGATTTGTAAATTTGAGTACTACCTGTACATATCAACTGACACATAGGTGCAAACACAAATTTCTCCTTCCAGCAGGCTAAGCGAAATAAAAGGATTAAGAGGATGGTATAGCTATATTGGGAAAAGGAAGAATGAAACTAGAAGGAATTCAAACAAAGAGTAATTGTGTAGAAAGAAAAAAGAGCCTAATATATTATATGTTTAAGTATTACAGAAAGGATAGGGATGTGGTGGCTTAGTGGCTAAGATACTGAGCTTGTCGATCAAAAGGTCGACAGTTCAGCGGTTCGAATCCCTAGTGCTGTGTAACTGGGTGAGCTCCCGTTACTTGTCCCAGCTTCTGCCAACCTAGCAATTTGAAAGCATGTAAAAAATGCAAGTAGAAAAATAGGGACCATCTTTGGTGGGAAGGTAATAGTTTAGTCATGCTGGCCACATGACCACGGAGACGTCTTCAGACAGCGCTGGCTCTTCGGCTTTGAAATGGAGATGAGCATCGCCCGCTAGAGTCGGGAATGACTAGCACATATGTGTGAGAGGAACCTTTACCTTTTATTACAGAAAGGAGAAAGGGTTAAATGCAACAAGCAACCAAGCCTTTCCCAAGCAACATCCCTTTAGCATCTAAGCTTTCCAATAGCAATGTCTGCAGTTGTCCCAAAGGTGCTTTTTCAAGAGGCAACTGGACTTTCAGCAGAGCTGAAGAAGCTTCTTGGATGAGAAGCGAAACATAGAGGGATAGGATTGCAGCTGAATATATAAAGTCAAACTCTTGATTGGAGGTTCCTTGTTCCAGCAGCCTAATTTAGTCACAAAGACCACTCTTCTTGATGCCAAGGAGTAACCCCAATCAATAACCATTCTAATTTTTAAGAAAGATGCCAAGACTGGCCTGGCAAAATGTCATCTAACTGGGGTTTTAGACATTATTAATAAACTTCATGCCAAGCATCTACATGTGAAATACGTAGACTGGGTGATTAAAAGAGAATTTACTTGTTATGGAATAGGCTGGAAACAGATTGACAGCATTTAGCAGAAAAATAATCTAGCTATCCTTGAGGTGTTCTTTACGTCGCACTCATCAATTTGAAGGTAGCATTTGATTTGGTTTGAAGGGAAGGGTTAGAGGCTAAGACAACATTTTCTACAGTAATTTGAAGATTATTACAATGAATTATTATGCTAAATGAAGGTCAGGCATGCTTCTCCAAATTGCCTGCCTAACCCAAAGCTCTCCAAAAATGAGGCAAGCAAATATCTACAGTACTTAGCACAAATATTTAATTTCTCTATTACTTTTATTGCATATATTTTAACAAAAATGAGTTTCATCCTCTGATATTGGCAAACATGCTTATGTATACCTCTTCTGTTCTATTTTTTATTTGCAAGTATTAGCAACAGACTGTAGCAATGAAAGTTAGACATCAATTACTTCAAAATGAAAATTGTGGTCTTCACCAAGAGATGCAGCAATTTCATGTATAATTGGAAGATAAATAAGATAAATTATCACTGAGCAAGTGAAGGATTTTTAATGCATACAAATTATCCTCTTTAACATAGAACCAAATTTTAAAAAAATGTGTATGAAAAGTGCAATAACTCAATTTGCCAGCTGCAGAGGCAATAGTTTTGTTCCAGCAACAATAAAACTCTTTAAAATAAAAGTATTAATATTTTATGATGTCCAATATCTTATAAATCCTGTATAAGAACTTGAAAGCATTAGAAGTAGTTCACACCTAACTTATAAGATTGATATTTTGCATGCCTATTTTACAAATATGTTTTTGAATCTGGAAATTATTCTCTCTTGTTACTCCTTTCTGAAACTAAATGGTATGAAAGTCCCTTCTTACCCCTCATTCTTATGGATATATTCTTTTTTTCTTGGAAGTAAAGCATAGATACAAATCACTGTGTCTTTTTAGCTCAATTTTATTTCAATCAGGTTATGAAAAAGCTTCACTGGAGATAAAATAGTGTGCTTGGCTCAAATTTATGACCAGTTGTAGCCTCCCCTAGTCACATGATTGTGATATTTATGTATTGATTTATTTGCTGTTTTCCAGCAAAAAATGCCCATTGAATATGCTGGATTTGCTTAACAACCACATATTTCACTTAATGATTAAGGTGACTTGCCTATACCACTGTAAAAATGGTTATAAAATCAAGCCTGGTCATGTGGTGCCTTGACTTACAACCTCAATGACTTACAACCAAAATTCTAGACCCCACTGTGCTCACAAGTAAAGGACTATATGTAGCCAACTAAATTGGCTAATTTGATATATAAATACACTTTTCAGGAAGATTTTAAATGGCAATTTTAAATTCAGCTGTTTCCCCAAGCAGTTATAAAAAGGTATGTTGCTATGACTAACTTCTATTTCAGTCTTGAGAAGAGGCTCATAAGTACGTTTCTTTTACTGCTTTCAGTTCTTTGTAATAATTACTCGAAATATTTAATTCCCCTTAGACTGATTTGAAGTTTAATAAGTTCCTGTGAAGTTCCTGTAAAGAATTTATTTAATTGCAATTGAGTTATAGCCTTCTTTTTAAGAACAATGAGCCAATCATCTGTATACTGATTAATGTAGATTAGTTTCTACATTAAGCATCTAGATATTCTGGTTCTTAACGTTCTGTGCTTATATTTTGATAACCGTATTGAACAAATTCTGAGAAAGCTGCCATTTTTCTTCAAGAGAAGAAAAGCTCCCAAAAGATTTCTGTCTATGGCAGAAGTAGGCAACCCTCACCTCACTGGCTGTATGAAACTTCTCTTCTTTGCTACCCACAATACCCCCCCAAATCATGATGTTTGGCAGCACAAAGTCAAATTCAATGACTTAGTTCTTTGGAGATGGTGATGCTCCTTCAAGATAAGTTTAATATTCATTCCCTTAGCTGACCATACTATTTTCGATTTTTTTTTTAAAGCAACAGAAGCAGCAGCAAAAAAAAAAAAAAAAAAAAAAAGACTGAATATTTTATTTTTATTTATTTATTTATTTTTATTTGATTTGATTTTTATACCGCCCTTCTCCAGCAGGACTCAGGGCGGTGAACAGCCAAGGTAAAACATAGCATACAAAATTTAAAACAATTTAAAAAATATTAAATAGTTTCGGCCCACAATTTAAAAACACCCCAATAAAATCAATTTCGAATTAAAACCGAAAGATGGGATCAAGCCAGCCCGGCTAGATGAAATAAGTGAGTTTTAAGGGCCCGACAAAAAGTCCGGAGATCCGGGATCATACGTATCTCTGGGGGTAGGACGTTCCACAGGGTGGGTGCCGCCACAGAGAAGACTCTCCCCCTGGGGGTCGCCAGCCAACATTGTCTGGCTGACGGCACCCTGAGGAGGCCCTCTCTGTGCGAGCGTACTGGCTGGTGGGTGGCTATTGGCGGCAGAAGGCCGTCTCGTAGATATTCAGGCCCTAAGCCATGGAGCGCTTTAAAGGTAATCACCAACACCTTGAAGCGCACCCGGAAGAGCACCGGAAGCCAGTGCAGCTCGCGCAGGAGGGGTGTCGCATGGGAGCGCCCCGTCGCTGCGTGGCCGCATTCTGGACCAGTTGGAGCCTCTGGGTGCACCCCAAGGGGAGCCCCATGTAGAGAGCATTGCAGTAGTCCAAGCGGGAAGTGACGAGTGCTTGAGTGACCGTGCATAAGGAGTCCCGATCCAGAAAGGGACGCAACTGGCATATCAGGCGAACCTGGTAAAAAGCCCACCTGGCCACAGCCATCCTATGCTCTTCTAAAGACAGCTGTGCATCCAGGAGGACACCCAAGTTGCGAGCCCTCTCCGTGGGGGCCAATTACTCACCCCCAATAGCCAGCGATGGCACCACCTGGCTATATCGGGACGCCGGAAGCCACTGCCACTCGGTCTTGGAAGGGTTGAGTTGGAGCCTGTTTCTCCCCACCCAGGCCCGCACGGCCTCCAGGCACCGGGACATCACTTCAAGGGCATCATTGGGGTGGCCTGGGGTGGAGATGTACAGCTGAGTGTCATCTCTTTAAGATGATCTCACCCAGCGGCTTCATATAAATGTTGAACAGGAGGGGCGAGAGGACTGATCCCTGCGGCACCCCACAAACAAGGCGCCTCGGGGTCGACTGCTGTCCCCCTGCCAACACAGATTGCGACCGGTCAGAGAGATAGGAGGAGAACACTGCAAAACGGTGCTCCCCACCCCCAACCCCTCCAACCAGCACAACATGATACCATGGTCGATGGTATCAAAAGCCGCTGAGAGATCTAACAGAACCAGGATAGAGGAGCAACCCCCTACCCCGAGGCCTCCAGAGGTCATCCACCAACACGACCAATGCCGTTTCTGTGCTGTGCCCAGGCCTGAAGCCGGACTGGAGCGGATCTAGATAGACGGCTTCATCCAGGTACTGCGGAAGCTGCCGCGCCTCCACACTCTCAACAACTTTCGCGACAAAACGAAGGTTGAAGACTGGACGAAAGTTAACCAAAACAGCCGGATCCAGAGAGGGCTTCTTGAGGAGGGGCCTCACCACCGCTTCTTTCAAGGTGGCTGGCAAGACACTCTCACTCAAAGAAGCATTAATAATCCTCTGGAGCCAGCCTTGTGTAACCTCCGGGGAAGCCAGCACCAACCAGGAGGGATACGGGTCCAATAAACATGTGGTCGCGTTCAGCTGTCCAGAATCCTGTCCACATCCTTGGGAGCCACAGGATCAAATTCCTCCCAGATAACACTCTCAAGACCTGCCTCAATCATCCCGTCTGAACTTACCCAGTCAGAGGCCAAGCCTTCCCAAATCTGAGGCGATTTTATCATGCAGATAGTGCACAAAATCCTCAGCTCGACCCTGCAAGGGATCATCCCGTGCTCCCAGATGGAGGAGGGAGCGGGTCAACCTAAACAGGGCGGCTGGGCGGTTATCTGCTGACAGGATAAGAGCAGAAAAATAGCTAGATTTTGCCGCTTTTATCGCCACTAGGTAGGTCTTAATATGAGACCTCACCAGTGTTCGGTCAGATTCGGAACGGCTGGTCCTCCAACCGCTCTCCAGGCGTCTTTTCCGGCACTTCATCTCCCTCAGCTCCTCGGAGAACCAAGGAGCTAGGTGAGTTTGGTGCCAGGTCAGAGGCCGCAAAGGCACGACGCGGTCCAAAGCCCCAGCGGCCGCACTATCCCAGGCGGCCACCAAGTCTTCAGCCGAGTCATGAGCCAGAGTCTCAGGAAATGGCCCGAGCTCCATCTGGAACCTATCAGGATCCATCAGGTGCCTGGGGCAGAACCACCTAATCGATTCCGCCTCCCTGCGGCGGGGTGTAGCGGTTAGAAAGTCAAGTCGAAGGAGCGAGTGGTCAGACCACTCGACCACTGACCAGAGACAAAAACTAAGTCCAGAGTATGAATTAACTGAGGCAGGTCCATGGCTGTCATGGAAGCCATGAACTCCCGAGCCACCTCAGACATTTCACCAATGGATGGCATCTCATCCATCCAAATTTTGCTCTCATTTTCCCGATGATATCATCAGATAGGCTTCCAGAGCTCCCAAAACTTTTTTTAAAGGCAGAGTCAGGCTACAGAAAGTTTGTTTCTTCCTTTCTTGGATGATGCTGTTTGGAATACCCCAGAGGCTGGCTTTATTTTCATTTATATCCTATCTTATTTTACACTGAATGTATCTGCAGCTGCTGGGAAAGAAGTCTTATATCAGAAGGTTTTTCCTTAAGTTACTCTATGCAGCTAGACACATCTGTAGATTTTAAACTTGAAATTCAGATGAATAGATGCACAATGTCCTTTATACTAGATTCAAATCCCAGCTCATCTGTGCAGTAATTTGAATGCCTTTGACAAATTATTGTAATTCAGCATTATGTGAGAATAAATAAAATAAACAAAGCTCTTATCTACAAAAAGAGTTAGTTGCCAAGTACTGGTCAAAAATGATGATATGTATGCCTATTTTGACATTCCAGACAAAAGTGATTTTCCATGTGTGAAGATGTTTGGTTAGGATTTGCATGTCTGTTTTGGTTTTTACATTTGATCTCATAGTACAGTTATTCATTTTCTCTGCAGTTTGCAAGCTGCACACATTTTTCCCTTCCTAATGAAAGCTGAAATCTTTCCTTAACGACAGCTTGGCCTTGGGAGAAAAGCAAAATCCAATCATGAGTATTGCAATGACATCTGGAATTTGACAGGTCTAGGAGCCATTTTTAATTTCTTCTCCTAGCAATACTTTCCTAGCATACTTTCCTATGTTTCCAAAAACAGAAAAAATGGCGCTTTTTTTGTAATGAGGAGAGTATTGTTATGCAGTTTCCTAAACTAGACAATATTTCAGGGAAAGAGATTCCTAGATAAGAGCCACTGAAGACTTGTTTATAAAATTAAAATCAATCCAGTGTGACAAATTAGGCCTAGGGAGATGCCATTCAATCATGAAGTTAACTGTATGATTTTGTATGTTTATGATCCTGACCCAATTTATAGAGTTGTTATGAAAATAAAATGGTTGTGAGCCAACGTGTATATTTTATAGCATTTCTAGAGAAAAAGTGGAATAGTCATATCATAAAATTAATTAATAGTGACGCTTATCCAGTAAGGCACTCCTGAGATTCACTTTGCATTGAGTAAATACTTAATATCTAATCTGATATTTCAGAAATATTTTTGTCTGTTTTATAGATATAGTGTTAGAAATAACAGTAATTTTTCAATGTATGTACTTTTTTTTAGGAAGTTTTGTTTTTTAAAAAAAGTTATCTCAGAAAATCTTAAATACCACGAAAGTTCTCTAGGGAGATTACAGTATCATTTAACACTAAGAACAAGGGGAAAAGAAAAATACAAAACAGTGCATATTAATAAATAGCAGAGGAAAATATATTTATATATAAAAATCTTGGTATAGTGCAGGCAGTACATTGAAACCATATTTTAAATGGCAGCTGGTTTATATTTCCTAGTTTTAAGGTTTATTAAATTTTATTGGTTTAATTCTTTTCAGTGCTCTTCATGCATACTGACTTTTAAATGTGATTTTAAATACTTTCACCAGAAACTTTTTTGATGGGAGAGAAAAATAAAGTCCATTGAATAAACAATTGAATAACTGTAAGTTTGCCAAAGATCCATGAAAAATTATCTGCAGCTATATAATTTTTCATATTTAAGAGTGAGACATCACATTCATAGAGGAGCTTTTCATTTATCTCTTCCAGCAACAGCTTCTTCTCTTCCTAGATAAATTACTGAAGGTTGAGAAGCTTTGAATATAGAGAGGCAGGAGGCTACTAAAAAGAGGAATCCCTCAGCCCTCTCCCTAAATCTTCCTAAATCTAAAGTTGAATAGTTGGTGCATTTGCTTTGAAACATAAGATGATCACCAGGGATGATTATACCTTAAACAAAAGTCTGTGGTTTGTCTATTCTTATGTTAAAATATCAGCTATAGCAGTACTTAATATTATTATTACATACCAGTTTTACATGGTAAAAATCCTCCTATCTTTAAAAGAGAAACAGATAAAACCCTATTCCAAATAGAATAATTTTCCTTCTTCAAAGGGTAAATGCTTTACCATGGTAGTAAATTTTTTTAAATTTTAAATACATTTGTGCAAATATTTTGAAGATTTTATTTATTCAGGCATTATACAAATTTGTATTGCCAACCATCTTAATCAAATTAGGAAGTTAACAAGCATAAAAATAGAAACATAAATATAAAAATATAGAAAAAAGGAATAAAAGGTACCGATTAAAAAATAAATAACAATTAGCACAGGGCAAAAATATAAATTGGGCTCCACTAACAACATGGCCCTAAAAGCTGGGGGGAAACAACCAGAATTTTAAGGTCTTCCAAAAGGCCAACAGATCTATCCAAACCTCAGACAGAGGCTGTTCTATAAGGCAGGTGCTTTGACAGAAAAGGAATACCTCTTGGATCGTCTGAAGGGATACAGCAGGGACGAGAAATATATCCATCCCACCTGATTTGATAGGATGGCTGAAATCACTGGAGAAATGTGATTTCCTCAAGTATTTGGCTCCATGCCATGTAGGACTTTATAGGTGATAAGTAATATCTTGAATTGCACCTGGAGCGAAGCAGCTCATGTACTAGTGGTGTTCTTTAGGCATATTGTGTTGCCACTGCAGTCTGACATGAATGACCATGAATCAGAGGATCCTGATTGAGGAATGGGTGCAACTGGCATACAAGATGCATTTGTGCAAAGGCCCCCTTGACCACAGCTGCCATCTGCTCCTCAATTATGTGCTTAGAGTTGTTAAGACTGACACTCCTATGCTGGAGGCACAATTGAATAGATCCTTTATTTTTTTTATGGAATCCCTTTATTTTTCTTGTATTCTTTCTATTATTTTTTTTTCTATTTCCTTTGATATAACAAGCTGGGATAACAAGAGGAATAAATCTGAATTTGTTACTTGTGAAAAACTTTTAAAACTGAGCTGGTGACTACAGGTGACCTTATGCTCCAGGTTACCCAATCTTGAAATACTGAATTTTTAAATATTGGCAAATTAAACAGAAATTCTAGCTATATAAAAATGCTAAATAAATGTAACTTTGTAGTTAATGTGACATGACCACTAGAAAATGAGACCTCAGTTTATCAGTTATCTCAAGAACGGAAAATGTACTACTCTCTTATCTCTCCCTGCTAAATATATTCATTAACTTGATTGTCTCAATATCAGTACTGTCAATATCAGAATTAATGCAACATTTCCTATAGAGGCATATGGTGTTAATTAGCTGACTGAATGGTATTTTTAAAATAAATTAAAATATTTGGATCATATTGCAAAAATAAATTAAACTAACACTTGGATCATATTGCCGCAAGAGAGATTGTTAATAATAATTAAATGTTTAAAATAGTTCAATATATCTATTAATATTTTTCCTTTTGTATAATTCAGACTGGAAGCATTCATAATGAATCCTGCTTTTTTCCCCTTCTTTTTTTCCTTCTTATTTTTAGTTTGCATATCTTGATGCCAACTTTTCACCCTTAAAATTTGTATTCACTCAGTCTCCATACTAAGAATATCAGGAAGAAATACAAAAGATATAACAATCAGATTTGCCATAAGATACTATAGTAAAATCTTAAAATGTAAGATTTAAGGGCAAACTAAATAACACAATTTTATATATTAAGATGCTTGAAGAAATTAATTTATTGTTGTTGTTAGTCGCGACGACGTGTCCGACCCATCGCGACACTATGGATAATGTTCCTCCAGGCCTTCCTGTCCTCTATCATCCTCTGGAGTCCATTTAAACTCATGCCCACTGCTTCAGTGACTCCATCCAGCCACCTCATTCTCTGTCATCCCCTTCTTCTTTTGCCCTCAATCTTTCCCAGCATTAGAATCTTCTCCAGTGAGTCCTTCCTTCTCATTAGGTAGCCAAAGTATTTGAGTTTCATCTTCAGGATCTGGCCTTCTAAAGAGCAGTCAGGGTTGATCTCCTCTAGGACTGATTGCCTTGCAGTCCAAGAGACTCGCAGGATTCTTCTCCAGCACCATAGTTCAAAGGCCTCAATTCTTTGGTGCTTAGCCTTTCTTATGGTCCAACTTTCACAGCCATACATTGCAACTGGGAAAACCATAGCCTTGACTATACATACTTTTATTGGCAGGGTGATGTCTCTCCTTTTTAGTGTGCTGTCTAGATTTGCCATAGCTTTCCTCCCTAGGAGCAAGTGTCTTTTAATTTCTTGGCTGTAGTCCCTATCTGCGGTTATCTTGGAGCCTAGGAAAATAAAATCTGTCACTACCTCCATTTCTTCCCCATCTATTTGCCAGAAATTGAGAGGACCGGATGCCATGATCTTAGTTTTCTTAATGTTGAGTTCAAACCAACTTTTGCACTCTCCTCCTTCACCCTCATCAAGAGGTTCTTTAGTTCCTCTTCACTTTCTGCCATTAAGAATGGTATCATCTGCATATCTGAGGTTGTTGATCTTTCTCCTGGCAATCTTAATTCCAACTTGTGATTCATCTAGGCCCATCTTTCTCATGATGTGCTCTGCATATAAATTAAATAGGCAGGGCGACAGTATACAGCTTTGCCAAACTCCTTTCTTAATTTTGAACCAATCAGTGGTTCTATGTCCAGTTTTCACTGTTGCTTCTTGACCTGCATATAGGTTTCTCAAGAGACAAAGAAGATGGTCTGGTACTCCCATCTCTTTAAGAACTTGCCATAATTTGTTATGATCCACACTACCAAAGGCTTTAGCATAGTCAATGAAGCAGAAGTAGATGTTTTTAGGGAACTCCCTAGCTTTCTTCATGATCCAGCGTATGTTGGCAATTTGATCTCTAGTTCCTGTGCCTCTTTGAAATCCTGCCTATACTTCTGGTAGTTCTCAATCCACATACTGCTGGAGCCTAGCTTGTAGGATTTTGAACATAACTTTACTAGCATATGATATGAGTGCAATGGTGTGATAGTTTGAACATTCTTTGGCATTCCCTTTCTTTGGAATTGGAATGTAAACTGACCTTTTTCAGTCCTGTGGCCACTGTTGAGTTTTCTAAATTTGCTGGCAAATTGAGTGTAGCACTTTTACAGCATTGCCTTTTAAGATTTTGAATAGCTCAGCTGGAATACTGTCACCTCCACTAGCTTTGTTGTTGCTCAGATTTCCTAAGGCCCATTTGACTTCACATGCTAGGATGTCTGGCTCGAGGTCAGTGACCACCCCATGTTGGTTATCAGGGATGTTAAGTTCATTCTTGTATAGTTCTTCTGTGTAATTTTGCCACCTCTTCTTAATCTCTTCTGCCTCTGTTAGGCCCCTGCCATTTTGGTCCTTTATCATGCCCATCTTTGCATGAAACATTCCCTTTGTATCTCCAGTTTTCTTGAAGAGATCTCTAGTCCTCCCTATTCTATTGTATCTTTCTCTTTCTCCCTTGCCTTTCGCTTCCCTTCTTTCCTCAGCTATTTGTAAAGCTTCCTCAAACAACCATTTTGCTTTCTTGCATTTCTTTTTCTTTGGGATGGTTTTAATTGCTAGCTCTTGTACAATGTTGTGAACCTCTGTCCATAGTTCTTCAGGCACTCTGTCTATCAGATCTAATTCCTTAAATCTATTTGTCACCTCAACTGTATATTCAATAGGGATATGATTTAGTTCATACCTGAATGGCCTAGTGGTTTCCCCTACATTCTTCAATTTAAGCCTAAATTTTGCAACGGGAAACTCATGATCTGAGCCGCAGTCAGCTCCTGGTCTTGTTTTTACTGACTTTATAGAGCCAGGATGGCGAACCTATGACACACGTGCTGGAAATGGCATGCAGAGCCATCTCTCTGGGCACACGAGCAGTCATCCATTACTCTTCTGGGTTCCGGTGTGCTGGCCAGCTGATTTTCAAGCGCGGGGGAGCGCCAAAAATTGGAAGAGCAGCTGCCCGGTCTGCATGTGTGGGCGGGGAAGATGATCTTCCAGTTTCCAGCACGCCAGCTGGCCTTCGCATTCACATGCGTGCCAGAAACCAGAAAACCAGGTGGTCGGTGCATATGCGCACACCAGAAACTGGAAGATCATCTTCCCAGCGCGTGCATGTGCACCAGGTGACTGCTCTTCCAGTTTCTGGCACACGTGCGCATGTGTGTATCCCTGTTTTGGCATTTAGTGCCGAAAATATTCACCAACACTGGTATAAAGCTTCTCCATCTTTGGCTGCAGAGCACATAGTCAATCAGATTTCTGTGTTGACCGTCTGGTGATGTCCATGTGTAGAGTTGTCTCTTGAGTTGTTGGAAAAGAGTGTTTTCTATGACCATCGTATTCTCTTGACAAAATTCTACCAGCCTGTGCCCTGCTTCATTGTGTACTCCAAGGCCAAACTTGCCTGTTATTCTGGTTATCTTTGGCTTCCTACTTTAGCATTCCAATCCCCAATGATGATAATGTCATTGTTTTTTGGATAATGTCATTGTTCTAGGAAGTGTTGTAGGGCTTCATAGAACCGGAAAATCCCATGGACAGTACCCCCCACCAAAAGGGGGGGGGTTACTTAGTACCAAAATAATAGTAGACCTGATAGTTGTTGACATTTCATAAATGGTATCATAGAGAAGGGTTTTCTTCCTAATTCTTGTACAATTAGGTTTTTCTGGAAAGATGCTTTTCATTATTTGAGCTTGAAGTGCTTTAGAACTTTAATGCATATTGCATTGGTCTTTGATGTGAATAAGAAACCAGACATTTTGGGGGGGGGGATTCCGGTTGATGTTGCAGTGGAAACGGACTGGAAAATAGCGGACTCTGATGAGCCACATGAAATCCAGCTGGACAAACTGCTGCCGGGAGGCTTTTGAGCCATAGCTGTCTTGTAGGGACAGTGAAGAAAAGAGAGACATTTCATGGACCACGAGGAAATGGCAATTTCCTCGCTGGAACAGAAACAGCTCTCCCGAAGCGGCAGCGGGGGTGTCAGCCATCTTATGGTGGCCACCTTGAAGCTGGGACAACCGAACTGAAGAATTGTGCAGGAGTGGCAATTGGACGGAGTGCCAGAACTGGGTGAGATAAATGCCAATTTATATTAAGAAAAATCAAAATTGAAGTTTTAAAAGAATTCCTGAGCTTGGACTAGCAGCTATCTGGCATTTTTTTGGGGGGGGGACCATACATGTGAAACAAAGAGAAGGTGTGGACTGTAATATAAAGAATCTAAGAGAAAGTCTTGGATTTGGAAAATTGGGAAAAGCAAAAGATTTTTTAAAGGAAAGAAAATGATTTTCAAAAGAAAATAATAAACTATAAGAGAACTTTGAAAAATTATTGGACATTTTGACAAACAATTGGATAAAATAGCCTGTTTTGTAATGAAGTAGAAACAGAGAGTGCCAACAGCTGGAGGAAAGAAAAAGCACTGTAACATTCTATTCAAATAGACAAAACAGAAGAAATAGCAGTTGGAAATTTTGACCTTGGCCATAAAGAAGATGATAATTTGGACACTCTGAGAATATTTAAAGAGTGACTGTGTTTTACATCTGGGTGGTTGTTTTATTTTTCTTCTCTTCTGGAAGATAGTTTTGTAACTGGATTTGACTGTTGCTGAATTGGGACAATAATTAATAATTGAGAAGAACATTTTAACTTTAAAGAACAAAGGAATAATTGAAGAAGAAAAGAAGAAGAGATATAAGAAAATTATACAGACTTAAAATTTTGGCTAAGTGCATAAAGATATAATTGGAGAGGTATTAGTAACTTTTTAAATTGTCATAAAATGGAGTTGCAGATGTATGAAGAGTTACTTTTGATGTTTAAAAGCACGTGTGAATCTTTAATAGACAAAAAAGAAATGGAAAATTCATTTAAATATACAGAAAAAGAAAATGAAGAGAAGTTGGAAGAGGGAAATTTAAATGAGAAACAAGAAATTAACAATTTTGAAGAGAAAATATTAAAAAATAGAAATCAGATAAAGAGCATTATAGAAATGGTTGGGAAAAGAGCAGAGAGGAAAAGGGGAAAACTCCCGCTAAAAAAGAAAAAGGCAAAAGGAAAGAAGGGAAAACCTGGAAGAGATAAGGAAAGCTTTGGTGAGAGATGTTCAAACAACACAACAAAAAAAGATAAATGGAGGCCAGAAGATGAAACGTAACATACATAAAAAAATAAAAAAGAAAATTGAGAAGTCTGAGTGAGATAAAGGGTCATGCAAAAAATTATTAGAAAAGAGGATGCTAAAAAGATTTAGAGATGATGGTTAAAGATGAAGGATGATGGGGTAAAAATTGGCAAATATAAATGAGGTAGATCAATAAACGGGAATGGGAAAGTAGACAATATAATAATAGTATTTTTGATGGTTTTTAAAATTAGAATGGAATTTTAATTGTTATAGTAGTGATAAGAGAGAAGAATTATAAGATATACTGTGATGTTAGCTAGATGAAAGCATTGAAAATGAAATGATAAAGAAATATATAACAATAATATGGTAGAAGTTGAAAAAATATATGGTGGAAAATGATTATAAGTGAATATATGATAAAGAATGAATAGAGTTTGTCTACACTAAATCTCAATAGATAGAAATGTGAAAATAAGCAATTTGACAATATTATTAATTTTGATATCAATGTAAATTAAAATGAATATTTAAAATGTTAATTGTAAAGAGAATAACAATGTTGAAATTATGAAAGTGACTATTTTTGCAAAGAAGGAATACAACATGTTTGTGATAAACCACAGCAGATAGAAGTGTGAAAATAAGTAATCTAAGAATACCATTAATTTTGATAACAATGTAAATTAAGATGAATATTTTATTGTTAACGATTGGGTAGAAGGAATTAGAGAGACACTTCTGAAAATGTAAACAAGAAAGACTGTAAACAACTGGAGTAATTGTAATTGAGAAGAAGCATAAGGTGTAAAGTGATGTAATTTAAATATAAAATTGAAGATGATAAAAATGATGGAAAGAAAATAATATGGCAGAAGTTGAAATAAGAAGAGATGGAGAAAAATGATAAATTTGTGAAAAAGGATACACAAAAGAGATAAATATTGGAAAAAACGGGAAGATTAGGATATATTATAATGATGATTTTGATTATGTATAAGATGTAAGATGTGACCTGATCAACACTCTGTTCATAAAATATGGATGATGAAAGGAATTTTTTAAAAATAAAACTTGTCTAAAAAAAATAAATAAGAAACCAGACATTTTTTAAGATCACTGAAATATGTTCTTTTTGACTATGTTAAATAGACAGCTGCTGTGCATTCAACATTGAATGCACTCCCAGCTGCTTTTGAGTACAGTATTCATATACAGTATTTGAGGACAGTATTCATATATGTCCAACATGTACAGTAATCAGGAAAATTTATTCCCTGAATTAATATACTCTTTAGTAAATAGCTTATAACTCCACCCATTTTTGAACTTGTATATGATATCATATACAAGTAAGTAAAAGGCAGAGTTTATGACATCACCAAACATCACATTATGTTATTTTAACAAAACCTCTAGTTTACGTGGATTCTCCAAGACATTGCATCAACTTCCTCTCTATTTGTGTTTTGTTGGCAATTGAAAACATTTTAAAATAAGCAATTGTCTCTGCCTCTTAATTTCATTTAAGGACAGCTTTTTCCTTTCTTTATTTTTGCTTAGTGAGATTTGGGGGAGGAGGCAGGTTTTGCTGCTACTTTAATTTGCTGTTAATGTACATTAATTATTGATTATTGTTTTTAAGCTACTTATATATGATAAGCCACTTTGTGCAATTCCCTGCTGGAGGGAAAAAGTAGAGCACACTTTCGAAATATCTTGCTTTCCTCAACATGCATCACTCCAGGTATTATTGCTTGTCATCTTCAGCCATTATGTTCAGTGGTTAAGAAGAACAGATGTCATAGGAAGAAATGTTTACAATAGCCTACAAAATATTAAATGTATAATTTCCCCTCCCCATCAGCAGACTGAATTGGTAACATTAAGTAAAAAATTGTTATATACCATATTTTTCGGAGTATAAGATGCACTGGAGTATAAGACGCACCCACCTTTTTGGGTGAGGAAAAGAAGAAAAAGAAGTCTCCCTCAGGCTTTGAGCAATTTTGCCTTTGCAGCAAGCAGCAAACAGCCTGCTTTACTTTCATTTTCGTTTGCAGCATAGCTTGATTAGCACAAGGAAAAAAAAAATCTGCTCCAGCAATTTACCTCTTTGCAGCAAGCAGCAGAGCCCTGCACAAAACAGCTGAGAGCAAATCAGCTGAGAGTTGGGAGGCCGATCCAATCAACTTGTGCTAATTAGACTGTGCTGAAACTGAAAGCTGTTTTTTTCTTGCTGTTTGCTTGCAAGGAGGTAACTGCTGCAAGGCAGAGGCCAAAGGGTGGGGGCCAGTGGGTTGGCGGGGCTACATTCAGTGTATAAGACGCACCTAAATTTTCACCCCCTTTTAGGGGGGAAAAGGTGCGTCTTATACTCTGAAAAATACAGTACTTTTTCCTTGAACATTTGGCTCAGATCACATTTAGTAAATTTAAAGAAATATACAGCATAATAGATTTGGCTGTCATTAATAAAAGATTGAATTGCTTTGTAGGGCTGGAGACTGAGAGTCATATCAATATCAATTAATTAATATAAAGCATGATTTTGCATTTATATATGTATCTGGATCTATAGAACATACTAGGCCAGACATAAAATAATGACAAAGCATAATGGTGACATTCACACAATTATTAAACCAAAACTGGTTACATTTCTGCTGCTTGTGATATTTGAACCATAATGTGACCAGTCAATATGAGTATTAATCATTAATAGATGGAGGGGATTGACATTATTCTAATTTAAATATAAAAGGAAGTATTTAACAATATTATATTGATTCCTGTTTTGAACTTTTCTATGGTGACATATATAGTCTTAATTTGGGAGCTAATATAGCCTCTTAAGATTATCGACAAATATAAAACTAATAAAAAATTACCCATCTGTTTAAATGTCAGCCAAATTATTAAGTCACATTAAAATAGCAAGCCATAGCATAATAGGAATCATGATATAACAGGTGATAACATTAAAATTCAGAAGAAAAGAGCAATACAATGGGCATTATGTTAACTTTAAAAAGAATAATCTTATTCATTTCTAATTAAATACAGTAGGAGATCTGTTGAATTCCACAGCAGGAGGCACTTGGAAAGGTGCCTTTGCTTAAGGCACCTTTGCCTTAAGCAAAGATGGTTAAGTTGGTTTAATAAATACGACGCAGTAGTTTGTATTCATAGAACATGCTAAGCTATAGAATGGCTTACAAATTACAATGGCTATGTAATGCATTAAACAAAACCTGCACATCAACATTATGATTATGCTGATGTGTTGATCTGGTCTTTGTTTTTTGTACAAGTTCTTTTTATATCGTTTCTTAGTAATTCTTCAGCTAGTTTTATTAGCCTTGAAATATGAGCAAAAGCTATATAATATGAATTGTGTCTTATAGTAATTATCTTTCATTGGGTTCATGCATATTATTTATCTTGCTTTGCTAGTTAAGTTTGCACATCTGTTCATATAATTTGTTGTACTTTTTTCACTGAATTTGTAGGAGTACTTACTTCTTTTATTGCTAGGCCTCCTAATCTCATGTTTCAGGAACAATTCTCCTTTCCACCTGTAGCTAAATATATGTACCTGCCTACCAAGGATATGATCGTAGGTTCCATCATAATATTTTTATTAGAATGTAATGTGCTACAGGCTTCTACTGATTTCATTGTAATAGACTAACATAGTTTGGGCTGCAAATCGGATTCCCTTGAGAATTGCACAATGCAAGAATATCTGATGTAGAAACTTTGAGAAAAACAGTTCAGCTTTAATGAAAAGTTTCTCAAACATATGGCTAAGCATAACTATCTTGCACAGATATGTCGTGTATTACTGAATTTTCACATAGGTACTGAACTGTTGAAGAAGAGACCCTGAATTTTTGATTGAACAGAGCAGTTCAGCAGGCCATTCATTAAATGAATAAGACAGTCTCTGTGCATGCTGAGAGAAGATTCATAAGGGCAAAAGCTACCATTCATTAAAATCCTTTATATTATAGGAGAGATTACTAGTGTACAACAAATACCTGTTTTCTGACATGCAACAATATATATACACATGTTAACTGCTAGTTTCTAATACTCTATGAGCTGGATTTGACTCCCTATAGCCGTGATGGCGAACCTATAGCACGGGTGCCACAGATGGCACATGGAGCCGTATCAGTGGACACGCGAGCGTTGCCGTAGCTCAGCTCCAGCGCGCATGTGTGCTCCGGCCAGCTGATTTTTGGGCCTTTCGGTCCCACCGGAAGTTGGGAAATGGCTGTTTCCGGCCTCCGGAGGGCCTCCGGTGAGGGTGGGGATGGCCGTTTTCACCCTCCCCAGGCTCCTAGAAAGCCTCTGGAGCCTGGGGAGGGTGAAAAACGGGCCTACCAGGCCCACCGTGCCATCATGTGCTAAAAGCGGGGGGGGGCGCATGCGCAGGGGCAGGGCACATTGAATTATGGGTGTGCTCCACGCTTTTGGCATGCAACGGCAAAAAGGTTAGCCATCACTGCCCTATAGGTTGCTACTTCGGAAGGAAGAACAATACTGTATCTCTGCTATTTATTCTTTCTTTCATTTTAGCTAAATGATTAGTTATAGGTGGGTGTTAGTATTATTTCAAATTTGTAATCATAGCTGAGTCAGAATTGTTATAAATATTGTTTATTAAATAAATCATTGTAAGTGGTACATTTTGGGGTGGTTCAGTGACTGTTCTGCTTGCATTTATTTCCATATTTCACTTTTATATTTTAACATGTCTAGATAAGACATGTTCTGTACCTCCTGGCAGTAAATCATACCTTCAGATATGGAAGAATGATTATACTATTTCAAGCAAGCTGGTTTATGTATTTTTGGTTTCTCATTTTCTGATGACTCGAACTCTTAAAGGAATACTGGCTGTTTATTTCAAATACTGTTTGTGATTTTATGGCAAATACCTGCTGCCATGAAAAAAAATAAAAAGCAAGAAGGGCAACACATATAATGGAAAAAACAATTACAAATACTAGGGACAGAAGTTCTGGACTGGATAAATTCAGACTAACTGGTAAAAGATTGCAAAAATTAAGGGTTTTATATATATATTTTGTTTCTATCAGATTTTTGCATATCAAATCTGGTACCTGTACAAAAAGACATTATAGAAGTTCTTAATGCATCAGAATCTGCAGGTTGATACAGGCTTCTAATGTGTAGAAGTTTCATCTCCATTTTGGCTCCTTTTCTTTCATAAATATCCCTAAAGCATAATGTGCACATTATTTATTTGGTAAACAAATCTTACCTAAGGGATGGTATGCTACTCTTTGTAATATTGAAACAACACTAAGGATGTCCTCTCCAAAATCATCTAGGGAAATGGAATTGCACCCAAGGCATCTATTATTATAATTGCTTTTATTATATACATAAAAATGTGAACTCATGCTGCCAGTTCTTTAGGGTTTCATTCATGTTGAGTTCTTCTCAAGATGACATAATGTAGTGGCATACTATAGATGTGGATCCAAGCAGTGTGGCCTTTTGCAGTTTACAAATAAAAATCTTGTGCTGGTTTATGCCATAAAATTTTAATTTCAAATTTCCCACAATTTCTTCTTTTCAAACAGTTATATTTGGTATGTTATGAGCCAAAGTTTTATCAGTTTGTATTCAGAAATGCTGCAATATTTTAACCTGCTTATTTTTGACTACTTTTTCGACTATATATTCCCAGCAAGTTTTCATTACTGATATATGGTAATACTTACAGATGTCCCAATGAATCATTTCGGTGACTGTGTTATGCCTTTATTTATAATTAGTTTGATTGCGCAATCTCCTGAGTATATGATCTGTTGTTTCTTCTGCCTCGTTGCACCATCTACACCTTGAATCATTTGATATTTTTAAAATTCTGGCTTTGATTGCATTAGTTTGAATAGCTTGTTCTTGCACACTCAAAATCAAGCCTTCAGTTTCTTCTTTATTGTTCCAGTTGTTGCCAGGTTTTATCTTTATCTACTTTCCTCTCAATATTTTGTAGAAATTGACATGTAATATTTTTCCTTGCCAGCATTCTGTTTGTGTGTGCGTGTGCGTATGTATGTATGTATGTATGTATGTATGTATGTATGTATGTATCCATCCATCCATCCATCCATCCATCCATCCATCCATCCATCCCATTTCTATATCACCCATCTCACCTATTGTTCTGCCCCAGCTACGGACCCCAAAGAACGCAGCACACACAAACTCTATACAAATCTTATTTTACTCAAATAACTTAGTCTTTATCAACCAAAAGGCTGTTAATAAACTGTCTTAACAGCCTACTAGAATTCTAATATAAGGTAATCATAGTCTTACTAGAGTTGGCAGAAAGCCCAGAAACAATTTTGCAGAGAATCCAGACGCGAAGGAGATTGAACTAAAGTTGTTCCCTACAGCTTGCTGCAAGTGGTGTTCCTCCTTAAATAGGCTAAGGGAGTGGCCAATTAGCCCCAAGCCTTACTTTTGAGGAGACCTCCTCCTGAGGAGCCACTCCTGCCTTTTGGCAGCTCTGCGCGCCTGTGCATTAAGAAGAGGCTCCTCCTCTTCATCCTCTTCACTTAAAGGAGCTTCTGGAGGTTCTGAAGGCCCTGGCTGAATCCCTGCCTCTGGCACCACATCTTCTCCAGCCTCCTCACTGTCCGACTCGAACGCCAGCTGCACAGGCTGCTGGCGCAGCACCAAACCAGCCTCCTCATTGTCGGAATCAGCTACAATCTGCACAGACCGCTGACGGGCCACAACAATTATGTGATTTTGGGTGGTTTACAGTAAAAACATAAAAAGTGGTATAAAAGCACAAATAAAAAACAATTTAAAACACAGTTAAGAACAAAGTTAAAATTAAAATATTACATATTAAAATGGTAAAGGGAGTGCCCTCATGTGACCAACCAACCCCAAGTTGCATATCAATCTTTGATCCCCATGCCAGTTGGCAAAGGCAGGTCTTAACACTATTTAGGAAGGCTAGAAGAATGGGAGCCCTTCTCATCTCTGGGGGTAAGAGCAGGGAAGGCTCTCTTCCTTTGATCCTGCCAGTCAAGGGTATTTAATTGATGGTATCTGTAACATATTCTTTGTGCCTCATCAGGTGAGACTGGATAATGTAATTCGGAAGAAAACGTTTCTCAAGTAACCTGGTCTCATGCCAAGAAGGGCTTTAAAGACAATGACCAACATCTTGAATTGGACCTGGGAGCAAACTAGCTCTGAGTGCTCTTGTATAGCAGAGATATTATATGTGCAATGTGAGAGGCACTAAAAACTGTTAACATCACTATTATTATTTTGCACCCCATAATGCAATATATATGATTTGGTCTAGTGGATGAGGCACCAAGCTAAAAAGCCGGACACCATGAGTTCAAGTTCCACCTCAACCTTGAAAGCTGGTTGGGTGATGTTGGGCCAGTTACTCTCTCTCGGACCAACTCCAAGGGTTGTTGTTGTGGGAAGAAGAGGAAGGTATGTTGGAGATATTCACTGCCTTGAGTTATTTGTAAAAATGTGATACAAATGTGTGATACAAATAAATAAATACATCAGGATAAAAAGATAAATTCAATCTCAGAATTTTTTTTTTAAAATTTGATTTATATGCCTCCCTTCTCCGAAGACTCAGGGCGGCTTACAATGTGCTCAGCAATAGCCTTCATCCTTTTGTATATTTATACAAAGTCAGCTTATTGCCCCCACAACTGGGTCCTCAATTTACCTACCTTAGAAAGGATGGAAGGCTGAGTCAACCTTGAGCCTTGGTGAGATTCGAACCCTGCAGTAATTGCAGGCAGCTAGTCTTAATAACCAGCTTAATAACAGGGTGCCTTAAACCTCTGTACTACCAAGGCTCTTAATATGCATTAGAATTAATATGCATAGTAATAAAAAAGAAAAAAATGAAGTAATTTGCCTGAAAACTATATTAATTCTTTTTAGCAGTATTTATGCAGTATTTATGCAAAGCGTTGTTTAATGCATTATTTAGTTAGATAGCTTATTTGGGCATTAGTGAAGCCAAACATACCAGAATATCAGAATGTCATGCTTGTTTTTATTACATGTGGATTCTGAATAACTTTTTGGGGGGACTTAACCATCTTAACAAAGCAGTGTTAATTATTAGTTTTCCTATTCATTTAATTTTAATGACAAAAAGTTTTAATTCAACTTCTTGGAAGTTGACCCAATTCTAAGAATATGTTCTTTAAATTTTGCAAAAAAAATATTTCTGTGAGACAAAACATACTTTTATTGCTTATCAAAAAAAGATACAGACCATTTTTCATTGTGGAGAAACCGTGCATGTTCTTTTTGCAATAAAAAGAAATTCTTGAACTGGAAGGGTACTTAACTGTTAAGGTGAGAATTGAGTTGCCCAACTGAAAGCAAGATATTTGCTCGGCCTTTTGAAATTCCAGATTAAGAGAGAGAGGTAGCAGCTGCAACTTCTTTTACTAAGTGGTATACCTGATATTAAGATGTGAGAGACAAGGGGGGAAAAATCCAAGGAAAATTGGATGTGAAAAATCAAGACTGCTGTATTGTTATGTGACAGAAGGCAAAGTAAACATTTGTTTAACTTTTGCACCTGTATCATTTTACCCACCAAATGGTAGTATTCAGTTAGTGTATTTCAAAATTCAAAGTATACTGTCAAGTTAAAATGAGTATGTCTAGAAGGCAAACTATAGGATAAATAGGATTTGTATGCATTATTGATTTGTTTCACACACCATGAACACAGAAAAGAAGATGTATGCAATCTAGTTTTTTTAAACTAAGTATTTGTGTTAATTTTTCAGTTTTTAACAAAGTAAACAATAAATGACTGCCAAACATTTATAAATCAGCCCTGAAAGCAGAATCCAACTTAACTTTGAACACTCATGTATTTTAAAATGTCAAAGGATGTCACAGTAGTAACAAACAATGAACTTCTTACCCCAGATCGTTAGAAGATGGAATGTGTCATATTTTGCTAAATTATTTTATTAGTGCAGTTAAAGAATGGGATTTCTATACAATCAACTAAATATTGTGTCCCATATGTATGACTTGAATTACAGAACCTCCAAGTAGACTAGAGTCTACTTAATATAAGGTGTATTTATCTTTTCCTTTTAAGATTTGGCAAGAAGGCATTTCTGCAGGAAGCTTGTTAAAAGTTGTGAAGTACTTAGGGCAGAAAGAGTAGCACAAGGTCTCTCACAGCTACTTTCCTGAGGTGCTGACAGTGCCCATATGCAGTAGTTCTCCACTCCCCATAGTGTGATGTTGCCAGCTGATTCCCATGGCTTGTAGCAGCATTCCTGTTCTTCCAAGTATCCTTTTTCTGTCTTGACACAATTGATTGAAATAAAGGAGCCAAGTCATTGCCCAAATGCAACTGAAGCAATTTCTACACTGTCCAATGAAACAGTTAGTGCAACAAATTGCATAGTTAAGCTAAAAGAAAAAAAAAAGATGCTAGTTTCCAATGGGAGCAGTGAGTCCATTTTATTCCCTTCCTCTCGTTCAGAGCATTATTGCAGCAGCCTGTAGAAAGAAACAGACTGATTGTCACTATATTTCACTGTCCTGATGAGTAAATCCAACATAGATGAGTGGAAAAGAAACAATGTGAGATAAGAATAGATACTATACCTTCCTAAGGGCTTGAGCTATTGACAGCTGGCATTGATTCTGATATCTGGTAGGGCATAGACACTAATATGAATAAAACGAGTATTAGAAAATGGAAGCAAGGGATAACCAATCTTTACAGAAAAATTATGAAATTGCTTATTGTTCCACAAACAAGTACTCTTACTGTGGTTTTACCTTTAAATACAGTTGACACTATTTAAAAATAATTATTAAAAATGGCTTTGCTTAGAGATTAAAAACAATTAAATTAGGAACATGCAATAAAAATCATGATAATCAAAACAGTTTGTTGGGCTAAATGTATTTCTAGTATGCTTATTATGAATTTATATACAGTTAATAAATGCTTTTTAGGGATTCCTTATAGGATGCCAAATAATACACTTTGTTGCCCCCTCACAGTTGAACAAATGAATTTAAACAATTGTAATTATAACAAATATAAATGGTAAATATTATTGTTGAAATAACTTTTGGACTTCATAGAAAAAGGACCCCTAAGATACAAAATGTTCTGGATTTTGCATTCAAAATTAGGATAGTAGAAGGATCAGAGCATGTTTGCAATAAAATTAATTAGAAATTAATGAGTGTTAAATTTTGAGCAAGTCTTGTTTTATAGTAGTATGAGACCTCAGCAGGATCAGTCTCAAAGCTGTCCCCTCCTGTGAACACAGGATGTGCCTATCCTGCTTTCCCTAAAATATGACATCCCCTGATAATAAACCCAATCGGGTTTTTGAGCACATGTGCTAAAATAAGCCCCCTCTAAAATAAGCCCTCGCTGAAAATATTTAAATGCATGCACAGCCAGTCCCCACCATTTCTTCTGGTTAGGGTTAGGGAGACAGAGCTGGAAATCAGGTAAGATGGCAAGAGGAGCCCCGTCTTGCTTCATGCGCCCCAAAATAATAAGACATCCCCGTAAATAAGGCCAAGCACTTATTTCAGGGTTCAAAAAATATAAGACAGGGTCTTATTTTCGGGGAAACACAGTATCTACCTTCAGTAGTGTGTATAGATTTCTCATTTTGAAATTGTAAACAGATATCAGGATTAGATTGTTTTGCATTAAGTACATAGATTCAGGCCTCTTTTTCTTTTGATGTGACTGTATTCACTAAGCGTGAGACAATGGTCTGGTTTGGGGTTGATGCATGCAATAATGAGCAAGTGTTTTTTTTTTAATCTATTGCCTTTCCTTACTTTGGGCAAGAATTGATTATCAGATGTTGGTCCACGACAGGTTATCAATAAGGGGAAGGGAGTAGAATTCCCATGTAGAAATAAGTCGTAGGAGAATAAAAGCAGAAGCAATTGTCATATTTAGGAGAAGGATATTGTGGAGGAGTGAGACCAGTGATGGGTTGCTACCGGTTCACCCCAGATCGGGCAAACCGGTAGTGGCAGCGGCGGGAGATTCCGCCGACCCGACCAGATGCTTCTGTGCATGCGCACCCATAAGTGAACCAGTAGCGACGGGTTTTTGAAACCCACTACTGAATGAGACCCAGGATTCCATCCATAATCCTCCCCAATTTTGCTATTGGGGCAGAAGGGTAGCTTCTGTGTAAAATTATAGGGAGGCTGTGATTTTGCGACAATTATGTGCTTCTGAAGTTCACATAAAGAGTGAACAGAAGTATTAAGATCTGCTTTAAGAAAGCAAATCTAGATGTTCACATGTAGGATATTTAGAGCTACCTGGTAGGTATACCTATAAGAGGGAAAGCAGACAATATTGCTATTCATAAGCTGCAGGAAGTTACTGCAGTGCAGTATATGGTTTTACAGTGTTTCTGAAGGAGAAAATACATTCGTTATTCACAGTTTTCTGTGCTGAAAAACTCTCTGATCCAGCACAACGGAGAGGATAGTGCTTGTCAGCAGTCTTCCATACACCCACATTCCCTTTTTCTTAAAGCACTCAGGGACTTGTTTAAACAATTTGGGAGGTTAATCAGGGAAATGGAATATAGAAAAAGCAGTGCCCCAAATCTACTCCTTCCCTGTTTTGTTGATGGAAACAACTGAATCAAAAAGGACAGCCAACAGATTGTACATTTTGCACCTGGATTGTTTGAACCTGGATACTGAAATGTATCTAGATAGAGATTTCAGCTCTGCCCAATTACATTTCCTTAATATTTATTAACTCTTGGAATTTTGGCTTTAAATAGATTTTTTTTGGTTTCCCCCCCAATTATACATAATTTCAATTTAGCTTGCATACATGTATACAATCAATGCATACATGAATGTGTGTATTATTAATTAGTATTTATAACTGGCAGCAAGGAAGCAATTGTATTATACCAAATGGCTGCTGTTCATAGAGATTTAAGAAATCTATGCTAGTCTGGTGTGATTTCTTTCCTTTTGATCATTTGAGTCTTAAACCGTATTGCTAAGTTTTATGAACTTGAAAAAGAAGTTTGTCACTTTCCTAGTTTGTTGGATACTAGTCATTTTAATCTAGCCACATGACAAGACAATTTGATTGGATTGAGATAGGCATCTATAAAAGTTGAGTATATAAATAAATAAAGCCTGCATGGTGCTTTCCAGTGGGCTAAACTTTAAACTTGTGTTTGCTGGGAGCAGCAAATACTGTATTATTTGTTTATGAAATGTGTAATTTCTAAATATTCCAGTGATTCAACAGTGATAAAATGTCTAAATATATATACAATTTAAAACATCTATATTAAGCAAACAAATAGAAATATAATACAGAACAATACAATGCATAGACAGCATCTTCCCCACTTATTCCTAAATGATTTCCTGAAGAGTTTTGTCTGAAACGTTTTCTGGACCTGATATCCAGGGACAGGCTGTTCCAAAGAGTAAGCACTACCTTTGAAAAATGGTATATCTGTCTGAGCCTCAGTTCTTCCTCTACCATCCACTTCCAAAAATGGTGAGGAATCACAAGCAACTTTTTCTGGGAAGCACTTATAAAAATATCTTCTTGTATAAGCAAGTTATCATATCTTGCATCATCAACAAATAATCTTTTCCTAAATAATGCTTTCAGTGTTACCGTCTCTATTTTTAAATTTTGATTTTTAGAACAACAGGGCAGAAATGCGCGTATTCTTGATGCTGCTTACATGAGTCCCCTCTATTGACAGATTAACAGCACACAAAAATGCTGTGTCCCTCCTACTCGCCCTCCCCTCCAAATATATCTGCATTATAGTATAACATCAAGAAACATGTTGGGAAAATGTTGCCGTTAAAATTCAATAATATATGACCTTTTCCAGGAACAGTCGCTCCCTATAACTATTGAGTTTGAAAATTCTGAATATCTCATGTTACTTTGTAAATTTTGCATTCCAAATGATAATTTGCTAATGTCTTCAAGTTCCCATGGGGATGCTGAAATACTATAGATGCTGAAATGGGAGAAATGAGGGTGTAGCAAATAAACTCAATGAGCTGTCAATTTTTTTTGTTTCTATAGGAAAGATGCTTTTCACTTGATTGGTACATCATTTACTGGCTTCCTCAGATGTCTTCCTTAACTAAATGTGCAATAGTTCCCAGTTATATTCGTTATTTTGTTTTTAAAAAAATCGGTTTGGCTTTTGAAATTTTAAGGTGTATGAATATTGTTGTAAGGTTTCTCTTAATATGCCGTGGCATAGTGAGGGCAAAAATTCTCTTTCCAGTTGCTTAGCAACCTTTTTTTTTTTTGGTTAGCAGATGCACACAGGACTCCTGATTGCTTAATGCCAGACTCCTGGCTTTTGTCAACCTAAAACATTGGCTGCAAAAGCAGCAGTAAAAAGTTACATTGAACCATAGGTAAGAAAGGGAATCAGCATTACTTTGCTGATTACTGCAGTTGACAGCTGGCTTCTATTGAGAATGTGTAGCGTTTCCCCAGTTTCTGGCTATGCCTGAAGGCTTCAGACAAAGAGAGTCATTTTTTTTAAATGATTACCTAGAAGCAGTAACTCAAGGCATGGACTGTAAAGACTACGTATTTGACACCGTCTGATATACCATGAAATAGCAAGAGAAAGGACCGCATAAAATAGTTAGAAGGTGCCAAGGGCAGAGCATTCCTGGTATATAGCAGATAATTTATTTCTTAACAGTGTGATCCTATTCTTCATTTTGCCATGTGGGTAGCTTGGAATTTGTATGTGAAAGTGATCTTCCCATCTCTTTTGACCACACCGCACATATATAGATATTTAAAGTTTAGAGGAAGTATGAATTTAGCATTTTGGACTGGATTGCTTGTGACAAAAAAATTCTGCTGCAGCCAAGTGCGGACTCCCAGTTAGTTTTTTTAAAATATGTCCATTTAATATGTCAATTTTTAATATGTCCATTAACTATAATTGTATAGGTGAAAGATATGCAATAGGTGAAAAGGAAGGGAAGATTCACTATTCTGCCTTCTCTCTTTTTAAGGCCTCCTGAATTCTGCTAAAAAGCACTTCAAAAGATTGTTGCAACTTTTCAAGTTTCCAGTCTTGTAATACACATGACAAGAGGACTCTTTTTTGAATGGCAAAATTATCAACAATATTATGTGTATGAACTGATTTATAGATGCTTCTTTGCATATGGTTGTAATCTCAGTTAAGAAGCTTTGAAAATCTTCTATTCACTAATAGTGCCTGTCTGGGAGATGCAGCGCAAATCTTGTTTCAGTATCTGGAATCTGTATGGATCTGCATGGAGATATCAGAATGAGTCTGAACTTTCAAAAGTGAATGTGTGTTCAGAAATTAACTGAATCTGCAACAATACCCATGTTAGCTTTGATGGTTGTGCTTAGTTGTGCTTCCCAAAAGTAGACTCTTAGCTCCTGCTGGAACAGCAGGTAGAAACTGTATCCTGAAGGGCCTAGGGTTCAGTTATTGGAGTAAAATGTACTGACTGTGGTGACTCATATTCTTGTCATTTTATGGATGGACTATTGTAAAGTGCTCAACGAGGTATTGCTCATGAAAAAACATTTGGAAGCTGCATCTAGTGAAAAATGCATCTGCCTGCGTGTTAACCAGGACAATCTGATATTGTGATGTAATGTCAGAATTATGATGATCTATAGTACTATATTTTTAAGATTATAATATTATATTGTTGTCTATATTGTTGGATTTTCTGATAATTTATTTGATCAGTGCATTATAATGTATTTGCATGTTCTTGCATATAAGCCATTTAGAGTCAAATGTTTGAAGAGTATTAAAGCATTTGAAGTAAACAAGTAAATAAAGCCATGCATTTATCACCCAATAAAGCACTGTATTATAACGCTACACATATAGGAGTTAACAGCTGTGGGCTTGTTTGTTATTTGCTATGAGACAGCACTAAATCATACTTAAGTTGGGCCTATGAAAGTTATAACGTATTTTGGCATACACATAGCTTGCTAAAATGCTAATATGAATACATATACTCTAGGTGTCACATTGTTTCTGAAACCACAGTTCTATCTACTATCTATCATGGTTAAGGATGCCAAATGGAGAACCCATCATGTTCAGTTAGTACTACCCTGTGTCCCCAAAAATAAGACATCCCCTGATAATAAGCCCAATCGGGCTTTTGAGCACATGGCAATAAGGCCAAGTGCTTATTTCAGGGTTCAAAAAAATATAAGATAGGGTCTTATTTTCAGGGAAACATGGTAACTGAAATCTGAAACCAGCAGTTTCTATGCTTCCAGATTCCAATTAGTGGTATCCAGAAACAGTGGCCACTCTGTTTTACAGACCATTGGAAACAAGTTATGGAGGAGCCATTTGAAATAAGAACAGCATAGTAGCAGGTAGGTTAAAGTTAACTAAGTTAGTAACTTAGCAGGTACTTTGACTGCATCTGTTGATGGAAATGATATCACAGGTGAGGTTTTCATTATTAACAAGTTGGTATTAAATATAAAGTGTCAAGGAATTTACAGAACTGAAATGACACAAATAGACTTTTTAACAATGATGCTTCTGACCTCACCTAGATTATGTCAGCATATTTTGAAATGAAACTTGGGAGAACGTATTTTTTTCAGAATTGCTATCCAAACATGAATACCACATATGATAATTCTGGCTTCTGCAAGGTTAGTAACAAGTGCTGAGACAGTGCCCTTGTGTCATTAAAAATATTCTGTAGATTAAATATAATATTGTTATTTCATTAAATGATAATGGGATTTTAAAGCTTTAAATATTGTTGTTCATTAACTGACTATACAATAAATGTATTCATTATTCAGTTCATAGAATTAACTTTGAGGAGCATTTATACAATTAAAAAAAAAGTTAAGTTTGTCCTCTAATTTATTGCTGCTGTTAAAACTCTTGACCCTGTTTCTAATTATCTTTTTGACACAGATGTGCATTATGTAGTGTAATGCAGATTAGATCAAGTCAGTAATGCTTTTTAAATGCTTGCAGTAATCAAACAATTTATCTGTGTACTTTGAAATGGAGATACATGCCTTTAATGTACATTTTTCATATCATTATTCCAGTTAACAATGATAATGTTGAACTGTTTGCTATCTTTTCCTGAACAGTTTTGCTGACATTATTGGGAAGGGGGTGGGGAGAGAATGTCAAAAAGCTCAGAAAAAGGAAAAAGTTTGAGAAATTTGCAGACTTTCAAAAGCAGTATTGAAAGGAGTTATATAGCCATTTGACATCAACATCCAATAATCACCTTAATCTCAAATATATATTGTATGGATCATAACCAGTATATGATATACTAAAGAATTGAAGGGGTAGGTATTAGAAATGAGTTCTTGGAAATATGCCAAATATGCCCTCTCCCTGGTTCCACATTTCTTTGCTTGCTCTGCTGCTATTAGCTGCTTTATCCTTCAAAATTAGCTGCCTTTACCCCTTCTATGACTGCTTGAATTCTTCCTTAAGCTCAAAAAGCAGGAAGAGGAAATTTATTTATTGCTTTTTAAATGATTAATAGATGGTGCTGCCCTAGGACTCGTGCAGGGTCCTTTATATTCAGTTTGTCAGGATATTCTAAAAGAATATGGCATGAAAATAATTGAGATAAACTAAGCCTTGACTGGCATGTCCAGTCATCTTAGTTACAACCCATAATAACTATTGTGAGAACATTTCATTAATATACGACGTGTATCAATTGATGACTGCATTACATGGTTTTATTACATTGACATCTGCTTATTTACTTTGCAGAATATTTGGGGGGAAGTGCATGTACATTTTGGTCTAATACTTAGAATTGAGGATTAAAGCATGATGTATGCAGAGTTAGAATCAATATTCTTTATTTTAATACTGTTATGGTGATGTAATGTTCCTTTCACTTTATTGTCCTCACATTAACAGCAGCAACAAAACTCTTTAGTTGTAGGATTAGATATTTAAAGAGAGATATTTATGACTTAATATAGCACAAAAAAGATTTTATTAAAGTATTATTCATATATGTGCTTTTTCTGTAGTGGTGAGTTTCAAAAGAGCGATATTCCAAATAAGTTATATTAATTTCTTTCAAAAGTTTTTTTAAAATATATATATATGGTTGCTTCACGTGTTTCATTTAATTTTCTACCACGTTTGAAAATTATTTGTTATAGACATGTGTCAGTGTGTCTATATTTTGATACAAGGATTTTTAATTAATGCATTTGGCAAGTTTAGATTGATGTTACATTTTTATGAGCTTATCCTGTCAAATTATTCAAATAAACTGAAGTTGGTGAAGCTACATGGGCTATCATTTATGAATAATTAACATTTTAATGTTTCTCCATATGTGTTATTACCCTTATGTCCACAATTGATATCAGCTAAATAAGAATATCCCCACTAGGATTATTATTTTCTATGTCTTTAGTAGATAAATAAGCTTGCCTTCAATCTGCCTTTTTTGGAGGAGGAATGAGATATAGGTCAGGAGTTCATGGTTACTATGATTCATGTTGAATACTGTGCATTTGATCAGATGTTTGTCATGGAGCAGATATGATAAAAGTGAGAGGAATTAATATTAACATTGGCACCAATATTATATATTAGTTAAGGTCTGCGACTAAGAACAAGATTCCCAGATTCTACCCTTAGCCGTGAAAGCTCACTGAATAACAGTTGCACTTTCTCAACTTAATGAACCTGGGAGTCTTATTCTTCAAAAAAATAGAAGGAGGGAGCATTATATACACCCTTGTATTGAAAGTGGAATATAATTAAAAAAGAGCAAAAGCAACATTTTGTTGTGATCTAGGGAGGGTGTCTTATATGTCTTCTCAAGTTAGTTTATTGAAAAAGCATTGCTTATCTGATCATCGCCTTGGTAGCAGCTCTTTCTCTTGCCCTTCAGAGTCATTGCCTATGCCCTCTACATTCTCCCTCAGCCTAATCAATTATACAGGGTTACTATTGCAGGGATAACATTAAGGGAACTGTCTATGAATTCCGCCTTGAGTTTCCAAATTAAAGGCAGAAGATAAATGCTAGGGCTGAACAAACATTTGGAAAAGTGTTAAAGATTTCTATGTATATGCAGGATCAGACAACATGGAGAAGTCCTCAGAGTTGTCATGCTGAGTGATAGTAAGTTGTAGTATTTTAATATTTTGGGCTGGAGCTTCAGAAGGAGCACAGACTATTTACATGATAGTATAATTAACTTAATGTTTCCAATCTCATTGCAAACATCTTCAAACACTTTTGTAGAAATGAGCTACAGTGCTGTGCATTATAATGAGCAAAAGCGTACATGCTGGATATTAATTTATTATTTATTACGATAATTTGTGTCCTGCCTCCCTGCAAGAGCTGAGGTAGTTCACAGCACAATAAAAACGATGAAATACAAACATTTTTTTAAAAAAGAATCATTATACTCGTTATAAAACTTCCCATCAATCAGTGATAAACCCCACATTAAAATTAGACACCCCATGAGTTGTTTTCCAAAATTACTTAGTATCTTAGGTTTTGAAGGCTCTGTGAATGATCTTAACAGGCTTTCTAAATATTAATAACAAAGAAGATAAAACAACAGCATGTATTGATGGGTGGGTAAAAGCTATTTTAGAAATGGAATCTAGCTACCTTCAGAGATGCACCCCTGCTCACATTCTAGAGATAGTGTATCTCAGCATGTTTTCTCAGCCAATTTCAACAAACAGATTCTACACAAAGCAGATATTCCCAAATATGATCAAATCTGGTTGTTAGATAATGTAGTGAAACTACTAGTCTTTTCTTCACCTTCAAAATATGAGGGAGTTGTCAGTCTGTAACCAATATAGACCGAAGTCTGATATTTTGGTCAACTATACTGCAATTGCATGAAAGCTCTCTTTATTTTACTCCAGAGTATTGTGTATGTATATATGAAGTTCCCACACAATGTATCATGGAAAACTGTGTCGAAGAGAGGTGTAGTTGGGCATCTACTCAGCACTGTTACCTAGGGGGTGGATCAGCACTGAAGTTTGAAGGGATGCATTGGACTGAAGTTTTTAGTTCATTTGTCTTTGCTTCTTTCATATCACAGTGTGCAGTGTCTGACATCTTAGTCACTTTATGTCCTGTAAAAACTAAATCTTAGTTGCCATTGCTCCATTGTTAAGAAATAGAATTTATTTTGTTTTTGCAACCAGACCCTCAGGAATACTGTAGCTATATTGCTTTGTGGTACCAAAATTAACAAAGTACTTTAAAGATTATTAACATTAATATTATATTAGTTTCAGATATATGAGGTATTCTCCTGAGTTAGAAAAAGACAGCAATGCTCAATGGGAGAGTGAAATAGAAGTCAATAGAGGGAAGTACTTTCTGTATTTTGTTTTTTTGTGAACCCCATCCCCAAGCATATGTTTGTGTGTATCTGAATATAGCTTAATACATCCATTATAGATATAGATATATAGATTAGATATATAAATATAGATATATAACCACTTAAATAGTTGTTGGTGTGCCACATTTTCTATTTGATTTTGTTTCAATTTTGCTTTTAACTAGAGAGTTTTACGATTAATATTTTAAAAGCGTAAGAAAATAGAAATGCTTGATTAATAAATAAAGACTTCCTTCATTTTCTCCTTTTCAGATCATAAGTAAACTTTTGGGATTTTATCTGTTTTTATCACCTGGATGATTTGAATGTTTTTCTCCTTTGTTAGAGTATACAACATCTTTTTTATATCTTTAAAATTTCTGTATTTCAAAATTTCAAGATCCCTAAACATTTTTGCTATAATATTAAAATTATATTTTTCCATCATCCTGATATTAATAAAGAGAATGGACAGATCATAGTAAGATCAAAGACAAATAGTGAGATGAAAGAAGCTGGCATTATTGATGAATGATATATTGAGTGCCATCAGTTGTTAGATCAAAGTGTTTTCAAGTTTTGTCATACAGTTTAGAAAATTCTATGTTGGTTTTATTAATCATCTTCAGTATTGCCATGTCTATAATTTGTTTAAGGTTGCTATCTGTGAAGGTCATGAATATTATGATTATAGATAGTTGTTGTTAAAGTCAGGAGCAGTAACTCTTTATCAAATGATAAAGAGTATGAAAGATCTGTTTTTTTCTATTCAAATAGGGCCTAACTGGAACAGAAGAAAGTATTTCTGGACTTCTTCTTGTCCAGAAGGCTAAAGTCTCCAAAAGCAAAAGGCTAGTTAAGGGTATAAGGCTACTGAATCAGCTTTATAAAATTTTCATTGACACAACATCCTAATCAGTGGTGGGTTTCAAAATTTTTTACTACCTGTTCTATGGGTGTGGCTTGGTGGGCGTGGCCTGGTGGGCGCGGCAGGGGAAGGATACTGTAAAAATCTCCATTCCTAACCCACTCCAGGGGAATGATACTGTAAAATCTTCATTCCCTCCCCAATCCAGGGGAAGGTTACTGCAAAATTCCCATTTCCTCCCGATCAGCTGGGACTCCGGAGGCAGAGAATAGATGGGGGCGGGGCTAGTCAGAGGTGGTATTTACTGGTTCTCCGAACTACTCAAAATTTCCGCTACCGGTTCTCCAGAACTGGTCAGAACCTGCTGAAACCCACCTCTGATCCTAATGGCTCTAGTTTCAAGCACCATAAACTTCTAATTTATTTATTTATTTATTATTTGTATTTCTATGCCTCCCACTCTCCGAGGACTCTGGGAGGCTTACACCAAAGACAGTATACTAAATAGCATATTGCCCCCAACAATCTGGGTCCTCATTTTACCCACCTTGGAAGGATGGAAGGCTGAGTCAACCGTGAGCCAGTGAGATTTGATCCGCTGATCTGCTGAACTAGCAGTCAGCTGAAGTAGCTGCAGTTCTGCTCTCTAACCACTGCGCCATCTTGGCTCTTTTATCTAATAATCTCAAGGTATTCTTTGCCTGTAATTTAAAACTTTGGGAGTTATTGCTGACAATTGGCATTGAAAAATTTTACTGTTATGATAATTGAAGGGTGATATATCTGGTTAGTGTCTCTTTCCACCTTTTTATGCTCATAGATTTAATTCTAAACAATCAAGAAGCAGAAGATGGGAAACATGTTTAGTAATAACCAACCCTAGGTTACTGTGTTTGTTATGAAAGACAAGGCGATGAAAGTATTTGTCAGTGAGAGAAGTCATGCATATTATATTGAGAAACTGTTTTGGTCATAATATATAATGCACTGAACATAAAAATCACATAAAATATTTTAGCCATTATTTTTCTCTTTGTTAACATTTTTGAAAACGCATTGTGAACATTATTCTAGTAATTTGTCTAGTTATTGTCTAACAATTATTAACGATATCTTGGTTTCTAATACTAATATATCTATAATACTAGTTGTGAAGGATTTTTATTCAACAATATACCAATTTGTTTGTCACTCTTACCTTTTTTTGTATTATTCCATTTATGATATACTAAATATAAAATTGCTCTGATATTTTTTCAGTTCATGAGTCATTTCTATTTAAACTGAAAATCTATTTCTCTATAATAATGCTAAGGTAGGGATGTGATAGTAGCATTACCTTTTCTTCTTTTTATGGCCCTGTAATCCCTTTTATTGGAGTGGAGTCGGGGCGACTGATGGAGCTGAGCATTTACTGGGCGGATGCCCTTCCTGATGCCTATGTGGATTTCGCAGCAGATACTTTGTTTGCAGAAAATATCCTAATAGAGAAACATCTGCCATTGCCTAGGTTTGAACCCTCCACCTTCCAAGTGAGAGGCAAGCATCTTCCCCTGTAAGCCACCATACTGCTAGTAGCATTACCTAAATAAATCTTTGTAGTTTTATATAAATTATGGAATATATGTTTATACCAAAACTGATTCTAATATACGATTATCCCAACTGGTAGTAATGTATTACCTCAAAAGAAATCTTCATAGATTGATTAAGCCATATGTACAACAGACATAGAAAGCAAAAGTATCAATTTTTTTAAAAAAAAATCTTACAGTTCAGTGTATTTATTGTGGTATAAATGCACATGTTACATGAAGCATTATAGTGAAGTGTCCTTGGATTCTCTCTGAGCTTGATTGTTTTTCTGTAGGCATTTCATTACCAGTAGGCAGTGGGGTCTTCTCTTATTTTATATACTAATGGCTTACCCTGTCAGTGTTGGGGAGTGGTCTTGCTGGTTCCTTGATTGGGCTGTTGCTTATTGTTAGCTTGTTTGACGGTTCCTTGATTGGTGTATTGTTTCATTGATTATTAGTCTAATGTTACTCTTGGTGTTAATATCTGCTCATCTGTGGATTGAGTACTGGTGAGGTGTTTTTGTTTGTTTGTTTCCATTTTAGCTTTTTGATTGTCTCTTTTGGATGGTTTTTTGTCTGTGTGCCTGTGGATGGCTAATTTATCTGATTGTCAGACTTCCAGGAATTCTCTTGTATTTTTGGACTTGGCTTGCTCAAGGATACGCAGTTTCCCATTGAAACTATGGTTAAGTCCTGTTCATGTGTTGTGAAATTAAGGATTTTCATTATCTCTTCTGGCTGCTGATTGGTGTTCATGGATGCGATCTGCTAGTCTTCTGCCAGTTTGTCCTACATAGTGTCTGTTGCAATCTTTACGCTATATGTTGTAGATGACTCCTGTTTTTTCTTCTGAGGCCTGCCCGGTCTTTTGGTTTACTTCAGATGTTTTGGAGAGCTTTAGTTGGTTTGTGTGCTATGGTGATGCCATATGGTTGCAATAGTGTGTTGGTGGTTTCTGAGGTGTTTTTCATGTATGGCAGTTACACAGCAAAGAAAAGAAACAGATCTCCTATATAACATCTTCCAACAAATGACTATCCACATAACTTCATCAAAAAGTGCCTGACCACTCAACCCAATATAGCACAATCAACACAAGCTGTGAAAATGATAACACTACCTGATGATCTGTTTCCTTTTGCTGATGTTCAAGGTTGTGCAGTGTGTTTGTGCTTGTCTAAATAGTGTTCTTACATTGCTTCTCTTGCTGTGTAACTGCCATGAAAACTGTTATCCTTTGTTCTCAGTGGCAACTTATTGTTTTAAGAAAGTCTATAAAAATATGGAAGTTGTAGTTTTCTGCAGCTATTGCTGTCAAGTAACGGATATACTTACAACATACTGAATGTATACATAAAGATTCCTACAGTCATCACTTCTTCTAATACCAGAGTCAGGTGTTTGTACCATCAGATAGACAGAAGAAAAATGTTTCCATTACATATTTCAGAGACTCGAATATGCAAGTGTATGAACATTTGTAAGTTTAAATAAATTTAATAATACCTCCAAAATGGGCAGATGAGGTCCTGTGAATATTGAGTTTTCATTGGGGAGACTTCATTGGGAAGGATTGGGGAGCTGTGTGTTCAAAACCATCTCTTGTTCTCTTTGAGGCTATCTCAGGAGGATGGAAAGGAAAAGATATGGAATCTGTTGCAGCCTTTCACAACCTGATGCTCTCCAAATATACTGGAATTGCAACTGGTAGGAAATTCTGGAAATTATAGTTCTGACATATCTGAAGGCCTTAAATAGAAGTCTAGTTCAACAGCAAACTATTGATTAGCTGTTATAAAGACAGATTGATGGCAGAAGGTGAGCAGCAGGTGGTACATTTAGTTCACTAGTGAAAAATGAGTCAGCCTGTTGTCAAACACTGCAAATGCTAAGTAAACCAACTGTAATAGGTGATATCAACACAGCAGGAAACATAATGAATGGCAGAGATGAGGAAAGGCAAAATAGTGAAGGGAGAGGAATCTGGGACGGATCATGTCATAGGATTGAAGGCAAGAATGAATAGATCGCAAGGAGAATAGGAGAAGATAAAAATATGTGAAGTTTTCCACATCTATGGAGATATTTAAGCCTCAGAGATCAGTACTATCACTTATTTGTGGAATAGAATAGGAATAGGAATAGAGAGTTAGAAGGGACTTTGGAGGTCTTCTAGTCCAAGCCCCTGCTCAGGCAAGAAACCCTATACCATTTCACACAAATGGTTGCTTATCTCTTCTTAACTTCCAGTGTTGGAGCATTCACAAGTTCTGGAGGCAAGTTATTCCACTGATTAATTGTTCTGTCAGGAAATTTCTCCTTAGTTGTATGTTGCTTCTCTCCTTGATTGGTTTCCATCCATTGTCCTGCCTTTGGGTGTTTTGGAGAATAACTTGACTCCCTCTTCTTTGTGGCAACCCCTGAGATATTGGAACACTGCTATCATGTCACCCCAGTCCTTCTTCTCATTAAACTAGACATATCCAGTTCCAGCAACAGTTCTTTATATGATTTAGCCTCCAGTCCCCTAATCTTTATTGCTCTTCTCTGCCCTCTTTCTAGAATCTCAAGATCTATTTTACATCGTGGCAACCAAAACTGGATGCAGTATTCCAAGTGTGGTCTTACCAAGGCATTATAAAATAGTATTAACACTTCTCGTGATCTTGATTCTATCCCTCTGTTTATGCAGCCTAGAACTGTCTTGGTTTTTTTGGCAGCTGCAGCAGACTGCTGGCTAATATTTAAGTGATTGTCCACTAGGACTCCAAGATCCTTCTCACAGTTACTACTATTGAGCCAGGTACCCCTTATGCTACATCTATGCTATACACCTATGCTAATGTGCATTTGGTTTTTCTTTACTTTTTAAGTAAGGTTCAAAATTTAGCAAATTATTTTTCCTTATTAATCTTGTGTAGCAGCAAGACAAATTCATCTTTCTTCCATTTGCTTCAGATCTCTGCTCACTGATCCTTTCAGGGTCATGAATTAAAACAATTGAAACTATCTCCTCAGTTAAGGAGGGATACTTCTGGGATGGCAGCCATACCTCTTGCTACATCATAAGGTTATGTTTGGGAGACACAGGAATAAGTATTCCTTGCCTGGGGTCAGCTGACATTCTTACAAATCTTAGATGTCACTGCAACAAGTTGTTTTTCATCTTCCTCATTTTTTATGACAAAACTTGTAATATTGAAAATATATTAAAATTGAAATCATGTTTAGAATTATTGTAAAACACAAGACACGACTGTTTTGTGGTCAAGCAAATAGTTTTGATAAGTTTTGCTATTTCTTGCTTTCTGCCAACCTTTCTCTTCTAGCAAATTCTTCCTTTCTTAAGCAGCACAAAACCAAGAGCAAAAATTGAGAGAAAGAAAAAAGAAACTGTTTGAATGGAGAAAGATGTATTCTTCCATCTGGGTTGTCTACATTTCCCAAGGTCATTAGCTAGAACAGCTGGTGGAGTACGGCTTTTGTTGGCCTAATTAAATGTTTTACATAAAATTCATACACCATCTGTTTAGTTTATCATTCTAGTATCCAAGGAAAAAAGCAAAACTATGAAAGTATTCAGCTCTAATATTTATTTTAGAATTAATGACAGTTGCCTCTTTCTGTTGGTAGCTCCTCTGCAGAAAGTCCTAGTCATATCACCTCAATTCGTATATGCATCATCAGCTCTCAAAGTCACAATGCCAACTGCACAATGGAAATGAGGAGGCATCTATTTCCCCACTGATCACCATTAGCCCACATGACAAGTGGTACTGGCACAAAAGGAAGAGGTTGTGTTGTGCCAAAACAGTAATACTAACTCTACATTCTTGCCATCTACTAAATAGCCTGAGCTTTTATAGGCTCTCTAGCAGGTGGAATTCAGTAGCAGGTGAGATTCAGCAGAGGATGTGATCAAAACACTGAATTTATGGTTGTGACATGCATTACCATCTGCATTGTGTTTAGTAATTATGGTTACCTCAGGAAGAGCCAGCACAAAGTGGCTTCTCTGCTTTTCTGTTGAGGAATTCTTAAAAGCCTACTGAAAATAGTTAACTGGTTTCTCGGCAGATGCTAGTTGATACCATTTCTAGTTCTGCATAATAAATAAATGTTGATGAATTGGTTAAAAGCAGCATATGAATATATGAATAATATATATTCATTTCATAGCAGCTCTCAAAGCAAACAACTGATATTAATAGATTGGTTTTCTGTTTTATGGTGAGATTAGCGTTTGTAGCCATAGTCTTAAGTCTCAATAATTTTCTTATATTGAAAGCTTCTAAAAATCTGTCATGTGACAATCCCTTTAATGACTAGTAATTTAAATATTTGGCAAAACTTACTTGTGATGAATATTCAATTTTATGGCTTCTATATTAAATCATGGCAAATGGTTTAACTGTCTCTAAAGTTTCAGTTAATAAATTGTAGCTTGAGGATATTTTGAAAAAAAAAATCAGTAAAAATAAATTAGCCAGATAAAACAAAAAACAAAGATAAGATAAAATGCATAATCGATTGATCTCAGAATTGTACATTCCTTTATTTTAGAGTACAAATAGCACTATACAGAAACTTTACAGAATGATAACAATAAAACTAAGTAAAACAAATAGCTACAGATTTGAACATTCAGGAAAATACTGAACTGTAATCCAGATGGGAAGTTACCAGAGCATGGATTATTGTGGCTAAGCTATCACTGCCCAGGGATAATCACAATTGCTAGGCCAGGCAGGCACAGCTGGCTGACTATACTGTGAGCCTGGGAAGCTTCCAGAGCCTTAAGTGACAGCGTAGAATCCAATGCAAAGCCAATTTCATTGAAGTCAAGTAAATCGATATTTGATTGTTATGAATGGCAGGAGCAGATATTTTGCTATATTGGCTTCATTCAAACCTGCAATAACTCATCTGAATCAAACTATGACTCGTGATGTCATGTCATGAATGTTACCATCTAGAAAGAAGAGGTTTCTAACCATAACTGAAAGAAGCCTGACAATGTCCTCCTTTCCTTTGGCTTTCCAACCTGGTTTGAGGTTGGACCACCGATGTCCAGACACTTCACCAAGGCCATACATGCGAATGGCAAACATTCAGTCAAACGAAGATTCTCAGAACAATCTGATATTTAACGCAACAGTTTTGAAAGCTAGAGGAAAGATGAAAACACAATAGCTATCAAGATGCTTACTAAGAGAAGTTACTCTTCCTCATGAGGCTGGTGATAACGCTACAGAATATTAATAAGATTATCCCAAACAGCTGGAATGAGTAAATTCTTTACAATGTTCTCCCAACCTATAGGCAATAAAAGGAGTGAAGATGGAAAGACACCTGATCACAGTCTCCATGCTTCTCTAGTACAGCAGCAGAATATAGCATAGCCCTCTTTTCGAGTTGCAGATCAGTTGTAGGCAAATTCAAAAAGCACCTTTGGGACAACCATGAGCTGGATGACTGAGAATCTCAATACAAAACTGGTTGTCTAGGCAGCAATTCAGGAATACTCAATGCTGAAGCATTCCTGATAAGCCATTCCCCAGCCATGCACAAAGGACCTCCGCTTCCTCTGGGCATCTATTTATACCACAGAGATATACTTATATGTCTATAAGTGGCTTCCATTCAAACAAAACAACATAAACTTTTTATAAAAAACTTAAAATATGAAATGTGTAATTTTCTGTAAAATATTTATCATGTCCCTAAAACGGGCTTTGATATCTGGGTCATGGTAGTATATCATCAATATGCAAAAATGTTTTGGGCTAGATTGGAAATTTCAGAAAATTACAGACCAATTAACAGCATATATTTTAGGTAAATTGAGGAAAAAAATTAAAGAAAATACTTTGTGTGTGTGTAATCACTTATCTACATGTTTTTGACATGCTCAAACAAAAGCTAAGTGAGATAGTTATATATGTGTGTGTGTGTATAATTTACTTTTATAAAGTAAGAACTATCTCACTTAGCTTTTATAATGTTTTAGCATGTCAAAATAAATGATAGACACTTAATGTAGATGTTCAAAAAGCTTTTGATTAAGACCCTCATCAAAGATTCCAGAGGAACTTACCAGTAATTAGATAAGTAGTCCTCTTGGCAGAAAAACATAGGAAGTGGAGAATATGAATTAATACGTAGGTCTCTAAATGAAAGAGTGTAAACAATAGACCCTCTGAGGACAAGTCGGTTTTTAATTTAAGACAGAAAGCAAATAATGGGAGACATGATAGAGGTGAATAAAATTAAGTGTGTTTGAAAGTTAAAGTTTACCTTCCAAGATCGGTAAAATGAGGACCCAGCTTGGTGGGGGCAATGTGCTGACTCTGCAAACAGCTTAGAGAAGGCTTTAAAGCACTGTGAAGCGGTATATAAGTGCTACTGCTATTAACACAGAAGTAATTTTCCCCCCATGGTTCCTAATGCTAAAACTGAGGTTATGTAGTGTTGAGTGATATAGAGGTCCTTAGGCAAAGCATACTTGAATGAAATTTGACTATGTAACATAAATTTTACTGTGAAAAGATATATTGAGTCCATGATTTGCTGTAAAGGGGAATCAGACACTTTTTTGCAGCACAGGGCTATCAGGTGCCTGGGTGTTCCTTGGCAAGGTGGAAAACATATAATTAAGAAGTACAGTGACTTCTTGACTCAGAAAAAGATATATTTATGCTGTAATCAGTATTCAATTTATTTTGCCAATTCACCAACCTCTATAGGAAGAGAGAGGTAGTGTCATTTGTTCCTTGTTTTGGTACCAGCTACATCAGAATAAAACTGTTTGCTTTTGACCATGAGAGAGCTAACACTTCAGTGAGCACATGTTTTGAGAACTATATGTTGCCTGTAATGCTGCAAGCAGAATTCCTCTAAGTACTATTTATGAGGAAAGAGAAGAGTTAGCTTGCTTTCATTTCCTGACTTTGGGTTTCCAATAGTCTTCTAGATGGCCACTATTGGAACAGAATGTTGATCTACATAGGGTTCTATAACATTGAGTTGGTAAGTTTACAAAGATAGAAACAATAACATAAAGATAAAGTTTCAGAAAGCATGTTTTAAGCATGCTTTCAAATTAGGTAGGAGCTGAGAATTCACCTACACTATACTATCTGAAATTGCTGTCAGCTGCCAGTGTCAACTCCACACCATCTGCAAATGCTTTAATCATATTAGTAGGTACATCTGTTCTTGGGAAGGGGACACATCTTTCCTTTGAGAACAGTTACCTGGCTGTAAAAGGTTTATTTTTCTATTGTTACACAGAATAGCATGTCACAATTACTAGAGACTGCTGGACCATGATAAAAAATAATTCAAATGCCTAATTTGAATCTCATTTTTGGATTTTAGAAATTAATGATTAAGTTGTAAGGCACGATGCAATTGAAGTTGATGTGCCCAAAAATTAATACGTTTGATTTCACTCCCAGTTAACTTGATTTGCAGTGTTTTTTCTCTTTCTTCCTTTTTTCCCTATCCTAACATCTTTTTCCTATAATTCAATTTTAAAACAAAAACATCTGACACAAGCATCAGAGAAATTCTTATCCTGGTTTCTGAAGAAATACAATGATGTAGCTGAATTTTTTTTAAAGTTGTGCTTGCTGATTAACAAAACACCTGCCCATTTATTTAGGAATATCAGTGTTCTTAGTGATACTGAGCTACTGAGGCTTATTTTGTGTCTTTTAACATCACAACAAAAAGATATGAAAAAGAAGGCGAATAGTCAGATTCTTGCAAGAAACATTGTGGGATTTATGGCTAGTTTTGGCATGGGTATCTATCCAATTCCCAAATTGTCTTGTCTTTTTTACCTCTCAGGCACCAGAGGAAGAGAGGACATACCTTCTATTTTAAAATCAAATATTTTATTTCACTATTCTTTGTTTTGGGATTAGAGCTCCCAAATGTACTCCTTTTCACCCGTAGTACCTTAGTAAAATATATCATGATCAGAGACACAATTTAAAAATTACTATTAACAGTTACTTTATATTTTAACATAATACAGTGGATAAAAAGCAAATTCAAGTAATTTTCTATTTTTTTATTATAAAAGATGCACATTCATTTGAGTGGAGAAAAAGAGTTGGTGGAAAACATGCCAGTGACTTCTTATTACACCAATTACTAGCTCAGTGTAAGAGTTTTCTACCAATTCTTCCCTCAGACCCATTTTTTGTCTCATAAATCTGCTCTGGAGAATTGTGAACTTTCTGGAACAGATTTGGATGTTAGGAAAGGTGACACAAAGAAGAAAGGAAGAGAATGTGTGAATGAGATACCTTCACATGGCAGTAAATTTAATGCACTATTTTTATTTAGATTTTTTCATAAAATATATGTCTGTAAATTTAATAAATATGTATTAGAAGAAAGTGGGCATGCTTAAGGTTCTGTCCTTGAATCAGGCTTTTCAATAACTGTGCATATTATATTGCATATATTTAAAAATCTACTTCAATCTTTCACTGCTGTGAAACAACAAACCTTAGAAATTATAAAATGTGCCCCAAAGGCCTCCTATGCTATAATTAGATTTGCTAGTTGTAATAGTAATAACTTTGCCCCTGCAATACTTAAATTACTTAAAGCCAAGGTGTTATGTCTGCTGTATGACACACAATTTCTCATAAAGATAAAATGCCCTTAGAAGGAATCCAGCAAAATGTATAAGAACTATGTTTCAAGTTCCTTGATTTGTGCCAAATGTTCTTATTCTGCAGGAACTGGGTTGTGTCTCTGTGGATACCCTCTTGAGAATTTGTTGTTTGGCATGCTGGCTGAAAGAAGTAGGATGAGTTTGTCTCCCGGTGTATCTTTGCTGCTAAGTTTATTTTCTCTTGGAAAAAAATACAGCCTTTTGATTTACCTTATTTTTGATCTCTCAGTCCAATCTATATTTTTGACCAGAGAAAGCTATGTTAGAGGCCAACAGAGCCTGGACCTGCAGAACAACAGATCATTTTTAAAAATTTCTGTTATGGGCTTTCTGTCATAGATCTTTCACTATTCCTAGTTATTTTTTCCAGTAATCTCCATCTTGCATAGAGGGAATTTATGCTAGCGAGGTTTAAAGTCTCATCCTTAAATGTGTTGGAGAAGAGACACAATACTATGGCATATTCAGAATGTCACTGTTCAGATGAAGGTGTTAAGACAATTTCACACATTTTGCATGGCATGATAACCAGTGTGGCATTAAAAAAAATGTAATGTTTAACATCTTCTCTAACACAAGTTCATCAAAATCACAGGGAAGGATAGAGGTCAATTACATCTTCCAGAACAGGGGTCTCCAACCTTGGCAACTTTAAGCCTTGGTGGACTTCAACTCCCAACCTTTGAAGTCCTCCATGCTTAAAGTTGGCATGATTAGAGACCCCTACTCCAGAATGTCCACTGGATGGTTGCAAAACTTCTTTCCTCAAGGAAAGAGGAATACACAAGCATTTGTTGTGATAGAGTTCCCCCCAAAGGGAGAAGGGAGATGATTTGGAAGTCCCCTAAAACTCATCTTTTTTAAGCTTATACTTATTGATCCTGTACCTGCGGAGCATCAGTTTGATTCACTGTTTCCTTCAGTTGATAGGAATGCCTATGGGAGGGAGTATCAGCATAGTTCAATATATGAAATTGTTGAATAGATTGATACTTGCCATTCAAAGCAGTAAAATCAATCCAAATATAAATTTGAATAGTTACTTCAAAAAACTGGAATCCCATGCTTTCTTGTTTACTAGTACAGTGTATACAACCACACTTAGCCAATAAATAATTCTACTCTACTCTACTGTACTCTACTGTACTCTACTCTACTCTATGCAAAAAGTGAGAAATGTGTTGACATAGGATACAGTGAGAAGAAATTGGAGTCAGTTTCAAATTAACATATGCTTTCTGGGCATCTTTCAGAGATATCTTTAAAAAGCCCATGAATGTTCCAGGTTTCCAAATCAGTTCTGTGACAATTAGTTTGAGATGCTACATATTTATGAAAGCACACAATATTTCAAATGAAAAATTCCTTTTATATTGAAATCTGCAATGATTATGCATTGTAAGAAGGCAGACACAATTGAATATATATATATAAGTAGCCATCTCCTCACCATCACTATTATTTTAAAGCTTCATGTTAACAGTTTCTATTTGCTCATTTGTTTTTGTTTTTTTTTAAAACAGAGGCTATTATCAATTTCATGGCAGAGATAGCATAAAAGCCAGATCTCATAATAAAAAGAAAATCCATAACACCAGAGAGAATGATGCTAATAAAATTTTCATGGCAAAAAAAGAAGAAGCTTTCATATGTAGAAGCAGACACACCCATATTCAGACTATGTTTTATGATATTTAAGTTTCCACATACAATATGGTACATGGTTGCCTGTAACATCTGGTAAATATACTGAGTGTCTCCTATAGATGTTGCCCTATTTCTTTTATAAAGAAGATGAAAACAACAAATGTACTGTTCTTACTCTGTAGATGCTTCTTCCAGGTGTAAATCTACCCCTTTTGCTGCTACAGGGCAAGCATCATAACCGACAGGTCTTGTAGTTTTACTATAATTGTGAGCCTTACTTTCAATCACTGTGTCTTTGAAACAGCAGGAAGTGTTGATGTATGTTCAGTTTTAAAACAGCAAAGGGCATCACTATGCCAGCACCTAATAAACCATGAAAAGATATATACTGCTGTGGTTGCATTTTCCCCGCTTTCTTTTTGCTTGACATCATGCATTTAATAATACTACAATTTAAGATTTCAGCAGAAATCTCTACATCAGGTAGTTGTGGGGTGGGAGAAAAAACTCAAATGGAGTAAGATTGTAATTCTGTTACACATTTTAATTATTAAGGAATAATTGATGAAATTCAGAATTAATAGTACTAACATAATTTAATTACATTTGATTTAAGTTATGTTGTTTGTAATGGCTCTCCCTGAAGTGAATTTTGATTTCTTTCAGTGTTTTGGAATTGATTATTGATAACGATTAGTATATGAATTTACTTTTGTTAGCCATTTTAAGGTTGTGCATGTGTGCTGGGTACAATTTTGACTAGAGCTACAAAAAGTTATTGAAGAGCAGCGAAAGGTACAAGAAGAAAGCAGAAATTATGAGGGGACCACAGGAGAAACCTCTACTATCTAGAACTTTTAAGCACGGAATAAAAATGGATTAGAAGAGACATGATAGGGTTTTAAAACTGTGCATAGTAGGCAAAATATCAATAAAAAATTTCTCATTGTCTCATGTTAGGACTGAAGAGTTACTCATAAAAAGTAATTCAGGAGGATTCAGGATCAATAAAAATAAAAATAAGTTACATATGCAATTTGTTATTGGGCTGCAATTTAAATTGGAGAAGTGAGAGCTGAAAAAAAGCAATGGAACAGTGGCTAACAGTGGACTTGGAATAATTATTTCCTTTAGAACTACAGGAAACATATGCTAAACACCAGTTGTTGGGGATCCAACATAGCAGAGGGCTGTCTCCCTTCTGTCCACATTTGGAGCTTCCAAAATTCATCTAATTCGTTACAGTGAGATCCAGAATGCTGAACTAGATGGACCTGTAGCCTGCCTGATTCAGCATGGCTCTTCTCTGTCCCTATGAAGCTTCAGAATAAGATCTCAGTACATTCATTTAATGGTCTGTTATTTGATTAATTGAGAAACATATTAATTAATACATAAAATGCATGGAGCCCTAAAACGTAAACAGCATACGCAAAAAGCCTTTGTAACTATAAAATAGATTTTCAAACTTCTGTATAAAATAAACTGATCCAGGGCTTCGCAAATAAAGTCTTTTTTTTTTTTTTTAGTATTGATGTTTAAATGTTATATTTATTTTATTATGGGCAGAAAACACTAGTATTATAAGAGTTATATGTTAAGATAGTAATTGACATGCTTCAGGACTGATTTAGGAGATCTGAAAATCATGTTCACAGTTATAATTTTAAGGACAATTAAACTTTTGGTACAAGATTGTAAAATGTATCAACTCACTGGAAAGTTTTTTCAAGCGGACCATTTCCTCACTTTGTATTATTAGTGTCTTAGATTCAGAGTAGAGTTCCTACCATTCCTGGAAAACTTCTGAACAACCAAGCATTTTTCCTGAAGAATCTGGGAGCAAAGAGGGGGGGGGGAAAGCTCCTATTGTTTTGCAAGCAATTCTTAATATTCCCAGTGTTGCTCCTATCAGGTAGCTCCCAATTCACAGTGAAATCCCACTTTGACTATCTTATTAGTAAGAAATTTTGAGGTTAAAAAGTATAAATAGAATTAAAATGAATTGAATTCTTATTCTGGGATGAAGTGGTTGCATTAGAAGCAGCTTTCCACTCTGGTTCACTGTATCTCTTCTGCTAGTTGTCCACCATATGCATCCAGGGTTGAGGATTGTCTACTCTTGGCAGAAATTATAATGGGAGTTTGCCAACCTTGATCTGAAAGCGAATGTCATATTTTCTTCTTTTCTCTAGCTTTGTTCTAAATTTGCTAAGTTCAGCATCTGACCCAGCCTACTTTAAATAACAGGTCTGAACCTGAACACCTATAAAAAAGTAATAATAAGGAACTGCAGCAGACAAAAGAATCTTCCAGATTCCAAATGACTTAAATTTCAGGTTATGTAGAGGATGGTAAACAGAAAGGAAGATAAGCTCTTAGTAGATATAAACAGGCTGACTCAGCCCATTATGAGATCTTAATTAGGTGTGAAGCTCAACAGAAGAGCGCCTGCAGAAACCTTTGTATATGAAAACCGTACAGTAGCCTTCAAGTTTGAGAGTGAAAGGATCAATCCATATGGGTGAACTGAAAGTTCATTCAGTATTGAAATGAGCTTCAGCACAGTGCAATGGTTTCTTCCTTTTTTTAATTAGCCAGATTCCTGCACTTCATAAGTTGTAAAAGGGAGATACTTGGTTAGTGTTTATTGTCAGAAACAATTTAGAATTGCTCCAGGCAAAATCAACATCTTTCTGTATTGCAAGATCCCTTAGAAAGTGAAGAATTGTTGGCAAAGAACTATTTATCAGGATTCTTGTAGCTTTGCATTTGATCATCCAAAATTATTTTCTGCAATGATCTTCTATAAATTACATGTTCCATCAATTAGTTAATAACCAAATACAGTAGTGCTCTCAGGTCTTTCCCAATCTTTAATCTTTAATCTTTATTCAAATTTCTATACCGCCCTTCTCCTTTCGGACTCAGGGCGGTGAACAGCCAAAAAATAAATCATTTTATATACAAAAGTTAAAATAAATTTAAAATAATCAAATAAATTTGGCCCATTAATTTAAAACATTCCAATTAAAGCCATATCAAAATTATTAAAACCAATCATAAAATCAGGACAGCCCGGCTAACTGAAAAAAATAGGTTTTGAGAGCCCGACGAAAAGTCCGGAGGTCTGGGATCACTCGTATCTCTGGGGGTAGATTATTCCAGAGGGTGGGTGCTACCACAGAGAAGGCTCTCCCCCTGGGGGTCGCCAGCCGACATTGCCTGACCGACGGCACCCTGAGGAGGCCCTCTCTGTGGGAGCGAACTGGCCGGTGGGAGGCAATTGGTGACAGGAGGCGGTCCCGTAGATACCCCGGCCCTAAGCCATGGAGCGCTTTAAACACCTTGAAGCGCACCCGGAAGTCCACCAGGAGCCAATGTAGCTCGTGCAGGAGAGGAGTCACATGGGAGCGCCCCATCGCTCCCGTAATCCCCCGCACGGCCGCATTCTGCACCAGTTGGAGCCTCCGGGTGCACCCCAAGGAGAGCCCCATGTAGAGAGCATTACAATAGTCCAGACGAGAGGTGACGAGTGCCTGAGTGACCGTGCGTAGGGAGTCCCGATCCAGAAAGGGGCGCAACTGGCGTATCAGGCGGACCTGATAGAAGGCCCCCTGGCCACGGCCATCGTATGCCCTTCTAAAGACAGTCGTGCGTCCAGGAGGACACCCAAGTTGCGGGCCCTTTCCGTGGGGGCCAATGATTCACCCCCAATAACCAGCGATGGCGCCAGCTGGCTATACCGGGACGCCGGCAGCCACAGCCACTCGGTCTTGGAAGGGTTGAGTCGGAGCCTGTTTCTCCCCATCCAGACCCGCACGGCTTCCAATAAAAGCAGTAGCTCTTTGTATTTGCAGAAAATAGCCATTTATGCAATTCTTATTTTGAAACAAATCAAAAATTTGAAAAGTATCTGAATTAGCAAATTAATAGAATTGAGAAATTATATTAGTTGTATTTTAACTAATCATTTAGTTTACCTTGAATGTATTTTTTTACTGTTGCTTGTAAGCTTTCCAGAAACATTAAGGCAGTGGATAGCAGATACATTGACTGAATGAGTGGATGAATAAAAAAAAGCATTGGTGATAAATTTAGCATTTTAAAAATATTTGTATGCTCATGTTTGTATAGCAAAATGTATGACTTGATAAACAGAAAATTATATATTATCCCACTAAATTCTGCTTCATTTTACTGATATATCATGTGGAATCATAGTTGCCTGAATAAAGTGTTTTTCAATACATTTAAGAACTTTGTGCTCTTGAAATGATTATGATGCTATCCATTCAATCAGGTCTGATTCTTGGAGATTCTGTGGGACACCTTTCTCCACCTTTTGTAATCTTGTATGGTTCCTTTCAGTTATTTTATGCTCTGGCTTGGCTCTGATGGTGTCATATTTTGGGAGGAATAGCAGATTTCAAAATGAATCTAGAACCCTTATTTTTACTCTTATTTTTACTGCATGTCTGAGCATTTTGCTCATTATAGAATGCAGATGAAGACTGACTTACTATTGTCCCTCTCTCTTCTTGTTACATTTTTTTAACAGGCACTAAATTACATTTTTAATTTGAAACTTACTTCAGTTTCTTACTTCAGCTATTTTGAGAATTATTCCTCCTTATTAAATTGCTGAGAGGAGGGAAATTACATGTGAATGATTTTTGGGGTGGAGGGGAGACAGAGAGAGAGTTACATTACATATATTTTATCGTTTTCTGACCTGGTTGTCTTCCCGTGATTACTTTCAATTAACAATGTTCCATTTCAAGTTGTGGAAAATCTAGGGATATGATTTTCCTAATCTTGAAACGTTGCGACATTGTTCTTTCAGATATTAGGGCACATATTCTTAATTTTCCTTTTCCTATGTAGAAACAAAATGTTTAAAGTCTCTTATTAAATACTAACACTGCAGTATGACATGGGACAAAGCTAGGTTTGTATATGTATGATGGTACGGGGATAAGATCTTATCCAGGGGTGGGCTTCAAAAATTTTTAGCAAGGGGTTCTCTGCCTGGTTGCTGGGTGGGCATGGCCATGGTGGACATGGCCTAGTCAGCCTCCTGCACCACGGTGGGGGGGGGGCAGCATTTTTGCCATCCCCAGGCTCTAGAGTCTTTCCTCCAGAAGGGCAAAAACGGCCACCCCAGGCTCCAGAGGCTTCCCCAATTTCCAGTAGGCCTGTTTTTTGCCCTCCCCAAGTCTCCGTGCACGTCCTGCACTTACCTGCATCCAAAACGGGCCGTGTGGGGACTCCTGGGAGGGGCGGGATAGGGTGGGCGGGGCCAGCCAGGAGTGGGATTTGGGGGTTCTCCAAACTGCCCAAAATCTTACCTAGAGGTTCTCCCGAACCCCTGTGAACTCCCAGCAGCCCACCGCTGGTCTTATCACATCAACCATTTCCAGCGTTGAGCATCCCCATAGCATCCCCAAACTAACTGACAAAACCAAGTTTTAACCAAATCAGGATCCTTTGGAAAATTAATTGAAACATCATTTGCCTATACTAAATTAATCCTTTAAAAAATAATTTCAGAATTAAATACAATGCATATATAATGGTCTCCCCTTAAACGCATGCATACATACACACTCTTAATTTGTACACTTCTGAGAAACTGTATGGGATCTTACTAGAAAATTATATTTCTTACACAGACATAGAATCCTAATTTTCGATGACCACAAATTCTAAGCTCATAGGAATGTTTTAATGAAGAAAAGGTTGAAGCATTTTGGCTTGCTGAAAACCATTCTTTTTCCAATAACAGAGATTTGAAGTTAATTTAGAATATGCAAAAAGAACACTGTTGGGGATGACAGAAGACCTATAGTTGGTAGTCAGATGCTTTCAAGTCATGTTTCCTAACTTGCTGTCTTTAATAATGCTAGAAATATCGCATAACCTCCTTAACTAATAAGCACTGGCTGTCATGTTATATAATTCATTCTTAACCAGAAATATCCTAGGCTTTGTTGGCTTTCCACCATCTTAATTCAAGTAGTCTATCTTAATTATGCTGTGGTTTGAAGGAAATGTCAGTTATTAAATTACTGAGTAGTAAGTAAAAAGAATTGATTATTGTAGATCCAGGATAATACATATACTGAGCCACTCAACTCAGTAATTGAATTGAGATGGGTGTTGAATTTTATGACTGCTTTTGCACATACTTTCAACAAAGTTCAAAAGAATGCTCACAGGGGCACAAAGGGCGGTCATAATGCTTCTCTGTTGCCTAAGGAACTGAACAAATCTTCAATTTTTTTGCATTGTGTTACTGGATAATTGAATATTAAATCAGGAAACCTCAAAATGTAGGGATGTACATTAAAGCCTTATCCCCCAAGACTTGTCGGTTCCATAATTGAATGTGAACAGTGGTATTACTAAACCTGGATCAAGATTTCTGAATTCAAGCAATGCATTTTTATTTGTCTTAATTGGGAAAAACACAGTAGAAAGAGCTTTCATCACATTTATTACACGATGCTTAATTAGCTACAGCTATATGTTTTTTAAAGTATATAAGGTAGTAAGAATGTGCAGTGCTTCATATTTGAAGGTGAAAAGGTGCTTCAAATCGTCCAGAGATGTTCATAAAGTACTTTCAGGAACTCTTTTAACAGCTGTGTCTTTTCGTAGATTTCAGCACAAGCTCCAAAGATACAGTAGGTTAAGGAGGTGCCAATAGGAGATATTCATGTCCTCCAAAACATATTTTGCCCTTTGACTCTGAAGCACCATACAGCCCTAATCAAGAGTACTCTAAAACAGGGCATTTTCAGGGTAAAACCAGCCTGGGGTTGGAGAGAATTGTGCACACATGCACCTACATTTGGTATAAGGAGGTCCTAGCACACTTTCTGTTTACAAAAGGCAAGGAGAATTCAGTTCATCGATTTCTTTTGTATCATCCCAATTCCCACATGGAGAATTATTATTCATTGCCATATAAAATTAAACTTAAACTGAAGGGGTAATCCAGGAGATGCAGATAGACCTCCCCCGCCCCGCCCCCTTTTTAAAAAGATAAATAATATAATTCCCACTGCATTTGTAGTAGAGTTCTGGAGGGACTAAAATTCCATTTTACATGCAAACATCACTGTATGCATAAGCATTTCCAACCTGTAAAGCACAACAATTTAAAGAAAAATAAAGAAAAAAGGGTTGGAATTAAACAAGGGAGTTAACTACAACTTTACTGAGTTTGGAGAAGCAGTGCCAACTTATTACAGTTCTCAGTGGAGTCCAGTACATAGAAATGAGGCAGTTCTTTTGAAGTCCCTTAACACGAGGGTGCTTCTTTTGGCTGAATGGGAGTCTGCTTTTGCCTGTTGGCTGATGACTCTTGCTGTAGCACGTAAAAAGCATTTTCCTCTCAAACTCGCTGAAGCTTTTTGTTTGCAAACCACGCTATATTTCATTCATTTCTACTTCCTAAGTATGGGAATGCATGTGGTGAGATGGATGATAGTAATTTTCACAGTTTAAGTCACCACTTTATCACCAGGAAGTAAATAGACCCTTATGATGTACAGACTATGGAAGAAAGAAGGTTTTTTTTCCCTATAGCATTAGGCTACTGCTAGACCCTGTCAGGTTTTCTTTATGGTATCTTACATTTCAAGTGCTATTTATGTTAGTTCCAGGAGAGTTTACAACTCACTTTTAAGCTTCATTTAAGGGCACGAGACTCTAATCAAAACTAACTGGTTGTTGATTATAACTATGAAAAATATATTTGATTTTTAAAAAAAGAGTGAAGGCAAGCTTAAAACAATTTTAGTCTCTTAGTGAGATTACAGGGAAGAAAATTGAGAAATAAATAAATAAATTGCACTTCTAGGATTCCCCCCCCCCGCCTTGCAGAGTCTTTCCAAAGAGCTAAAGAATGCCTACAGACTTCCTCACGGTTTTACTATATTTGGCAAAGCTGGTTACAACAAAATATTTTTTTATCTTTTGTTGCAGAGTATATTATACTTGAAAACAGTTGAGATGCAGTACAATAATACCAAAAAATCCTTTAAAAACCCAAAAGCTTCTTAAAAAGCAGAACTAGCCTGAATCGTAATGCTTTCAGCTATAGCATACAAACACATAAAATGGAACCTTTTCCTATTTCTTAGCAGAGTCAATTCATCACTGAAATCGGTCAAAAATGGCAAGATAAATATATTGCTAAATCTGTTTTCAATTCCTCCATTAGTTTTTAGAAACAATGCCTCATTCTTCATCATTTTCTCATAATAAACATTTGTCTGGTAGACCTTTAAAATCAATCAAAGCCTTTCTTATGGTCAATGACCAAATGTAGGTACAATTCAATAACAATATTACAGGAGTAAAAGGGGAATCGGGTAAAAGTAGTTAACCAATTTAGACAAAAAAGAGAAAGGAGAAAAAAGTAAAAAGAATCAATAAGAACATGAGTTCTTAAATATTTAAGTCAGTGAAGATTGCAAGGGAATCTTAATGATGTATATACAAAACTGTATATACAACAGTCTAGTAGAATATTAAAATACCCAATATATGGAAATATTTAGATAATTCAAAATTTGCTGGTAAAATATGAAAGTGTAAACTAAAATAATACAGGTAATCCTTGATTTGCAACTATAATAGCGACTGGAAAAATGCATCATTAAGTCTGCTTCATTAAGTGGTGCAATCATTAAGCGAACAGGAATCATCTACAACATAGAGTATAAGGCCAGTAAGAGTTACTGTGTAGACAGACAGGCAAAAGACTAACAGAGCATGTTCATGAAAGCCAACTAGAAGTCAGAAGACACAATGAAAACTCCTTAATTTGACAATACATCTACAAACTTAACCATAGTTTTAACTGGGAAACAGCATCCTAGACCAGGCTAAATCCCAAAACACTAGGGATTTTCTGGAAGCTTGGCACTCAACAGCCATTCATTTTCATTCATATTATATGTCAAACAAGTAACAACAGGCAGATAGAGATAAACAATATTTATGCACCATTCAAAAGAGACATTAAAAAAACCTAAAAAGGAAACAACAACAACAACAACCCAGAACATGTCCTCACTATCAATTGACTCCCAGATAAGCAGGGATTAACACTAGGCAAGCAATCTAGCAATAAAATATCTTAATCAAGGAACTACCAAGGAGAAAGCAACACTCTCAATATCACTGACAGGGCAAGGTTCTGTATATAAACAGAGAGAGCAAACCCTTCTGGCCTGAAGATGTTGCCTAATCAGGTAAGAAAATGTCTACAAGCAAACAGAAAGGATTCCACAGAAAAATAATGTGAAAACCAGGAGGAAAATACATCATCCTTAGTACGGAATCTTTAAAGCAATCTCGGTCTCAAATTGTCATAAACAGATTGCATTTCTAAAACTGCTTCGGTATCATGTTAGGGTGCTATAAGTGAAAAGAAGAATTTATAGTGCATATAGGTGACTTTTATCCTGAGGCTGGGTTTCTATAAAGCATATTGTCAAACTGAAAGCTTCACACTCCATATTTATGTGGCTTTATAGTTGTAAAGGAAAGCCCAAAGGCAGCCTATTAAATATCCCCATCTTAGTGTGATTTATTATATGATGGATAGTAGATTTGATACATTTTCTTTATGTTTGGTCTGCTTTATTAAATTGATTTATGACAGGGTAAATGTAACAAAGCAACACAAAGCAAAACAATACCAGTCCTTTATAAAACTAAGCAGTAGGTTAGTATGTAGTATTCAAACCACATTTGGATTGTATTTCAACAGATACTTGAAGCAGCTCATTTTCAGCTAAAGGTAAAGTCTCCTTTGAGACAAGCTTGATTCCTAGTGAGCGCATGGGCACGTCCAAGCAGTTTTCTTGGCAATAATACAGGTCCCACATTCAAATTAAATGTGTTACGCATAAAGTTTCTCTGCATAGGCCTGTACTTTTAGCACCTTGGATAAAAAAGATGCAGTACTTTTCCATTCATATTATATGTTAAGCAAGGAACAATTAGTGATTAAAACTGAAGGCTAAACGGGGTGTTGCGGCACATATTTGTATTAAGTATGGCTTAGGAAAACAGTAAAGAGAAAACCTGGCTCATCCTGTAATTAGTGATGGGAGCATGTTTTTCTGTCAAAGACAGCATTCACTTAGAGTTAATCTGTTGGCTGCAAGTAGATGGTGGGAGGGAAGAGTCAATTTTGGAAAAACCAGCTGGGTTTACTGATGATCTTGAATCTCCCTCTTCCACCCCCCCTGCCACCTTTATATTCTCCCCAAAGGATGTTCTCTTACAGCAGGGCTGTCAAACTCCTGGCCCGTGCGCCGGATGCGTCACATGCTTGCCACGCTCACACCCGGTTTAGCAAAGGGGAAGGGGGAAGTCCCAATACATGTGATGTTGCCGTGATGTGATGCTGCCGTGATGATGTGAATTTGACACCCCTGTCTTACAACAGTCTTAGAGCATTCTTGAAATTATGCTATAAAGGTCACAGGGCATTTATCAAAGGCTACAGAATGGCCATATATTTTGTAAATCTTGAATGTTGCTCATGGTAAATCATGAACTACTTTGTTCATTCTTTAGTATTGAAATAAAGTGGAATGATAGTTCTGATTTGCACTTACCTGACACTAACCTAGGTGCATTTCTCTGCGCCTAAGTTAAATTAGAACTGCCAAAAACTCAATAGCAGTACAAAGGAATTGAGCTAATTCAACTGGCTTCTGTAATATTATTATTAACATCATTGATAAACTCAACTTTTAGCACTTTTCTATTGGGGTAACACATTTGGAAAGAATATTTTGAAGGCTCAGAAAGTAAGATGAATTAGGTCCCTCTAAAGGAATTAAACATGTGATGTGTGGCTTACAATTAATAAATAATATTTTTCCAAACAATCTAGATACTATCCCAAGTAAACTTTGGAATGTTATAGTTCAGCAAATAATGTTAAAAACTTTTTGATGAAATGGAGCACCCAAGAGCGCTGAAAACTGAGTCACACTTTAAGTGTAAACTGAAAGAGAAAATTGATGTTACATGACTTCTCAGCATTGTTATCAAGATGTGACTATATTGTTGTAGTTCATTGACTCTCCAATTTACAATTCAGCTTAATATTTTTTAAAGAATCGGGCAAAGGGAAATTTCAAATAACCCAAGAGGGCAGAATTTATTTCTGTTGTTCATTAGAACATGTTATTACCTTCAGCTGTGATTAAGTCTCTTAGCTAAAAAAAAACAAACCCTGAAGACAAGTCAAAGACATTGCTGTTTCCAGTACTATAATGGAGGACTCTAGAAAGTCTATTCCATCATTCATATTTATGTAGTTGAAACTGTCTTTTTAAAAATCTATATATAAATATTTGCGATAGATATGTTACATATTTCTAAAATAGTAATGTCAGCATGAAGACTGATTTAATATAAATATTGTCATTTCAAATATTTGAAAAAGGATGTAGAAGTTGATAGGAATATGTGTATATGATAGGAAATTGTTTCTCACATAATGTGGTAACATAAGACTGATATATGCAAATACAATATGTGCTTAAAATTATATTAATGGTCTAACAGAACAAGGCTGTCCTGAAGAGAGGTGGTTGATCTGTTGTTCATGAACATTTGGGATTTGTTGGATAAAATTCAAAGGAAATTAAGCATTTAAGTAAACAGGCCTTAAGACTACAATCTCTAGTGTTTATCTTGTGCCTGTAATGTTGTGGCTGTTGCTGTTAAATATAATTCTCTCTTAGTTTAATGGATGTTTCTGCTAGGTAAATAATTTTACAATGTAACACAAGAGTCAGTTATAAGCTTGCAATCTGAATTTTCAAGCACAAGATGTTGATGTACTCCAAAAAATCTATAATATTATTTTTACTTAAATTTTGTTCTATAATTCTGATTTTTTTCCCTGTCAGCTAGAAATATATTCTCACATTTCAAATTGGGATTCTAATTAACACTGCAAGGCATGGCATTTCTTGTATTCACAGCTGACTTATGTCAAAATGTTTGTTATACGATGGAATACAAATTCTGAATTTTGCTTGATGCATATTTTGTTGATCATTTCAAAACCCAATGTTCATGCATCCTGTTCCACTGCAATTACAGCAGAAGTCTCACAGCACTCTTGGAACCAGCTCACAACTGTGTGCAAGAGGCTAGCAGGATTAGCTATTGAACCTTTCCTCAACACTGTTGATGGATGAAGGGTAGACTGTATGCTAACTGCTGGCTTCTTTCAACATCTTGTTGCTCCCTCTCAGCATCTGCTACCTAATATAATTGCCTTACTGCCCAATAGGTGGACTGTTCTTTGAAGAAGCTCATGATCCTTCCTCCCATCCCAATTGTTTTCCTCACAACAGCTCTGTGAAGAAGACTGTGGAGAAATGTACAATATTTTTATTTCATTTGTTAGATATAATACTTTAAAGCTGCTAACATCCTTTAAAAAAAATATGTGAGCTTGTGGCAGTGGGTGGGGTAGAGGATGAGGAAAATCTCATCCTGCTTTCAATTTATACACTGAAAAGAGAATCAGAATCAGAACAGAGCTGGAAGGGACCTTGGAGATCTTCTAGTCCTACTCCCTGCTCAAGCAGAAGACCCTATACCAGTGATGGCTAACCTTTTACGTCACCGCGTGCTGGCCTGCATGACAGAAATGGCACGCAAAACCATCCCACCTGGATCGTGTGGCCTTGCTGGCCTTCATGTGCTCAAGTCTGTCAACATCTTTTTGGATCCTGAGCTTGTCTTCCTGGGTGTTGGCTATTCCTGCCAGTTTAGTGTCACCTGCAGATTAGATGAGTTCCCCTTCTATTCCCTCATCTTAATCATTTATGAAAATATTGAAGAGTACTGGGCCTAAGACGGAACCTTGTGGTACCCCACTGCTTACTTACTTCCATTTAGATGTAGTACCATTAAGGACTCGTCGTTGAGTACAGTTTGTCAGCCAGTTACAAATCCATCTGATGGTGATGCTGTCTATCCCATATTTTTCTAGTTTATTAAGAAGTAGGTTGTGGTCCACCTTGTTGAATGCCTTGCTGAAGTCTAATTTTACTAATGCACAAGAAAAGAGGAATTGGTAAAGGAGAATACAGAAGAGCAAGATAGGTTTTCCAAGGTTAGAACAAAGTTAGAAGCCAAAAATTATTGTCTTCTTAGAACAGGCTGATCTAGACTGAGGTGAGGGCCCTTTGATCTCTGGCTGATGGCAGAGGTAAAAGGCTCTTTTGTTGTTTTGGATGGGATAGCTGCCAGTTGAACTCATTTCTTTTTTTGTCAGAGAGAGAAACTGTCATAGTGATTGGCCCAAGGTCTCTCAATGAGCTTTATGGCCAACCTGTAATTTGATTGTTTTAACTTGCATGCAATTTTCTTGGAACAGTTATATATGCTAAACTTGGCTGCTTTACATGTGAAGATTTGCCTAGCTATGGGTTTTGTTTTGCTTTGATTTTGACTTAAACAAATGAATTGGTATTATTGAAGTTAATTCTAGCTTAGAATTAAATCGTGTTCCCAATCTTTTAATGGCTTTTAAATAGAGGGTTTTAAAAAATGGTATATTTCAATAAAGCTTTATATAAATTTGATAAATTATCCATTATACTGAGATCGTATTGAAGCCAAGGACACCTGAACCTGAATGCATATCACTAAAGCTCTTAATTGGCAGGAGCCAGACCAGACAGTAAATATCAGTTTAAGCATGTTTAGATCTCCAAATCCAAAGATTTATATATATGCGCAGAGACACAGCTTCATCCTTTTTTTGTTTGAGCTGAATCATTTAGTGGAAATGGGATTGAAATGACTTCCTCCACCAACACTAATACAGAAAATCTTACTGATGGAAGAATTCCATGGAGTTCCACTGTGCTAATCAGAATGCTGCTTAATACTAAGATTAGTTTCAGAGAACAGTTTCTCTCACTTCCTATGATTATATTTCATGTTTTGTAAAGGAGTGGCAGCTTGTAAAACAACATGCCCTAGCATTATTTTCCAAAGCTCACCCTCTTGACTGGGATCTAAACTACAACCCACACATAAACATTTTAGCATAATGAGATAAATGAGATTTTAAAAAAAGTTTTAAAAAACTTTTTATCTGGGAGAAAAACATACTTTATATCTTATGGTTATGGTAGAAAATGCAATAAATCTTCATTTAAAATTAGACTATATGTGCTAACTCTCCTTAAGCAATTTCAGATAATGGCCAGCCTCCTTTTTGATTTCTTACACAAATAAAGGGGTGAGATTTTGTAACTAGTAAGAGGGGAAAAAAGAATAAAGAGCAACTGACTTGGGAAGGTAATTCTCAGTCTTCTTCAGACATTATCAAACACTCCCTGACCTCTACTGCCCTCCCTTAGGCACCAAGGAGAAAAATAAATCATCTTGGACACTTATATTAGACACTGTTCAATACTACTGATGTTTTTATTTCATTCTATATATTAAGTCCAGTTCTTAAGATTGTTTTTTTTAAGACAGGTGGCCAGTAAATGAAAATAAGATATGGACAGTTAGTTTAGCAACAACTGAACGCAACTGTCTAAAGTGCTACCTTGAAAGTCTTAGTTGTGATTTATTACATCAGAAAATCTCATAGTAGTACAGAGAGATAGTATTAAGGGCTCTGTCTTTGCTATATATTTCATACTAAAGCAACTTTAAGTGTGAATATGAATTTTGGTTACTAATTTTAGCACAAGAATATAATTTTCCTATAGCCAAATATTATAGAATAGAATAGAATTTTTTATTGGCTAAGTATGATTGGACACATATGGAATTTGTCTTGGTGCATATGCTCTCAGTGTACATAAAAGAAAAGATACGTTCATCAAGAATCATAAGGTACAATACTTAATGATAGTCATAGGGTACAAATAAGCAATCAAATCATATTAGGAAGAGTCAATATAAATCATAAGGATACAAGCAACAAAGTTACAGTCATACAGTCATTAGCGGAAGGAGATGGATGATAGGAATGATGAGTAGATTAATAGTAGTGCAGACTTAGTAAATAGTTTGACAGTGTTGAGAGAATTATTTGTTTAGTAGAGTGATGGCGTTCGGGAAAAAACTGTTCTTCTGTCTAGTTGTTCTGGTGTGCAGTGCTCTATAGCGTCAAACAGTTTATATCCAGGATGCGAGGGGTTTGTAAATATTTTCACAGTCCTCTTTTTGACTCGTGCAGTATACAGGTCATCAATGGAAGGTAGCAATTGTTTTTTCTGCAGTTCTGATTATCCTCTGAAGTTTGTGTCTGTCTTGTTGGGTTGCAGAGCCAAATCAGACAGTTATAGAGGTGCAGATGACAGACTCAATAATTCCTCTGTAGAACTGCATCAGCAGTTCCTTGGGCAGTTTGAGCTTTCTGAGTTGGCACAGAAAGAACATTTTTGTTGTGCTTTTTTTGATGACGTTTTTGATGTTAGGTGTCCATTTTAGATCTTGCGATATGGTAGAACCTAGAAATTTGAAGGTCTCTACTGTTGATATTGTGTTGTCTAGTATTGTAAGAGGTGGAAGTATGGAAGGGTTTCTCCTAAAGTCTACCACCATTTCTATGGTTTTTAGTGTGTTCAGTTCCAGATTGTTCCGGTTGCACCACGAGGCTAGTTGTTCAACCTGCTGTCTGTATGCGGATTCATCATTGTCTCGAGTGAGACCGATCACTGTTGTGTCATCTGCGAACTTCAATAGTTTAACAGATAATAATAATAATAATAATAATAATAATAATAATAATAATAATAATAATTTTATTTCTATACTGCCCTTCTCCCGAAGGACTCAGGGCGGGGTACAGCCTATTTAAAGACAAAAGACAAAACAGCAGTTAAAAATTAAAATAATTAAATAGATTTGGCTCAATTTAAAACCCCAGAAATTTAAAATACCCCAATTTAAAATTATTATGTTGATAGGCCAGCCTGGCGGAACAACAGGGTCTTCCATGCGCAGCGAAACACCCGGAGGTTGGAGATCTTACGTATTTCTGGGGGCAATTCATTCCACAGGGCTGGGGCTCCCACAGAGAAGGCCCTCCCCCTGGGTGTCGCCAGCCGACATAACTTGGCCGATGGCACCCTGAGGAGACCCTCTCTGTGGGAGCGGACTGGCCGGTGGGAGGCTATTGGTGGCAGAAGACGGTCTCGAAGGTACCCGGGTCCTATGCCATGGAGCGCTTTAAAGGTGGTAACCAACACCTTGAATCGCACCCGGAAGACCACTGGAAGCCAGTGCAGCTCGCGCAGGAGGGGTGTCACATGGGCACAACGAGTTGTGCCCATAACCACCCGCGCGGCCGCGGGTGGTTATGGGATGGATAATGGATTAATGGATCGTTAGAGATGCAGTCATAGGTATAAAGAGATGCAGTCTATAATATATAGAGAGAAGACAAGTGAGGAGAGCACACAGCCGTTTTGGGGGCCCCTGTGCTAATTGTACAGGTATCTGATGTGATTCTGCTTAGCTTCATCTGCTGTTTCCTGTTTGTTAGGAAGCTTATGATCCACTTACAAGTGTATTCCGGTACCTCTAGCTGGTTGAAGTCATCCAACACCAAAAGCCTCCAGCCATCCAGAAAGGTATTCCTTGGGCATTGGAACAACTTATTCACTAGCAAGAGCCCTAACTTGTTTTTGTAACCCTAACTAACACAAAGGCAATCATGCTTCATTAGAGCAATAAATCATATATTTGAAATCTGGAATTACAAGAATTTGTTAGCCTAGATGAAAAAGGTAATATAGATTACCTTTAATAAACAATACACAACAGTCATAACAGAGATCCTCCATGATCCTCTTTTGGTTCTCATTGTGGAATACAGAAAAGTCCCAGAGTAAGAAATAACTGAAATGTGCAAAATATCAAAATAGCCTTAGCTATTAACTGTAAATGAATGTAAAATCTAGACAGGCAGCCTTGGTAGGCTGCCAGCTGCCTAACACAATAAAATTTTATTGCAAGGCATATGGGTATCAACACTTCGATAGCAACTCTGATTTAACAAGAGTATACACATTCATTCTTTTTTCTAAATTCTTTAAGAAATGCACTTAAATTCTTTGTACAGTGGACTATATAATGGATATGTGAATAGTATCACCCCATATGACTCTACCATGGGCACAACTTGTTTCTTTCATAGCATAAACATAGATAAATTTGCCCTTGTTAGTTTATAAATCTTTTAAGCAAATTAAATAAAATCAGTATGCAGAAGCATTCCAAGTTCTCCTTTGTCTTGAAATACTATGAAATACTATATTGAGTGTCTCATATAAACATCTCCTTCCTTTTTACAAGAAGGTCATCTTCCAGTATTTTGTCACTTTTATCCATAGAAGACCCTGAAAAGAAGAACTACTTCTACCATTTATGGAATATAATTTATACATTAAAAGAAAAAATAAAACATGTTTAAATTGCATGTTATCCTTCTGGGTACCCTTGACGTATAAATTTAATTCCTGTGGGATCAATTGCAAAATTCCCTCACATTTTGCTTCTTTCACTATTAGGGTTAAGCAGATGGGTCCATAGATATAATAGATTAAATTAGCTTTATCACTTAGTGATTATTAGCTAGACAGAGACAGGAATTACATTCTCATGTATTTAAATGAGCTGTATTTAAACATTACATCAGCAGGGAATGTTCTGTAATTCCTTGTAGCATTCAGTAGTTCCCATATAAACATAGAACGAACCAGTGCAGATACTGTTTTATTAATCTCTGTAATCAGCATTGACCTTTTTGTATTGAGAGTCTGTATTAATTAGCTGTGCCCATCAAAAATGAATTTGATAGACATCTTGTCAAGCACCGAGACTTCTCATTGTCTTCCCAGCTCTTTTTAGAGGATGTATGAAGTTATGGTACCTGTACTATTGAAAATCTACTAGAAAGAGATTAAATGCTGCATTATTTTGCAAATAATAGAAGAACAATTGGGGGAATAAAACTCTAATATTAACCAACCAACATACCGGTGTTAATTTTAAAAAAGTAATCAGTCTTGGCATCCATATTCTAGCCATTACTTATGTGAAAGTCAATACATCTATATCTTGCAAATTTATGAAATTCTTTTTTCTATAGCTAGTCTTCTAGGAAATGGTAATCTTCAAAATACAATCTCTTTTTCAGTTAACAGTTTCTGGAGAATTGACATATTAATTACAGAGGCTAGATTTTTCATGAGGAACTCTGTGAAATAGTGTTCTGTCTCATCCTATCCTAAACTGCTATTATATGGAATAATAAAACTGCATTGCTTATAATGAATTATTAGATGCTGTGAAATATAAATATAAATCCAAGATTACATGATCAGTGTTTACACAACAAGTCTACCATTAGCTTTGGTTAAGCAGGTTCATAACCAGAGAAAGCTGTCTAGAGCTGCTGCTTTTGGTTCTCATTTTAAAAATCGATTCATGACTGATTTGTGTATAGATACACTTTAGAATCCTTATTTAAGATCTTTCAAATTAGTGGTTGTTTTAAATAAGTGGATAAGTTTGACATGATTGGTACCGCCTATTAAAAATCTTAATAGAGCATGATTAAAGGATAGATCTATCCAACTAGGTAGCATCCCCTAGTTGGCCTTGACTGACCACAAAAAGGTAAGCAGGTGTGATGTAATGTGGTGCAGAATTACAGGGCTGTGTGTGTGTGTGTGTGTGTGTGTGTGTGTATTTCCCAAGGAGTGAGGCAAATCAGCCTAATATATAAGAAAAGGCCCACTGGACCCTTTCTAATCTTCCATAAAATATATCTAATAGTTATGCAAATTGTGCTTTAGTCTGGTGATATTCCTATCTATAGGCATGCAACAATAAAGAAACTGCTCTAAGTAAATTCTTGTGATGTTCTTGGTTCCTTGGACCTGACAACAGAGTTAATGCTGAAACTGTTAATGTCGGGATGGGAGACCACTAAAAAGTACCAGAGCTATAAAGTAGATTAGGAAATTGAAAAAGCATTCTGGAAGAAGGCATCAGCAAATCATTTTTATTTAGCTGCTAAGAAAGCAACATGGGTGAAATCTTAATTCATAAAGTCATCAGTCATTGAGCTGATTTAGAGACTTTGCCTTTAAAAAGAAAAAAAAGAACTAATTTAATCCAGAGATTTACCTTAATCAAAAAGTTACAGAGCAGGCAAATTTATCTCTGGGCTAATTGAGGTGTCACCATGCAAGGAGCAGTGGACAGCATAACATCCCATATATACCCTTTGATGTTGCTTAACTAGCAGATACCATCTTTCCAATGTAGAGGACTTCGTTGGAAAGATTAAAAAGAAATTCTGAAGTCTTCTGAGGACCAGAAGGAAGTTCCTAATGTTATATTTGTAATTGAAAGAACAAGTACATCTTGTTAATTGCAACACAAAAGACTCCAAATGAAAGCAAAAGATTTCAGGCTAGAAATGTTCCAACTTCAGAAAAACATTTTGAGTGTTCCAAGTTCAGAACCAGAGCCCTTTTCCGGCATTATGTTTTATAATACATATGTTTTATATTTTAAAAAATTGTGATCCAGGATAATGGAAACCAAGCATTTTATAAATTATCCAGTGAAGACAATGAGATATTCTAATACTCGGCTGGGTCAATTCTGAAATGTCCACAATTTTCTTATTATCTTGTTAAAGCAGTTTTGTTTATGCATTATGTGTTTCATTAAAGAAAAGCTACCCTTCTGGGAATACTTATTTAATATATTCATTTATCATATTCAAGAACTGCCCATTGTACAGAGGGATTCAGAATGGTATACAACAAAATATTAAAAGCATAAAAAAGGGTATGTAAAACATAAAAAACCAGGAAAAAAACCAGGAGCCTGGTTTAGCTCAACAGACAGAAGCACTGTAATTTAACACCAGCTGTCTGCAATTAAAGTAAGATCGAATCTCGCCAGGCTCAAGGTTGACTCAGCCTTCCATCCTTTCTAAGGTAGGTAAATTGAGGACCCAGTTTGTGGGGGCAATAAGCTGACTCTAATGTAAATAGTACAAAAGTATGAAGGCTATTGCTTAATGCACTGTAAGCCGCCCTGAGTCTCTGGAGAATCAAATTAAAAAAAAAAAAAGAGGCAAAGAATGTTAAAAATTGATTAAAAGGCAGGGAGGTCTTTAGGGCACTAACCAACCCCATGGCTCCGTGTCCCTTTGTGTGCCATAAGCAAGGCTGCCGATATCTCTTAAAGCTTTACACCTTTACAGTAGGCTAAGAGAGTGAGAGCCCACCTCACCTCCAGGGGGAAAGAGTTCCACATGGCGGAACAACTGCAGAGAAGGCTGTTTTCCTGGATCCTGCTAGTCAGAATTCAACTACACTAAATTGGCAGTATTTGTGACTAAAATTGGGGGCTTAATTTCCCTTTTCTGAGTTTTGTTTTATTACTTCAGTCAAATTCAATCAAATCCCATTTCAGAGTAAGCAGTCAATAGGAACCAATGACAGAAGGGCATTAGGAGGATAGGATCAGATTATAAATATCTACACACCTGAACTGGATGGCAGACATTTTAAAATCAGTTGATTAGCCTTGTTATGTGTGATTTCAATTGAAAAAAAATATGAACATAAGCATATATAGATTGTGGTCAATAATTTAAGACGATTCTTTCTACAATATGGAAATGTTTTCTATTTGGAGGAACAATACAACATGAATGAGAGCCAGTAATTAATGTGCTGGACTAGGAATAGGGAGACCCAGGTTCTAATTCTCTCTTAAGCATCTGACTCGTCTGGGTGTTTTGGGCCAGTCCACATCTCTCAGCCTTAAATAAGAAGTAAAAAGAATATTACTGGACATATGTACTAGATTATGGGTCATAAACTTCAATGAAAACTATATCTTGCAGTGAGCTTTTATGAACTGTTCATCATGAACTGGCATGTATCTAATGTTTGATTCTTTCTTTGCAGGTGAGTACAGGATTCTTCTTTAGGCTCTAGGTTTTGGTAAGTATATCTTACTAGTAAATGATATATTTTAGGAAATACCAATTTCAGATCTTTTGAATTGATTGTATGTCATGATTGTCTGCAATACAAATTTTGAAAGTATCTCTATAATAGTAACAAATTACCAGATTAAACAAATTTGCTTTTTTGTCCTCCTATATAGTGAATTTTCTATTTTCTTATATTGGTAAATGTGGGGATTTCCTATTTTTTTTTCTAAATAAAAGGCATACATATTTACAGTCCTTTTAGTTTGTGATGTTTGCCCTAGCAAATATTTAACCATAGTGGGTGAAAATTTATAGAAAAACTGGAAGCACTGATTTTGTTGCTAGCATTGTCAAATTAACTGAAAATTCATATATATGTTTATTTAGAACACCTACTAAGTTTAATCAAGCATGTGTTTTAAGAAACTTATTTCAAGGAAGGGAGGCTCAACTGATGAACTGAAATATTAATAGTTATTATGCATTAATATGTATTAATACTGGCAAATTAATATAAATATTAATTTGTGTAAATACCCGCCTGATTCAAGTAATTCTTTCTCAAAATAATAAGCAAAAATATGCATGAGAATTCTGATTGCTGAAGTTGCCCTTTTATGAAGGTTTTAAAACACTGTATAAAACATCCGGTACAAAAACCATCAAATTAACCATTGTTTGAACTGGAAGTATAAGGTTATTTATTTCAGAACAAAACAAGTTATAAAAACATGATTTTAAGGTAGTTTAAAGCATCGCCTCTCCCAAAGCCAATAATGATAATTTCCATTTCTGGTGAAGTATGGTTATAACGCTAACAGATTATATGGTTTAAAGTGATATATAAAGTGAGCAATTTGTGAATGTTTTTACTTAATCAGTGAAGTTCTGATAGTCCAACCTTGCCCATTGATTAGTTGAGACAGATTTTTTTAAACTGAATTAACAAAATGTACTTCAACTCTGATTCAAATCCTGAGTTAGAAGCAGTTTTTCTATTTTTTTTTCCTGATTAATTGATGTCACTGCAGAATGCATATTAACTGAAGCTGAGAGACCTACATGGCCAATTTTCAGTATTTTAACAATGATTAAGGGAGTTGCAATGTTATGAGTACTAATACCTATTGTGTATATTTGGCTTCCTTAGTTTGATAGCCAGGATTTCTAGATGCTGCTTCTCCAGGTGGAAGTTGCATTATGGACTGTACAATGATTTCAGCCTCTTTAGAATTCAGAACTGAGTTTGAGCTCTTTAAAGCAAACCCAAGATAGATCAGATGGCAATATTTTCTGAAGGTTTTTAATAGACAAAAATCTCCTGACTTGCCTATATATAGTAAAAGGCACAAGCATAACATAGACCAAAGTTGTTAAAGCAAGGGAAATATTTTCATGTAGAACTCAGTCTCAAGTTTGTTAAAACAAATAGTCTCCCAGAGCCACTTTGCATGTACACATGCTGCTTAATTATTTATCTTTGTTCTATGAATAGGGCATTGTGTAAACCGGTGCCTCATAGATACCCTTGTGAAATAACCATCAGACTGTTTTTGTTCTAATGTGTCAGACTAGTTTTACCATTCACATCTTAAAATGGTGTTCCTCTGAAGTTTTAATGGAGCATAAGACTTAATCCTCTCAGGAGTGTTTGTGTAGTCTTTAGATTTTATCTTGCTTCCATTTCTTACATAGCCTGAGCCTGAGCAAAGCTATGAATCACTTCTAATTCCATGTAATTTTATTTAGCTTTTAGCTTTTTCCTCCCTCATTAAGTTCTTTTGGTTCCTTTTCTGCCCTAGTTGGATAACAATAGATTAATTCTTGTAGACTCTATTTTTTTTTTTAAATGGGGAATTCATTGAGAATGCCCTGAGGAGTGATATGTATCATAACAATAGCAATAATGAATTGATGGAAGGAAAACTCCATTGAGTATTGCTCCTGTACAAGTGCCATTAATTTTAATGAGATCTGTTGGTAGCAACATCTGGTGATGTGCCCTCGAATGTTGACAGAATACCAACACTTTCAAATGTTTCTGATTTTCATGACACAAACAGACCACATTTCTTAGATTACACTATATGATTTCTCCTTTACTTATTTATTCCTCCCTTCTTTCTACACATATATACAAACACACAGTATTTACCGTAATTAAAGAACCCATTGGAGCCTTCTTCTGTTTTTATATTTCTAGAAAAAAATTAACATTTCAAGGTTTTGTGTTTATTATGTTATTTTGTGATGTAGTTGCAAAGTGGAGATAAACTAGTTTTTGTTAGTAGGTGACAGAAAGTCTGAGGATACCTTTTACATGTTATTTTTATTTCCTTTTATTTTAGGTTCTTCATTTAATCCATCATGGATGGAAATGTAATGGAAAATACTGTGGGCTTAAATTGGTGAAATTTAACACTTGTTGATTAGGATGACATTAGAACAGAAGTCAGCATCATCTGTAAGTATCCTATTCAATCTATAACAGTCAAAACATTAAATATGTTTCTGCATGTGATGAAAGTAAAATTTTGTTTTTCATCAGTTACTTAATAATTTCAATTCCAATTCCTGTTGTCTCTAATATCTCTAGAGACTAGTAATTACTGTAATTTTTTTTCAAAATGTATTTTAATTAAGTTTTTTAATACAAAATCCAAAGAAAAAAAGGAACGAAAAGAAGAAATAATACAATAAAAGACAAATTAAAAGGAAAGAAAGAAGTGAATAGCTGATATAGAAGCCATTTGTTTTGGTAATTCCACAAACAATAGAGTTATTTGTTTGATTATGAGATCATACATAGCGTATCATTTTGGTATCATTGTGTTTTGCTGTGGATTCTGCTGAAATTATGCCTTTGAGTAAGGTTTGACTTTCAGATCATTGACCTTGCTGTTGGTCATTCTCTTCTCTTTCCTTTCCTTTCCCCTTTCCCAGCATTAGAGCCTTTTCCAGACAACTGGGTCTTTGCATCTGTCCAAAGCTTGGTCCTTTTTGCCTCTCTTTTTGCCTCATTTTTGGCTTACTGAAAATAGGTTTTGCATGAATACAATGAAATGTTCTGAAATGCCTATTTTTCTAGACACATTTCACAGCTTGACATGATAAACACAACTGACACCATTTCCGTCACCTGAAATTTTGGTATTCCCTGGCTGTTCATTTACTTAAGAAATTAATGTGGCTGCCCACAATAAAAAGGCTGCTGCAAAATACATAGATAATAACCATAGAATACAAAAACTTAGCATAATTAATGCTACAAAATATATAGATAATAAGCAAAAAAAGCAAAATATGAAATACAAATTGGCATTTTCTCAATTATCCAGCAGGCATTAGCAATAATGTCTCATGTTCCTCAGCCTTTCTTAAAGGCAGCTTGAACATCTGGCATTTCCCTTTTCATGTAGGGCTTTAATCTGCAGTGAATGGTCTTTAGGCATTACTTTGCTAGCATATGAAATTAAGGTTGGTATTGTTCCGCAAGTTAACCTCTTCCAATGTATGGCTGCTGTTATTCTCTAGATTTGCTGGCACACTATGGGTAAGACCTTTACAGATCCTTTTGTTGCTTGTCATATTTCTGTAGCCCGTGTTTAATGTTATCCTGTAATTTGTTTGGACTTTGCTTTATGCAATGTGTAAAAGTATGGTTATAAACAATAGATTATTGTTTAATATTAGTGGACCAGATCACTTGTTTTATTGAAGTGTTATACTATTATTAGAATCCTGCAGCAATTTAAAATAAAACCAGTGTATTAAAATTAAAAATTTAAATGTAAACTTTAAATTTCAGAAAGGTACATTTTAAAAACTTTTTTGAAGAAAAGGAACAACAGATCCTTTCAAATCCAAAACCCTAGGCAGCCATAGAAAGGGTTTGGTGCTAAATTACTCCCAGATCTGCCTGTGGCATGAGCCATGGTGGCACAGTGGTTAGAGGGCAGTACTGCAGGCTACTTCTGCTGACTGCTGGCTGACTGCCATTTGGCAGTTCAAATCTCACCAGGCTCAAGGTTGACTCAGCCTTCCATCCTTCCAAGGTGGGTAAAATGAGGACCCAAATTGTTGGGGGCAAGAGGCTGACTCTGTAAACCTCTTAGAGAGGGCTGTAAAGCACTGTAAAGTGTTATTGCTATTGCTATCTGTAGACCAGCGCTTGATAATCCACCTAAAGGACTGTTCGCAGTTTCTGTACAGTTTTCTGCACAAGAGTGATTTGATTTCTTTGAGTATTTCCAAAGACCAGCCTGGCTGCCAAGTTCTCAATCAAGTGAAATTTCTAGATGTAAAGAAAGTCATACATACATTGTAATAATTGGGCTTGAAGTTTATCAGTGTCTTTGCCCACCATGTTCTGGTCATCCATTTTATTTTTTCATAAGAAGAATTAAAGTGTCGGTCTTCCGTTGCTAGTTGCAAGCTATGAAGAAAAGAAATCCTCAGTCTTTCAAAAAAGGTTTGACGATTTGTCACTTGTCTTCCTCTAGTAAACCATTGGCAGAGAAGGCTTTTTAATAAATAAAGTTACTGGTGGCATCACTATCTATTTGGCTGTTCCCAGAAGTTATGGGTGGGTGTAAAAGGAGTTTGGGGCTCAGACTGTGTACATTCCCCCCCCCCCCATTATCCAGGGAAAGCTAGTGAGACAACATCTGGTTGTTGCCTCAGTTTAGAAGGCAACTCCACACAGGGCAAACATACCCAATAGATTTCTCCTAAAAATCTTCTCCAGCTGTTTCATGGAGATACTGAAAAGCACTGGAAAGAGAAATCCTAAAAAAATAATTCCCATTTCAAAGAGCCCACTTTGTAAATTCCCATTTGAAATCTATATGACAAAGAAGATTGAAATCACTACAAAGCAATGCCTCCTATTTGCCAATCAATGTGAAAGTTTATCATTGCAAAGAACAAAAGCTATTGAGAAGAAGAAGCAATAGGATCACATTTCCAGCATTGAACTCCAACCTAAGATATCCATCTGTTCAACAAGGCAATGACAACCCTATAGTTCCATTCTGAAGTTTGTGTTATGCATCTTCAGCATATATTTGGTTAACAACATTATTTATTAATGTGATATGGGAACCATAGGCATGAGTATAGTGTGAATATTTGGTTTATGAACTGCAAAATGAAATCATGCAGCCCTATAACAGCTATATTAGATCATTACTCATCCGTTTTTGCTCTTAGACATAAAACTACATGAAACATGATTCTCATTCTTCATTTATATTAACCTTCATTCACTATGTGTTAGTGCAGTATAATCTCATTTGATATCAGCATCCTAATGGACTCAAACAGGTTTTTTGGCTCAGTAAAATTTAATAATTTTGACAGTCGGAAGGTCTTTTGTAATCAGGCACGGAAAAGTTTAGCTTATTGTTGTCAAGTTAAATTTCCCTTGGTCACATTACATATATACATACATAGGTTTTGTTTTTCAGTTTATCCTGTTTATAATATATTCTTAATGATGCCTTTAGATACACACACAGAGCCCAATTTTATTTGAAAGTGAGTGATTTCACCCTGTACTTTTGCTTGATTGTTTTGAAATGACAGTGATGCCTTTGTCTTTGTGCCTTTCTGGTTTTTTTCTAGATGGGCACATAAAGTTCAGTTCATCATCATCCTGTCTGATACATCTAGGATGTGTTTTGTCAGAACAGCAAAAACCTCAAGCTGAATGATTTCATACCCTGGATCACAGCATGCTAAATCATGCCTTACCTCAGTAAATCAGGCAGATTATAAAAGTATTAAATTAATAATAAGAAAACCAGCTCACTATTGCTTTCTTCACTCTTTTAATACATTTTACACACTTCATATATTTGGTAACCCTTTCCTTGCTGCATGTACCCTTAACTGAAATGATAATGCAATAATGGGATTCATAAAATCACAGTGCTAGGATTTTCTTTCCAACCAACACATGCTTCATATTTCTTTTACTTACTTGGCTAGAAATGCATATAAAATATATGATCTACAAAGTCTCAGACCTTTATTCCTCTCTGACTGCACAAGGGCATAAAAAAATAAGGAAGCCAACCTCCTGCCCAAAAAGCTGCTTCATTCAAGCATCGACTCTTCCTCGTGCAAAATATTCCCCACCTCTCAGCCAGCCCCCATTCTGTCTACCTGAGATGTAAGGGGAGATAGAGAATTCCATTGGCTCAGCTGAGGGCCGATAGTGTTAGGGTTCCTTCTCTATTCCAGCTGTCACAAGACAGCCAACAATCTCTGGCTGTATTACTCTTACTAAAGCAGGGGTGTCAAACTCAAGGGCCAGTCTGGAAATATGAAGGGACTGGCCGTGGTGCCTCTGGCAGCTTAAATGGGCCGCATGTGCCCCCTCACGCCTCATTTTCACCTTCAGCACTCTGTCAGCTGAAAAACAGGCCCAAAACAGGCCAAAAAATGGGCTCAAAACAGCCCAAAAACCAGGCTGAAAAAAAGCCCAAAAATGGCTGGCAGAATGCTGCAGGAGACATCCGTCCCGTCCCGTCCCGTTCCCCCCCCCCCCCCCGCCACACACATACCCAGCCACCGGCCTGCAAAGAACTACAGTGCTGATCCAGACCTTGAAGAAATCCAGTTTGGCACCCCTGTACTAAAGCATTTTAGCTGAATTAAATTGGGCTGTAGTAAGAACCAATTCTTGACTTTTATGCTTCAACCAAATACTGTTTTATCTTAAGTAAGCTATTCTGGAACTTTTTTTGTGCTGAAGTAAATAAACACTGATTTATCATTTAACATGGTTTATTAGCTATTTCATCAACAAATTTATTTATTTGTTTACTTACTTACCTACTTACTTCGTATATGGTGAGGTTACATCAGCCAAGAGACTACAGTGCTAATACAAAGTAATTATTTGGCTGCTGATAATTCCTAGTTTGTTCAGTACATGCTCACACACTTATCCAGAGTGTATCATAGAAGGTGAACTAGCTCCATATTCAAAAGGTTTGACAGTGTTCTGCAGGGGCTTCTGGGGCACTTCCCACCCCCAATATCATCTCGCATTTGTGCATCGCATTCAGGCAGGTCTGGCACTGTGGAAGCTATGCTGCTACTCAAAGCACTGTTTTTTCCGACCAAAGTGGTACCTATTTATCTATTTGCATATAACATACTTTCAAACTTCTAGGTTGGCAGAAGCTAAGGCAAGTGACGGAGCTCACTCTGTCATGCAGAGCTAGGACTTGAACTGCTGGAGTACAGACCTTCTCCAGTGTCATTCAGCCACTGAGCCACTGCACCTGTAATAATCAAGAAATGATAAAGAACTATAAAATGTCAAACCTATTCTGTAATGTTTAGAAAGTTATTATGGGGCACTTCCATTATTTTGCTTCTAGTGCTCTATCCAAGCACTTTTTTCTGTGGAAACTTGTATCCATTAGGCTATAAGAATAGCCCTTCTGGATCAGTCCAAGGTACATATCAGTCCAGCATTTTGTTTCTAAGAGAAGCTAGCATTCAGTCTTTAAGATTAATAGCCCATTATAAACCTATCCTATACTGACCATCATTACTGAATCTTGTATTTACATAGCCCAAATGTTAATTAAATGCTGTGCGAAGAAGTGCTCTTTTGTGTATTCTAAATGTCTTTCCAATAATCTTCATTTGATGGCATGCTGGCCCAACCCCAAAATAACAGTCTTTGCTATTAATAGCCCTTGATAGAGTCAGCTTCATGATATGATCCAAACCCCCTTTAAAGCCATCAAGTTAATGGCCATTTCCTCAACACTTGCCCTAATGAAGTCCACAGATTTTATGCTCTATGAAGTACTTTGTGTGTTCTAAATCTCTTTCCATTAATTTCATTGGATGACTCTGCTTTTATTATTTGAGAGGAGAAAAACCTATCTTGCCAATAAATGCATGACTTTATATGCCTTGAACATGTCCCATTCATTTTTTCCAAAGCTAAAAATCCCAAATGCTATATCATTTTCTCACAGAAAAAATGAGTCTGTTGATAATTTTGGAAGCCTTCATCTACACTTGTTCCAGCTCTGTTAATCCTTTTTCAAGTGTGACATACACTGTAGTACAGACACACCATAAATTGAGATGATTGCATTACTAATGCTGGCATTACAAAAAGTTTTTATTATACACACTTGGCTTGTCCCAAAACATTTCCAGAGCTTAACAAAACTAAATCCCCTTTTCTGGTATGAATCCATACACTAAGACCTGTGAGCTTTGTCTTTTAACCTGAATCAGACAAGTATCATTTTTTGAGAAATTTACCTTGGAAGTCCTGGAATTCAATCTAATACCTAAATTTAGCTTTGAAGATTGCTTGACTACATTTCCCAGTGTGATTTATGCCAACCTTCTTCCCAGCTCAATCTGCTTCCTCCTCAGGACTATCTAGCAGTTTATCCAGCAAATCTCTATGAATTTCATGCATGTATCACCCAACCCCTCTGTGTTTCTAATGACTAATCACCTGCATCCATATACTCTCTGGCTCTTGGATTAATATCTTCTATATAAGATTATATAGGTTTATCACTCAAGGATTGGTTCCCCCACATCTTCAAAATGACTCCCTCCTTTCCCAAGGCCTTCCTTTTCCTTGACAACAAAGAAATTGTCGTCCTTGGATTGAGAAGAATCTATCATGTCCTATTATTCTTTGGCTGTCTAGGCATGTCCAGTTCAGCTGTCTTCATTTCATTGCAATGGACTTGTTATGTGAAAATAAGGAGCTATTGTATTGTGCACAATAATTGAAACAAGAAGACCTTGCACTTGTTATTGGTAATGATATATTGACAGTTTTCCTTTTCTGCTATTTACTTGATGAGTGGTCATAGTGCTGTTTCCCTGGTCTTTTTTTGCCATCTGTTGAATCTGAAGAATTACAATTAACTTTCAATAATTCTATTTGTACCATTTTTAATGGATATAGAAAAATTATCTGAACATCCTACTTTTTAAAACATCTCTTTGCTTGTTTTTCTGATTGGTTGTGAAGGCAAATTTCGAGTTTTCCAGAACTCTTCATTAAGCAAATGACTACAAAATCAGGGAACACAGAAAAATCAAGAAATCAAAATCAACCAGTGTTTTAAGTCATAAAACTTAAAGATTGCATCTTTAAATCAGTGATTTTATACACTGAATCCATTCATCAGTAATGTGTGTTGAGGTTTCCAGGAGAGGAACAGCAGATTTATGATGTCTTCGTGAAACAGTCAGTGACAGCGATGGCGAACAAAGAGCTGGTGCTTAGACCAGGTCTTTGGAGCCTTTTCAGATAAGATAGGAGATTGCCTACATGTACTCCAAACAGCTGTTCCTCGAACAGTCTCCATGCCAAGTGCAGGACTACAGTCCCTGCAAGTTTGAGTATGTCTTGTTCAAACTCTCTTACACTCAGTTGCTAGGTGAAAATAGCAATTTACTCAAGACTGAATAGATAAATGCAGACAAGGAAAGGAATGTAAATCAAAACAGACCCTCTGGGAAAGAAAATTTCCCTGAGTACTTTCATTTTCAGTTGGAATCAAAATCCAGTTGGAACGGCTTGCCTTGAGAAGTTGTCGGTACTTCATCACTGGAGGCTTTTAAGAAGAGACTGGACAGCCACTTGTCTCAAATTGTATAGGGTTCCCTGCTTGAGCAGGGGGTTGGGCTAGAAGACCTCCAAGGTCCCTTCCAGCTCTATTCTGATTGGGACCTGCAGAAGAGAAATCAAATACAGTCCAAAGTTTAGATAGCCAAGTCAAGTTTATGAGCCAATTCAGAGGTCAGGGTTTCATGAATCATGAACAGAATCACTGGAAAAATATACCAGAGCAGAAAATCAGATGATTGTTTCCAACAGAAAAGCATGGGTCAGGGCTGCCTCTTAAATCAGGCTGCAGCCAGCTGTCGTTAATTAAGTGTTACTCCTTGGTCAGCAAGAAGCCTCACTGATTGTCTTTGCTCTCCTCTCCACTCCTTACTGAGTTCAAAGTCTTGGAGGCTATGCATAATAATCTGAGTGCTCCAGCTGTACTGATGATATCTGAGTTTGATCAGCCTGAGGTGATTCCTGGCTTGGTGTCTTCTGAGGCTGATATATTCCACTGGTTTAGCTGGAATAATTTCTTCAGAGTCAGAGAATGAGTCCTGGGCCATGACAGAGTGCTGGAAGACAGCAAGAATAGCCATCTCTTGCTCTCAATTGCAGTTGGTGCCTTTTAAAGGAAGGTTAAATTTGCTAATCTCAGTTGCTAACCTCTTTTGGAAATTGCTCTTTAACTACCTACTTCTTAGCTGTTTGAGATCTTTGAAATGAAAAGTTTGAAAATGCCATGTGAGTTTGCCTTCAATCCTGAACTAAAGAAAAAGGTAATCATAAGCGTAAGAATTTAAAGAATCTGAAATAAATAGCAAAAAAACTAAGTAAAATTTTGATGTTAGGAAGTTATAAATGGAAAGCTGTAAATAAAAGGTCCTGATTAATTTTGAATATTGAAACTTTTACAATGAGTCCTGCTTTCATTTTTGCAAGACATAACAAATGTAAATAATTTCATTATTTTAACATCTGGACACTACAAAGAACTAAAAAGTTTAGCAGAGGCGGGGGGGGGGGGATAAACAATTTGAAAGCCTGTTAGAGTTTCTCTCCACCAGTATCAAAATGGAATTATTTAGAATTTCTTTCAATAATTTCCTAGGATTGATTACTTTTCCATTTATAATGGCTCAAACATCCCTTCATCAGTATGTCTTCATTCCCTTACAATACTCTTAATTGAATAATTAGAAACTAGGAACACTAAGCCACACAACTGGTAACTATAAAATGTTTGTTCTGCAAATGCAACACCTGTGTTTTTAATTGAATTTTAATGATTTTTTCTCACTAATATGAATTGCAATCAGCCTGCCTTCCATAGAAGACCTCTATATTGTGAGGGTCAGAAGGAGGGCTGAGAAGATATCTGCAGACCCCTTACATTCTGGACATAAACTGTTTCAGGTTTTCCCCTTGGGACATCGCAGGCCAAAGCAACTAGACACAGGATAGTTTTGCCGTTGTGCCATCACTTTACTGAACAACTAATTCCCATAGTGCTAACGTCTATGGGTATTTACCCATGTACTATGGCTGTATATTATTATTTATCTTTATTCTCTTTATTCCCCCTCTATTGGTATTATGATTATCATTCTATTGCTTTGCATGTACACTGAGAGTTTCTCCACAAATTCCTTGTGTGTCTAATTACATTTTGCCAAATAAAGCATTCCATTCAATTAACTAATCTATTACTCTAAGTTAAGAACCTTCTGGTAGTTAAGATGTTTTCCTTGACAAACATCTTCCTACGAACAAGTTTTTGTTAATCTATTCCAAACATCCGTTTAATTTTCAAGGCCAAGAAATTATGCCTTGTATATAGATTTCAGGGGCTATAAGGTTCTAGTGTGTCTGTCACCAGAGGAAGGGAATAATAGAGAGGTTTTCTATAAAAGCCAACTATCCATTTCTTTCTCCTAAATGTTTCCTTTTTCAAAGGTTGTTAGTTATGCAAAACATATGATTAAGGTTGGTGCCATGAAAAATGCCAATTAAATGGGATATGCAGATTACAAATCAGAATTAACTAATTAAGCTATGATACATTCTTTCCATTAGTAGAGCCATGTAATCGAGAAGAAAGACAGGGATAAAATATATGCAAATTGTAGAAGCAGACTTTGGGATAGAAGTGCAATGTAGCATTCCTACTTTAATAATTAAGGACAATAAATTAATAGGTGCCATATGTAATTTAAACAGAAGTGTCTGTTATTAGGTATTCCAGGGTATAATTAATCACTTGCAGCTGCATGTTTTGGAGTCATGATGTACAGTAGCATTTCATTAAAAACTCACTTAGTAAACATGGGTCAGATTGTCGTCGTTTCTTAAAGAGTCAGAAGTGAAACACATACTGCTTAATTTCATTGGCTTGTTGCATCAATATGCAAAGTGAGGTAAAATCCACCTTCCTAATTGCTTCATGTGCTGCCATTTCTGAAAACCCTGGGCTTGACAGCAGAATTGCACACATGGATGAGAGGAGGTACAATGCTCAGTTCTTGTGTTTGGAGAATGGTCTTCTGAAGCCGGATGCAAAGCAGTATTCTTGCAGAAGATTTTTAAATTACTACTGAATATGCTAAGAGTGTATATTACTTTTCAAACTGAGATTATTTTAGTGATGTGATGTCACAAACTAGTAAAAATAATTAAGGCATTTGTAATATATAGCTGAATTTTATGTATCTGTATAGTACTTGCAAAATTCAATGAAATGTGTGTCCAACAATATGCGTTCAAGATGTATAACACAACTCTAACATGCAATTAGAAGAGATTGCAAAAGAGTAAGGCACACAAATAAAAACAGTTACACCATTTTGTGCCTGCTTACTCTCTTGCAATCCCTTCCTCTCTAATCTCTACGGGCAAGGAGAAGTGAGTCAGGCACGGGAAGATTGCCTACAGAGATGAATTGTTTGTTTTTCTTCCCTTAAACTCTTGTTTAAGTCATCTGTCTGCTCTTTTTTTCTGTTCTGTGTAAACTATAGCAGCCATTTTTAAATTTCCAAGTTTGTAATTTTATCCATACAGATTCTCAATTTTTTTATATTTATGCATAATTTATTTTCTTGTTTTTGATATAAAAAAACCAACAGAACCCTTTTCTGGAAACTTTAAAAATTATCCAGGTGGAATTGAATCAACTTTGAGTAAATTATATGTCACTGTTGTCAGCCATTCAGTCGTGTCCGACCTTCAGCCATTCTATGGCTCAGCACTCTTCCATGCCCCTCTGTATCGCACCACCTCCTTCAGATCTACCATGGTCATCCCAGTGTCATCTTTTATAGGGTCTAACCAGCACTATAAAAGGCACTAGGATAGCCCCTTCTTTTTCCACTGATCACTCCCAGCATGATTGATTTTTTGAGTGAGTCAGCTCTCATGACATGACCAAAAAATAACAGCCTTTGTTCAGCAATCTTGACTTCAAGTAATATTTTTGGTGAGGTTCAGTCTAGGATTTTCTTTGTTTCTTATTTTTGCTGTCCATGAGATGTATAATTGTTGCCTCCAGCACCACAGTTCAAAGGCTGTCTTTTTTCAGAGTCCAAGTTTCACAGCCATAAGTAGCAATTGGGGAAATTATTGCATTAACTAACCTGCATTTGGTTGTGAGGTTGATGTCTTTTTACTCTTCCAGATGTCATTCATGCAGACATTTACAGTTCTTTCAAGAGTTATACGACTTCTGATCTCAGGACTGCAGTCACCACTTTGGCCCAGGAAGATGAATTCCTTTACTATTTCAAAGGTCTCATTGTCAATCTGCTGACCTATGTGTTCTCTGCAGTTGTCATTATCTTTGTTTTCTTGATGTTAAGGGCAGGGGTGAAATCTAAATTTTTTTGCTACCGGTTCTGTGGGTGCGGCTTAATTAGTGGGTGGGGCTTGGTGGTAAGGTTACTGGGTGGGCATGGCCAAGTCAATGTCATTTCTTTGCCCTTTTTTAACCTACAAAACACAAAACAACACAACTGGCTCACCCACAATGTAGAAGCAGCTGTGCTAGACCCAAAATGGCCCCTGAAATAAGCAGGAACCTCACACAGCCACAAAAAGCCCAAAAAAACAACTTTCACACTTTACACACACACAAAATTCCACATACAGCTTTGTGAGATTTTGTGTGTTTGTGTAGTTAGAGTAAAACACTACAGAAACACACTAAATTTCAGAAAGCTGCACAAATATTATTTTATTTTATTTTTATTTTTATATAAAAGCAGCTAAATTTAAAACTTCCTAAACTTTAAATGGCTAGGTCTAAAAAAAAAACAACTAAAAAAACCCCAATTAACTATTTTTTTTAAAGCTCCCAAAGGGGAAAAAACCTTATCCAATAGAACAGGGGTCTCCAACCTTGGCAACTTTAAGACTTGTGGACTTCAACTCCCAGAATTCCTCAGCCAGCTTTGCTGGGAGTTGAAGTCCACAAGTCTTAAAGTTGCAGATAGAGCGGCTCACCGATGAGCTTGATTGCAGGCAGGGAGATTCAGTTGCTTGCTGATGCAATGGATTGCAGGTATTACAGCAAGCGAAGCAACAGCAGCTAAGGTAAGCAAGCTGGAGGCTGGGGCGTGTGGGGGAGAAAAAAAAGAAACTTTTTTCTTTTAAATGGCTCTGGCGATCCAAGCTGAGTTGCCTGATTAGCAGGCAACTCAGCTGGGATTGTCAGAGCTTGGATCGTCAGAGCTTGGCTGGTCAGAGCCATTTAAAAGGAAAAAAAGGCTTTGATGATCACGCGGCTCAGCTGGGCATGGGGGGCGGGGGCAGGGATTTTTGCTACTGGTTCTCCGAACTGGCCGCCGTCACTACCTACTCGCCCGAGCTGGTCCAAACCGGTTAAGGGGCAATCCAAATTTTTCACTTTCATCTTTGACACTCAGGATTAACCACTCCAGATCTTCCTTACTTTCTGCAAGTAATGTTGTATCATCTGCATATCGGAGGTTGTTGATATTTTTCCTACCGATTTTAACCCCAGTGGTAGATTCCTCCAAATATGCACTTCTTATAATTATTTCTGTGTATATGTTGAATAGTATAGCTCAGGGGCGGGTTTCAAAACCTGTTGCTACCGGTTCGCTCATGGGCGGGCGCGATGCTTCTACACATGTGCAGAAGCATCCGGGTGGGTGGAACCCACCGCCATTACCAGTTCACCCAATCTGGGGCGAATCGGTAGCAACCCACCACTGGTATAGCTGACAGGATGTAACTTTGTCACATGCCGTTTTCAATTCTGAACCATTTTGTATCTCCACATTCTGTTCTTACAGTGGCTGCCTGAACAGAGTACACTTGTTTATTTCAGGTTTATGAATTTTGGAATTTATGAATAGAACATACAGATATTTTTCCCTGAATTAACCAAACTGAACATCTTGCTTCTACCCCCACAACCCTTATATTAGAACACCTGTTTAACAAGCCTAGATTAGAGGATAAGATCCAATTCAGTAAGCAACACCTTTATTTTTTAATCTAAAAATATTAATTTTATGGCAGAGACCATATTACTCCTTGACTTCATAGAGCTTTTCTTATCCCAGTGAGTATCTGCAATGCCATATTAAATGAAAAAGTGATAATTACAGAAATGAAAAAAGGATTTCTGAGGGTAGAGGAGAACAAAAAAAATACATTCAGGGGATATTCAAAGCTGGTTTAATAGAAAAGGCATTTAAGGAAAGAAAATGTGACAGATATCTTATTATGATTGCTATCCCCCAATCCCTATAATTTAGAGAGATAGTTAAGGCTCATCAGACCAACTGAGGCAAGAAGTGTTAGCAAGTGTTCTGGGAGGACAATATATTGTGTTTCACAATATCAGAATGTCAATATTTAAAACAGCTATATTGGATTACAATGCATTGCATATTTGCAGTTTGATTGCTGTACACTGTGGAATTAACGGGTAAAAATCTGACTATATCTTGTAGCTAAAATAAATCCATATTTTCCTATGGATTATAAATAACCTGAATAATTTGGCACATTTCCCTCCAATTTGTGTGCTCTGTCCTTGCTACCATATGCTAGGTGCCACAATGTCCCTCCTTTTGTGAAAAATTGTTTGCCTTACACTGTAGCCTTAAGCTAAACTTGCATTTATTAAGCCTTTTAAATATGCAATTGCTAATTTAAATTAGAGCAGCAAACAAACACGAAAAGCTCTTCTCATTTAGAATATTTATTATGTTGTATTTTAGTTGTTAAACAACTCTCATTCCTTTGTCCCATTAACTAAATGACCACATATATCTATTTCTCAGCTGGAATTCAAGATGATGGATGTAGTGGTACTATATTCCTCATTTTGAATTACATAGTCATTTTTAAAAGCCAAGATTTAAATCTGGTGTTTATAAAGTAATTGTTGCTGATCAGATTTATGGAAATGGAAGATATACTGTATGTGTAAAGTTCTTCATTAGTTCTACAAACCTCTTAAATAAGTCACTTTACACAATAGCTATTTGGGTCCTAGTCCCAATGAAAAATAGTAATAACAGGATATATATATTTTCCGAGTACTGGTTAATCTATTTTCTTGAATAGATAATTTAAAAAAAAATCAGTTCTGAACTTTTTAACTATACGCATTTGTATAGAGAAACATAATTTCAAAAACGTAATAGTGATGGCTATAGCAATTTGTGTTTTGGCCATCCTCCATGATAACATATTTTTGTAGCTGTTTCTGAATAGTTTCAACAACATAATCTCCATGATTCTCTATACAGTTTATGATCGGAGCTGTTTTGCCTTATGCATTTATTGATAAAAGAGAAATAAAAATAGATTTACATCAGGGGTGTCAAACTCGATTTCATTGAGGGCCGCATCAGGGTTGTGTTGGGCCTCGTGGGTGAGCATGGCCAGGGTGGGCATGGCCAGCTCGACATCACTCCTGTTGGGGGTGCCTGTGGTGGCCCCAGTACTCTGCCAGCAAAAACAGGCTCCTGAGCTCCGTTTTCGGTTGCCACGGCCTCCTGCAACCCTCTGTCAGTGAAAACTGAGCTTGGGAGGGCCACATGCGGCAGAGGGTTGCAGGAGGCCATGACAGCCGAAAATGGAGTTCGGGAGCCCGTTTTCGCAGGCAGAATCACTGCGGGCTGGCCCTTTGCTGTTTCCAGGGCAGCCCCGCGGGCCAGATCTAAGAACCCGCGGGCCAGATTCAACCCCCAGGCCATGAGTTTGACACCTCTCATTTACAATATACAAAATATGCATATATGCAGTATAGTCCAATAGTTTCCCTAAAGTCATCTTCCTATAGTTCTGGGAATAATTCTGGGAATAATCATGAAAAATAGTATGATTCAACTCTACATTATTTTAGGAATTGTGGAGGACCGGTGCATAGCGGTTAAGTTTAAGATGTGGATTAGAACCAGAAAGGCCAAGTTTAAATCACCCTCAGTACAAATTCACATGATGATCACCTAGTCATTCATTCTGTATCAGTTAAATATTGGCATCTTTATCAGTTCATACAGATACTGTAAAAGACTGAAAAAAAGCTTCTGATTTAGCTACCCAGGAAATAAATTGGGATCTGAAATGAAAGTTATATAGTTGATGAGATTTGTCTAATTTTAACTTATTCTCATTCAATTAATCTTCTTAAAAGTAAAGCCAAATAAACAGAAGGCATCTTGCTTTTCGTTGAATTGATCTTCTCAAAACCTGATGCAAAGCAACACGTTGATTTTAATCTGTAATGTCCTTTATGCTTCAGTCTCTTAATATTTGATCCCATTTGAATCTTTTATCCATTAATTCTTTAGAAATCGGTATATGGTGCATTGTATGCCTGTGGTGTTTTCTCTAGCCAAAGATAAAATGAGTAGGTAGTAACCAAATGGTTTGTCTTCATTTTTCTTTACTTGCAGCTTTATAAAACTCTATGAACTATGAGCTAATGATGGATAAATCAGTGCTTCTGTCTAGCTGATAGAATTTGTTGGTAGAAGCAGGAGAGAACAATTTTCTTTCTCTCATTAGCTCTCTTTTCCCTCAAAGCTATTCCAGAGACTTGGAAGAACTTCAGAAGAAGGTTTTGGAAAAACAGTCATCCAAAATGTGGAAACTAGGCACATACCTGCCTAGGGTTGAGGTGCCCTTAGAAGGGTCAACTACTCACTAACAAGCTATATCAGGGTTCAAAAAAGAATATGTTCTGAAAGAAAAAGTGATCTTCAAATGGGCTCAATGCTTCTTGAAAGATGAAGACATATTGCAAAGTCAAGTTATTTTACCACTTGGCTAATACCATGATTATTGCTGCTCTGCTTTTGTAAGTTCACGAATTGCTTTTGAACAGACAAATGTTTGAAAAAGCAAGCTTTTAAACTAATTTCATTTTTAATTGTGGAATTTTTCATCATCTTTCTTCATATTGGAAATAGCTTTAATAATTGTAATAGCAACAAAATCAGTAATAAAAACAATTAACAGCAACTTTTTCCCAGAAGAGAATTAGGCACACAGCACCACAGCATCTTTTTAAAAATGAAGTCTTCCCCCCTAAATTGCACTGGATGGATATATTTATTTGCCCTTTTATTTATTTATCTTTTGGTCCTGTGAAATATGCTTGTTACAGTACAATTACTTGGAAATGAGCATAAAGAGAAATAGAATATTGAAAGAAATACTGTCATAACCTTATGGGTAAATTAGATGTCACAATGATGGGTCGAAATGCTTATGTAGATTAGTCTCTGCTTCTCCTTACAATTGTATTACAGTAGCAGCATCTATTGTAAATATGATTGCTTTTTTCAGATTCATTTCTAAGGTCCATTTTGCATACTATGTTAAAAATAGAACATGTCCAAGTTATTTACACATCCTCTTTTTGTGCATCTGTGTATGAGGTAAAGAAAAAATATGAATATAGGCAATTGGCAGATATATTTAGATCAGAAACAAATTATTTTAAATACCCCAAATGTAAAAGATGATGCATATGAAATGCATTTGTTGGATTTGTAGAGCAATGAATCTATGCAGTGTCACAGTGGCTTATAGCAAAATCCACAAATTAAAAAGTCCATGATAGCCACATAATATTAAAATATCCACAATAAACAATTTGAAATAATAAAAGTATCATTAGTAAACCATATAACATCCATGGCAATTCTCCTTATCTAATTTTAGGACTTGTGTGAAGAGCAGATCATATTTACGTTATATTTATGCAGAAATATTGAACATTTGAAAGAATTCACAAACTTTAAAGTACTATGAAAAGTTTTAACTAATAGTGCAGAGTGGGAGAAGGAAAATGGTAATTGTATGCTTTATTATTATTACCTATGCTCCATCCCTACCCATATTTTTAGTTAATCAAAATATAAATGTACAGTTCCCCAAACTACTAAACAAGAAAACAAGTAATATAATAAACAGCTTTCAAGACTATTGTTTGAGCCTCAAATATCAATTTATATCAATTGACATGTACAGATTACAGCATTATTTGTGTGCTATTTAACCTGGACTTAATGTTTTTCCTTTCCATTTTTTACTGGTTACCCTGGTTTAATATTCTATCGAACATATGTGCCATTGGGCAGTCACAGTATCGAAGAAAAGGGTTACAAGAGTAAATGGGGAATACAAGGATTTCATAACACAATATCGTACCATTTTGAATTTCTTGTTCCAAACATTTTTAGTCATGAAAAAATTAGTCCCCCAAATTGATAAAAGCCTTTCAGTGTACAGTACAATACAATCCTTGATGCAGGTAAGAGATTGTTATTTCTAACTCTATTAATGGAAATTTTAAAATGATTTGTGTATGAATGTCATGATGCTGATATATTTTATTTGCAGACCTAAGGGCCAAAGGAATATTTTGCTATCCATTCCAGTAATTGCATCCTTGTATTGTCTTCTTGGCTCGATAATTGCTAATTCCATTTTTAAACAGGGTAGTTTCACTTTATGCCTCCAGAATACAAATGACCAGATCAGCAGAAAGAAGCAGATGGATGAATGTTACTAAAGAATGTTGTTGTCCTTTTATTAACTTCAACTAGTTATTGATTTTACCTGCAACTTATCAAAGCAAGTATACCCATAACTTCAGCTGAATGCTGGCAGATAGAGCGATTCTTAATACTTCGTAAAATAAGACTACAGTTCTTTGTTGGATAAATCCCAGTATGGGTGATCTATAATGCAAACATAAAGACTACTTTTTCTGCTGTTTAACTAGAATAATGGAGAAACTCCAAAAAATGGAGTTTTTGTGCTTATATACTGCTTCTTATTCTAGCATAGATATGGCAGATTTAGGGAGAGGTACAGGCATGCTGGATTCTATTTTGGTTAACTATATCCTCTTATTTCACTATGCAGAATCCAACATATTGTGGTTGGTTTTGATTATAATTTGAAAGAAACCATACCTCAAATCTTAGGTCATTGTTTCAACAAACCATCATTACAATTTTGTTCAATGGAGACATTTGAGTCATTGGATTATTGATTCAATGAATGAGATAAAAGCTTATCTTTTGTATCAATCCAGGTGTTGATTTAGCATAAAATTCCACTTTTTTCTCGTTAATGGCAATGGATATTCACCTCGTAATTAATATATACATTTTTTTCCTCTCAAATTGATTAATTTAAGTATTGACAAACTGTTAGAGCAGTTTTGTATATGAAAACTCATAAAATATTTTCAGCACATTTAAAAAAATGTGCATGGTCAACAAGATAATTTTCATTGGTATTTTTTAATTGTGTTGTTTTTCTAGCATCCTGCTCCAATTGAATGCTAATTATGAAATCATAAAATCACAGATACAGTTTTCAGTCCCCTGAGTAGCAGGTAAACAAGCTCCAAAAATAATGAGAGTCAGTGATAGCTTTGCCGTTTTTAATACCTTTTTAATAAATAATTCAATAGCAACTCTCTTGCATATCAATAATTGGCCCATTGTTAAATGGATCATAGCATTAATTTATCATGTGGTTAACAGCACTAAAGGACAAAAAAATATCATGGAACAAAAGGGATTTTTGTTCAGGATTAAATATAATGACATCCATTAAAAGTTAACTTCCAAGAAGATTCAAGATGCTCAGAAATGGATTTTTGACATCACCCCACCTTAACTTTCTTGGGACACTTCCAAACAACCAGTAGGCTTTAGCTATTCATTTTTTAAAAATTTCTAAGTAAAATTTCTTTGGCCATGGAATAGGGTCGCAGGGAATTTTTTTTAAAAAAAGATTATGCTATGCATAATCCTGTTGTTTAATTTGGAGAATCTTTTACAAATTCAAATTAGTTGGAGTTGGCAGGCTGGTGGGCATCAGCAACAGTGCCTATGGGCATCAGATTGCCTAATTTGGTGCTGTTGTTCTCAAGACTTCATTCAATTAAATACAAATAATTGCTCATTTTAAAGGGATAAACATAAAAACTGCTAGTATCAAAGTTTATGCTTTAGTTCCTGTCTTGTATGCTTAGGTAGGTGGAAATGAGCTGATCACAACATGGTTTGGACAGGGTTTGGATTCAGTTAAACCCTGGTTTATGCTGACAATTTTTGAAGTATTAGCCAGGACATTCAAAGCTGAAGCTTTTAGAAGGATTTTATTTGACGTTGCTAGGCTAAATATTAAAATAGATATACCTACAGAGAAAGTTTTCAGTATGATCCTGCTTTTTGTGCTCAAGCCCAAAGCATGGAGAATACTTAATCCCATTAAGTGAAATGAAACTATTAGAAAATAAACAAGCTTCAGTTTTATTTCTGGTTGAAGAGTTTTATTTAGCTTTTAATCTAAACCAGTTCCTTTGCTATCTGTGTTCTTTATCTTTATTGGCACAATAACGGCAGTGCCTGCAGAACAAACATCAGAACCTCTGGGGAAACTTTGAATATGAATAGGAATTGGGATCAGATAGACAGTTTTATGACTTCTACCCTTTATAGAAACCTAGGCAGGAATCTAAATGTGGTTATCCATGAATACCCCGAGAGAACCTTAGATGGCTGAGCTCTTTTCTAATAGCAGCATCCTACAGCAGTTTTCCCATTGAAAAGAGAAGAAAAGGATAGTCTGTAGCTATAGTTTTCTTCTATTGATTTTTATTTCCCCTATGTTGTCGTATACAGCATTAGCTTTAGCTTAGGAACAATGAGCACAAGTTTCTGCATGTTTCTCTGAAGTAGCAATGCAGTTGGAAACATGCCACTCGCACCAATGGTTTTGTATTACAATAAAGATGTATTTTCCATAGCCTTAGATTTACCGTAATCCTATTGTGAACCAGGAGTATGTATGTATGTACCCTGTTTCCCCCAAAATAAGACATCCCCTGATAATAAGGCCAATCGGGTGTTTTTGAGCGCATGGCAATAAGGCCAAGCGCTTATTTCAGGGTTCAAAAAAATATAAGACAGGGTCTTATTTTCGGGGAAACACGGTATGTATGTACCGTATTTCCCTGAAAATAAGACCCTGTCTTATATTTTTTTGAACCTCAAAATAAGCGCTTGGCCTTATTTTTGGAGAGGTCTTATTATTTTGGGCTGCATGGAGCAAGATGGGGCTCCTCTTGCTGTCTTACCTGATTTCCAGCTCTGCGTTTAAATATTTTTGGGGAGGGCTTATTTTCGGGGGGAGGCTTATTTTAGCAATGCACTCAAAAGCCCGATTGGGCTTATTATCAGGGGATATCTTATTTTCGGGGAAACGGTATGTATATGTACACACACACACACACACACACACACATAGACAGTATCACAGCAATAAGACAAGATTCATATGCCAGTGTTATCTACATCTCTTCTCTAGAAATAACATTACAGTATCTTTTAATGTCACTCCACAGGATCAGGTTCATATACTTGCTTTTTTTCACCTATGTTATATGCCATTATTTGTCAGCAATTCCCTACTGTATTCTGGATAAAAAGGATGCATATTGTCTGTGCAAAAAAGAAAAAAACCAATCATCAAGAACAAAAACCAAGCACAAATTGGATATGAGAAATGTAACATCCAGAAACTGATGGGGGAATTTGTTAAGCCATAAGGATGTTTTATTGCCGACCTCAAGGTGGCAGCCTAGAATTGAAAAATTGGGGGGAAAAAAAGACTGTCTATGAAACAGCTCAATGAACATTCATCAAAATATTTGACCTTATTTCTTATGGATTAAATGGAGGGTTTTCCCCCCCTCCTCATATAGTATTTATCATCTCATCAATGACACCATAGTGGAAGCTATTTTGGTGAATGACCATCACCAGGAGGATAATTCTTATTAACTGGGTTTGTTTGTATTTATTTCCTTCATTGTTCCTAGTGTTCTCCTTTGATCATGATTGCATGCATACTGCACGTAGCCAATGAAGTGGAATAGAAGCTTGAAGTGACAACATTAAGCTGTGCCTTCTAGATCTGTTCGATTACAACTTGCATCATCACTTGTAATTATACCTTTATGTGTATTTCGGAATAGGAGATTAAAGCATCTGAGAAAGCCCGGAGACCCGATATCCTTCGTATCTCCGGGGGCAAATCGTTCCAGAGGGCAGGAGCTGCCACAGGAAGGCCCTCCCCCTGGGGGTCGCCAGCCGACATTGCCTGGCTGACGGCACCCTGAGGAGTCCCTCTCTGTGAGAGAGTACTGGTCGGTGGGAGGCTATCAGCGGCAGAAAGCAGTCCCGCAAATACCCAGGTCCTATGCCATGGAGCACTTTAAAGGTGGTAACCAACACCTTGAAACGCACCCAGAAGACCACTGGAAGCCAATGCAGCTCACACAGGAGAGGTGTCACATGGGAGCGCCCCCTCGCTCCCATAATCCCCCACGCGGCCGCATTCTGCACCAGTTGGAGCCTCCAGGTGCCCCTCAAGGGGAGCCCCATGTAGAGAGCATTACAGTAGTCCAGGCAGGAAGTGACGAGTGCCTGAGTGACTGTGTGTAAGGAGTCCCGATCCAAAAATGGATCGGGACTCAGAATATAGCCTTAATACTAAAGTAGAATAACAATTAAGCAATTGCTACAAAAGTTTTCAGAATTGAATTTGTTAATGATTTGTATATTCTTCAGGGGGTGAATCATGAATAGGATTTTTTTTTATGATCCATTTAATTGCTGCTTAACAATGTGCTCAGTGCACCAACAATGGTATATTGAATCCTTTTGGTAATTTTCACTTTTAATGCGCCTTAACCACCACCATCATCTTAATGGGGATTATAGGTTATAATCCTTGATTAGGGTATTGTTTTCTGTTTGATTGTTTGTCAGATGTTAATCCTTGCTTATTTAGATGTTGCCTGCTAAAAACATGTGTTCTGGGATTTTTGTTTCCTTTTTAGCCTTTTACTGTTTCTTTTCAATGGTGTGTAAATATGATTAATTTTGATGTGTCTATTGATGGCTGACTTGTGAACGCCAAACTTCCAGAAATTCTCTAGCTTGTTTTGGATTTCCTTGTTCTCAAGGAAACTGCATAGGCATGTCGGTTAAGTCTTCAACAAAGAAGTTCAACTTAAGGCAACTTTATTTTTAAATTTTTACTTGATGATAGTGATGATTTTATGAAAGGTTTTAATTTCTTCACTGAAAAACAAGTCATAACGTTCTATATTTTTTCAGACAATAGTAACACCAAATCTCTCATGCTCAAATTTTCAGTGGTCTAAGTCTGGAAAAATAGAGACTGAAGTCCCAGATTGGCATTTCTTTCATATTTAATGTTCTTATATCCCATCTTTCTAACATCATGTGGCACCACACGATTTCAAATGACCTCCATGTAGCCTTGACAAGGTGGATGAATGACTAAACTGGGCAACTGTGGCTGCTTGAGGCCATTTTGTGTATGGAATCTTCTGCTGAATTTTATTTTCCTACAACTCGTTTCGAGGGGGAGGGAACATGAAAACTGTGGTATAGAAAGGGAGCAATTTTAACTCAAATTTTATGAGTAGAGGCAAATCTGATGTATTAATTTGATTTTTAACAATTTTAATTTTAATTTAGGAACAGAAAAGGAACATGTACATGCCAAAATACTGAAATCGGTGTATGGAACTTGTGGCTTACATAATATTTTCAAAATTTAGGTAATATTCTACACATTCAAGAAACATGGGACGTCATTAAAGAATAACTATTTGTCTTTACTTATCAGAATATCTGTGTCTACTTTCGGTTTAGATCAAGCAAGTAGCCTCTTAATAATAATTTCTAGGAAGAAACAGAGACAGGAGGTTGTTGCATTCATAGCTCCCATTTGGTCTGGCTGGCCACTGTGGGGAAAAGTAAGTCTTTGGTCTGATACATCTATTGTCTCACTAGTTTATTGGGGAACATTGGCATAATTGGGCAAGAAGTGACTTAGCACAGTAAATGGGAGTGAGCACATTTTTACATTTGAGCAAACGAAAATCGAGAGAAGAGGTAGCATTTGTTCTTTTGTTGGAGGATGGCAAAGATTCTATGGCATTTGAGGAATCACAGGATTTCCATGTACTATTGGAATGATGCCCAGAATATCTGCCATGCTCAATTTTGAAAAGATTTCCAGGCACACAGTAAACAATATCATTCACTAATTAAACAAATCCAACAAAATGCAATTTCTGCCCAATCTTTGGAATTATCATTCACCTAATCCATTAAATATAAGATCTCTGACAAATTGGTGAAATTGACTGAGTTAAACAAAGCATTAGCCTAATTCATGGGACTGGCAGTGAGAAAGCAGAAGAGAAAGCAGTTCATTGGCCAGGCACTGGAATAGCTGTAATACTCTTTTTTTAAAATAACAAAGTAGACAGAGTTCCAAAGATTAGCGGAGTAGTACTTGAGAGCCCTTCATCATTCTTCTAGAATTGGAATACCATGTGGAAAGAGAGAAGAGGATCAATGAGCTGAGACATAGAAGTGGGCAATGATTTAGGGCAGGATTTGTTTATTACCAAGTGGGGTTTGTATTGAACAAGGAAGCTTCAGATGATTCGGTTTTACAAAAAAAAAAAAAAAAATCCAAAAACAACTTAAAACTCCCTGCAAACCTGAACATAGTTGCTGTCAGCTGCATACCAAAAATAAGGTGTATTTTATAATTTCACTTTCCGTCTTTGTACTTATGAGTGGGGCATTGATGCAGACTTCCATGGAAAAGTTGCAGGATGATACTTTTGAATAATCAAGTTGGTTGGAAGAATATTTAGTCAGAGGTTTTTAATTTAGAAGTCATTTGCCTATGTTTTCCTGGATTTATCTCTGTCGCTCAAAGCCTAATTTACCTTTAGGATTCAATCTTCCTTTGTACTCTTAATTTGTGCCATGTATCTTAGGGACACAAGAAGCTACTCTATATTGAATCAGTCCTTTGGTCCATCTGATCATGTTGCTATTAGAGTTGATTGGCAACAGTTCTCCAGGACTTCTGGAAGTTTTATGTACAGTTGCCATGGATTGAAACTGGTACCTTCTGGATGAATACTATATTCACTACCAGCAAGCTGTAGTCACATATCCCTAGTGACAAATTTGATTTGAAGCTGAATTTCCATCTTCCATTTACCCATTTTAGCGGTAAGGTTGTTTCTTTAGATTGTCTATAATTGTAGTATAAGACTCAACTCTTTTATTAAACACAGGAGATATGGTGAAATCTAAAGTGGAAAACACAATTACTGTATCTATTGGCTACACATATCAGTTGGATGACATGTGATTAAGCAACAATAGGGAATCCTAATGATCCCCAGTGAGACTCGTGATCTTACATTGTTCTCATTTTCTGCTTTGCAAAGTAGAGATGACAAGCTAACATGAATTAAGACGCGGCTAATTACAAGTCTTAGAGAGACAGATTTAAAAATTATTTTCATGTTAACCTAAGAACCTAACAGTGGGCTAAGCCGCAAATATCCAGGGGAAAGAACATTTCGCTCCCGTTCCCCAGCCTTGGAGCTGCTTCTTACAGACATGTTCTGTAATGATTTCGAATAATTTCTTTTGTAGATAGTCATGTTCTTTATAACTTTCCACAACTCAGGAGGTGGTTTCATTGGTAGCAATACTGGACTGGAAGAGTACAGGGGGCAAATGAAGAAAAAAAAAGTATAGTGCTTGATCTCTCCACTTCAAACAGCCTGTCTGAATTTCTGTGTTAACAACTTCAGCCTTCTAGCGCCACACATTGATTTTATATTCAATAGATTTTATGAAAAAAGACTTGTAGATGAACTGCAAATACTGGTTTGTTAGCTGTCTCTGGCAGATGTTTTTTTTTATTCCAAACCAGCACGTTCTCTTTTAAAAAACCTTGCATCTAATATGTAGATTGGCATAAACTACAATGCTGTACATGACTTTCACTGCTGCAGTTGAAATGTTCTTTTATTTATTGGACCAATGGATGAATACCAATACCAATAATAATATTTACTTGGTATTAGAGGTTTCTAAACAGATCCCAAAGTTATTTAAAGCATTAAAAGCAGTAGAAGCATAAAAACAGTAAAATCCATTAATAAGTAATAAAGGAAAATATATACAATTTAATATTTTATGGTTTTGCAACTAAGCTTGCTGTGTGTCAAACACTGGCAAGCACAGTACAATATCTCAAAGGATAATTGAGAGTCTTCCTTCCCTGTCTTTTACCTGCCTACGTTTTGATAGAGAAAATAAATTAAATTTGGCAGAAAATATGCCATTATTTGCAAATAATCATTGTTTCCTTTTGTGGACAGGGTAGTAGACTTTGATCTATAAATATAGAAGAGATCTTGCTCTTGCTAGTTGTCGTGTGCGATACAGAATTGTGACCAAAGGAAACTAGGGGTGAAATTCAGCTTCTATACTTTTTATCATTGCAAAGTATCCCATCTTTTTGTTAGCAGTCCATTTCCTGAGGAAAACTTCTTATTTGTCTGGATTTTTGCAGAAACTTGGATTGAAAGGGAAATGATAAAGAATCTCAGTTCTTTATGAATAAAAAGTTTTCAATAAAATAGATAGCATCAATTCAATCAAAGGTGCATACAATGAATGGTGAATAACAACTGAATTCCACCAAATGCTCAAGCAGCAAATAAAAATACGCTACTACTTCAATTTTTGCATAATTTATATGTGCAGGAAGGTACTTTGCCATTCTGGTATAGTCATGAAAATTCTAGTAACCCAACATCTGCCAGATCACCTCCATATGAAAATGTTTTATTTGACATAGTTACGTTAGTTTCATACAATTATTTAATAGTGCATTTAAGAATGCATGCACCAAAGAGCTGTATCAATATTTGTTGTTGAAATTATTAAGGATGGAGCTTGCAATTCCTAAGGAGTAGATAATTTGGATGCTCAGCAAAAAAATTCCCAACTTGGGAATTATAAGCAATTTTTTTTTTTAAAGGCCATCCATTCCATTGTATATAAGAAAATCAAGGCAACACACTTCTTGCATAAGGGAAAACTGAATAAAGAAGTCATTAAATTCTTCAGTCATTTAAATGCTATCTGCTAATCAGTGCTGAGCCTACAGTGTGGCAATAATTCGTACAGTAGCTGACTGAAACAAAGAGCTGATGAAGCACATTAAAGGTACCACTTGTTAAGGTAGCTGAACACATACAATTTCCCCTCTACTTAATGGATTTCTTCTTGTTTTTCATGTGCATACAGCTCAGGATATAGACCTTTGTGTAGGAACTTGAGAATGGGCACAGCAAATTGCTATCAGTTGATCACTGGAGTGCAAAAACAACCTTAAAGTATTACTTCTGGCATCAGTGAAACTCATGGAATACAGAGCAATAAATCAGGGCCTCATTACATTTAAGGAACTAAATGAGAGTCTGGTGACTGCTATCCATCATGAAGTAGCACTGTGCACACAAGATGACCAAGATGTTTATAGAAAAAGATTTTTTTTTTAGCAAGTACTCAAGTCCCAGTTAAATTGCAGTGTCTGCTTCAGGAGAAATAAAATAATTGATCCTAGGAGTAGCAATGGGAAAGTCAAAGTTTCTCATATTAGTGAACTCCTCAGTTGTATTTCAGCAGGGAGGCTATTTATTGTTTCACAGACCGCTACAATGAGATTGCTAACTTGCATTCATATCATAATATTCTACACTACGCAGAAGGTAGTCCAAAAATTCAAGTGCCAAGGTTATACAAACTAAAAGAATGTTCTTCATTTCCATATGTCACTTTAGATGCAGAAGAGTATGATTATTCTCTGCTAATGATCCAGCGTGGGGAAAAGATTAAATTCCCCCATCTGGTAGAATGTTTTATTTCACAAGCTCTTAAGTTTGGGTCTCTGTTATAATTTATGAGGCCCACACCATGATTGACTGCAGCTTTTCATTCTCCCGTACCATTCTGAAAAAAGGGAACTTTCCTAAGAAGTAAAAGTCTTCAGTGGCGTAGGCTACGGATCTGAACTGCAAACATCCAGGCAAATCCTTAGTGGTAGCAGCCTTTTCTGGGTCTCCCGGCTGCTCTCTAGTGGTTGTCTGGAGTTCTTCAACTCAGATGTGATTATAATGGAGTTTATTGCTGAGTAAAAATATTTAGCTATGTATTGTAATTCTTCAGAATATTCTCTCAACACAAAGCAGGAAATGTTTTGCATCAGATAGCATATATATATTTCTTATTTCCCCAATACTCTAGGAAGCATTACCCATTCATACCAAGGTTAAGGCAAGGAAGTTTAAATTGCTGTCTATATGAGCATTATATTCGTACAGATGTACAATTATTTTACATTCTGTATGCCATGTATTAGTTTACCTTTCTTTTAAAAATGAAGTTTATCTTGTAGGATATAATTTGGCTTGTCAGGAATTGTCCATTTCAGGAGGGAAAACATGAATTATTTTCTTACATGTGGAGAGATGGATGGGGGGGAGAGAGAGGGGAGTGGGGAGAGAGAGAGAGGGAGAGAGAGAGAGAGAGATCTGCTGAATCTTAGAACATCTGGTTATATCTAAGAGGAAATGAATTCTCCCCAACTTACTGTGACCCATGCTTCTATAAAACTTCTATCTTTTCATTATTCGTATTTCAACGTATCTCATCCTACCTCTGTCTGTATCCTTTCTTATCTCATCTTTCGCCCAGGCATGACTTGTTATGCTACTTTAAAAGACCCAATTCTTAGGTCAAATCAGTAGAGCTCATTTATTGTTTAAATGTTCTTCTCATGTTTCAGCAGGACATTAATCTTTCTCATTTTATTATTTTAGTACTGCCACTAAAAGTCCACAACTTGATGGCATGTAATTATCATCGCCATTATCAAAGTGAAGTTAGGCATCTACAATGGACATAGAACAAACTAACACCTTTCTTGTTAGTAAATTGCAAACAGCAGTGGAATGCTAGGTCTTTGCTTTTTTGCCTGTGTTCTCAAGCGGGAATGAGGAACTCTAGAAATTTTCACTGGACTTATTCATACCTACTCACAGTGTAATTTCATTGTGGTTTTTGTCTCAAAATGCAGTGAATTTCAGCCATCACAGTTTCCCCATGATCAAGTAATTGTGATTTGGGTGCTCAAAGTCACAATAAGCCACTATCATGAGATCACTGTTTGTAACCTTCCTGCCAGCTTCCCACAAGCAGAGTCAATAGGGAAGCCAGCAGGATATGCTGCAAGTCACTTCCATAAGTAGCTTCTGTCACTCCCCCGAGGAATCTTGCTCTGGTATACAAGATCCCAGGTCCCCCACTGGCCCACCCACAATGCCTGCCAACCTGCCCACCAAACAATTTTTTTCTTGCCCAGAATATTTAGTTACACTATAACCCAGCAAACTGAAAATTTGTTCCAATTCTTTTTTAGTTTTTCTTAAAGGCACCCTTATCTGATTGAGTTAAACAATCATGGCAGTGCATAGTGCCACGTTTTTAGAGGAACAATAAGCAAGAATAACTATGTTACCATTTTGGAAGTAATATATTGTCTGCTCATCAAGCCTCTGAGGATTAAACAAATGCCAGTGTTAACAAGACATTGCTGCTGATTTGGCAGTTTTACATAGCGCCTACAGGGATAAAATGTTATAAAAACAAGTCTGTGAATTAGCACCATGTGTCCATGCTCACTGTTAAAAACGCACACACACCAACACTAGAAAGAGAGAGAAAATGTGCAACCATGTTGAACAAAGTTCAGATCTAGAATTTAATTAATGGGAGGTGATTCTCCAATCTATTGAACTGTTCAAACCTGTGCTGGAAGAGATTGTTGACACTTTTCCAAGTTATATTATAGGAGAGCTACAGCGCACAGCAGCTATCAAAGTGATCAATGTTCACTCTGGTGAATTATGGAGTTTAGAAAATTTTCTCAGGGATTTGGACATAAAGCTAAAATATACAATGTAATTTGTGTCTATAGCATATATATATAAACACCTGTCATTGCTACAGCGTACCTTCCATTTTAATTTTGTTTGAGCCATTTGATTATTTTTCACCATTTTTATAATTCTAGCAATTTCATAGGGTTTTTCAGGAGAAAGGTCCCATGTCCAATGCCAGGATTATAAGAAGCAGCCTTACATCAATTCCTTGTTTATCAACCTCCATGTTGTTCATGATGCTTCCTGCGTTTGCTATGGAGCAAAGGTCAGATCTGAAACATTTTGTATGCCAAACAAAACCACCATGATGCAGTTCTTCCTTCATCATAGGAACTTTAACAAATGTTTTATACAACTTGGCTTCCTCCAAATTTTTAATTCAGCTGGCCAGAGGAATTTGATTTGTATATGGAATTTATATCTTTGACTCTTAGTAGTATGAGATATACTAAAGGAGTCATTCGGTGACATGGGCAGCCATGCAAATTGAACAAACAAACAAATATAAACATAGGGGGGAAAAGAAAAATAGTAAACCATCCATAATAAGATTAAATCACAAGCAACATAAACATTGTCACAAGGAAAATAATTCATTGTCATCAGAGTTGACATTACCTGGATGGCACATAATCAACATAAAGGTAGAACACAAATATATTAGCAATACATTTAATGTAACAGTACAAATAGAAAAATAAAAGATGCGTAGTAATTACAGATGACTTGAATGCTCTCTGGAAAATCTTAGTTATAATGACCCTTCAAAAGTCATCATGGCACAAACACTAGCCTGTTTCCTGCTGGACAGCCATTCCATGGTATTGCCTTTGCCAAAGAAAAGCGGTATGCCTACAGAATAACTTCATGAGAATAGTCTTCCTCTTATAATTGACACCATCAGATTTCTGTGGAACATGCATGAGTAGAGGTGAGTCAATATTTCAAATCATTTCTTACCACATAAGAAACAAAAATATAAAAAAGAAACAAGGTTACCTTACTCTCTCCAGGTGTTTGTAGCTGGGGCAGAATTCTTAAATCTTGCTTAAGAGTTGCATAAATATATTGGGTCATAGTGCAACTTTTCTAGTTTGAGAACTTGATCTTAATAGCAATATAGTACAAACTTACATACCGCTTCAGTGCTTTACAGCCTTCTCTAAGCGGTTTACAGAGACAGCGTATTGTCCCCAACAATCTGGGTCCTCATTTTACCAATCTCGGAAGGATGGAAGGCTGAGTCAATCTTGAGCTGGTGAGACTTGAACTGCCAAATTGCTAGCAACCAGCAGCCAGAAGAAGTAGTCTGCAGTACTGCACTCTTAACTACTGTGCCACCATGGCTCTTGAATTATACTTAAAAATGATCCCATTTGGAATTAGTTGCTGAAATAAGTTGGAGCTGGCTTCCTTGAATGGTTAATACTATTGCTATGGTGAGTGCTAACTAATTTCATGGGGATTTATTTCTGTTAAAAACTGTAATAGATTTCTACTTTTTTAAAAAAGATTGTACTATAGGTTGGTTGAATGATTGCACTCTGATTACTTTATAATGATTATTTTTTCTAGTAAATGAGTAATCTTCTCCTTGTCAGAACTCAGGTTTATGCCCTTGGTTTTAGCATTTGTGTATTTGTGTATTTGTGTTTTTTTAATTAATTATTTTGCTATGTTTGGCTATGCTGTGTTGCACATGCATGCAAAATACATGACATATTATGGATAAAATTTTCCTAAATGACAGGCTCCAGTTACTCTTCAGTAAATATAAAAACTGTCACACTCCTGCTTGGATTTCAGCACAAATTCTTTTCAGTCAGTCCCCAGGGACCAGAGGGAGACCTCTCAGGAGGCAGCAGTGGCTTACAACCTTCCTTGCAGCTTCCCCATTGACTTTCTGGGGAAGCCAGCTGGAGAAAATGCATATGGTGATCACATATTTATGGGACACTTGACAGTCAGTCATAAGTATGAACAAGTTGCCAGATGCCCAGATCACAATCACCAGACCATGGGGGCACCGCAATAGCCATAACTTTGGACACAAGTCGTAAGTTCCTTCATTTAGCTCTGGCATAAGTTTGAATGACCACTGAATGAATAATCATAAGTCAACCTGGACATAATAGGTTAACTATATGGTTAATGTTTACACATTACAAGAGAAAGGTAAAGCACCTGTAATAATACCGTGATGGCGAACCTGTGGCATGCATGCCAGAGGTGGCACACAGCGCCCTCTCTGATGGCACGCGAGCCGTTGCCCCAGTTCAGCTCTGCTGCACATGCGCCTCCCGCCGGCGAGCTGGTTTTCAGGTCTCTGCTGCACATGCTCTGGGGTAGGGTGCATGCGGGGGGCCATGTGCATAGGTGTGGGGCAGCGGGGCACATGCAGGTGTGGGATGGGGCGCATGTGCAGGGACACACACATATTGCATTTTGGGGGTTCGGGTGCACACGCGCACATTCGCTCAGGCAGGCATGCGTGCTTTGGGCACTCAGTCCGGAAAAGGTTAGCCATCACTGTAATAATATAATGCTTAGGCTTTAAGTCTTAAATGTCTTCTAAAAAGTATTTGTCTTTGAAAAAGGGGTGACAAGCAAAATGAGAAAAGGGGGGAAAGTGTGTGCATATACACATACTTACCCTTTTCACATTTTGCTTACTAGTTAGTTACTAGTTCAATAATTAGGGTTCAATAATTTATTAGAAATTAACCATAAAATATTAAATCACATCAAAGTACATTAAAGTATTTTAACAACCAGGGTAAAAAATTTAATCTCTGAGTTAAGTAATAAAATCTCCACTCTTTGTTCTGTAAGAATATAAAGAAAGAAAAAAAAAACTTAAAACATCACCAATGAATATTAATTTCTGACATCTTCTTTGTATTGTGCTGTGATAATCTATTTCTGGACATTTAGAACTTTTCGTGTGTCTCTGATTTCAATTGTCAGTTCTTATGCCTCTTAAAAAATCATCTCTTTTTTTCTGAGCATGAATAGGATTTTTAAAAAAGACACAGTGTGATTGTATCCAAAAGTAAACTTTCATTATGAAAGCCTCTTTAATCAGAGGAGGCTTCCATGGAGGGCAGGTTATTTTTCATGGATAATAGAATACATCTACTGCATAATGACAGTCATCATGGACACACATTTCCTCCATTGTGTCTGGACTCCAGTAAGTGGGGGTCAATGAAATTGAGGCATTACTGTATAATGAAATTGGTATATTCTTCATGTTTGTATTCATCGTGGGGCACATAATTTTTGTGCACCTAACATGGGACCTCCTTCTCCTACGAAGGTGCCCCAAGTTTGTGCCATGGCATTTGTATTATGGAAAGGCAATATGGTTTGGATCCATTTTGTTTTTCAGTAGAATTCTGTTCTTGATTTCATCTTACTTTTGTGTTTTCTAAAAGCTGTTCTGGAGGATAACAGAGATTCTTCAGAACCGAATGGGAAATACTTGGGAAGCTGCAGAGGAAGGAAAAATTGTCTCCCACATTCTCTAGTATCTTCATTGTATCCTACTTCCTCTTGTGAATGAAAGGAATTCTTTCATGGAGGGAAATGTCTTAATGATACCCACTGAATTGTTCAATAATAACTCAGATAATACCTGTAAGATGCTACCAGATCTGATTCTTTCAAGATTCACAGTATAAACTGTATCTCATACATCTATTTTTTTCTTTATTTGGGATCCATTTACTTTCTTCTCAGCCCAAAGAAACATTAGACAATTAGAAATGCCTAATCTTATCACATCTTTGCCCATATATTCAGCAAAAGGCGTACATGCCATGTCCTACCATAGAAATGTACAGTCTCAGGAAATATCAACACTACTAATATCGACAGTTTTCTTGAATGCCTGTAAGCCATTAAGAATGGAAATAAATCAATATTTGAGTAAGAACAGAAGGTAATCTGCATATATGCTGATGAAATAAATAGAGAGAAATCTCAGTCTTCTTAGTACATATCATTATTGATGTTTGCTGGAAGGAATGAATATCCATAAGTTTAGATGGGGTTCTGATGTGGCTTTTTTATTTCCTATGAATTCATGTATAAGTGACATGAATTCTTCAGAAATGATGGGCAATTGAAATAATTGATTCTTGGCAGGTTATGGTCTGCTAGAAGTATCTCTTCTTCCCCTCCAGCTGCCTCAATTCTCGAGCCATGATGCCCTGCTCTATGTTCTTGGCAGCCCACTAATCAGCTATTTTGAAATCTGTAGGGTCATATTGAACAAAGATCATTATTATGATCATCATCCTATGAGCCGCGGTGGCGCAGTGGTTAGAGTGCAGTACTGCAGGCTACTTCTGCTGACTGCCGGTTGCCTGCAATTTGACAGTTCAAATCTCACCAGGCTCAAGGTTGACTCAGCCTTCCATCCTTCCAAGATGGGTAAAATGAGGACCCAAATTGTTGGGGGCAATAGGCTGACTCTGTAAACTGCTTAGAGAAGGCTGTAAAATGGTATATAAGTTTAAGTGCTATTGCTATGGCCTTACATGCTTCTTTCCCAGCTTATGGAGGATCTGTATCTGTGAAGATAGGTGACTTCTTATTCTCCTAGAACCTGTTCAGTGCAAGAATAAGGCAGAGATCTTTGCCCTCTCTACATTGCATTGCATGTGGCTCTTTTTCTCTATGTAGTATTTTGTTAGGAAATATAAACATTCTTTTTTATGGGAACATAGGTAGAGCGCTGCAAGTCACAGTGCTGGCTTTTGTTTTGTTATTTGTTTTACAGCTATTATCCAGTTCTTTGGATGATTTAACACTCAATTTTTAAACTATTGCTAATGCCAATGTGTGCAGTTGATGCAAACAAGAGATATCATCTTAAGGTTTAAATGTAGATCACGTTTGTCTCTCTTCATTTGTTTATTTGCCTTTTTGGCAGTATTTTCTTTTACTGCTTGCATATACTTATGTTTTTTTTTAATATCCTTGATACAATTATGCTTACAATGTATTGCCCTTGTGACTACAGTACTGAAAAAAAAATCTGTGTGTGCCCAATGCTCTGTACAAAATTCAGATATCAGACGTATAACAGAAAAAAATTCTTAAAGCTTCAACCTCACTTTGTAAACCAAAATAATTTAGACTGAGGAGAACTTTGGAAACATCTCTTGTGAATTTTAATAAAGCATTAGTGAGAGAAGATGTAGTATGGTGGCCATGACACATACAAGGGAAAACATAAATTGGCCTGGTACACAGGTTCTATGCTAGAGACCAAGACTGGCAAACTAGAACCTTTCATATGTTTTGGATTACAGCTCTCATATTTGATTCTATGCTGTCTGAGGCTTATGTGAGTTATAGCCCCAAATATCTAGAAGATCTAAGATGTCTGCTTCAGACACAGTATTCCATGAAGTACTGCATTGTAACTGAGTTAGTCAGCAAAAACTATATTTTCAACCATGAACAATATTACAACAGTGAGCTACATTTACAATAAATTTTTGTATGCTCTTTAAAAGTGACGAACTGATATATTCTTTTTCTTAAGCTATATTTATTATTCCCCACGGGCACATTTATGGCATTATGCAAATACTACAGAGGTATTCATGAATTCATACTGTCAACTCCATACTTTGCATCTGAGGCAGCATTAGCGTTTGAACTGAAACACTTCCATCAAAAAAGTGACTTATTAATATTGCCTTATCAGCTTGTGAGAACATTATCCATCTGGATGTGAAGTCTCCAAAGGAGAATTTGTTTTGTAAGTGAATATATTTGGTGCAGGAAAGAGTAAAAACATCTACATGCAAACCTTCACATCAGGCTATGAAATATCATATCTGAGGATGCTTCTTATGAAATTCTACTCTGCCTTGCTTTTTTCAAAGGAAGAACTGATCATACAATAAGTAAAACAATGTAAACAATTACTTCATATAAAATTGTTAAACAGAACACTAGATCATAAGAACATATCAGGAACCCTAATAGATCAGATCAGGTTTTCACCCAGGTTTTCACTCTGTTCCCTTCAAGTTGCCTTCTCCCCAGGCTCAAGGTTGACTCAGCCTTCCATCCTTTCTAAGGTAGGTAAATTGAGGACCCAGTTTGTGGGGGCAATAAGCTGACTTTGTATAAATATACAAAAGTATGAAGGCTATTGCTTAACGCATTGTAAGCCGCCCTGAGTCTCCGGAGAAGGGTGGCATATAAATCAAATTTTAAAAAAAAAAGTGGGCAACCAGACATCTATGACAATTTCACAAGCAGGGAAGAAGTGTTGCTTTCCAGCATTAGGAATTAAGCAGGATCTGGGGTTTCTGAACCTGGAATTAGTCTTTTGTAGCCTTATTCTTTAGAAATGTTTCAGTTGAACTCAGTATTTTGCATGACAATTCTGTTTAATTTTCCTTAACCTTCTAGGAGGAGGAATGTGTGTTGATTATGTTTGCCACCATGAGTTGTTTGTAAAAATAATAAAGGTAGGAAGTATGTATGTATGTATGTATGTATGTATGTATGTATGTATGTATGTATGTTGCAGGAGTGGGCAGTTTCCATCCAAAACATTATTAGTTAAAAAGGCATTGTGAAGGCAGGATAAGAAGCAATGGATGGAAACCAATCAAGGAAAGAACCAACCTAGGTTTAGGAGAAATGTATTGACAATTAGAACAATTAATCAGCGGAGCTACTTGCATCCAGAAATTATGGGTGTTCCAATACTAGAGGTTTTTAAGAAGAGATTGGACAACTATTTGTCCCAAATGGTATAGGGTCTTCTGCCTGAGCACGGAGCTGGATTAGAAGACTTCAGACACTGTTGTCCTGTCTTCTTTTTCTCTATAAGGAGGCCTTTTTTATATATCAGAATAGTGTGGGGCATGATCTTCAAATAAGAACAACATAGTCTAGACTGTACTAATGTAAAGATTCTAGGGATGGCTGAAGAATTGCATGTCTGGAACCTATTTAGAACTGAAAATTCTCTATTAAGATCCCCTCCCCATTTCATCCCTCTCCTCCCTCCCAATTTCAGGACTTTTAAATGCTTCTTCTATCTAATAATGGGAAGATTTTGACATAATCTTTGCAACTTGCCTTAACCTAGTAGGTTCAGCTCTCCATTTATTTTGTATTTTGAGTAGTCGTTCCTAAAGAGTGACTTTTTCAAGTTGTTGTAGAATAGTCTCAACAGAATATTCCAGTGGGATTCTTTTGCCTACTCCAACATAACAACTGAAAAGAACATTATTGCTATTTCTTCATAGCTATTACTTCAGTGCTGTCACAACATTCTCAGCCTAGATTTGATTTTTTTTTTCAATGCAGTATTTGGTGAAGTATTCTTTTCCATGAAAAAACAATATTGTCCAAAAGATCCCATGGAGTCAGTTTATCAACGTGTTAGCATGTACGTATTATACATGAAATTCTTTCTGTACATCTAATGGAAAAATCATGACAGATATGATTTTTGTGATCTCCATACATGTTAGATGGGATTGAAACACCCAGAATTCCTAGTTAGCAGGAGAAAAGTGCCAGAATGGCTTTGCCATATCATACATAAAACACATTTTTTTCCTGCTGTTTTCAGATATTTCTAGCAAAAAGGCAATGGAGAAAATATTGAAATCAGACTAACACAGACACCTTGAATGCTGAGAGAATGTAATAGCCATCATCAAAACAAATGGTTAATAGGATATCCTATCCTATTAAAATTAATATTAGTAGCAGTAACTCATGTCAAAACTTGATTTAGAGGCATATGTGACCTAAAAGATATAAATGTATGGACATGGGTATTTTGTTGTACCTAATTGTGTTCGTATGCTATGCAATACTGCTTTTCCCCCTTCTTCATGTATAAAACAGTATAGCGAGTGCAGAATAGCTGTTCACTATGGGAGGAATAAAATAAGAATATGCATTGCATGAAGAAAACAATAGACCTGAAGTGATTGAATGTCATGAGCTACTGAGAAAGGTTAATTAAAACAATGATCAACATGAAGAATATGGTTATCTGGGTCATATCTATATTTCCTAACAGGTGAAAATGTGAGATTCTTAGTCTTTGATGTTTGAAGAAGAAAGACAATAAATTGAAATGAAAGATTGTTTTTGCCCGGTTGTCTTTTCCATTAAATTAATTGAAGATTCTATGATACAGATAAAACTAATACAACTACATAATACAGAAATACATTTATTTTTTAAAAAATATTATAAAATGTAAGAAAAGGAAAAAAGGTAAAGAAAAAGATTCTTTTAACCAAATCAAGAAAATAAGCTCTGGCTGTTCGCAAACTCTTTTTTACAGCACAGAGGGCTTATACATACAGAATCACAGGGCCCTGCACCCTTTTGTTCTTTATAATGAAAAGCTGCGACAGAAATGATTGAGATATGATTTCCTCCCATTTCTAGACTTTATCCCAATATACATGGCTTCTCAATAGACAGTCCATTAAAGTTCAAAGGGATAAATGAGCAAGGAATCTTCCAAGAAATATTTGAATATTAATCCTTTACAAATCTGCTAAAAATTAAAATTAGATTTTAAAAAGCCCTGTAGACCGCTTTTGTATTTTTAAGAAATAAAGACCTCTGTTTTTGAACATCCAATTTACATCGTTCTTCATCCTTAATCACAAAAGGAAGAGAAGAGATGCGGATGATGTAGAACCACTTTTCCGTCAAACAAATTTCCAGAATACTTAAAGCATTCAATTGGAGAAGAGGCCACATGGAATAGGCATGTTTCTTAAGGCTGCATATCTTTATATTCACTTTAGCCTGGTATTCACTTTATATATCTTTATATAAAGTGAATATCATGTAGAATGGGACCTCTGTGTGTACGGGGGTGCCCTCACATTAGCCAAGATTTGATATAGATTAAGCAAAACTAGTAAGTGGCCATAGCTAGATAGATGTAGTTGTCTATATCATGATCCAGTCTATTGATAAGATGAGTAAATCTTTAGTAGAGATGCCTTTCTTGTTCAGTGGCATTTACTTAGCGATACATCATGTTGAGCAATGGCTATGCATGCTTTGGCTGACCTCTATTTCCTTTTCTGGATAAAGATATTCTTGCCTTTATAACTTCACAATTAACAATACAGCTAGTCCTTTTTTACTGACTGCAATTGGGACCATTAACTCTGTCATTAATTGATGCAGTCATAAAGTGAAACATCTAGTGACTATTCCAGATTTAGGAATCACTTCTGGCTTCAATTGTGAAACAAATCACCTCTGGTTGTTAGGAACAATGTCACATGACTGCAACTCGTGACTTCCTGCTTGTCTTTGCTTGACTTTGCTTGTCGGAAGCTGGCTTGGGGAGATCATACAACCACAGGATCCTCTCATTGTTGTAAATACATGTGTATTGCCAAGTGTCTGAATCGCAGTCACATGGCTTTTGAGACACTGCAACACCCACAAGTTTGAGGACCAGTCATAAAAATCCTTTTTCAGCATGGTCATAACTTTGAACACTCGCTGAACAAGCAGTCAGTAAGAGGACCATCTGAATGCCCTTGAAATGGAATGAAAGATGCAACTGAGGCACTAAAGAGGAATTGTGTGTCATAACCTTTATGGCACTGCTTTCTCAGTCTGTAATGACTAAATTGTGAAGGTATTGATACTATTATATAATTCTCTGAAATAAGGCTATTTCAAAAAACAGTTATCTTCTCATTATCAGCCCATATGTGCTTTGATACTGGCTGGAATGTTCTCCTTCTGGATCCATGTATAGCTTGATAGTCTAAAATGATATCATTTGAATAGTAGGATTGGATTATTATTTCCTTTGTGCTGGAAATTCAATGCATGGTAATAAAAAATATGTGTTTATCTTATTTTGGAGGTGCTTCTTCATAGTTCCCCTGCGAAATGGCCAAAAGTGAAGTCTCCACTTTATTTTGCTCTGAGTTGCTAAGTAGTCTCTGTGCAGGTCTCTTACTTGTTGAATTGTTAAATTAGGGCAGCTGATTGAGGAAGATCAGCAGCACTTGAGTACTTTGCAAAGGCAAAGTCTTTTCCATCTACAAAATACAGCATCTCAGTGAATCATATCCAGGACAATACACAGATCTCATGAAGCGTTGATTGCATTTTAGGAGAGAAATGCTTGTGTGAAATAGCATATCTGGCTCTAGCCTTGTACTTCAGTTAAATATTTGATTTTTCTTTCCCACAAATGTAGATGCAAAGTAGATAGAAACAGTCTTTTTTGATGAAGACATTCTTTGCACGAGTAGAAGCAATTATAAAAATATATTACTTATGAGTGTTCAGTTGTCTGTATCTGGATACATTAAACACAAAGCTTTCATTCCCTCATTTGTCTAACTGGAAACAGCATCTGATTGGAAAGGATATGAAAAAGTCCCTGAAGTGAGAAATAAAAGAGACATACAAAGAAACATAAAATGTATTGTATTATGACAGCCTTATTTTGAGAAGTAATATTTTGAAAAGTTTGAAGGATAGTGTATCAGGACAGTGTATACACCAGTGGTGGGTTGGTTCCGGTTCTGTCCGGTTCTTCTGAACTGGTAGTAAATGTGGCGGGAGGCTCCGCCCACCCACCCAGATGTCATAATGGACGATCTGTGCATGTGCAGAAGTGTGCAGTCCCGTTCCGAACCGGTAGTAAAGGTAAGTAGAACTCACCCCTGGTATACACATAGATTGTTGATTGGAGTATCTGGTCCTGCATATCCTACATTGTTGCTGAAACACATGTACTGGCTGCCAGTTAACTACTGAATTTGATTCAAGAACTTGCTCTTGATATAGAAAGCCCTAACAGCTTGAAACTGACACATTGCCTGATAAACCAACAGCTTTGGTTGATCCTTAAAATCATCAGAGGAGAACTTTCTGAATGGACTGAGGATAAGAGAGTGCAACCAAGTGGTTACTTATGGATGGGCCTTCTCAGGTGTCTGCACTCTGGATTTGCTATGGCATCTTTAGGTACCTGTGGAAGATATTTCTCTTCCATTAGGCAATTCCTATATGAGTTGCATGAATGCTTCTGCTTTGTCTTTGCTTTTTTAAATTTCTTCCATATTTTTAATGAGGTTATTATTTCATTTTAGAATATTATTTGTAAACTGCATCAAGATTTACAACAATGGGAAGCAGTATATTACTACAGGTAGTCCTCAATGTATGACCACAATTGAGTCCAACATTTCTGTTGTTAAGTAAGACAGTTGTTAAGCGAGTTTTGCTCCATTTTATAACCTTTCTTGGCACAGTTGTTAAGTGCATCACTGCAATTGTCAAATCAATAACACAGCTGTTAAGTGAATCTGGCTTCCCCTTTGACTTTGCTCGTCAGAAGGTCGCAAAATGTGATCACTTGACCCCAGGACACTGAAACTGTCATAAGTATGAGTCACTTGCCAAGCATTTGAATTTTGATCACATGACCATGGGGATGCCGTAACGGCCATAAGTGTGAAAAACGATTATAAATCACTTTTTTCAGTGTCATTGTAACTTCAAATGGTCACTAAATGTACTGTTGTACGTACAGGATTACCTGTATATTCAATGTATTGAAGAAGAAATGTATTAACAAAAATCACCCTGGTAGTAAATGATACTTCTGAAACAATAGTTTGAGGAATGTGATCTTAAATTTAGTTTAAGTCTGCTGGACAAATTACTTCTTATACTAAATTAATTGATTTGAACCTATGTTAGGGCATAATCAGCAAAGGCAATGAGATTTGGTTTATAATAAGGAGTAAGAAATTGTCTAGTAAGATAATGTCATATTCTGTTACCTTTTGGAGGATGACTAAATATTGGAAAATATTATTTTCCCTATTTCATGCTGGTAGTCTTGTTTTCATCGAAGAACTTTGGTTTTAAAATAAAGAGACAAGGTTCCCAGGCTTAGTCATTTATGGGTCAGCAGACATGAGGAATGAATCATAAACCATTTAAGATCCTTAGTGCAATACTCTCTCAAGTCAACGGCCACTTAATAAAACTGCATCAGTTTCTGACTTTTCCTTAAAAGGTGAAAAGTTATGTTGTCATTCTGCATGAATGCAAATGGGTTTGGTAGCAAAGTCAAAGAATCAGATCTTTATTCTAATATGGTATTTTTAGCTTTATAGGTATTATGTATAAGAACATTCAAATAGCCACAACAATAATAAAAGCACAAGTTAAGCAATAAGGTATAGCCAGACTTCAATATTTACATAGCTAAGGATATGATGTGCAGATCCTGGAGCTTTAGCTTTAAAATGTGACATTTTATTATATATCATTTTTATTTTACTCATACATGCCCTTTTGTTCACCCCTTGCTAAATGCTTTGTAAATACTGAATATATACCGCCTCCTTTTTATTTTACAGTCTGTTATGACTGATGTGAACAAAATTATATGGTAAGATAGTGCCATTGTGAAATACGTTCAGGACAGACTAAAAATGAAAAGCTTCAAAAATAAAGTTTTGTTAAATAATACTTATATACATAAATCTTTATAAACCTGAAAGCAGAAGAAGAGTTTTAAAGACCCCATTCGGAAGGAGTGGAAGGTTTTGCCAGTTTTTTTTTTAAACAACTGTAGATAAAGACTTTTTATATCTGGAGAAGAACTAGATGTGGTAGACCACTACATATACCTTGGCCAACGGATCTCAATGGAAGAACGGAAAGAAATTGATAGAATAAAGGAAATTGAATGGCATGTTAAAGTGGTTGGCAGGCATTCGGCAAGCTAAGCATAATTTTCAAGAACAACCTCCCCCTATGCTTGAAGAGGAAAAAATGTAGATCAGTGTGTGCTACCTGCTCTAACATATGCCAGTGAAACATGGACACCAAGCTCACAATTGATACAAAAGCTACATGTGTCCAAAGAACCATGGAAAGATACATGCTCGGCATTACAAGACAAGACAGAAAGACCTGCACATGGATTAGAGAACAAATGAAAGTATATGATATCATCTAGAGAGTAAAAGAATTGAAATGGAAATGGGCTGATCACATAGCAAGAAGAACTGATGGCAGGTGGAGCAAGGCGGTCATAAAATGGCCTTGCTTGATAAAAAAAATGGCCACTTGATAAAAAGCATCCACAAAAGAGACCTAAAACAAGATGGATCAATGACATCAGCAAATATTGTAGGCCCGATTGGCAAAAGAAAGCTCAGGACCGTATAGGTTGGAAACCTGTGGAAGAGACCTTCACCCTGAAGTGGATAGATAATGGCTAAAATGATGTCAAAGGCTTGCATTGAGCAACAAAAAATGCAATTTTCAGTCAAGAAAGCCATCCGATTTTTAAAGGATATTAGGTCAGAAACCTCTATAATACCTATTAAATTTAGTCTTTGATCAAGATAAACACATTTCTGGTAGGCTTATAGTAATTTTCTTTTAGATGTTTGATATTTTCGGTCCTGATCCAGTAAAGCACCAATAATTTATCCAAAAAAACCCAACCCCAATTCACTCTTATCAGTGATATCATGGATCAACCATCGCTAGCAGTTATTTTTCTTATTTTTCTTGCTTTTGTTTTGAATCCTCTTCTCATATGAGGAGATTTATATTAAAGCGGAAACATACTATGTGAAGTTATATCAATATTTTATGAAAAAGGAAACGTCGGTAGTGTATTTATTCTAAGTAATCTTAAGTAATTTTTTATCTCTCCTGTAACAATAAAAAAGAATTGCATAATATTTGAAACAGTCATTTGTAATGTGGAAACAAAATGATGGGGGCATTTATGGATCAAAGCCTCACACCTTTATATATGCATGAACATATAGATCCTGGGTGTCAAACTCGATCGCGTCATGTGACATATCATGATGTATCGCGATATTTTTTGCCTTTGTAGAACCGGGGTGGGTGTGATACATCTGTGATGCATCCGGCCCGTGGGCCGCCAGTTTGACACCCCTGATATAGATGTACGAACATTGTACAGGTGATCCTTGACTTGTGACCACAATTGGGTTGGAACTTCTGTTGCTAAGTAATACAGTTGATAAGTGAGTTGTGCCTGATTTTACAATCTTTTTTGCCATGGTTGTTAAGTGAATCATTATGATCATTAAGTAAATCATATGGTTGTTAAGTAAATCTAGGATCCTGCATTGACTTTGCTTATTGGAAGCCCCTGGGAAGATCACAAATGGCAATCACATAACCCTGGAACTGCAGCCATCATAAATATATGCCAGTTGCCAAGTGCCCAAATTTTGATCACATGACCATGGGGACACTGCTATTGTCATAAGTAAGACGACTCGTTATAAGTCTTTTTTTCAGTACAAATTTTGAACATTGTTAAACTGAGGGTCATAAATTGAGAAGTACCTGTATGTATATACAAAAAACCCCCCTACACTTTTAATTTAGTTGGGTGAGATCCTTTTGAAAAATTAAATAGATTAAATTGATTTATTCTTAATTTTATCAAAGTAGATACATTTATGTATTTAATGAGCAGTTAATGAGCGTATATGGATACCCATCTCATACATACTGTATGACTTTGGGTGGCTAACAATTAAAAGCAAATTAAAAACAGGATAAAATAATCACAATTTAAAAAGCAATACTACTAGCATAGAACAACTACCAAGAATATTTCATAACATAGTCATTGGGTTGATGGGCCCCAAATCTTCTTCTTGCTTTACTTTTCTTGCTGTACATCAGCCAGAATCCTTTGGAATTTGAGTGGGTTACCAATACACACACACACACACACACACACACTGAATGAATGAGTGAAAATAATGGAAGCAGGGACGATCTACGAGAAAGGGGATGATATGGAGGAAAGGTGTTAGGATAAACTAGATTTAGTGAGAGATTCTTTTTTTTCTTATTTATTTATTTATTTTATTTTTTATTTTATTTTTCAATTTATATACCGCCCTTCTCCCTAAGGACTCAGGGCAGTGCACAGCCAGAATTAAGAACATGAACTACAAATATTAAGAACAATTAAAAATATATATATAAATTTGGCCCAAAAATTTAAAAATCACAAACCAATTAAAACATTTAAAAAATTAAAAAATTTCTTCTTAAGCCAGCCCGGCTTGCTGGAAAAAGTGGGTTTTAAGGGCATGGCGGAAGGCACTGACGTCTTGGATTCTCCTTATCTCTGGGGGCAACTGATTCCAGAGGGTATTCCCTGCTTACTACAGCTTACTTTTTTGGAGGGTGGGTATCAGTGGTGGGTTTCAAAATTTTTTACTACCGGTTCTGTGGGTGTGGCATGGTGGGTGTGGCATGGCTTGGTGGGCGTGGCTTGGGGTGTGTGGCAGGGGAAGGATACATCAAAATCCCCATTTCCTCCCGATCAGCTGGGACTCGGGAGGCAGAGAATAGATGGGGCCGGGGCCAGTCAGAGGTGGTATTTACCGGTCCTCTGAACTACTCAAAATTTCCACTACCGGTTCTCCAGAACTGGTCAGAACCTGCTGAAACCCACCTCTGGTGGCTCTGCTTTGCATACAGTAGCAGTGCTTACCCAAAAAGAAAATAGAACAATAGATACAGTATGTATCTAGTATATCTGCCAATAAATACTTTTGTGCTGATTTTCTGTTGAAAAATTCTTAGCCATCCTAAAAATATTTCTCAGTGTGACAAGTGTTTTACATGTTTTTCTGGAAAAAAAAAAAATCTAAAGACAAATATGCTGTCCAGGATTTACTGCCCTGGAAGGTAACTCTAATATAAATGAATGATGAGCCCCATCATCCTGAAAAATTCCAGAATATTCTGTCAGGACACCAATCACCAAACTCTTCTTTGATATATCATATATTTATCATATAAAAATATCATATATTTTATTTTTTTATCAAACTGGTGTGCTGCTGACTCCCAATGGCTTTGAGCTCACAACAATCAAAGTAAGGAAATTATAATAAAAACAATTATATGGAAGGGGGGGGGAAGATAAAATATATTCTTATGTGCTTACTGAGCCATAAGAAGAATGGGGGTAATCAACACATTTCATACAAATGTAATGAGTTTCTTGTAATAACACACATAGTATGTTCTTTGTTTACGCTAAACGTATGGAATGTTTTGTGCATATAAAGTAGAATTGTGTTTGTGCAGCATATCTCATTGTTCCATACATGACGATTTTAAAATCCTGTTTTTGATCTGTATAGAGTTAAATGGCTTGAGACCTACTCAATGACCAGACGGGCTTTTTAAGTTGTGCCTCCTCCATCTGTAGAATTCTCTCTCTGCAAAGTTCTTTGGTCTTCTTATTAAACAGTATAAATGTTATACTCCCAGGGTGATTTTGTAATGATTTTTTTCTTATTTTTTGTAACATGTTCCACTTTTTTGTTTTATAATCTTATTCCATTTGTAGGTTCTTCTGAGAGCTTCTGATAAAGAATGGCTAAAAGATTGTTTATATGAAAATATATTAAATAAAACACTCTGCATATATTGATTCCCCAATTTTATGTAGAGGGTATTGGGTTTTAGGTCAAGGGTATAGCTCCTAATGTTCCCCTAATATATACTCTGGGTCTCAGGTTTTATGAGTACGTATAGCTGATTAAATGCAAGTTTGGATTATTAAAGCAAGGGCTTTTAGATATCATTCTGTAATCTCAGATCTTCTTACATAGAATGCATATAAATTGGGGCTTCCTTTCCTCCTCTTATCCCAAAATAAAAGAAAATGACAAAGAATTTTTAATATGCTTCAAAAATCGAAACTAGCTTTCATACATTCTAAAAGCAAAATAGGAAAAGTTAAGTATATGAGAAAAATTATTTGGTGCAAATCATTTCCTCGGTGCTAATTAGGCTAAACATTTTTATTCATTCAAATGAAAAACAACTGAGCTGGCTCAGATGTGGATTAATTCAGGTCTATAGTAGTTACATTCATTTGTGAATATTTTTAACAACCGATAAATAGTAAAGGCTGTTACTATGGATACTTGGATTGCTAGATGTGTAGCTGCTTGGGTAACATTTCTGCTAAAGGGCATATTCCTACATCACAAACCTTGTTTGGCATAATACATAAATATCCATTGCATTAAAATACACACTTTCCAGCTGAATATGTTTAGAATTTTTTCAAATTACTATTGTTGCATTAACTTTGGATTTATCACTATTATATACTGTATGTGTACTATAGATATGTATGTATACACACATACAAACATATGTATATGTATGTATATGTATATACATACATATGTATACTCTATATGTTTGTGTGTGTAGGTTTGTATGTATATACAGTATATATAGTGTTGTGAAAGAGAGATTTCTAAATTAAATAACTTTATTTTAAAAATCAAAATCAATCCTCACTTAGTGCTTTCCATGTATAATGCAGCTGTTTTGTGAATTATGATGTTACAGTAGCAAAAGCAGATTATCAAACTAATTGTGGGGCTTTCTGATAAAAGCTCACCCCCTCAGATTGTTCTACACTTCCTTTTTGATTCAGAGAACTTTTCTAAGATTCATTCTAATCTTTGCTCTTCAAAGTTGAAGCTTAATTTGTTGCAGAATGATGAGTACTTGCAGCTTTCCATTACATCCACTGGCAGTGCCCGGGTGGGGAGCATAGATATGAGAGATGAGAGTCCCTCAGTGTGGTTAGTTCATCTGGCTGAAGGAAAAGGGACTTAGTTAGGCATTTTCATAGGGTCTTCCTTGTAAGCATCTCACATAAATATTTGCTGCATTAAAATGAATCATCGCTTGAGCCACAAAGCTGACTGCCCTACAAAAACTGCATCTCAGGGCAGCCTCCTTCCAACAAATGCTTGGTTCAACAGACCGTCTCTGAAGAACTTACGTGGTATTTTTGTGACATTAGAACTTCAGAAAGTTCTTCAGAAAGAGTCTGTTGAACCAAGCATTTGTTGGAAGGAGGAATTGTGCTGAATTGAAAGTCTGAGGATATTGAGGATAAGTAGATTGGGAAAAAGGATTAGGGTTTGTGCTGCTTTTTTTAAATCTGAAGTTGTGTGCTGACTGTTGGTTTTTACATTTATTTTATTGTTTTTATTTTTTATTATTGCTTGTGAGACTCCCAGGGTTATGTTGCATAAGATGAGTGGCTATACAGATCTGGTAGGTAGGTAGGCGGGCAGGCAGGTGGGCAGACTGATTAATTGATTTCCTAGGGCATATGACATTGCAGAATCTAAGAAAAAAGTCCTATAGAGCCAGGATTTCTCCCAACATAATTTGGCAAATCATGGCAACATTTCGAGCCAGCTTCATATAAATTCTACCCCAACTTAAAATGCAGTTCTGTGGAAAATGGTATGTTATCCTTTTCTTGTTGCTAGCTCACTGGAAAGAATGTAAACAGTGGTAAACATATGTTTACATATAAGAGGTATATCAATTGGAGAATGCTTCACATCTGGAGCATTCAAACAGAATTTCCAACAAAGACTGCAGGACGGTGTGGGAGAATTGCAGGTGAACATAGGAAAACAAAGTGCAGGCATTGGAAAAAGTGATTCAGTAAATCATAACAGAAGACATTTTCTTGAACTCTTGCAGCTAGTAGCAAACCATGATCCTGGAATTCAAGGGAGAAATAGTTTACCTTGCAATACAAATATACACATCATTGACTTCAAGATGAATTGTTAATTATCATTTGCAGAATGATTTTGCAGTTAATTTCCCAAAAAGGTAAGGAAGCTAGGTATTTGGGTTTTTGTTTTGTTTTGTTTTTTTGCATTAGTTTTTGGTGTAACACATAAGCAGAGACAAATCATTTATACAGAAATAACATATTTTAAATATTATATTGTGTTTATTTAAAATATCAATGTCACTCACAGGATCCTACTAAGTTATATAAATAACAACTTTGTCTGTTGTGGCATAGAAATAAAAGCCTGCATAGTACAAGTCTATGATGGTACTAGTATAACAAATGGAACACTAAATGGTATGCAGAGTTTCTGAACAATAAATGTAAAGTTATCTATCTCCATTGCTACAACAGCAGTTTGAACTTGGCATTTGCCTTTGCCTGTGAAAATTTGGGCAGAATTGCAAATTTCTTTATTTTTATCAAAAACACTTTCCATTTATATCACATTCTTCTCCAAATTCAGATTTTGAATTGCAAAAAATCAACATAAAAAAACATACAGCAGTATTATTATCTTGAATAAATTGTCAGATATTCACTTGGCATGACATACTGCATTGTGCTTAGTTGTTAAATCAACACTTTCAATAACTGTATTGTTTCTGCAAGCAGTATGCAAATTCTGCTGTATGTGTAAAAGTTAAACCAAGAGAGATAGATAAACTTTCTATTTTATCTGAAGTGCTTTTTGAACATGAGGTGCTATCAGATTACTGTAGAAATCAGATTATGGCAGGGCTAAACTTGCTTTCTCATTAACTCTTTGAGTGGTAAACTGCATAATCTGTGAGATCATGAGGAGAATTTCAACACTGTGACTAGTGTAAATGTCATTGCAGAAAATGTTGCAGAAGAAAATTCCATCAAATAAGAAAAAGGGAATCTGCTGTATGTTCCCCAAATTTATGATTGCACCATTTATGCATTTAAGTGATGATTTAAATTCCATATTTAAATGGAGCCAATATAGGCAGTCTGAAATACCATTACTTTCTTGATCACTTACAAAATATTGTAATAGTGATATGGATGGATTTGAAGCAGTGGTGCAATTCAATTTTTTTTTACTACTGGTCCTGTGGCCATGGCTTGGTGGGCGTAGCTTGGTGGGCATGGCTTGGTGGGTGTGGCAGGGGAAGGATACTGCAAAATCTCCATTCCCACCCCACTCTGGGGCCAACCAGCGGTGGTATTTGCCAGTTCTCCAAACTACTCAAAATTTCCGCTGCCAGTTCTCCAGAATCTGTCAGAACCTGCTGGATTTCACCCCTGATTTGAAGCCAAAATCTTTGATTAGATGGCTGCACATCAGAAGTTTGATGTGGTGCCATGCTTTGTTGTTTTTAATAGTTTTTATGTGCTTAGTTTTATAATTGAACTATGGCTTTTATGCTGTTTCAACTCTTGATTGGGAGTCACCCAAAACGGGTTATAAGAGGGATGGCTATATAAATGTTTTAAATAAATAAATACATGTTCCTCTCTATCTCAATTATTGCCCTCCAGATCCCAAGAGGATCTAGTTCAGAAGTTGCTGGAAAGACTAAATTAGCCTCATCTCTCTTTTTAGCCTTTCTCTGCCATAGAGACAGAGATATGTTTTGCGGTAATCCCCCTGTGTACATGATCTTCAACCAAGTTTCAGTTGACTTGATGTGAACAGAAACTCAGATATTGCTGAATGTGGAGCAGGGACTTGTATCTCCATTCACTCCATTTTGTTTCTATGTCAAATTCAGACCTATTTGAGGAATCGTCTTGGTGATGAAAACCTTTATCATTGTTGTCCTGGAAGCAGAAAACAGCCTTTCCTTAAGAATTGGAGACTTTACCTTCATCTATGTTTGGCCTTCCTTTTCCTTGTCTCTGATTTCCCACTTGATCACCTTGACCTTGAAAAAACACTAGCAGTGTTGGCCTTTGAACCTAGCCAGAAGTTATCTTGTCTCCGTTTTCTTTGCTTGGATGTGTCTGTACTAGTAGTAGTTCCAAAGTAAGTGACTGCATTTTCAAAGTAAATCCATTACCAGTGTCTTTTGTTCTGCCAAAATTATTCATAAAGTACTTGTATAATATTTGGCTTGCTTGCGAGTTATTTTCCTTGTAATTTGGAATTACACACTTATATGTCACCTAACATCATTTAAATCAGTAGAAAATTATTCCAGAAGGCACAAGTTTAGAATGAAATCTACTCTGCTTCCTCTCTATCACTTTAGAAACATTTCTAAAGTTGCTGCTCTTCTTAGAAGTAGCTAATTATTTTTCATTCTTTCTAGAACTTTTATCTTTTTTTTCACAACCTATCCTGAAATTCTAAGTTTAATTTATTCTCTCTCTCTATTAGTGTTCTCATCACATTCATCACATTCCTTAGCTTTCCCACACACACCCTAATTCAGTCCATAGACGCTCAAGTCAAAACAATGAGCCAGATGAACTGCTCTCACACCTGTGGTTTGCTCAGGACCAGCATCACAATTTAGGCAGAGTGAAGGGGCTGCCTCAGGAAACTGATTCTGGGTGTTATGAATGTTTTGCTTGTTGTGAGCAAAATTATTAGTTATTTCGTTGATGTTACTGCCCAGGCTAAGGAGAGATAACTTGGCCATCTTTACATGAGAGGCTGAAGGATGGTGGCCCTGTTAAATATATTAAGATGGTCCTTAATCTACTCACCCTTCAATACCCTACCAGGCAAAATATAGATGTGGTTTGAAATATGCAATAGCTATGTTTCAGTACCTGCTGTTTTCTCATTGGTTGCTAGGAATCTAAATGTAGATATTTTGAAACTTTCATCTAGCAAAATGATTTATCATAAAGACTGCTAAACAATCCGTAGTGTACTATTTCCTAGAAATAATTTAGCCATTGAGAATTCTCACACATTTTTAACAATGTTAAAGGGACGAATCATCTTAAGCATTTACTACAAACGTAACAAAAACAAGTTAAAGCTTCTTAGAAATGATGATATAAAAAATCTTCTTAGGCTTTTTGCTTTTCATTTTATCCAGTATCCAACCTAAGAGAGACCTTTTGAAAATAATGGGAATTGTTTTTTTTTTTAAAGTAAAGTATTAAATATTTAAGATTTACAGTACATTTTTTAAAAAAACCAAGCCATATGCTACCTTTTAAGAAGTCACTTGAAAGTCTATTTTTTCTAACCACAAAAAAATGTAAAAAGACTTGAATTGATAATTATTAACAAGTCAGCACTCAATATTCTGTAAATTGTAGCATAGCCAAGGAAATAAAAATTAGAACAAGTTTATACAAAGATATCAGTGGAATTAGGTAGCAGCTGATGGATTTCTCAGTGGTTTGTACTACGTTCAATGAGAGAAAATAAGGACTTGCAGTCTCTGTTGTGGTAAATGCGGCTGAGTTCTGATGCAAGTGTATGCGTATGTCTTGTCCTTCATCAGAATTTGGGCTAGGAGTGGCAGTGTTATAATTATACCATCTAAACTTTAATTCCCCCAAGAGTTACTCATAGTCAAGGTGACACAAAGAAGAATAGTCAATTAGTCAGTGTAGAAGTGAAAAATAAAAACAGTCCAAGTCCAAGGTTTTTTCTTTTAAAAAAATAATCTGTATTTTTCTCAAGGATAATCTTATTAAAATGTCCACAGCTACCGGTATCAGTCTGTCAAAAAATTAAAAAAAAATAAAAAGATGGGCAATAATTGGTGCTCATGGACAAGTTCTTGGAGAAAATTGAATATTAAAAAGGTAGTGTTTTCTGTTAAAGAAGACCTCAGCATTTTAGACATGTTAGCTAAAAGGAAAACATGAACCCATCATTGTAATGGAGACAAAAGACAGTGATTTACAGCAGAGTCAGCAGACTGTCCAAGAATGCATGCGGATCAACAAGTATCAGGTTCCAATGTCCTAATGTCCTAATGTCAAGAACTATAGTATGAGCAATAAGGTTGCTTCAAAATTATTACAAAGAACTAAAGGAAGATGCTGCTTCCTGCCCAAATAATACTGAACCATCCATTAAGTTTCAGAAACAGCTGCAACTTCCTTTCTTTCAGTATTTCTGGACTCCCAAACGCCTATGCTACTTCTCAAAGTCAAGCTTGTCTCCCAAGGAAATTGGGTAAACTATGTTTTCACCAATAATCTCATAGTCTACTGGCCCCTGCACCCAGTTTCCTTGGGAGGCAAGCTTGGCTTTGAGATTCCTATACCTTCTGCCTCTGATTTTAAGATATGTGATTGGACTTCTAGACTGGTCTTTCTCAGAATGTCCAGTGCCAGTGGAAACATCAGCACTGAAGGAATTTCCTTGTTCTAATTTTTCTAATCATATTTTGTGGTAAATAATTTAATAATCCTAATTATTTATATTTCTAGGTTTTAAAACCCTGATCTTTTAATTAGATTATCACTAGCCCCATTGTTTAGAAAGAATACCAAAACACACATTCACACGCACACAAAGACACAAAGGTATCTTTAAACTGGTCCTCTGAAATGATTTAATTTCAGAGTATGTACTCTGAGGATATATATTGTTTTAAATATTCCTCTGCATTTCATTTTGTTGTAGCCGCTATAATTATCTTGGTCAGATGGAAAAATGTGCTAGAAAACTAATAAAACAAATGTATAGGCTATACAATTGTATAAGAAATCAGCAGCTAGATTACGCCTTAAACTCTGCAGTGGCATGTTATTAGTGAGATGTTGCTTATCTAGTAAGATAGCTCAGAAGTCACCTTCCTGTAGGAAACATGACAAATGTTAACTCAGTGCCTTCTTTAATGCTTATTTTTCCTGCTTTATCTATAATACTCTGGTTGCAGGCAGCTATGCATTAGTAGTCCCTTAAATCGAGAACATTTGAACAAAAATTGGTTTTAAGGAAGAGAGGTTAAATAATTTGAATATATTTGCTAAAATAAAAAATTCTTGAATAGTCATCCGACCATTTCTGATAACAGTGAATAAACTTGATAAAATAAAATTGGGAAAGAAGGAAGTATGTAAAGTTTCTTATTAGGTAGTAAACAGGGTAGAATTGGATTTGGAGTGGTAATGAGAGAAATATTTCCTTAAGAATTTCCTGTAGATAGTGATTAGATACAGATCTCTGAACTTCGATAGTCTACCCGCAAGTATTTGAGCTTTAAGCTTAACATAATGTTTGTCTAACTTAGACGTCATTTTTGTTATATTTCCAAGACATCTGGTGGAAACACTTTAGAATGAAATATATTTTCTTTCCTAGCTGGAACCGATCAGTTAATGTAGATAAGAGAAACAGCTATCCATCTCCTTTTCTCTTTTTATTTTCTGTATTTTTACTTCATGTAAAGCAACCTAAAAGTTCAAGGCAACAAATAAAGCCTCTGTTGTTTTACTAATTGTTGTTAAAAGATCTGCATTACATCTATATCTCAGTTCTTATTTCTGGGTCATCATCCACATATTTAGCCCAATAAGAATTTATCTAATGGCTAACAGATGGATTTTCTGCATTTTCCTTAGGTCAGCTGGGGAGGACAGAACCACTCTTGGTTAAAGAGTTGAGTGATACACTCCTCCCAAAACATCATATAGTTCATACCTATCTTACACTCCCATAATACATAAAAGTAGCCTTGTTTAATAATAAGTTGGTTAGACATTCCATAGAAATTATCTCTCCAGAAAAGAGGTACTCTGTAAGAACATTATTCTTTCCTACATAGCTTATTTGTATAATAATTTCTTTCTGCTGGCTGTTGAGGTGGGCTGAGAACAAGAAAACAACTTTTAGTCACATTGTAATGATTTTCCAAAACTGTTACAGAGATTCTTATCCAAAATAAAAAGAAATATGTGTCTATGTAAGCAACCAATTATATATTGCTGCTACAGGCAATACAAAATAAACTGAGTCATCCTTCCACAAGCATAAAATAATACCAATTGTCAGTGACACTTGATAAAATCAATGCTTATTGTAGAAATGCTTGTAGTAACCCATGTTAAAGTGCAGAATTCCTAAACCTTATATAAACCTTACCAGGCCAATATTCACTTACATAAACATAGCAGATTTTAATCTAGCCAGAAATTTAGCTCCAAGCCTCTCAGAATGGATAACTTTTTAAAAAAATCTATTAGTTGTTTCAAATGTATTTTTTAAGTGAAACTATATTTTCAAAAGTGCAAGGCTATTCATTAATGTCAGCTAGATCTAGATCTAGGCTTCAAATCCTTTAGCAATGGGTTCGCTGCCCCGTTTCTGGGTCAGTGTGGCCATGTGGGCGTGCCCTGCCACCTGCACCATAGGGGGTGGGCATTTTTCACCCTCCCCAGGCTCTGGAGGCTTTCCTCAAGCCTCCAGGAGGGTAAAAATTGCTTCCCCCGGGGTCTGGAAACCCTCCGGAGGCCAGAAACAGGCCCATTTCCAGACTTCTGGAACTTCTGGGAGGCCCATTTTTTGTCCTCCCCAGGCTCTGGAGGCTTTCCTTGAGCCTCCAGGAGGGTGAAAACAGCTTCCCCCGGGGTCCAGAGGCCCTCTGAAGGCTGGCAAGAGTTTCTGAATTTCCAGAACCTCTGGTAGGCCTGTTTTTTGCTCTCCCAGATCTTCCGCGCGGCTCCTGCACTTACCTGGAATGATGAACAGGCCGCATGGAGACTCCTGGGAGGGTCAGGGTGGGAGGGTCAGGGTGGGCATGGGCAAGGCCAACCAGGGGTGGCATTTGGGGGTTCTCTGAACCCCGGCAATCCTTGGCTATAGGATCTCCCGAACCCTGTCGAACCCCCAGGAGCCCACCCCTGGACTTGCCATATCTAGACTGCAGGAATCAGATGACTGCTGAATGACAATATCCTATTAGAGTTTTCTAGGCCTCTTTTTTGCTATTTGGTAGTGATCTGATGTTTTGCTGCCCAGATATGGTAGCCCTATATGTGCCCCTCGTAGACAATATTAGAACATAAAAATGCTGGGTTGCTGCAGATCTTTGTCTTCTGAAGTGATTGGTGCTTGAGTATTCCCATTAAGCAACCGTTTTAACGAAGAGGATATTTTCACAAAACGGATATCATGACAGGAGGCTATCATTGTCAGTTGCATAATGAATATGCTCACCAGACTAAAAATTATTGATTATCCTGGCTGGTATATATGTTCATTATTTTAAAACATAAAATTATTTCAAAGTGGCTTAATGATAATAGCAGTAAACATAGTTTAATCCAACTGATAGCCATCAGTTACCAGTTAATCACAAGAGTTTTGTCACACTAAAGCTAAGTCATACCTGAAGGCCTTCCCAAAGTTTTTTTCTTGAATTTGCTCTTCCATAAATTCTACCTTGCCTGGTATGTTAGGCTTGTAACTCTGAAGATTCTGATAGTTGTAATCCTACTGTATCTGGAGGCACCAGGTTGGAAAAGAGCTGATCTTGGCCAAACTCCTGAATTTAGAAGCATTCCCAGCAAATTAATCCATGCTACTGAAAAGGAAAGATAGTAATTAACCAGAGAGCCTATATACTTACTTGAAGTCTGAACTCAACCCATGTTAAAGGATAATGCTAAACATGCTGTTCATTGTATGTAGCTAAAAGAATAATGTGGTAGATCATTGCTGTACTATGTACCATAATATATATGTACTATGTACCATAATACATATGTACTATGTACCATAATACATATGTACTATGTACCATAATACATACACCCCTAGGGTGGAAGGGGAAGCAGTCATAAATCCTTTGTGAGATCAGGAGTGTCTTGCAAGGAAAAAGTGGAATATTAGAAATTGTGAACTTAGCTTTTTGTCATGCTAACATGCTCTTTGCTTTATTTTTTCCATGGGAAAGATTTGAATAAATCATACACTGCAATCTCAGTTGGTACTCTTCAGGAGTTACTCAGTTGGTAGATGAAGTCTTTTTAAAATTGAGAGAGTTTAGAATGTCTTAAAATGCAAAATAAATGATTCTGCTTACTCTGTAAAGTAGTCCATTACTGAGATGAAAATGTGTTATATTCTCAGATACCCCAGGCTCAAAATTTTGGAACAAAAAATATTTCCTTATATCTTGAAGGGGTTTTAAAGTATGTGATCTTAGACTTCTTTTATGGTGAAAGAGTCATGTTATCAAAATTATATTCACATATCAACAAAAGAACACTATCCCTGGATCAGACCAAAGTTCTTTTTGATGCAGTATTTTCTTTTTCATCATGGCCAAACATCTGCCTCTAGTTCAGGGTTTCCAACCTTGGCAATTTTAAGCCTGGTGGACTTGATTTCTGGACTTGAAGTCTGCCAGGCTTAAAGTTGCCAAGGTTGGAGACCCCTGCTCTAGTGCTCACATTATGTATGTGAGCACTGTATGTATGTATGGAATGGGACCATAATTATTGTTTCCTCGTAACTAATATTTGACGGATGCTACCCCCTCTAGCATGGAAGTAACATTGAGTCATAGCCCTTATAGATCTGTCTTCCAATCTCCTTTTAAAACCATTCAACAATTGTGCTTGCTTTTGCCTGTTCTAAACTCTTTGCAATCAGCTTCAGTGGATGGCCCCTGGTCCTAGTACTTTGAGAGAAAGAAAAACTCATTTTTTACAATATACAATGATTTTGTATATCTCATTGGTGTTCTCTGAGCTTGGTTGTTTACTTGCAGACATGTCATTAACCAACTAGGTAATGAATATTGTAATCAGTAATATTGAAATGTCTGCAAGCAAATAATGAAGCTCAGAGAACACAAAGAACTCCACAGCTCAAGCCTGAGCTACAAATATTCGCTTCTATTTATGTAACTTGGTTATGCCCTTCTTAGGCTGCCTTTAAAAAGAAAATGAGAGAAAGAGGAGGAAGAGAGCAGGCATTTTGCATAAAACAACTGGTTTTTATCAATTAAACCAAAGCAACTAGATAACACTCCTGTTCCAATATTTTGTAATATGTTAGATTGTATTTTACATTCAGAAGTCACTCTATTCATTCATGCTTCATCTTGTATATTATACTCCTATTATATCCATGTTTTCAAACAAGTACTCTTATTTCCTCATCCTGGCTTAAAAATTTGTAGCAGTGCAATAGAAACACCAAATATTTTCTTAAGTTACGGGTATGAACCTTTTTCACAATCTCTTTGTCTCCTTTTCCTCTCTTGATTAATATGTCCACCTATTAATTTATTTTAAATGCTGGTCCTATCCTTTTCACATGATTCAGAATAGAAATATGTAGCCTGTATATCATCATAGGCTAACTAGACTTGGGTTGCTTTGAGACTAAACAGGTCTACTGTTAATAGAATTTCAGCCATGAATTTTTGTTTAAACTACTGTCTAATGGAAGCAAGATATCTCACAATTCAGAAACTAAACTGTAGATCAAATGTATTTTGGTTTTAGGAAAGCCTCAAGAGCTGATCTGGGATGGTAATTATATTAACAGTTCTTCTTAACTTTCTTAGAATTATTGGCACCGGCATCACTAAAAAGCAGCTTATTTAAATGTAATAGTTCCTGAACTCAGTACAGGCATTTCTTTCATCATGTGTATAAGGACTGAATTTAAAACTGAAAGAGAATCTAAAAACTAAAAGAACCAAGGGGCCCATTTTACTAGTTTGAGGCCACTGGAATCTATTTGTTAGAAAAATATGAAACCTGAGTATCCTATTTCCCACATTTTTAAGGTTCCCATGCTTATCTGTATCTGTAATAATTACAGTGTGTCTATAACAACTAAGCCTCATACAGAAAATTATTTAAAACATCACATTACTATCTAAATTAAGATAAATTTAAAAGAAAGAAAAGAGACAGACAGAAAATGTAAGATGCAAGTGATATCCAAATATCAAGTAACTGAAATTAATACATTTAACCTGCTTCTTGAAGCCCAGAAGATATTAAAATACTGTGGAGATCAGAAGGGAGAGAGGACTAAAAATCAGAGCAATAACGGAAAACTATGAAAGTGAGAGAGAAAGGGAAGAAAACCCTATTTAAAAAGTCAGGAGGTATACAAAAGATTGATGGGTGGAAGGAATGAAAGGTTGAATGGGAAACTGAAATACTACTAATTTCATTTTCATGTATGCCGATTAGTGTATATCTAAAGTGACAAAATTAGACTTAGACTTATTCTAATTAGAATTATTAGAATTATTATAGAATTATTCTAAGTCTAAGTTCTAAGTCTACTGTGAAAAACATATAACATTATGCCTTTCCCTTTGCCTGGATAGCTACTTTATAATTGAAAATAAAATATGAAGAAACTCCAAATACAAAATGTATAGAATAGGACCTACTCATGGTATGGAGGGAGGAGCCAGCAAAAGATAAAGAGTTTGAAATGGGCCAAATCTGACCAGGAAACAGGGGGGTGGGGAGGGGGGAATCTAGGAAAAGATCCTCACATACTTACCTACTGTATTGAAAAAAAGAATCCTTGTTTCGCTTTTAACATTTTCCTTCTAACTTCGTGGTCATAAATGCAACTCACCCTGATCTTCTCAGTTCACATGCACATACAAAAAATGTTGCACTATTCTGTATGCTTTCCTATTATGACCATCAGCTTATGCACTTTTATTTGGCACATAATTAAATTGAGCCACTTATGGCAAGTCTTGGATATGCCGGTTATCTGGTGTATAGGTTTTTAAAAATGTGTGTGTCTGTCTCCCTCCTCCCCATCCTAAACAATTCTACAGGAGAAAAATAGAAACAGGCCTAGTATTGATTTAATGTCATTATAGTTCAGTGTATAACTAATCTTTGATGGGGTTTGATTTTGAGAATGAGGAGAGATTCAAATGTATAGTATAATGGATTGTAAAAATGGATTGTATATAACAAACAGCTATGTAAAAGAAGTACATGATTATGCATAAGATGAATTCCATGTTTTGTTTTGTTTTAAAGAACAGTGGGAAACATTTTTGTGTGTATTGAAAAATGTCACAAAATTAAAAATAAAATAAAAATGATGACGTAGCATTTAAAATATATAGGGAATACTGTAAATTGTTTCCTTACAGAAGCCACAGTTAGCTTTATACTTTCTGAGGGATCCAAGAACAACCAAATCAAAAATATAAAATGGATTATGGCCAACTGATTTTTCCTGCATATTTTAAGCAGTATATGCTTAAATAAAACGGTGTATTAGGAGAATGTGAATCTTACGCAGATGACATAAAAGGGAATGTAATCAGTCTTTGAGAAATCAGTGAAGGGCAGGATACATTTTAGTAGCTGAGAGACTACACTTGAAAAAAAAATGGCAGCCAAAGACTCAGTAAGCAGAACAGAGGGTTTTTGTTCATTTGGGGATGCTTGGACATTTGGGGTTTGGTATATTAAATCTCAATGAAAGTTTATTCAGCAATTTGTCTCATCCTGCCAAAGTTAATGTCTCTGACTCTGGATGGGGCAACATTCACTTCCACAGATCTGGTGTGCAGCTTGGAAGTCCTTTTGGCTACACAGCTCCTGCTGGAAGAGGAGAGGGGCAGCCATAGCCAAGGGGACATTTGCACAAATTCATCTTGTGCACCAATTCCTGGGCTGGGAGGCTTTGCCCACAATCACTCCTGCCTTAATCACCTCCCATTTGGATTACAGGTAGTCCTCAACTTACAACAGTTCATTTAGTGACCATTCGAAGTTACAACAGCACTAAAAAAAGTAACTTATGACTGTTTTCACAGTTACAACCTTTGCAGCATCCCCATGATCTTGTGATCAAAATTCAGATTCTTGCCAAGAGGTTCATACTTATGACTGTTGCAGCATCGTGGGGTCATGTGATCCCCTTTTACGATCTTCTTTTGAAGGCAAAGTCAATGGGGAAACCAGATTCGCTTAACAACCAGGTTACTAAGTTGTCAACTGTAGTGATTCATTTAACAACTTGGGCAAGAAATATCGTAAAATGGGAAGAAAGTTTGTAAGGTTGGGCTAAGGTTGTGGTAAGTCGAAGACTACCTGTACTGCAATGCGCTCTATGTGAGGCTTCCCTTGAAGACCATCCAGAAGCTACAACTGCTCCAGGATACATGAGACACTGCAGTTTGAGTGTCACCAAAGCAACACCATTGAAATACTGGCTCCCAGTTGCTTTCACGTTTACACAGCATAAGGTTGGTTATTTTGGGAGTGCCACTCCCTGAAGGTGTTTCCTATTAGGTTAGATAGGGTGGGTGCACTCCAGATTACCTTTTTTACAAGTTGCCACCTGATGGGACCTTGGACCTATTCCTTCTTGGTGGCTTCCAAGTTGTTTGGAACACTCCCATCTGAGATCCAAGGGATACCTACCATTTAGCCTTCTGGAGGGCTGAGCCAAGCATTGAGCTAGGATGGGGGTTGAGCTGCAAGGATGGATGGCCTGGCACCTGGGGGAAAGGTACTTTTGTTTTTAACTCTGTTTTTTACGGGTTGTTATGAGCAACATAGAATCATCATTTGAGGTAGACAGCAATATAAGTTCTGTAAGGAAATAAATATTCCCCCCCCTTCAGTGATCTGATTTATAAGTGTTCCAAGAAGTACAAAAAAAAATGATGTGACTAGAATAGAATAGAATAGAATAGAATAGAATAGAATAGAATAGAATAGAATAGAATAGAATAGAATAGAATAGAATAGAATTTTATTGGCCAAGTGTGATTGGACACACAAGGGATTTGTCTTGGTCCATATGCTCTCAGTGTACATAAAAGAAAAGATACGTTCGTCAAGAATCATAAGGTACAATACTTAATGATAGTCATAGGGTACAAATAAGCAATCAAATCATATTAGGAAACAGTCAATATAAATCATAAGGATACAAGCAACAAAGTTACCGTCATACAGTCATTAGTGGAGGGAGATGGGTGATCAGAACGATGAGACGATTAATAGTGCAGACTTAGTAAATAGAAAAACTAGTGAGGCCCCTGTAATAATGCGAGCCCAATTCCCCATCTCATGCAATGTGTGAGTAATCTCAATTAAAAGTTCAAACTTTATATGTATAATATTTCTATATACTGAAAGACCCAAGATAGGAGCTCATGGAATGTAAGATACAAGACTGCAGAACTGCAAGCTTACCATCAAGAAGCAATTAATTTATTTTGCTCTATAAAGGTAAAGGCAAAGCTGCATAGAAGGCTCTGCCTTGTTTGCAGTATTTTTTAATCTACAAAAGAATAAAGTAATTAGAATAAGGTAATTATTAATTAATAAGCTACAGTCAGAAAAGCCAACTGGTAACATTCTTAAATCACAGTTTCTTCTACCTGAATCTCAGCAGGTCCACTTCCCCTTCAGGTAAAAAGAAATGCTTTCAAGAAATGATTCTTCAGGGTCTTTTCATGTTACGGCTCAAAAAATTTAATTTAACCAGTAGATTGCTTACACCGTTCTTTCTCTTTGTTCTTCTTTTGTGTTCAGGTTCTATTAATATTTCATATTAGTGGTTGGCCACGGCAGCAGTCTTTTGGGACATTGGCAAAGAGGGCAGCTGTAATGTTGTACAATCTGGCTGTAAAGTGGCTCTTGTTTTATGAACCGCAAAACAGTGCTTATACCAGTAAGACATTTGGGTTTGTTCTTCAAAGATTATATGTAGCCAGATGGTCAGAGAACAAGATTTTAAAGAGAAGTGGACTCTATTCCCAATTCTATTGTAGTAAGCTATCATCTCCTTTAAATGTGCCATGTACTATATTCTGCTCTACTAGTTGAAATACTCAGGTTACACTTCTATGTGTTGTCTCCCATAATTCTGAACTGCTGAACTACTAGTGTTAAATGCAATCGGACTTTAAACCTGATAACAAAATCCGGGTTGTTTTAACTATTTTGCGTGCTTTGTACAAATTGTATGCACACTTGATGAAGTAGGTTGTATAAATTTGATAAATGTATTTTAAAGTTGGAAAAATTTAAACATACTCGCTAAACGTTTTATTGTATGTTGGAATGAAAAAAAAGTAGGAAATGAAAGTCCTTATTGGGTAGGCAAACAATGACACTAGAGATAGATTTTCTATTAATGATATCTTTGGAAATTTAGTAAGATCTAAAATTTTAAATACGTGGATGCATATAAAGCAAAGGGGCAAGTAGAAATAGTCAGGAATCAAAAATAAAGAATCCAAGAGAGATGGCTACTTAACCCCACACGTCAACCCTCTCAAAGTTAATTCATTCAACTTTAAATATCTTCATAATCTCTGATAATTCTTGTTATTCTTCTCTGAACCTGTTCAGGCCTTAGTACTCAGAGTAGATTCTGTTCAAAGCAGAACAGAATCAAACATTTATTTCTCATATTTTGTAAATTATACTTCTCTTGTCATAAACTAAATAAGTGTGTTCTTCATTTGCATTACATCACACTGCTAAACATATTTACTTTGTGATCAACTACCCTTTCAGTACATTTTTCATGACCAAATGAATGTTGAGTAAATCAAGGACTACCTGGAATCTCTTATCTTTATTCTATTATTTTTTTTTATAATTCTAGTCAGCTTTAGGCTTTTAATTCCCCTCTTCTCTCACATTCATTAACATCTTTGTCCCACACTGGGAAATTTAGCTTCCACATTATTGTACTTCTTATCTTATTATCCTGTTGGCCATTTTACTGCTCTATTATTGGTTTATTTATTTTCTCTCATACTTTATTACCTTCTTACCTCATTCTCTCTTGCTTCCTCCCCAAAGTCACCCAATTACTTTTCCCAGTGTCTTTTTTCAAGTATCTAGATGTAATAATAACTGAGGATAGTTGCCACCCATTTTTCTGAATGAAAAATAACTACAACAACATAGTACTATTCACTTGCGGGGCCGGCACAATGTGCAATAAGTTCACATGGTGCAATAGGATTGGGTGATTGTTAGCAGGATTCACTGGGATAGGATTTTTTTTTGTCTTCCACTGTGAGTTGTATTGTGCTGGGTGCACGAAGGGAGGCTCAGCCAATCTCATAGTACACATGTTGTACTCTGACAATAAAGGTTTGAAATGAATTTGAATTGAATTGAATTTTCCTTCTCATAAGTGATGGTGTTTCTCTCAGCCTTCATTCTTCTTCTGAAGGTCTCTGTGGAAATTCTCCCCCTCCGCTTCCAGTGCCTGATATTTCCCAATACTTTCCAGTAGAGTCAAAGAATGAGAGTAGGATTCCCTCTCCTCTTGCCTTAGCCCATGTGGATTCTAGTCAACTGCTTTTTACTTCCTTCATGAAACCTATCTGAATCACTTTTTCTCTAGCCCCTCATAACTGATATCATTCTTGGGCCTGCATAACAAAGTTCTTATATGGACGGCTCCAAATACAAAAGCCAGATATCTCTCTTTCTCCATCCAATTGTATTGCAGCCAGGAATCCCAACCTACAACATTGCAAAATAACTGACAAATGACCAACTGATTGACTGATTGACTGACTGACTGACATAGATGAAGATGAAATCATAGTCTCATTTGGCATCACAGCACTCTTCACTTCAATAGACCCAGAACTAGCAAAAGAATCCATGACAGCACTACTCCGCAGCAAATCTGATCTAACCAAATACACCAAGATTGAAATACCCAGAATCATGGACCTTATCAACCTTCACTGACCACATACTTTCTGTTTAATGGACAAATAGCACAAACCTTAGCATAAATACAATATCTCTTTATAATATTCGGTGCAGAAACTCCTGCTTTGAATTATAGCAGGGATTAGGTTTATAGGCTGTTTAAACTAAAGATATGAATCTACTTTGTTGACCAATGTTTCATCAATTATTCCATCATTGTGGCCAAGTTATGCTTAAAATGCAGTTTTAAATCACATATATAATCCATGGGTATACTGTGTATACACGTACAATGACAATAAAGTTATTTATTTATTTAACAATGCATATCACTACAGCATCAGTACAAATTAGAACAGTTTTGCAGATCAAACATAAAATTAATGAGGTGAACTGAGAATAAAGGTATAATGTATGTTCTTGTATGAAGTATAAGATACTAAAAATATAAAATATGTTTGCATGATAATGTCTATTATTTTACATGTCCTCCTCTGAATGATTCATTAATAAAGTATAGCACAATACATATTTTACAACAATGTGTATATTCCCTACGCATGAAGGAAAATGATTTAGCATTTTTTACTTCCCACACCAAACAAAATATTATATATTGGTATGAGACCTGATGATGGTGGATGTTGTTGTTGTTGATGATGATGATGATAGGCACAAGTATCTCTGGCTTGTTACTATACATGTAAAATACATGTAAACTGATAAACTCATCCCCTACCATGTAAACATGAGCAGTGTGATGTAGCTACTAAAAAAACAAATGCTCATGGTGCATTAATGGAACAGACCCAATTCACGGGAAGCAATTGTTCTATCTAGTCAAATCCCATTTAGAACATTGTGACCAGTTTCAAGTACCACAATTCAAAAAGGACAGCAACAAATTAGAGCACATTCCAAGGGGGAAAGATCTCTCAGAATAGGACATTCTAAATAGTGAAAGTCTGGAACCTATGTCTATGAGGAAGGGCATGTTTATTAAAACAGACATTTAAGAGGGGAATATGACAGCATTTTAGAAATATCTGAAAAGCTATTACATAGAAAAAGATTTATTCTATATTCCTCTAGAGAATAGGACCAGAAGCAATGGAATAAAACTACAAGAAAGGTTCTTGATAGATGTCAGGAGGAATCAGTGACTATACAGGGCGACAGCTAGTGGATCAGGCTGCCATAAGAAGTGATGAGTTCTCCTTTACTAGAGATCTTCAGTCAATGGTTGGATAGTCATCTGCCATAGATGCTGTAGTGAGTCCTGCATTAAGGAAGTGCATAAATTAGATGAATTTCAAAATATCTTTCACCTCAAACTACGATTATATGAAATTAATAGAGAATCTTTTATCTGTTTTTTAAGGGTTAAATGCTAATTTATATAGGTTAGCATCTCTGGATTGCTTGCTTATCCTTAAATAAATGAAGTAAAGGGGGAAAAAATCTTTAACAGGGCAAAAAATCCCACAGATGGGGTAACATGTTATGACTGGGCTGCTTCAGCCAGCTATAAAAATTGCAGTCTTAGAAGCAATACCATAAGTAGTGTTATGCAAATTGTAAGAATACATTAATATCCAAGGTGCCTCACATGCTAATTAGCAGAATTTTCTTTTCTTTATCCACAGTGGGTATAAATCATTAATAGCCCTTCTACTTCTGCCTCCCTTAATAGGTGGCTCATTTACATATCTACCTGGTAGTCCAACATTAAGCTCTAATCTTAATTTTAGCCATCTGCATATGGATCGCTATTCTCTCCTTTGACTTAAAATATGGGAAGAAAGCACATAGATCGATATGCTTTCATTTGCTTATGCTTGCAACAAATCTTAGAACATAATTTAGTACTCAAGTGAGGTCAAAGCTTTAATAGAATCCAGAAAAGTAGTGAGATCACAACCTGTCCTGTTCCTCCTGTGAATGTTATGGCCAAACAGACTTAAATCTGACTTATCCATATCCAAAGCCCATTTTCTAAAGATCATGCTATAGTGAACTCAGGTTAAAAATATATTTTCCATTCTTGGATTTTGTTGGCTATGTACATTTTACCTTGTTCATGAATTCACACTGATTTGGGTATCTAGGCAATTCTTTTGTAACTCTAGCCATGTAGACATATAAATCATGTCCATATAATGAGAGGCAGCCAGGCAGCAAATATTAAATACAAATCCTTCCTCCTTTCTCTGCCTTGCAGCACAGGTTGCACAAGAAAAATGAGATCTCACCCAGTCTGTTGTTTCCTGAAAACCTTTTTCCCTTGCTCCCATGCCTTCTCTTGAGTTTTGCCTCCAGTAGTTGATTGAGATAAGATGGCAGTAGCTGCATAGTTCTGTCTTATCTCCCTTGTTTGCTTCCCCTAGGCACAATGGCAAAGGAGATTGGTCTAGGAAAGTAGATAGCTCTGCCAGAGTGTTTGGCTTCTTCTTTCTTTTATTAATTAATTTTTATTAAAGAAAGGTTTAACGAATAAAAACAGTACAATTTTATAAAAGTTTAAAAGTTTAATTTTAAAAATAAAGTTAAAGAAAAGAAAATAATCAGTAAATGAGAAAGAAATAAAATGAAAGAGAAAGGAAATAAATAGAAAATTATAAAGGAGTAACCAGCAGTTATAAAGCATTTATATTTTATCCCCTCTCTAAGGTTAGATTGTGGCTCCCTTCTTTCATAGCCTACCCTTTGTAATCATTCAACTCATAAATCACAAGTTCATTTTTTTCTATTTTCAGCAAAAAGTTCATAAAGGGTTTCCAGTTATTGGCAAACATAGTTACTGAGACCTCCTGTTTCTGATCAGTGAAGCAAGCAGGCACCTCATGATCTTACTCACTGAACTTTGCCCCTAGCGATGGTACTTTGGTGTGCATAGATTAATCAAATTAATCAAAGTGACTAAATTAGTGGATTGGGAAAATACTATGGACATAGTTTACTTAGAGTTCAGTAAGGCATTTGACAAAGTAGACAACAGTCACCTCCTTGGTAAGATAGAAAAAATGTTCTATAGGATGGGCTTAAAACTGGCTGACCAATCATACTCAGCATGTAGTCCTCAATGGAACTACATTTACATGGAAGGAAGCATGAAGTGGGGTACCTCAAGGCTTTGTCTTAGGCCCAGTACTCTTCATCATCTTCGTAAATGATTTGGATGAGGGGATAGAATGGGAACTCATCAAATTTGCAGATGAAACCAAGCTGGGGGAAATTGCCAACATCTTAGAAGATAGACTGAAGATTCAGAAGGATCTTGACAGACTTTATTATTGGGCTCTATCCAACAAGATGCAGTTCAGTAGTGAGAAAAGTAAGTTCCTGCACCTAGGCAAGTAAAATCAAATGCACAGGTATAGAATAGGTGGTACCTGGTTCAACAGTAGTGAAAGGAATCTCTGTGTCCCGGTGGACCACCACTAAATATGAATCAGCAGTCTACTGCAGCTTCCAAAAAAGCCAGTGCAATCCTAGGAAGCATCAACACAGGGATAGCATCAATATCACGAAAGATGATAGTGCACTAGTGAGGCCACACTTGGAATATTACGTCACGTTCTGGTTATCACAATACAAAAAGATGCTGAGGAGGTCCTAGAAAGAGTGCAGAGAAGAGCAACAAAGATGATAAGGAGTCTGGAGACTAAACTGTATGATGAACAGTTAAGGAAACTAGGTATGTCTGGCCTATCAAAGAGAAGGATTAGGAGTGACGTGATAGTTAATTATCTTAACTTTTGTATTTGTATGTTTTTTAATTTTGGCTGTTCACCGCCCTGAGTCCCTTCTGGGAGAAGGGCGGTATACAAATTAAATAAATAAATAAATAAATAGCTGTGTTCCAACACTTCAGAGATTGTCACAGAGAGGCGATCAACCTAGCCTCCAAGGTATCTGAAGCTAGGACAAGAAGTAACAAGCTTTTCTGTAACAGTGTTGTTCCCTCTGCCATCGATCCAGTAAGCTCGCAAGATTCATTTTTCTCGCCATGTACATGTATACATCCAAACTAGACTGTGTTGTTTCTCTGTGTCATGTAATATATGTCGGCATATGCATAATTTTGTATTTATTTATTTATTTGGCCATGTTTATGTAGTGCATAGTAGTAACTCTTTGAGAGCTGTATGTAACGAAATTTCATTTTATGCCGATTAGTGTACACTCAAAGTGACAATAAAGTTATTCTAAATCTGAGTCTAAGAAGTAGAAGATCATCAAAAAGAGCTACAACCTAGAACTAAGGAGACATTTCCTGACGCTAAAAACAATTGATTAATGGAACAACTAGTCTCCAGAAGTTGTGGATGCTCCATCACTGGAGGTTTTCAACAACAGATTGGACAGCCATTTGTTTGGAATGGTATAGGGCCGTGATGGCGAACCTATGGCATGCGTGCCAGAGGTGGCACGCAAAGCCCTCTCTGTGGGCACGTGCCCCGTCGCCAGCTGCTCTTTTGGTTTGGTCTTTGCACATGCTGGAGCACCAGAAACCCAAAGATCAGCTGGCCTTTGCGCATGCGCTTATGCAGGCCTAGACTATTCACATGTGCACCGGCCAGCTGGTCTTCGGGTTTCCAGTACTCTGTGTGCATGCATTCCAGTTTGGGCACTCGGTTCCGAAAAGGTTCACCATCACTGGTATGGGGTCTCCTGCTTGAGCAGGGGGTTGGACTAGAAAACCTCCAAGGTCCCTTCCAAGCCTGTTATTCTATGTTATTCTCTGTATCTCCCAGTAAACAGAGGATAAGGCTTCCCATTGACAAAGTTGCTTCTTAGTTGGCCAAGCACAATTCTTCCCATTACATCCTCTAGAGAAATTAGATGCAGACAGAGTGGAGCTTTCCAGCATTGCCATGCTTCCTTGAGTTTTATTTTTCTCTCTGCAAGTGACCTCCTTTCAGACAAGCAAAGAGGCATGCACACAGGAGACAATCATCCTCTTTTCATTTCTCTTACTGTTAAAAAGAAACTAGGCGGTAGAAAAAGAGAATGCAAATAGCACCCTTTGCTCAATGACTAGTCACCGCCACCTCTGTTTCTCCATGTTTTTCTGTGTAAAGGATTGGTCATAGCACGAACTGACATTTTATTCTCCCATTTCCTTCTGGGCAACAGCATGTAGGGATTCACCTCAGTGTATCGAATCTACCATAGTGTGCCATTCTGAGTGAGCACAGGAAACCCACAAAGAAAAATCTTCCTCTATGTGGTCAGTCTCACCTTCTACCATAAGGACTAAGCACATGATGGTTACAATATTTCCAAATGCACACTTGCCTTCTCCTTCTGCCAGACTAGCATCAACATAATGTGCTTTTTGCCCAAGATAAGGGACAAGCTTTTGATTCCTATCATGCCACTATGTGCTGGTTCAACCCTACTCAACTCTTCTGAGAGTATCATTGGGTGTATTGATGTGTAGCAGGCTAGTTTAAAGGGTGAATAGGCCACCAACAGCATTCAAACAACTACTACAGTACTCCCCTCAAGGCTCCCTGGAATATCCTGCTTCTGTCAATCACTGTGCTAGCCTGCAGCATTTTATCTGCTTATGTATAATAATGATTTTAAGGAAATGAAGGTATATTTTTTTCATATCTCCTTCTGGGTTTCTTTGGAATTTCAGAAAAAATGAAAACTTTTCTCCCATCTGCAAAGAGCTGCTCACCTGTGTTCTGAACAGCAAAGTCAATATTTTTGTAGCCAATATTTTTGCTGCTTAAAATGAAAAAAATCAGAGCTCACAAGTCTTGTCTGGAATTATGTTTCCAATAGCAGTAGGAGAAACATAATTAAGATGTATAGCTTTTCTAAATGATAGGGATTGTCTGAATGGGTTAAACTAGTGACATACTAATTAATGTAATTTAAGAAGAAAACAGAGTGTGTTTGTGTATATGTATATATATATGTGTGTGTGTGTGTATACACATATCGATTTAAATTAACTCCGCTGCCAAAGCATTTGCAATTACATTGAGGGCAGATTTTATTTTAATTTATGATTAATGTAATTTTGCAAGCATCCATAGACTGAAAGTATTTGTGTACTTTTTACATTAAAAATAACAAATTAATTTTCAGCATGTCATTGAAGACACTAGCATTTCTGTTTCTAACTGGTTTATTATAAAAGCCGTGTCTCTGCTTTATATATTGTAATATGAAAGGGTGTTATTTATGTTGGAGATAAATATTCTGGTTATTTGGTTTTTGTCTTAGCTGCCTTCTCTTACAACAATGCTTTCATTAGGTGAAGACATTTTTAAATTATTCTAATAATCCTAATAATAGATTTTAACCTTACTGGTTTTTACAGGTGACCAGTAACTGTTTCAGCATAAGCAATGGAGAACTGCAAGATGTTGGTGTTGGACTTTATCCCAGGTACAGTGGACAAGCATTACTTTTGTGGTTCTAGTGGTATCTCTCTCCCCCCCTCCCTCCCCCCCTCACTCACACACACATTCTTTCTCTCTCTCTCAAGCACACACAGACATACATTCTCTCTCTCTCCCTCCCTCTCTCACACACGCATTCTCTCTGTCTCTCCCTCTCCCTCCCTCCCTCCCTCCCTCTCTCTCTCTCTCACACACACACACATTCTTTCTTCCTCCCTCCCCCTTCTCTCTCTCACACACACGGACATACATTCTCTCTCTCTCCCTCCCTCCCTCTCTCTCTCACACACACATTCTCTCTCTCTCTCTCAAGCACACACAGACATACATTCTCTCTCTCTCCCTCCCTCCCTCTCTCTCTCACACACACACATTCTCTCTCTCTCTAACACACACAGACATACATTCTCTCTCCCTCCCTCCCTCCCTCTCTATCTCTCACACACACACATTCTCTCTCTCTCTCTCTCTAACACACACAGACATACATTCTCTCTCCCTCCCTCCCTATCTCTCACACACACACATTCTCTCTCTCTCTCTCTCAAATACACACAGACATACATTCTCTCCTTCCCACCCTCCCTTTCTGCCCAATTCTTGGCGACTACTTGGACAAGTCCATGGAGTTTTCTTGGCAAGATTTTTTAGAAGTGATTTTCTATTGTCTCCTTCCTAAGGCTGAAAGAAAGTAACTGGCCCAAGTCACTCACCTGGCTTTGTATCCAAGGCTGGACTAGAACTCATGGTCTTTTGGTTTCTAGCCTGTTGTCTTAATCCCTAAACCAAACTGGCTCTCTTTGCAGTATTAAAAAGCATATTTTCCCCTATGCTTAGCTGTATTCTATTCCAGGAATTTACAAATTTCCAGGGAGCATGACTACAGCTCGTTCAGCAGAGCTTTATAACTGTTTAGCAGTTATAAAGAGTTCTGGATGAAGAAGCCAGACTGTCTACTCATGCTCTGTTGAGCTTCTGCTCATAGATAACAAGAAAAATCCAATAGCTGTTTCTTTTTCTCATGCTCCTGTAGTAATGGGAGGCAGCAACAGTTTTCTCTGCTTTTTGGAAAGACTTCAGGATAGCCTGAACCAGAAAGAGTTGCAGATAGGGGCCTATCGGCTGAAACTAGGAATGAGAGCAGCAGCAATGTAAAGAAGGATCCACACATGTGAAGAAAGAAAGAGAGCTCAAAATGAAGCACCTGGCAAATAAAAGAGATTATCTGGGGGAATCATTCTGATGAATAAACATTGAACACCTCCCTTCTACCTTGTATTCTGCAACAGCAATATTCTGGCCTGTGAGGTCCTAGAAATTGTAATTTTCCAGGATGCCTGAGTTCTTCTAAGAAATATTGCATGTCTTGGAATGCATTTTCCCAGAATCCCTTAGGATTTATTATGCTGCTGATCGACCTTTTTCTGGATTTCCCCAAAATCACTACCGACAGTTGAAAATGAATGTGACAACTAAGAAATCTTATTTTTGGCTTTGAGTGGAGGCAGTAAAACCCTGATAGTCTTATGAGGATATCAGGACAATGGGAAAAATTAAATTTTTGAATTGCACTCAGAGAAAGAAAGGAGGAAAAAAACTATTCCCTTATTCACATTTTTCCCCTCAGGCATTTTAGAATTCAGATCCAGATTTTAAAGATAATTTCAATATCCATTATCAAACAGCTAGTTTTACTATTCTTGTATTGATTGTTTTTATTTTTTTTATATATCTAATTTCTATAGCTGCTCATCTCAGTCAATGACCATGGGCAACTTTCAATTGTAAAAATAAAAAAATGAGGTGTCCTTGATGCTCTCTTAAGTTTGGTTGTTTTCTTGCAGCTGTTTCATTAGGCAAGCTAGGTAACCTCATCCGTACTAGTCAGGAGTGGGGTTTTGCTCACATGTTATATTCTAGTGCTCTGCCCTGTCATTGTAACTGGGAGTGGTCTTGTTGATTCTTTGGTTCGGCTGTTTATTGTTAGCTTTGGCAGTTCCTTGATTGGGATATTGTTTGTTTCTTAATTGTTGGTCTAATGTTGATGTTGGTGTTAATCCCTGCTTATCTGGGTATTAATTGATGGCAAGGGGTTCTGGTACTTTTGGTTTGTTGATTGTTTTTTTTTTTAATGGTGTATAGAAGTTATTTATGTCTATGTGCCTATTGTTAGCCAGTTTGTCAGAGTGCCAGGCTCTTGCATTTTTGAACTTGGCTTGATCTAGGATAGTCACAGTTTCCCAGTTGAAACCACAGTTCAGCCTGTCCACGTGTTGTGAAATTAAGAAGTTTCCATCATGTCTTCTGACAGCTAGTTGATGTTCACGGATGTGCTGCTAATCTTCCATCTGTTTGTCCTACATAGTTTTGCAGTCCTTACACCAGGGGTGTCAAACTCACGTCATCACAATGGCGTCACGTGACGTATCGGGACTTTTTCCCCTTTGCTAAACCAGGCGTGGGTGTGGCCAGCACGTGACGCATCCAGCCCAAGGGCCAGGAGTTTGAAAGCCCTGCCTTACACTCTTTGTTGTAGAGGTCTACCCATGTGTTATGAAATTAAGGAGTTTTCATCTATAAACAAAAGGCATCAAGCCCATTCTAACCCATAGAGAATGAACAAAAAACCTACAATGATTTGTGGCTTATATTTTATGATGGAGATAATTGTAATTCTTTCTTAACAACTTCTATAGTTTATTTATATTTAAAATGTAGTTAAATTTATCGAAATGTAAATTTTATTTAGTAGAGACCTGCATGTAGAGAACTCTCTGCATTGTGTTGTGATAATTTTATTGTGCTTCTTTTATGCTTTTCTTTATTGTTATCCACTCAGAATCACTAATTTAAGGTGGGCAACCTCATAAACCAATCAATCTTTGAGTCCCTCCCTATTCAATTTCTAGTATCAACCTGAGAGATACTAAGCTAGATAGATTTGTAGAATAAATACTTTCCTGTATATCTATTTCTTACCTGGATTTTTTTTTCTTAATTAGCATGTCCTTGTTGAACAACAGTTGTGATCCTAATTGTGTGGTCATCTTTGAGGGTCCCCAACTCCACCTTCGGTCCATTCGGGAAATGCAATTGGGAGAAGAGGTAATTAATTTGTTGTTTCTTCCATACCAGGAATCTGCAGATTGAATATCTTGATAATATATATTGATGTTATTTCTGTTTCATAGCTTTCAGGAAAAACATAACAAAATAAATCTTTTCTTCGAATAGTATGGTGCCCTCATCATTGCAGTGCTGCTTATAAACAAAACCAAAGAAAAACTACATGTGGGTGGAATTCAACATGCAGTAAATCACTGCAACTGTAAGCATTTGTCAGACTAAAGCCATGCTGAAGCAGTAAACCTTTCCTGCAAGGAACGTATGAGGCAAAAGTTGTTTTCTCGTACGTTTTATTTAAAAAGAATTACCCTTCTAAACGATTTGTGTTTTTGTCAGAGAATTCTTCATACCATTTTCTTTTCCTTTTTTTAAGATGGCCATATCGAATTATCTGAATTTATGAACAAAATAGAAAATAGTGTCTGTTTCTCTCCTTTTGTGTGTGTGTGTGTGTGTGTGTGTGTGTGTGTGTGTGTGTGTGTGTTATCTGACAGCCTGTTTCTAATTAAGAGGCTCCTTGAGTTTCAAATCTAATCCAAATTACACCGAAACAATTATACCACTTTAGTCCAGCAGCAGCATAAAACTTCATTTTTTCCCCCTTGCCTTTTTTTCTATATTCCTCTCCAGTGTTAGCTTTGGCAAGAGGGAAAAGAGGCAAAGAATGTAATGTAGGGACAGAAAACATTGGTTACTGGGAGATAGGATTAAATTTACAGGTAATTTTGCTGATTTTAGAGTTCTGCAGTTCTGTTCATTTTAGAAAGCAGCTTATCGGAATCTCTTGATGTGCTGGATTACAGTTCCTGTAGCAGGTAGAAGACTGGTATATCGGCATTTTTAGCTTATAGTGTTTATATATTATTATATGTATAAATAATTAGATTATACTGAAATGCTTGAGAATTTCAAAGCTAACAGCATAGAATTAAAACCTATTAAATAAATCTTGTCACATTTCATACCTTTAAATGAATAGTCCCTTTGAATCATCAGAGCTGATCGCCTCAAACAAGAAGTTTACCACCAAACCACTTATGATTAACCCTTTTCTAGCAAGTGCCATAATTAAAAAAAAAAACAGGGAGCCTTATATTTTATGAAATTGAATCTTATTAGCACTGCAAATAAACTTTCAAATTCCTGGTCTTCTCAAGAAATGGACCTCACAATAGAAATATTTATGAAGGATGACAGCAGTTGGTTTCCTAAATTGTAAGCACACAATCAAGAACTTTAATCAGGATTTATTCACCTATAACAGAGTGGGCAAGCTGTGACCTCAGAAGCATTTGGTCTTCAGCCTAATTAGGGAAGATTTTTCTCATAATATATTCAGTCCTCTGGCAAAAGTAGGGGATTTAGGGGATTTAGTAATCCCCTAAACTCAATTGAAGATGTTACCTAGCCTTGTAATGAAACGTTTGGAAGCCAGCCCACAATCTTGGAGTACGAACCTCCATGCTCAAAGTAATCTGTTTTGCCATCAGCAACTAACTGAATAAAGAGTTACCTCTGGCTCTACTCAGTAGTAGCTATTCCATGCCCAAAATGTGGCCCCAATAGTTCATGCTTCAGGGATTGTTGACAGCCCGTTCTGATCTAGAGTGTTATGCTGGGTAGTCACAAATCACTAGTGTTAGGTAAAGTTTTATTCAAATGTTGTACTTATTTAAACCTTGCACCATCCTGTTATGAGATGGGCAGCGCTGTAAATAATTTAAACCAATAAATAAATCATTAAAAAAATAGAACACATGAATGCAATGAGATATCATTAACATAAAATGTATTTCTTCATCTCTGAGTTCATTTGAATATAAAACTAACCTGTAGGTTATCATTAGGTGAATAAGACTTGGGTATTCTCCTACAGTATAACAATGGTGACTAAAAGCATTTTTACCCACCCATGGTTTAGTGTTGTGTCCAAATCTCAGGAATCTGTGTTTAATTGTCATTTGGGAAAGATGGAGAATATATTCATTTTGCATTGGCACCTACCAAATATATAGAATAATCGGAATACATATATACTTACAAACACTCTAAATTTTGCATTTTTCAGAATTCTACATGTTATTCACAACTAAATGTGCACAACCTTTTGTTAACCTTTATCACAGTTGAGGTTAAACATGAAGGTTAGTAGAAAGGAAGTAAAAGTTTCCAATGTCCTTACAGATGCACCAGAAGAGGAAAAGTGAAATAAGTGTAAGACTCAAGATGCATATAATAATGGACCAAGTATAAACTAAAGATAAGCATGGACTTTGCAACTCATTTTGTGTTTACAGCTCATTATGAGTTAGTTTAGTTTGACAGTCAGCAATGGACATAGTTCTATATAGGTGAAAAGATATTTGAGCCATCCTTTATCTTTCTGGTTCTAATTAGACACTTGCCCCATTGAACATGCTTGATTTTTCTTGTATTACATATATATGTTCCAGAAGTCATCTCTCAGTCTCTGAGTTGAAGTCCAGTAATTCTCCCTGACTCTATAGTCTTCACTGGAAATTTGCTTCAATATAGAATTATTAATTATGCCCATATAAATTGTTTACGGTTTTAAATGATTACCTATTTTCTAATGTAATGTTGAAAAAATGTTCTGCTGTCCTTCTTAGATGATTACCCAGTATTTTAACCTGGGGGGGGGGGATCTTGTTGTTGCTATTCCAATGGCTGCATAAGTATAACATGCATTCTTTGTCAAAATATAAGTCTTTCTGGTCTTTGTCACATGCAGCTCACCATCAGTTACACTGAAACTGTAATGCCCACTCCGGAACGTCAGCAGAATCTGAAGCGTCAGTATTGTTTTGAATGTGATTGCGTCATGTGCTCCACACAAAGCAAGGTGAGTCAGCTAAATTTGTCTTTTGACCAGGTAATATGGGGCAATACTTGTGCTGAGAGTAGAGATAGCTTGAAACAAACAATAAAAGGAACAAAATAATGAGAATTTTTTAAAGGATGCTCTAGGAATTCTTTTATTTCATCACTTTTTCTTAGGTGTATTGGAATTTTATTATATTTTGGAACCAGAGTTCTTTATTCCTATCCTTTCTTCCGATCTTTTTAAAGAGTTTTGCTCTTATTGGTTGCTTCTGGTTCTTTCACGATGTAAGAGCAAACAGTTATACATTTTTCTTAACCCAACTTGCTTATTCATAAAAACACAGAATCTAGAAGTGCTACATAATCTATAGCAATAGCAATAGCACTTAGACTTATATACCGCTTCACAGTACTTTACAGCCCTCTCTCAGCAGTTTACAGAGTCAGCATATTGCCCCCAGCAATCTGGTTCCTCGTTTTATCGACCTCGGAAGGATGGAAGGTTGAGTCAACCTTGAGCCTAATGGGAATTGATCTGCCAAACTGCTGGCAGCTGGTGATCAGCAGAAGTAGCCTGTAGTACTGCATTATAACCACTGCGCCACCGCAGCTCTTAATATATAAGCATTTATATGTTATAAAATGCTATAAAGCATTTTTGTATTTGCTTGGATGTATATTCTTTCTCCTTCCAATAGCCACTCGTGCCTTTTTAAAATGCTGTTCATGAATATTCCATTGTATACTGTCTCATCAGTCATTCTGAGAGGCTTTAATCAAATTGGCTTAAGTGAGTTAATTTGTACAATTTTATTCAAGAATTAACGATTTGATTAATATTTTTGTTTTATATCTGCATGTTGATCCCATTGTTGTTTACATTTTTTTCTATTGTCGTCGTTTGAAATTGTTAAACTTCTTGTCTATTTGACATGTTAAGAGAGTTTGAGTATAATCTCGTGGAACAGCCACAGTTAAGATAGTTTTGATGATGATGATGATGATGACATCAATACATTGAATCCTTCCTTTTACTTGAGAAAAAGAAATGAAATCATGAGTTGAAAAAAACTATGTGCATATTTATCTTTAAATGAAACAATGGATGGAAATTAATCAAGGAGAGAAGCAACCTGGAACTAAGGAGAAACTTCCTAACAGTGAGGACAATTAACCAGTGGAACAGCTTGCCATCAGAAGTTGTAGGTGCTTCATCACTGGAGATTTTTAAGGAGGGACTGGACACTCACTTGTCTGAAATAGTAGGGTCTCCTGCTTGAGCAAGGGGTTGGACTAGTGATCTCCAAGGTCCCTTTTAGCTCCATTCTGATTGAAATCCTTGAATTATTTCTCAGTTGTTTGAAGATGTTTGTAGTTATACAATAATCCTGTAGTCATATTAAATCAAAATGGAAAAAGTCAATATTTAAAAAGTATGGTGTAGTATTTTTGACATATGCAAATGCATTTTAAAAAGATGCATGAAGTACATTACCACTGACTGGGTAATATTCACAGAGTACTGCATTTTCTCTGTTATTAGTTCTGCTCCGTGAACAAATCTCCCACTTTTGACACATTGCGTCTCCTGTTTCTATCTCCAAACTAATAATCAGTAGTCTGTCCAAGACAAAAGCAATTGGTCAAAAGCCAGGAAAGCAATCATGTCTGATCTTCAGAGTAAAATATTACAGAAACTAATACTCAATGATCTGAAAGACCAAGCCAGAAAATTCTGATGAGAATTTTACAAGGTATGAAAATTCACAGTAGGGTTTATACTGCCCAATTTAATAAAGGAAGTTTTTATTTCCAGCGCTTGAAAAATTTACAATGTTGTGGCATAGTCCCTAATCCTACTAAGTCTTTGTTTATGGCATCCTCAAACTTTTATTCATATCCTCCACAGTTTCATGTGTTTTTTTGTGTTAAGAAAATGACAAAGAATAGGAGATTCCTATTGCATTGTCTGTAATGTTTCTTGGCCTAGACTCTTCTCTACCTGAAAGTTGTGATTCTAACAAGGTTTTATGGACTTCCTTCATCTCTTGCTCTTCTTCAGATGAGGAACTGCCAAGAATATCTTATGCATTTTTAAACTGTTTTTTAATTATCATCATGGTTGCTTCCAGGCAAATGCCCCTGATTGTTACCAGTCCAAGAGCCATGTGCACCTGTTATGTTTTTCCTTCCTTAACTTGTAAAAATTATCATCTGAATTCCCATAATTTCTGGACCCATTTTGGAGGGAAGCACTGCAAATTGTGCCTAATATTGAACAAAGACTATTCTGAGACATGGTGCACATAGACGATAGATTTTAGCCCTAGGCTAAGGGCTAATTTGGAAGAAAATTTTAATTCTGTTAGTGATTGTGTTGTTGAATTTTAGGGATCCTTATTTTTTAATCCCCACTTGATCAGATAAAGAAAGTTGAAAAGCCATTCCTGGAAGTTACTCACATTACATTTATTAACACAAGGTACATTTTCATTTAATGAAAAGTAAACAGTCTTCTAATTTATCTTCCAGACTCACTTCTCAATGTGTATCTTCTCTGTCTACAAAGAAAACTTAAACTTATCTAGAGATAAACTATCCTGAATCTAGTACAACTACAAGATGTTTTGCAAACTTTAGTAAAACTTTAGTAATACTGCTTTACCAATTATTAAGGAGCATAGGTTCAGTGCCATTGTTGTTCAGAACTTAGACAAGTTTAACCTCAACTAATATCTACTTTTCTTTAGTAGTTACATATCTCTTTTATTCAGTTGCCTGAAAGTATTTCTGTAATCTGCACTGCTAATCAACTTGATATACATACATATATACCCCTTATGCTTTAGAGTAAGCAACATTAAACAAAGTTCATAGAACGAATAAAAAGTTGCAAACAAAAGAAAGGGAAAGGAAAGGAAATACCATTCATAAGACCTCATTATTTTTGCAGTCCTTGCTTTCATTTGTCCATATACTGTTTCATGCAGTTCCTTTTGTTCAAAATTCTCTCTTTTGGGGGATCTCATTAACTCAATCTAACACAACTTTCTTAGTGTTAGATTTCTACTCATTTTTCTTCTGTCACTTTTATTTTGAGATTTAATCCTTTTTTTCTCTGTGATAAAATAAGTTTTACGTATTTTTCTATTGGTCATTCGCATTGTATTCTGTCCACATTCATTAATCATCCATTTATTCTTTTCTTATCTCAATAGTCTTGTAATGTTGAATTATTTGCTAACCATAGATTTTTTTCCTTTGGATTATATTTATTCAGAATATTTTACTTTTTCTTCCAAAACTCATCCTTGGTTATTTCATTGACATTAATCATTGGAATATAACATGCAACTATCATCATCTAACTGAGTCCTTTTTTCATATATGCCCAGAACAGTATAGAACAGGGGTGTCAAACTCAAGGCCTGAAGTCCAGATCCGGCCCACTGGGTGCTTAGATCTGGCCAACGGGGCCGCCCTGGAAACAGCAAAGGACCCTCCCAGGCTCTGTTTTCGCTGGCAGAGGCTGGAGGAGGCCGTCGCAGCCAAAAACAGAGCCTGGGAGAGCCGCATGTGGCCTCCTGAGCTCCATTTTTGCTGGCAGAGGGCTGCAGGAGGATTTCCCAGCCCCACCTGGGCCACCACAGGTGCCTCTGACACAAGTGACGTTGAGCTGGCCAAGCCCACCCTGGCCGCCGCCACCCACACCGCCAAGGTCAAACACAACCCTGATGCAGCCCTCAATGAAATTGAATTTGAGACCCCTGATACAGAAGTTCAGCCCTTCTGAACATGGAGGTTAGTCAAAAAAAGAGGTACAAACCAAGAGTACTAAACTATCTTTATTGTAAAGTTACAATAACAGAAACCTGTAAGTCTGAAAGCATCACTCCCCTCTCTTACTTTTATTTTCTAGAAAATTAGGGGAGGATCCCTTCTGAGATGCATCCCATACTCCTTTTTCTTCTGTGGACTGAAATATATTTTGCATAATAGTTGTCTAGACCAGGGGTCCCCAACCTTTCGGACCTCAGGGACCACTAAATTCATAATTTTTAATCCCGTGGACCACTAATATGAGCTGCCTAATGACTGGTTTGGTGGGCGTGGGTAGGTGGTCATGTGACTGGGTGGGCGTGGCCAACTCAATGTCACTCATGTCGAGGGGCGCCTTGCCAGCCTGTACTCACCCCTCCCCTCTCAGCCACTCCTCGCCTCCCCACCTGGGCTCCTTAGGCCCCTACAGGAAGCAGTTGTTGGAGCTAAGCAGCCACCATGAGAAAGAGTTGGCAAAACAGCTGGCTCAGTTCAAATTGGATCTGGCCGAGAAGGAGGCTCAGCAGAAGCACCTCACTGAGGACTACGAGCATAGGCTTTCCAAGCAGAGAGAAGACCTGCAGGAGTGCAAGGCCAGGTGCCAGTGCCTGGGGGCTCAGCGGGCTGAGATGGTCAGCCAGTTTCAGGCTGTCCATTGGAAAAAGGCCCTCCGGTTCTTTGCCACCAGTGGCGCTTCCTTCCAGCCTTTGCCCAAAGCCTTGCACCAGGAGGCCGAAGCAGACCCCAAGTCGGAATTTCTGTCTCCCTCCGATCTACACAAAAAGACCCTGAAGGGGGAGACTCTCTGCAGCAACACAAACATTCATTGTACATATCTGTCCCAGGGGCTGTAGTTTGAGGACCCCTGATTTAGTGCAATATAAATAATTTTTCTGCAGACCACCAAAATGTTCTCGCAGACCACCAGTGGTCCACATACCACCAGTTGGTGACTGCTGGTCTAGACTGTGTGGCTCTTCCTCCTGTGTCCCAAGGTCACAACCCATTCCATGATAATATCAATTCATATTTTCTGACCGTTAGCTCTTTCATATTTACGCTTCCTGGAATCAGAGTTTTTGTGCAATATAAAAATAGCACAAATAAATAAGCTTATACCTTCGCTTCCCTGTATTGCGTAACTCCATTGAATGAATCAGATTGTTTTCTTTCAACTTTACTACATCCTTCCCCTTTATTTCAGTTCTACAAGCTCACAGGGTATTTTTTTTTTCTTTATTTCATTCATTAATTCCACTTACATGTAAGTCACAGTTTTCCATACATTCTGATCATCAACAAATGAATATTGACCCCAGTACATATTATGTCTTTGATCAACTGAGTTTTCATATAAGATAAGGGAAGTCACCAGTCTTATTCATTTCCACACTGTAATATTAATTCAATAAAATATTTTGGTTAATATGCCAAAAGTTCAACCAAAGCCCAGTTTTATCTTAAATATAGTTTTACTATTCTATATTTTCTAAGATTCATGACTATCCTGCAAGAAAACATACTGTTGCCCACATCCCACCAGCTAGAATATAAATGCAATGTATTGTATACTTGGGATACTGCAGCCTAAGTATACTGACAAAATACCAAGCTTCTAGTGAAATTCTGTATCGTATTCTTTTCCCCAGACAAATTCTCTTTATAGTCCTTGATTATCTCTTTTCGTGATATCTTAGTCTCCTGTGCTCACCTGTTGTATGCCCTCTGTGGGCAACTACAGAATGTCATTAAAACATTTAAAACAATTTCTTCCTACAGAATAGTACTCCATGGACTATGGATTTCATAAAGCCGTCAGTTATTTTGTCTGTATACAATATCTTAGGCCTGAACTCTTCTCTACAATGATAAATAGATTTATTTTTGTTTTTCAACCAGCTGCCTCCTCTCCTCTGGGGAAGGCTGGAATTAAACATACTAGTCTCAGTAATGTACAGTATTATGAGTGAATTCATACTTGTGGCTGTTGAAAAATCAATTTGTAACCATTTCCTTTCATAGTTGCTTTCTGACTATGATACACCTGCATTTAATATATTCATTAGGACCATTTTTTCATGAAAATTACAATGGTATGGTTTAAAATATTTGAAGACATATTTATAATTATTTCCATAATTATTAACTTGGGTGCATTACTAGTTCTTGTGCAATAATGATGAAATACTTTTACTACACAATCCTGAGCAACTTTCTTAGAAATATTATATTGGAGAAAGCACAGTGGTACAATTTTTTGTTAAGCAATTGAAAACAAATGGTGTGATTGAGGAACCACTGCTGTTCAGAATCTTTAGCCCTTATTGTTAAAGAAAAGTCATCTTCAGTTTGAATTCCTGCAAATATTCTTAACTGCACAATTCTAATTGTTGCCATCAATGAAGGGAATTGTAATCAATATGTCAGTAATGCCATTTTCAAATTGGGAAAAGCTGTTTTAGAAAAACATTGCAAAACATAGAGAATGTGATTACTTAAATGCTCAGTGGAAGAAGTGGATTTCCTCAAATTGTCTTAGAAGGTAAACATCCAAATAGTACTGTCCATCACTCAGTCCCAGTATCAATTCCACTCATTCTTGCACTTAATAAGTAATTTATAATTATTTGATTATGTGCCATTGAGCCAGTGTCAACTCTTGGCAACAGCATGGATAGAGCCTAACTCTTGAGTTCTTTCCATCATCACTGCCATCAAGTCCATTCTTTTTCCAGCTACCCTTCTCAGCATTACCGACTTTGCAGTAGAGCTAAGTATTCATATAATTAGTAAAAAAAAAAATCTGTTAACTTTAGTTTCGCCATTTCTGGCTTGAGTGAGAAGTCTACATGGATTTGTTTGATGATTTATTTTTGTTTTATAGACTATATATTCACAGGAGTCTTTTCTAACACCAAATTCAGAAATATCAAGTTTTTTTATCCTGCTTGTGTAAAATCCAATGGCTGCTTTCATACAATGTTATGGGGAAAACCATTGCCTGCATGATTCTGACCATGGTAGGCAAAAACACATTGTAGTACAGTATCTAAATATCTTTTCCAAGGCCTTCATTATCCCCATACCAAGTGTTGGTTTATGATGTATTTCTTGACTGCCTATTCCTTTACTGCTGATCATAATACAGAAGCTAAGTAACATTTTAGTATTTTCATTGTCAGGTTACTATAACTACTGTCATTACCTTGGTATTGACATATATTTTTAATCTTAATCCAATTTTTTCACTATACTCTTTGACTTTCATTAATAGAAGTTGCAGTACATTTTCATTTTTAGGTATCAGCATAAAACAGGTTATTGCTATTTTTTCCTCCAATTTTAAAACTACCATCCATTTACTTCAGCCCACCCTTTCTTGATATACATTCAGCATATAGGTTGAATGTACTTGATATACATTCAGCATATAGGTTGAATGTACTTGATATACATTCAGCATAGGAACAAGTATACAGTCTCTCTCTTTTGCCAATCTGAAGCCAGTCTGTTTTGCCATATTCTATCCAGACAACAACTTCCAGTCCTATGTATAGGTTTTGTATGAGGACAATGAATTGTTCTGGGATGTCCAGATGTCCACAATTTTTCAGATTTTGTTTTTACCTCACCTTTATTATTTTTATTAAAAAATCAAGACTGTGAACATAGCTCACACTCCTTTCACCTCTTATTTTCCCCAGAAAAATGGGAAAGTAAGTTGGGCTGAGAGAGAGTGACTGGCCCAAAGTCATCCAGCCAGTTTTTCATGCCCAAGGCACAACTAAACTAGATCCTAGATCCACAACTAGCCTAGGCTAGAACTGGCTCTCCACAGTCTGACATAGCTCTAGACTCTTTACAGTAAGTTTAGAACATAAGAATCAATCACATCAACATGGCAACCAAAGACTACCATCAAATGTATAGTTCATCCTTGCTCAACAAACAGTAGCTTAGCAATCATTTGAATAGACCCCACAAAAGCTACTTGGTTCCAGAATTCCAACAGTTGCACACATGCTCCTAGTCACATGACCATATTTTGGGAGCTTGGCAACTGGCTTATCTTTACAGCTGGTTGCAGCACAACTACAATTTACTACATTTTTTGAGGGTTTCTGGTTTTTTGGGCTATTTGCTGGCAAAAAAAAATGCCAATAGGAATACACTGATTTGCTTAACAGCATTGGCTTAATGACCACTGCTTTCACTTAACAAATGTGGCATTCACTTAAGGATCACTGCAAAAAAGTCATAAAATAGGATTTGATTACGTGAATACCTTGATTTAGAACCATCATGACTTACGATGGAAGTTCTAGACTCCATTACAGTTGTAAGTCAAGGACTACCCATAAAAGATAAAACACGATAGACTGTTTATAGTAAATTGGCAAAACCCACCAAAATCATCCACCAGACACTCAATTTGAAGACTGTAAAGTACCCTATATAGATTTATCACTGCCAAATTGTTGATCTAGGATTTTTATGCTAAAATTAGAATGACCAAGACTGGCATGTTCAAGATCACTTTAAATAACATAATAACATAATTAAATAACATAGTTATGGATTCATAACTAGGATCCCCTGGAAGGCAGGGCGGAGGATTTCGGACAATACCTGTATGACAAAATCGCTCAGATCCGGGGGGATTTGGACTCTGACTGGGTAGATCAGGGCAGGGTGACGAGGAATAGTCTTGAGAATGTTATCTGGGAGGAGTTTGATGCTGTGACTCCCGATGATGTGGACAGGATTTTGGGGAGACTTAGTACGGCCACATGTTTATTGGACCCGTGTCCCTCCTGGTTGGTACTGGCTTCCCAGGAGGTTACACGAGGCTGGCTCCAGGGTGTTATCAACGCTTCGTTGAGTGAGGGTTACTTCCCCGCTACCTTGAAAGAGGCGGTGGTGAGGTCTCTCCTCAAGAAGCCGTCCCTGGATCCGGCAATATTGGCCAACTATCGTCCTGTCTCCAACCTTCGCTTCATGGCGAAGGTTGTTGAGAGTGTGGTTGCGCGACAGTTTCCACAATTCCTGGAGGAAACATCTTATCTAGATCCGTTCCAGTCGGGTTTCAGGTCTGGGCACAGCACAGAAACGGCATTGGTCGCATTGGTTGATGATCTCTGGAGGGCTCGGGACAGGGGTTGCTCCTCTGTTCTGGTCCTGTTAGACCTCTCAGCGGCTTTTGATACCATCGACCATGGTATCATGCTGCACCGTCTGGAAGAGTTGGGGGTGGGAGGCACCGTATTGCGGTGGTTCTCCTCCTTTCTCTCCGACCGGTCGCAGTTTGTGTTGGCAGGGGGGCAGAGGTCGACCTCGAGGCCTCTCGTCTGTGGAGTGCCGCAGGGATCGGTCCTCTCGCCCCTTCTGTTCAACATTTATGTGAAGCCGCTGGGCGAGATCATCCGTGGCTGTGAGATACCACCAGTACTCACCGTGGGGTGAGATACCATCAGTACGCTGATGACACCCAGCTGTACATCTCCACCCCAGGCCACCCCAACGATGCCCTTGAAGTGATGTCTCAGTGCCTGGAGGCTGTGCGGATCTGGATGGGGAGGAACAGGCTCAAGCTCAACCCTTCCAAGACTGAGTGGCTGTGGCTCCCGGCATCCCGATATAGTCAGTTGACTCCATCACTGACTATTGGGGGCGAGTCCTTGGCCCCCACAGAAAGGGTTCGCAATCTGGGAGTCCTCCTGGATATGCAGCTGTCCTTGGAGGAACATCTGACAGCTGTAACCAGGGGGACCTTTTATTAGGTTCGCCTGATTCGCCAGTTGCGGCCCTTTCTTGATCGGGATTCACTGTGCACAGTCACTCACGCCCTCGTCACCTCTCGCCTTGACTACTGCAATGCTCTCTACATGGGGCTCCCCTTGAGGGGCACCCGGAGGCTCCAGCTGGTCCAGAACGCAGCAGCGCGGGTAGTGATGGGAGCAGCATGGCACTCCCATGTAACACCGCTCCTGCGCGAGCTGCACTGGCTCCCGGTGGTCTTCTGGGTGCGCTTCAAGGTGTTGGTTATCACCTTTAAAGCGCTCCATGGCATAGGGCCTAGCTATCTTCGAGACCGCCTGCTGCTACTGACGACCTCCCAGCGACCCGTGCGCTCCCACAGAGAGGGCCTCCTCAGGGTGCCGTCAGCCAAACAATGTAGGCTGGTGACCCCCAGGGGGAGAGCCTTCTCTGTGGGGGCACCTACCCTCTGGAATCAGCTGCCCCCAGAGATAAGGAGAATCCAAGACCTCAGTGCCTTCCGCTGTGCCCTTAAAACCCACTTTTTCCAGCAAGCCGGGCTGGCTTAGGAAGAAATTTTTTAAAATTTTTAAATGTTTAATTGGTTTGTGGTTTTTTTAAATTTTGGGCCAAATTTATATAGATTTTAATTGTTTTTAATATTTGTATTTCATGTTTTTAATTCTGGCTGTGCACCGCCCTGAGTCCTCAGGGAGAAGGGCAGTATATAAATTGAAAAATAAAATAAATAAATAAATAAATAAATAAAATAAATAACATGTCATTTTATGGAATCCAGGAAACATGTCAATATGCCTGCTTTGTAGAACTACTCCTGTAGATCCAGATGGTCCCAGCAAGTTTCAAAGAGCTGATTCCTTCCCCCAGCACTGGGCAGGATGTTGCTTGAATCTGTCCAGTGTATTCCAGCTCAATATTTTTTTACTGATATTGTATATCTTGTTATTCTATGTGAGCCATCCAGGGTTGCTTGGTGAACAGTAGTATGCATGCATTCATACATACATGCAGCATGCATAGATAGATAGATAGATAGATAGATAGATAGATAGATAGATAGATATTCGGTTTCCTCCAAAATAAGACATCACCTGATAATAAGCCCAATCGGACTTTTGAGCGCATGGCAATAAGGCCAAGTGCTTATTTCAGGGTTCAAAAAAAATATAAGATATGGTCTTATTTTCAGGGAAACACGGTAGATAGATAGATAGATAGATAGATAGATAGATAGATAGATAGATAGATAGATGATGGACAGATCTAATCCGATTACAAAAATATTCACAAAATTAAAGCAACACATTTTATCCTAGTTTTCAACTTAACAATAAAAAGATATCATTCTATGAGAACTATGATCTTTGAGTAACTGTCACAATGCTTGATTTATATCTTACTAAAATAGAAATCCCACAGATTTTAAAACATTTTTGTGATTACTGCAGTTTTTATTTTCTCCTTCTCCCCAACATTTGCCATGAGGACAGTTGTGGATCAGAAGTTCTGATACTTTGGTTGTGCAGCTTATCAACTAAAGAGTTACAGAACATTAATTTGAGTTTTCTCTCATTGCTCTTTTTTGTAAATACCATTAATGGGGAAAAAAAATAACTCTAAGCCTGTAAAGGAATACTGTTTTCTCTACAGTTAGACCATTAGATACTTAGGTTCCACAGCATTATGGGATTGTCTTTCATAAAAGGGATAAATCATCCAAATCACATTAGGAAACCACCCCTCTTGTCAGATAAGAAATCATTGCATTCATATGTAGGAAAAACCTCCCCCTTACCTGTCACATTCTGTAGCGGTTGACAGGCTAGTAAGTTCATTAGTCTGAAATTATATAACTTTGTGGTCTCATGTGAGTGCCACCAAATTATGCTTGCAGTCTGAAATGTAATAATATAGATCAAGCTTCATCTATTTTAGCCCACCCTTCAGGTTTATTGTTTCTGTGAAGAAAATGCAAAAACCTCCAAACTATTGCAAAACTATTGCTGATTATTGGGCCTCCGTTGCAATACCTGTATTATATTTCTTTTAATCATTTTCTGTATCTTTTATTTTTAAGGAAAGAATAAAACAAGCCTAATCAAAAAAGAATCACTAATATACTAATGAAACACATCAGTGATGAACAGTAATTAGCATAATAGCTCAGGAATCAGTTAAGACAGGAGATAATGCAAAATTTTAGAAACCAAAAACAAAAAATCATAGCTGAAGCAGTTCTGGAACACATGAGTTCTGGACAGGAGGCCATGTGAATGGAGGAAAACTGAAGTATAAATATATCAAATATGGCAATAGGCAGAAAGACAGACTTTTATTTGCATATTTATTGAATGCACCGATCTTTAAATCTATTGCTAGCTGTTAAAGCCATTCTTATTGTGAAACTGCCAGTGAGGAGAGATCTACATTGCATTTTTCCTTAATGATTGTATTTTTGTCATCAGTAATAATCGTTAAGAAAGCCTCTCTTCAATGGAAAAATGTGTATAAGAAATTTTGTTGGAGTATACTTTCCCATACAAACTTTTGTTTTCGAAGCCGCCAACCTTCCTTCAGGACTCTCCAACTGGCTGTCCAGGCTAATCCCCCTCTCCTGTGTCAATCATCCTCATTATCATTATTGAGTGAAAGATAAAAATTTGCCAGCTTCTCCCTACCAAACCTAAAGAAATTGTGTTATGTTGCAGCTTCAACTGGTCTGCTCCCTGGAGGATGCTAAGAGTTTCATCAAAATGGTGACTGGCTTGACATTCCATCCCTCTCCCAGGATTCCCAAGAACAAGAGCTAGTTCCATCCAATATTTCCTCAAACATTGTTAGGGAAATAAGGCAGAGTTTTTGCTCTGCTGGGACTGAAGAAGTTGATTCACAAATAGGAAACAAAAGATGTAAAATCCAATTTTTCAAAAAAATACTCATCCAGAAAATGAAAAATTTTAATTGCAAGTTGTTAAACCAATTATCCATATGCTACATTGTCAGGGCTTGGTGAATTGTTAGCTATCTAGAGCCTTCTGGGATTGGCGTATAAATAAAGAAACAAACAAATAAATAAGAGCCAGTTTGGTCTAGTGGTTAAGGTACCACTTCAAGTTAAGGTACCACCCACAATTTCCAATCCTCTCTTTGGGCAATCACACTCTGTCAGCATAACTCACTTCACCAGTTTGTGTGAAGAATAGGGATGAAAGACCATTATGTATACACTATCTTGGTTTGTACAAAATAAAGGGGAAGGAAGGAAGGAAGTCTTATAAAGGCCTTCTGCAGAGTAGAAATCCCTGCTGAGAAGATCTCCTTCCTTTTCACTAGCCGCCGTGCTTCAGATGGTAATGGAGTCTGGAATCTTAGATATTGATCAGAATATGTGTGAAGAAACATAGATGGTATTTAAAAATGTGATGGGGTGCTGGTTAAATATTGCTGAATTAGAACTTCTAGCATCTCTTCTCATTAGTCATGCTGGCCAGAGTTACTGAGAATTTTAATTAAGTAGTATATGAGGTAGTAACAATTCCCATTCCTGCCTTCAGTGCAGCTTCCTGAACTACATGCAGAAGTAAATTAGCAATCAGTGTGATTAAACAAACTGAATATAATATGTCCCCAACAGTTCAGGTTTATGGCAACTGTTCACAATCATTTTATTGCAAATAAATTTAAATGCTTTAAAACTGATAAAAAGTTGCAATCTTGGCAATATTTAGCATCCAGCATATCTGAGAGTTTACTTTAAATGCAATTTAATATTAGCTTACAGTATAATGGTTATAATGACTGATCCTGTGTAAGAAATATTATGAAATCTGTTCCTTTTAATCTACTTCTTAATACTTTAGAACTAGAGGGAGATCATGCAAAGTCCAATATAACCTTCGCCAATTTGGCATATTCCACATGGCCAAAGCTATGGTTAACTGTGAATTCTGGGGGATACAGCCTCATTATATCTGGAAGACTCCAAATTGCAAAAGATTGCTCTCTGCATTATCTGTCTGTGAAATGGACATTACCAAGCTACTCACATAATTCCTGTTTCCTAGCAACTATTGTTAGCAGCTCTCTGGAAAATAGCAAAGAGAGTAATTTGTAAAGGCTACCCTGCAATATCCTTCCTGGAGTAAATGATTTCTGAAAAGACCTTAATTAATGTATTGAAAATGTTTACAAATATAATAAACTTACTTTTGGTTAAGAAATATGCCGGGTTTTTAAGAAGTGTAATGCTTTTTAGTAAGAGACAAAAAGTATAGATAACACAATGCTTATTGCTTTCCTGATGAGCAAGAAAGCAAGAATGTCACAGGAACAGGGGAATCATCTAGTGGGAGACCATGTCAATCTTGCAAATATTTCAATCCAGGCAGGATTTCTGAAGATGGCTTACATGGTAATTATGGATATACCATAATGTTGGTTAATTGGGCAATCTTAAACTGACCATTTCACACAGTTAACATAATCGTGCAAGACTTATTTAACAAATATATTTTATTTCTTAGAGTCAGAAATGACTTTGAAAGCCAAAGAGTTATTTCTAAATTTAGGTTTTAGTAGTTCATAAATTCTGGCTTTATAGCGTTTGCCTGATAAATGAGAACTTGATGAGGGACACTGAGACTGTGAGGGATATTTACCTTATTCAGTTGCTTGACTGGTTTCCTTCCTTCCTTCCTTCCTTCCTTCCTTCCTTCCTTCCTTCCTTCCTTCCTTCCTTCCTTCCTTCCTTCCTTCCTTCACCACTGCATTTTTGAATAGCTTAAATAGACAGGGATGCCTTCAGTGCACGTAAAACAAGTTGAAGTTCACCTAAATTAATGAGACCCCTGAAAACTGCCCGAAGTTCAGTTTCAGAGGAAACTGGGAATTTATATCGATATGGTGTGACAGTATCAATTTGGAAGCCTCTCTGTGCTGACCTGCTGGAATAGGTTTGGAATACAACATTCTTGTGAGAGGTGAGCCTTGCGGTCAAGTGAGAGGAACTGAGCTTCATTACTCACCAAGCCAAGAGGCTAGAAAGAAATGTAACATTCTTGATAGATGATTTAACCAGACTATATTCCTCTGTGTTTCTGATGGAGCCTCAGGGTTTTTCTCAAAATTGCTAGCACCATAAAAGTTTTACATGCTTGGCAACAATTAATTTCCAGCTCCTGTTTATCCTAGATAAACTTGGCAGCTCCAAAAAGTGCTTAGATAGCAGTCCTGACTATCCAAACATTTTGGGCCAGTGAGTACAGTACAAATTTCAAGAGCATGTTTCAGTATCTCACAAAATGGTAACCAGGATGGATTTGCCCACCATTTATCCAGTTTACTAGCAGCAAATTTCATGAGGTTGTTCCTCCCTATGTCCCCAAACTTCCAAAAATTATTGTCTTGATTTCTCTAAACTGTTACATGAATAACAGCTTCATTTTATGCTTGAGACATATTTGAGAAAGCACTGGGTTGCAGTCATCCATCATATTTTTTATGAAAGCCGCTGGGGCCTAATTAAGGCCTAGATGTAGGAGATGACTAGGCTGAACCTGAGGATGGGATCAAATACATCATCAGTTTGGAATCACTATGCCTCTTTAAGAGACCTAAGTCCAACCCCCCACCCCTCCCTTTGAAGTCTGTTTATTCTTATTTGGCACCAGTTTGCCTTGATGTTAGTAGATTAGATTCTTATGCATAGGTAGCATGAAATAATTTTTTAAAATTCTATCCCAGCTCCTCGTTTTTGCACCTGACTAGAGACATTGCTGGAAATACAGGTTATACATAAAGCTGTTACTCTGCAGAATGCTAGTTTCTCATTTATTTATTTTTGATTAAATGAATGTTAAACAAAGGCAGTAAAGCCTGACCCAGAGTCTGCTGTCCATCAGACAATACAATCTTCAGGTTCCAAGCTGACCCTATCCCAAGACTTGGGATATGTTAAGTCATTGTGTGTGATTAATATAGTAATCTGGATATCATAATGGGGACAGGAATAAATTGGATTTTGATTCTCTGATGTTAAACATATTGAGTACATGCCCATGTTTAGATAGAAAAGGATGTTTTCTAAAATGAAAACAATAAACTAAGCATTGATAGCTAAATACATGCTGGCCTGAACAGACATACTGTAGCATTAGGTTCTGATACTCCAATACACCAGCCAGCTCAGATATCTGTGCTGAATTAGTTTCCCTCATCAATGCCTGCTTTCTGAGGCAACATTGGGAGAATTGAACTTCAGCCCTAAGGTCCAGCCTGAGGTGCAACTTAATAACAATACTAAATAACCACTAATGAGTACCTGTCTTTAGAAGTGAGACCTTACCTTGAGGGAACTAATTAGATTAAATGGATGCTTTGTATTATCAGGAAGAGTCAGTTCAAAAAGATTGGAAAACTTGGACTGCTATTGAGTTGCTTGAGAATAATAGAGAGCTAGGCAACCTACTACAGAGCAACTCCTGAAGGCAGCTTCCTACATAGAAGTAAACCTGTTTAACCCAGATTGTTTTTTCTGGTGGGCCAGCATGAGCAGGACTAAAATTATAATCTATAAATTAAAGAGGAATTTCTTATTCTCTTTTGGGTTGGCCATAATCAATAATATCCTGTTCTAATCTATAAAATAGCTGATCAATATCCCTGTCTGCAACATTAGATTAAATAATAAAATAAATGAGTGACATCTTCCTCCCGTCAATATGGATAATCTTTTAATCTTTTCACTGACAGACGAGACAGTTGTCTGAAATCTGTTACATGCTAATAATATCTGGATAAAGCTTTAGTCATGTATTCATTTTAAAGAGATTAGCGATGAGGCTCAGAGGCTCTCCACCTCTTGTTTATTGATCAAGGTTATGTCATATAAAAATGATAAAGCAACAAAAATACCCTAGACCCTCAGTAACTGGTTAGTGTTTTCTTCTTTCCGTGACCACATGCTTTAAAATTCTTAATTAACTTTTGCATTGTGGATGTAATATGAGATTCCAAATAGTTATTATTTATGTCCTAGTCATATAATAGCAATGTCACAGATAGCAGCCTATTAGTATTTAGAGCATGTAGTAACACTTCTATTAAAATGAAAATGGTTATCTTGCTATTTAACAATTAAAGGCTGGCGGAAAAGGTCAAGCAGCTTACTTAAGGACACATGCACATGTCAGACATATGCATCTCTCCCAATCTCTCTCTGTCTTTCAGGGGGGGGGGGAGAGAGAGAGGGAGGGAGGGAGGGAGAGACTATTACCTATCCAACTACTTTTTTTCTTTTACAATTGAGGGATGAAGCTCTCCATTAAGAACGGATTCTGTCCATTGTGTTATGAGCAAGGATTTGATTACAATATAATCCTTGGATTGGAATTAGAATAATTGTAAAATCAAAGTTCTGACACTTAATCCAAATTACATCCATTTTATGTTTTGAAGTCTGCACACAAAAGTGCCTCTGCTGTACCGGTCTAATATTAATACAGTTGGTGATTCTTGCATATTCCGGGTCCTGAACGTAGAAAGGCATCTACTGGCTCAGCTTCTTCAGTGGCATTATCACCTGAGATCAGTTAATATATTAAAAGGAAAAAAATATGAATGGACTAAACCACCATGTACTTAGTTAATTAACATGGGAAGTCATGTATGGAAGTTTCTGTACAAATAATGAGCATTGATCTAGGGGGGAAACAGAGCATGATAGAATTACAGTGCTATTTAGAATGCAATACATTCATTTGGTTATGTAAATATTTTGGTAGAAGAATCAGGCTTGAGATATGACTCAATTACATGCCGGTTGTAAGAATAGCGAGAAATACATAGCATTTTGCTGATTAAACTGATCAGCTGCACAAGATAATTAAATTGTCTACCCAAATTGTTGTGTTGTAATGTGAATGTATGTTTAATATATAACTTCATTTACAAAGAATTGAACTATTTATGGTTCCTTGACTGACCACTTACTGTGAATCAGTTATGGAACAATAATAAGCTATATGCAAATATTCTAAATATTAAAAGGCTCATTATAAAATAGGATGTGATTGTTGGAAGTGTTTGGTGGAGCAAATTGAAATAAAAATATTCTTAGGACATGTAAAACAATCCATTTTAAAATATTATGCTTGATAATTTGACATAAAATTTTCACAGTGATTGAAATGAATAGAGGAATGTAGTTGCCAAAACCCACCAAAACTTTTTCTCTAAATGTTTACTTTTCATTTAATATTACATTTCTTTTTATTTCCTGATGCATAAGGAAAATTGTGTGAGCTGTACTCAGAATTCTCATTTTGGTCAAAGACTCTGTGAAAGATTAACCACTCTTCTCCCATTACTTCTGCCCAGCCCACCAGAATGAGAAGGCAGGGTATGTTGCGGGTCCCATCTAATAAGGATGGTCTACCTGGGAAGACCATGAAAAAAGGTCTTCTTGGTCATGGCCCCTTCTCTATGAAGCATCATTCCCTGGAGGAATGATTGTCCCTCACCTTCTTTTTCTGAAAGGCCCTAAAGACTTGGTTTTGTCAGGGGACCCCTGGGGATCTTAAATGAAGATGGGAATGTAGTTGCTGCCATGGGATGGGGTTTATGGTTTTATGTCAAACCACCTGGAGTCACATGGGTATGAGTAGGGCAGCTATATAAGTTTGATAAACAAACAAACAAATAAATCCAAACATTCGGGAACTCTGATGTAAGGAATACCCAATCTACCCAAATTGCTAAGAAACAATTTTTTTTCTGGTTCAGAAATTCTTGCCATTAAATGCAAAGAAAAATATTGGAAGTACTCTTCACTTAATTTCACCGCTTTGTAGTATTTTTGATGCAAATCAATTCATTCCTTTAGCTCAGTTCCTTTCCTAGAGTGGTTTGTTCTTAAAAAGAAGAACCTCCATGAAATAAAATATACAGCAGAAATGAACAATTACAGAAAATGTGAAAGAGAGAGAGCTCCAAACTTTAAAAGCTTAATATTGCAATTTTATGCTCTCTGGGAGGGCTTTATGTCAGATTGCTACCCCAGGAATGGAGAAGAAGACAGAGACTTTAAGGAGGAAATCCAAGCGTGGATGTTATCTCTCAGTCTCCAGGGAGCCTTCTGAGCTTTTAAGAGAACCATTGAGCTCAAGGTAACTCACTAGAGTCGTGCTTGGAAATAGTACAAAAAAACCCTATTTTAAATACATGAGGACATCTGCTTTCCAGTCCCCAGTTCCCCAAATCATATCAAATGATTGGAATGAAATTTTACCTTTAATATTATGAAGGTGCATCTTCAATAATCAGCTTCTGTGTAGCTAAAAATGGAAGGTGACTTTGAAATTTTCTTTATGCTGATGATTTATAGCCCACTCATAGGGCGCTCAAGTTTCCTGACAGACTAAACTAAATATGAGCAATTAATTGTCAATGAAATCAATTAAATAGTTAGTTGTGTTGACTCCTTTTCTGAAAATGGAAAGACTGGAGGCTAAAGGCAACTCTTAATGGATTGCATTCTTTGTAGCATTGAAGCTTCCCTTAGCCTATGGGCATATCAGCAAATGGCTGTCCTTTTGGCTTACTCTAGCAGAGACATCACTCTGCCAACAAAAGTGTGTATAGTCAAGGCTATGGTTTTCCCAGTTGCGATGTATGGCTGTGAAAGTTGGACCATAAGAAAGGCTGAGCACCAAAGAATTGAGGCCTTTGAACTATGGTGGTGGAGAGTCCCTTGAACTGCAAGGCGATCAAACCAGTCAGTCCTAGAGGAGATCAACCCTGACTGCTCTTTAGAAGGCCAGATCCTGAAGATGAAACTCAAATACTTTGGCCACCTAATGAGAAGGAAGGACTCACTGGAGAAGAGCCTAATGCTGGGAAAGATTGAGGGCAAAAGAAGAAAGGGACGACAGAGAATGAGGTGGCTAGATGGAGTCACTGAAGCAGTAGGTGTGAGCTTAAACGGACTCCAGAGGATGGTAGAGGACAGGAAAGCCTGGATGAACATTGTCCATGGGGTCACAATGGGTCTGACACAACTTCGCAACTAACAACAACAAAGCCATATCACTGTGATGGCGAACCTATGGCACACATGCCACAGGTGGCACGCGGAGCCATATCGGTGGGCACGCAAGCACAGCTCTGGCATACATGTGTGCACCAGCCAGATTTTCGGGCTTTCTGGGCCCACTGGAAGTCAGCAAACAGGCCATTTCCAGCCTCCGGAGGGTCTCCAGGGGGGTGGAGAAGGTCATTTTCGCCATCCCCAGGCTCCTAGAAAGGCTCTGGAGCCTGGGGAGGGTGAAAAACGGGCCTACCGGGCCCGCCGTGCCATCACATGCCAAAAGCGAGGGAAGCGCGGGGGATTCACGCACACATGTGTGGGGCGGGGCACATAGAATTATGGGTGTGGGCACACACACGCTCTCCCCCCCGCTTTTGGCACACGATGGCAAAAAGGTTAGCCATCACTGCCATATCAAAAGTAACAGAACTACTTGTATTTGCTCTTCTCTCTTCTCCAGTAGTTTACTGGATATCATCTGAGCTGGGGAACACATCTTTCAGTATTATATCAATTCTGTCTTGGTTGAGAATGTGCTTTTGGAATGGGTTGGATTTTTTTTGAGGGGGGGTGGGTAGGAATAATGAAGTGAATGAATATAGCCTATTTTCTTGTCCAATGGATTATATTTATTCTGATCCTTTACCTGTGACCTGTTTTTCATGGATAAACCTTCTGGTAATGTACAGTGTCGACAGTATAGCTTATAGAATCATTGGGATGTAACTCCTTCATTACTAATATGTAGCAATCCATGAAGGGGAATCTAAATTCCATGTGCCTAACTGTTAAGGCAGTTAAAAGATGGACCATCTCTATTCTTTCCAGTATTTATTTTGCCAAATTATGACTTATAGGGGAGGAATGGGCTATTTGTAATAGCTGGCTGCCAAAAAGAAGAAATTGCAGTTTATGTCTGGCAGAATGAGAATATTTGGGGAAGGGAAGGGAAGGGAAGGGAAGGGAAGGGAAGGGAAGGGAAGGGAAAGGCCTCACCTTGGGAAAGCAAAACAATCCTCTACCTACCTGGCGGCATTTACATCTCAAAACATTCAGAACAAAAGGTATTCATGAATCATATTCACATCCTTGCTCAGCAAAACAACTCTTCTTTTTATACTTACAGTGCTAAAGGGATAAACAGATAAACCGAGAATTAAATTCAAGTATGCCTTTGTAGCCAAATGCCCCACAAACCTGCATCAACATTGCACAAGAGCATGAACAAAAAATGCAGAATTCTTCACATGTTTAAGTCTGTACAAATAAAAGAGCCAAGACAAAGCCTGGAGGATGTCACAAAGCAGGAGAAACTGCTGATACACATGAAAACAGGCTCAAGCTTTAAAAAGATCTTGATACACTTGAACATTGGGCCCTATCCAACAAAATGTTGTTCAGTGTTAAGCATTTTAAGGTTTTATACTTAAGCAATTGAAAACAGATGCACAAGTATAAGGTAGATGGAACCTGGCAGTAGTACTTGCAAGAAAGACCTGGGATCCTTGGTAGACCACAGATTAAGGATGAGCCAACAATGTGCTGCTCCTGGCAAAAAAGCCAGTGCAGTTTTGGGCTGCATCAATAGAGGTATAATATCAAGATCATAGAAAGTGATAGTACTATGCTGCACTAGTCAGACCACATCTGGAATACTGTGTTCTGGTCACCACAATATAGAAAGGAAGTTGAGGAACTGGAAAGAGTGCAGATAAACAAATATGGTAAGGGCTTTGAAGGCTAAATTCTATGTTTATTTTATTTTATTTATTTTATTTTATTTTATATCAAATTTATATACCGCCCTTCTCCCTGAGGACTCAGGGCGGTGTACAGCCAAAGTAAAAACATAAACTACAAAAATTAAAATACAATTAAAAAGATATATATATATTTGGCCCCATAATTAAAAACAATTAAAAACATTTTTAAAAAAGTGTTAGGCCAGCCCAGCTTGCTGAAAAAAGAAAGTTTTAAGGGCACGGCGGAAGGCACCAAGGTCTTGGATTTTCCTTATCTCTGGGGGCAGCTGGTTCCAGAGGGTAGGTGCCCCCACAGAGAAGGCCCCTCTCTGTGGGAGCGCACAGGTCGATGGGAGGCCATCGGTAGCAGCAGGCGGTCTCGAAGATATCCAGGTCCTATGCCATGGAGCGCTTTAAAGGTGATAACCAACACCTTGAAGTGCACCCGGAAGACCACTGGGAGCCAGTGCAGCTCACGCGGGAGAGGTATTGTATGGGAGCGCCATGCAGCTCCCGTAACTATCCGCGCGGCCGCATTCTGGACCAGTTGGAACCTCCAGGTGCCCTTCAAGGGGAGCCCCATGTAGAAAGCGTTGTAGTAGTCCAGGCGAGATGTTGGGTGATTAAAAGAGTTCATTATGTTTAGCTTAAAGAAGAGTAAGCTAAGGGGTGACATGGTAGCAGTCTTCCAATACATGAAGGGATATCACAGGGAAGACGCAGTAGATTTACTCTCCCCAGCACCTGAGGGTAAGACAAGGAGCAATGGGTGGAATCTTTACAGTGGTAGATCCAAACTTGAACCAAAGGGGAGTTTTCTGACTGCAAAAGCTATTAAGCAGTGGGACAGCCTGCCTTCTAAAGCTATAGGTGCTCCATCACTGGAGGTCAAGATCAAGAAATGTTGGATTTGCCCATAATGATATGAGGATTCCTGCACTGGGCAGGCAGATGGACTAGAAGACCTTCCAATTCCCTTTCAACCTTATCACTCTTTGAATGCACAGAATTCAGTAAATGCTACAACTCAGTCAATCTGCCAGAGTTATTCTTTGTTTTCTCAAATGCGCTTGGGGTCACATTTTCCAAAAGAGTCACTATTTAAGCAACCACCCAAGCTAAGCCATGCTGTCAACAGAGAGCACTTTAGGAAACCAGATGAAATCACTGGTCAACACTAGCTACACACTTGAAACAATTTGTATTTGATCTGCTTTTCACTTCTCCAGTGTCTAAATATTACAACTTATCTTCCTTTAAATCCAAAGCTATCCAATCCTTAACAAAAAAAAAAATCTAGTCTATTATACTTTTTAAAAACACTATTACATTTTGTAGATACCATCTCTGCTATTTAGCAACACAATACTTTTAAACTGCTGCATAGAAGACAGCTGCTTCATATACAGTATTATTGTTTTACTATAACATTACAAAGTGTAATGTGTAAAAGATATCTCTTTCCTATTAACTTTGACAGTGCACTCCTATAATATTTACTTAGACATAAGTCTTGTTGGGTTCAGTAGGGCATTGGGGTACAGGTTCAGACGTCTGTATACACTCACAACGTTAACAAAAAGTTAAGTTGCTTTATGATTCAGGATCGCAAAAATTATACGTCTTTGGGAGATTTTATTAATACAAAAGATATAATCCTTCCATTTTTTCTCCCAATGTCTGTCAACAGGTTTAAATACCAAATTTACTGTACATGACAGGATTAGATTCCTCCTTATTCAGATCTTTGCTCTGTTACAGCTTGTTACTGAAAATTGCTCTCCTTCTTTCTCAGATTCATTTTGTAATTGTGATAATTCCCTAGGTATATTTGCTTGAAAGTACACTTATAAGTGGTTATACAGTGACATATTTAAAATTTGGAATTGGTATCAGAGGTCAAGATGGGGATCTTTGGTCCCAGGGCTACGTTGAGCTTGCTCTACTATTCCTTGGAGAGGGAGGATGAGGAAGTTAGGGTTAGAAGATAGGTTAGAAAGTTAAAATTGCCATTTCAAGGTGCCCAGAGTTTTAGAAACACCCTTTAGAGCTTTGCATATGCTGGCCTACCAACTAGTAATGTGCTTTGAAACAGGGTCATGAAGAAGCAGCTCTTTTGTCACCTTTGTTACAAAAATTCAGTGCTGAAAAAAGTACAGTTCTATATTTAGACAATAAAAACCAAATGCACAGGTACAGTATAGGTGGTACCTTGCTCAATAGTAGTAATTGTGAGAGGGATCTTGGAGTTCTAGTCGACAATCACCTAAATATGAGCTAGCAGCATGCTGCAGCTGCGAAAAAAGCCAACACAGTCCTAGGCTGCATTAATAGAGGGATAGAATCAAGATCATGTAAAGTGTTAATACCACTTTATAATGCTTTGGTAAGACACACTTGGAATAGTGCATCCAGTTTTGATCACCACAATGTAAAAAAGATGTTGAGACTCTAGAAAGAGTGCAGAGAACAAAGATGATTAGGGGACTGGAGGCTAAAAAATATAAAGAACTGTTGCTGGAATTGAGTACAGTAGTGGGTTTCTACCGGTTTTCCCCAGTTCGAGTGAACTGGTAGTGGCAGCAGTGGGAGGCTCCGCCCACCCACCCGGACGTCATCACAGATGCTCTGGCATGCACAGAAGGTTCCAAACCGGTAGCGAAGGTAAGTGGAATCCACTACTAATTGGGTATGACTAGTTTAATTACAATGAAATGAAAGAGCCTGGTGGCGCAGCAGACTAAAGCACTGTTATTAACATTCAGCTGCCTGCAATTACTGCAAGTTCAAATCTCACCAGGCTCAAGGTTGACTCAGCCTTCCATCCTTTCTAAGGTAGGTAAAATGAGGACCCGGATTGTGGGGGCAATAAGCTGACTTTGTATAAATATACAAAAGTATGAAGGCTATTGCTTAACACCTTGTAAGCCGCCCTGAGTCTCCGGAGAAGGGCGGCATATAAATCAAATTTAAAAAAAAAGGACTAGGGGTGACATAATAGCAATGTTCCAATATCTCAGGAGTTACCACAAAGAAGAGGAAGCAACCTATTCTTCAAAGCACCTGAGGGCAGAACAAGAAGCAATGGATCGAAATTAATCAATGAGAGAAGCAACCTGGAACGAAGGAGAAATTTCCTGACAGTTGGGACAATTAATCAATGGAATAACTTGCCTCCAGAAGCTATGAATGCTCCAACACTGAAAGTTTTTAAGAAGATATTGGACAACCATTTGTCTGAAATGGTATAGGGCTTCCTGCCTGAGCAGGGCGTTGGACTAGAAAACCTCCAAGGTCCCTTCCAACTCTGTCATTCTGTATTCTGTAATAAAAAGATAAAGCTGTTCTGGTCTTAAGTGCGTAACACAGGAATACTATGACTCGTGCAACTGTACATGTACTGTATCACGAAGTAAATTCTATGCCTGCAATACTTTCATGTGGGAATAAGCAGGGCAGTCATGGTAGCCACAGACCATAGTTCTTCCCCACTGTAATGTTAACCAGAGAAGTTCCATATTGCATTCAACACTGTTCAGAACAGTTTGCTGCTATATTGTCTATTAATATACTTAGGTTGCAGCCTTAGCACTCTGAATTTCAAATAAGCATGTCCAAACACAATGGGACATATTTCTGAATAAACCCACATTGAAAAAAATACAATTGTAAGTATGTTTCCAGAAAGGAAATCCATGGAGCTCAAGGGAGACTTGTTCCTCAGCAACACTGCTTAAGGCAAAGCTTTAAATGTAATGTATTTTTATGCTGGCAATTTCCGCATTGTAGTTATCTACTTTCCATCCTCCATTTTTGAGAACAAAAATAGAATACTGCTTGTTTCAGTATCTTTTTTTTTTTTTTTTACTAAAATAGAACAATGGCCTCTCTGGAGCTTATGATGTATACTTGAACAAAAATGCCATATGTAGGGGAAAAAAATCCACTATTCAAGGAATTTGTAATAATTCTGTTTTTCCCAACTACGAAGAAAATTTTGTATATTATTTCTGAGCTCGTTGCTTTTCAAGGAAATAAAGCATATATGTATGAATATGCAAGTGATACAGCAGGCTCTCACAACCAAACAGTTGGCAGAACTGACACTTTTCAAATATCAATGCAATGTTGTAAAATAAGTGTCTCCCAGCCCTCTTCACTCAGCCATAATTTTTTTTTGCCATTTTGGCATATCAGCTACCTAAAAGAGGCTGTTGTAGTTAGGGAAACCAATTTCCACCTGCAGTTTACAATTGTTTCCATACCTTATAACTTAGGTTTCTTTTTTCCTTACCTGAGGCATCTATTCAAATAGTTGAATAAAAGCTGGGCAGCTTCTTCCCTAGCATATCTAGTTAAAGATTCTACCAGGTGAAAAATTCTATTTATTCTCAGGCTGAAACAGCATTTTTCACCCCTTACCTCCTAATTTTTCTGTTTCTTCTTTGAATGCCTAAAGGTTTAGTTAGAGTCTTAACCTAGAATGTAATTTGTTGAATGAATTCTTTCATATTTTACCCTACCTATAATATAAGCTGCTAAATGAAATAAATGTATTTAAAGCCGTTATTAATATCTGCAATAGGTCTCTGCAATTTCTAGTTCAGGATCATTTTATATTTGTATCTAGAGTCATATCACATGGCTCGATTTTCTAAAGCACATCTAGTGAAACCATTTATTTGTATAGAAGTCTTGTTCTATAAAAGATGAAATTATTCTTTCACTGACTGTCTCCTGTGGTTGCTTTATAGATATAGAATTGAAGTGACAGTGGTTCTTTGCTGTGCTCATGAATGAAACCAGCCGCTTAATGCTAACCCTGTTGCTTCAATTGCATGCTGCATTATGGAAGGGTTGAAGTATATGCATTTTTATTGGAAAATAAGAACAGGATAAAATTTTAGCAGCAAAATAAATTGTTAGCAGGAGCTTCTGGGTAGTCAGAAAAGGATATTTTCAAGTATTTTTAATCATCAATGGTATATTCAATCATTTAGATTTTTATAGCAGTACCACTCATCTACATCATGGATATTCCAGATAAGACTGCAGCTAACCTTTCAGAGGCATGCTAAGGGATGTTCTGCAAGTATTCAAGGTCCATGGTGTTGACCTTCATTTATTTTAAATTAATTAAATATGGCTGATTCACTTATTCTGTCTAATACGCTAATATGAACCTTGTATGATCTTAAAAAAGTTGAGCAGGAATTAAAACCCTTCCTAATTTTGTTTATCTCTTGTGATATTGTAAATTGATTCACCATACTTGTTGGCCAAGAGATGGCACTATACAAACTATTTTAACTTTTTCATTTTGACTTTTCAATCACCAGAAAAGCAATATGAACTTCGACAATCCTGTGTTTCATGCACTAAGGTTAGAGAAGAATGCTAGGTGAGACACCTCTATTCTATAGGTGGTGGCAACAGAAACTACCAAGGCACTACCCTAAGCCAGAAGGTAGGGCTAGAGCACGAATCTTCAGGGTGCTTCTGGGAGAAGAGTCTTGAAATCTCTAGCCTTTCACTATGCCTATCTCAGCAAAATCACTATAAATGAAGAGCCATGTTAGTCTCTTGTAATAAACTCTTGTAAGCAGTCAGTCCTAGAGGAGATCAACCCTGACTGCTCTTTAGAAGGCCAGATCCTGAAGATGAAACTCAAATATTTTGACCACCTAATGAAAAGGAAGAATTCACTGGAGAAGAACCTAATGCTGGGAAAGATTGAGGGCAAAAGAAGAAAGGGATGACAGAGAATGAGGTGGCTGGATGGAGTCACTGAAGCAGTAAGTGTGAGCTTAAATGGACTCCAGAGGATGGTAGAGGACAGGAAAGCCTGGAGGAACTCTGTCCATCAGGTCGCAATGGGTCAGACACGACTTCACAACTAACAACAAAAATAAGAACAACAAATGCTATAACTGATTAATATTACAGAGAAGCTCAGATATGGAGAAATATTACAATATTTAATTTTTCTTGGCAATCTCACCAGTTATATTTTAGAGGGGTTTTTTTTCTGAATAAGGTAATCCATTTTGGGAAAACCTACTGGGACTACCAGGGAGAAAAGGCTATCTCAGGTATATGAAGTAGGAGGTAAATTGTAGTGAAGTGTTTAGTTTTGAGCTAGGACTGAGAACACTCAGGGTCAAGTCCATTCTTAATCACGGATACTCACTGGTTGACATTTGTATCAGGTCACTTTCTCTCATTCCAATCTATTTTAACGGTTGTTGTGGGAATAAAATGTAAGTGATCCTTGCAGAAGCCAACTTAAACTCCCAGAAGAAAGGCAATATATAAATCTAACAAACAAATCAATAACCTTGTTGCTAATGGTGTCTGGTAAAGCACCCTAATTTGCCCCGGGCCTTTCAAGATATAGACAAGGTGGGAAATCTGCATTGATCTCTGTGCTTGATGTCTTTTGACTATTACACAAGGCCTTCTCTAGCAACAGAGAAATTAGTGTGCCTAAATCAACCATGTACATAGAGAAATTAGAAATACTGCCTAAAGCGTTAAAGAAGAATGTATGTACAGTATGTGTGGTAGAGTGTCTTCTTCCTCATTGATAAGAATACAAACATCAGGTATTATTGTATGTTTCATAACTGAAACTTGCCTTGCCACTCATACATTCTAAAAAGATAATTTCTTTTAGTCTGGTATTAAGGATGAAAAAAATGTTTGGCATCCTTGGCATAAGCTATCATTTTCTCTTCATTTGATGGGACATAGTTTACTTGAGGTTTTTTGCTTCTGCCTAAGGAAACAGCAGCTATATTTCTTCTTAACCCCACCCCTCCTCCAAGTTATATGAATGGACAAAGTGTTCCTGAAAAGCTTTCTTGTTCTGCTACCTTTCTAGTGGCCTAACAATAATATTGCTTTAAAATATAATTGTGCATCAGAGAGATACAGTGGAAGGAAGCAAACTTTTCTACCTGTTTCCCAGTCACATGGAGTTGATGCTGTATTCATAATCTCCTCCACCCAATTATTTGGTTGGGGAGACGATGTTGCGGGGTACAGGAAATATAGAGAAGGGGACAGCAGATGTAGCTACATCATCTATAGTATACAGCTTCTGTGAAAAATTTGTAGAGTCAATTGCATTGTCAGAAATAATTAATTAAGATTCTTGATACTGTTTGTGGCTACGGGATTTAGATGAAAGCAAAAAATATCGGAAACGGGGAGGGAGGGAGGGAAAGAAAGAAAAGAAAGAAAAAAGGAAGAAAGAATCTCTTTGTTGCTATTTAGTGCCCATCTAAATTTTACAGCCCAACTATGGTAACTCCATTGTCCTCAGATAGACTGTAAATAAGCAGATGAAAGAATCACTTTGTAGGATATGTCCCAGTAGTGGTTTTCACTTACCTTTGCTACTGGTTTGGAAATGTGAGCTTGCGCGCGGCGCTTCTGCACATGTGCAGAACCTTCTGTGCATGCACAGAGTGTCCATGATGACATCCAGGCAGGTGGGCGGAGCCTCCCGCCGCTACTTGTTTGCTCAAACCAGGGCGAACTGGTAGAAACCCACCACTGATATGTCCATTTTAGACCCTAGTTCCCTTTGTTGGTTGATCATGCACCATGTAGATCTGGCTTTCTAGTCTTTCAATTACAGTACATTTCCTACATGTCTTCTCAAAATTAAAAAAGGCACATTAAATCAAAACCTATGTAATTAATCCTGTGCCCTTTGAAGGCAGCATAGTTAGATCACGGCCAAACTTGACTCATCCCTGTTATATGCAAAGTTTAACATGTCTGAATCTGTACGATTAACATAACTGACATAGGTACTTCAGCATGAACTTTATTGTTCTATTGCTGACCTTTATGTGCTTTCATTCTGTACAAGATTATTTCCAGGTGAACATATTGCGATCAGATTGTTTATGTTTTGGCAATTCCATTTGCAAATTTTAAAAGGAACACTACTTTCTTTGTAATTCCTTACATATAATATAATTGAAGCCTGAGAACCCATTTAATGCAATAAACTGTTGAGATAGTATAAGAGTTCACCTATTTTCCTTCCATTTGGACCTCTATAGTAAGCAGCACTAAAGCTACACATGGAATTAATATGAGCTCCGGGTGTATATTTCTTCCTTTTTGGAATGCACAATAATTAACTTCACTGTGTGGAAAATGCAGATTAAAACCTCTTAACTTTTGTGCTCTTGGGATGATAATTGATATGAAAATTGGTTTGCCATCCCTAAGCTCCTTTGTTTAAATTATGGTACTGGCAGAGAAGATGGGTTTTTTTTTTTTTTAGAATTTTATCTGCTGTAAACCTCACATGATCATCATTCATGGATTATTATTTTCTGCTGACAAGCAGAGCAAGTTAAAAATCCCTGCTAAAGCAGACAAAGCTAAGCTTTGTCAAAGAACTTTCTCCTTTGGTTTTAGTAAGGTTTTTTTTAACTGGTTGCCTCTCTTGATAGTGACTAATAGTGTTTCAGAGACACTATGTACAATATAGAACAATACATTAATATACACTAGTAGGGGTGCATTGTCTTTAGTGTATCCATGATACTTCAATACCTGAAGTATCATCATTGTCTTTCTTTAAGTCTCTCATAGCTACTCTACTCTCATAGCTTAATCTACTGACATAGATTATGTCAGTGTATTCTGCCAATTCTTCAGTCCCATGACTACTCATTTTTTCCTCGAGCACTCCTATTCATCTAAAACTCTTCTTAAAACCCTGCTTCTTCCATGCCAACATTGGAAAACATTGGAAAGATAAAATATATTATTATCCCTTTTCTCAACTTCATCCCATTTTACCACAATCTTTTCTGTTTTCTTTACTTCATCTTTGTTTTCTTCTTTTACCTCCCAAAATGTAGTTTATAAGCTCTTTTAATATGGATATTGTATTTATTGACCCCTTCCTTATAATGTAAGTATATAATACAAATATATAAAATCCAACTGTCGGTTTTGTTATTAATGTTGCATGTAAATTATTTTTAGAATTTTCTTGGGTTGAAACATTGAAAACCTGAGTTCCAGATTCAGTTTTAATAGAACATTCTGGTATTCAATGTTACTTAACATCTGTGATATTAGTTTCCCTCTCTTTTTTAACCAGATGCCTTTTGTTTGTTTGTTTGTTTGCTTGCTTACTTGCTTTTATTTCTGTCAAAGCAGGATGCTGATATGTTAGCAGGTGATGAGCAAGCTTGGAAAGAAGCCAAAGAAGTTATAAATAAAGTAGGAGCACCAAAGTCACGTGAAGGTATCCTTGATCCATAGTACACACATTTCCATTCAGATCAGGACATTATAACAATCAACTTGTTTTCTTGTCTTTGTTAAATTCATACTCTTCCTGCCTATAATATGTATTTTGTATTTTTCAAATAATACCATATTTAAAGGAAAAGAAGCAGAAGGTAAATCAAATCAAAATGTGGTCTGGGTTTCCTCAGCCTTTGTATCTTTAAGTTTCGGACCAATAGCAACAGCACTTAGGCTTATATATACACTTCGTTGTGCTTTACAGCATTCTCCAAGAGGTTTACAGAATCAGCATATTGCCTCCAACAATCTGGGTCCCCATTTTACCAATCTCAGAAGGATGGAAGGCTGAGTCAAGCTGGAGCCAGTCAGGATCGAACTCCTTGCTGTGGACAGAGTTAGTCTCCATTCTAACCACTGTGCTACCACGGTTCTTAGCAGCAGAAACTTTGCTTTGGCCTTGCAGAACAAGATGACAGACACTTTAAATATTTAAATATTAATATAGTTTGAAGAGCCAAAAGAACACACACACACACACACACACACATACACACACCTATATATTTAATAAAGTTAAACTTTTGGTCATCTAAATTGCAATCCAGTACTAACTTATTGAGATTGCACTACTAAGTATTAAACCACATTTCATTCCATTTTCAGTATAAAATCATTCCATTGATTCAGTATAAATCATGTTTAGACATCTACACTATTTTGCTGTCTTTAATAACTCTGAGATTTTTTTTTAGTTTTTCATTACTTCTCCCCAGTCCCATCAAATGTTGTTCTCTGTTTTTCTTTAGACCAGTTTCTCTCAAAAATTGTATGTTTTAGGATTAAATTATGTCTGCAGAACTACTTTTTTCCTATTATTTCTGCTTGTCCCACAAGATCTGTCAGCGTGGGCATGCTCTGAACCCTTACATTAAACCATGCCATCTAGTGGGAACCTCGAAAGCATGCTGTCTCCGTTGCCGCTCCTATCCTATGGAATAGCTACCATTCCTACCCCTGAGATTCAGATGTCAGCAATCAGCTGACCATATATAAAGTACTAAAGAACTGGCTTTCCCCATTTAGCATTAATCCAAGTTATGGAGCAGGTCCCTCTTGATGTGATGATTACATGTTTTGGGAATACTCTATTCGCAATGTATTGTGCGACCCAGAGTCACATGTCTATTGGGCACTCATAATCAATTGATAAATTCAGATTGTTCCTTGGCTGGTATTAACTATGTTAAATTGGGAATATCAAAGTCAGCTAAGTATCTTATGAATGTCGATTTAATCATAGCAAAAACTCATAGGGAGTTCATATTAAAATGAAGATCTTTTGTCTTCTATGCTACATCCCAAAGAAGATTGTCAGATACGTTTAATAATGCTGGGCACCGTATAGAGTCCCTTTTTCCTTCCCCCATTCCCCTCCCATCCCCGATAGTGTAATTTTCATCTGGGAAGAATTCCTTTTGCCAAAATTGTTACATTGAAAAAATATTTCTTTTAATTTACAAGATGAGTTTTAAACTAGAAAAAGGTTACGGGAAATATGTTGTTTATTTTAAGAAAATAATGCTTAAAAGAAAACTGACTATAGCAAAGTTAGTTGTGGTTTCATATGATCACCATTCATGTAGTTTGCTTTCATGTTTTCTTGGTTTAAAAAAATGAAGCTTTCTATGGAAGAGGATTTTGTAGAATAGAAAACTGCAGTGTTTTAACTTAATGTTTTGCCTTTTGATTGATGCTTCTGTCATGGGTTAATCCTTAACACAAATAAATGTCAGAGTGGGAGCAAGTTCTGTTGTCCTGCCAGACGTTACTGAAGAGTAACACCTCTCGTCTCCCAGACACCAACATCTATCAGCTAAAATTACTTGACCTTGCCATGGATGCCTGCATAAACCTGGGCCTTTGGGAAGAAGCTCTGCATTATGGTAACCGAACTTTGGAGCCCTACAGGTGAGAGCTAGCGTTACTGTGATTTATTGCAAGGGCCTGTTTCCACCCAGGATGGTGAGATGCAGTGTATATTTTCTGTGTTGGGCTGACACAAGAAGGTGATAGTTTTTCCCATAGAAGCTGCAAGAAACTACTTTGCAGATATAATAAGGCAATTTGTACAGATACCTTTTTCATTCTGAAAACAGAGAATAAATTATTTTACAGGCGTAGGGCAAAAGAAACTGTTTTATATTTATTGACAATTATGTTATACAGAGTAAGAAAACCAATTTCTTTTCACCACCACCCCCAGGCCCCCCAAGTTCCTTGATCATCACAGCATCCTAGGTTTTTTGCTCTGTAGGGTTTTTTTTCCTTATCCATTCAGCTCTTCAGCTACTTGTATCGATTTATATGCAAATGTACACCAATCTTAAGAAATTGCCATTTTCTCTGGCTCTTTACATACACATAGGGTAGGAATTACCACTCTGATAAAGAGAGGAAACAATGACGTTATTTGCAAGTAGTTTTCACTTACTCATCATTCTTTGATGTAAGATTAGCTGATCAATTTTTTTTTAAAAAAAAATATTTATTTTTATATGCCGCCCTTCTCCAGAGACTCAGGGCGGCTTACAATGCGTTAAGCAATAGCCTTCATACTTTTGTATATTTTATACAAACTCAGCTTATTGCCCCCACAATCCAGGTCCTCATTTTACCCACCTTAGAAAGGATGGAAGGCTGAGTCGACCTTGACCTTAAGTCAAGGTCCTTGACTTAATGTCCTTGACCTTGAGGTCCTCTTTCTCATTGGCACATCCAACTTTCCAACAGGACTATTTTCTGGACAAAAAATGATTGAACAATAGACTCGCCATTTCAACTTTTCCTGAGGCTAAAATCCACCATACTTGAAATGGGAAGACTGGTTATTCTTTTTATGACATACATTTCCTTGGAAAATTCTGGAATGTTTTGCATTAGGTTCCTAATTTTACTTTTCAAAACTTCCCAGGTACCTGTTAAGGGAATAGCATCGTGTCTTCAACCACTCTTTTTCTTCGTCCATGTTTTTTAACCTGTCACTAATTAATTTTGATTCTCAGAGTTTGAACAAAAAAGAGCTTCTTCCTTTGAAACAGAGAGTAGTAATAGATGCTATAGCTGCAAGGGCGAAAGAGCAGGGTGATCAAAGAAAATCTCAAACTTTGTATTCTTTCTCTCCAAGTTTCTTTGGGTCACAGAAATACAGTTTTTTAAAAAGAAAATAATGATGGGCAGCCTCAGTAATAGTATCTTCAAATACTAGTGGCATTATATCTCTTCTTATCTAGTTACACAATGAAAACAGGCACTTCTTACCATTCAGTGGAACTTGGTTGTGATAAAGGAGCATTTCACAGAGTGAATTTTAATTGCTATTCTGTTTCCACTTATCTTAGTCACGTGCTTTCATTTTTTATTACAGACCCATATTTTATTGAATATTCAAGTTCTAGAAAATTGCTTTAAGTGTCTGAATGTACTGTATTATTTGGATCCTTTTAAATTTAATTTCAGGTACTTATTACTTATGAAGGACAATGATATAAAAATCTCAATCCTCTAGAGTCTAGACCAGGTGTATCAAACTGGCGGCTTGTGGGCCAGATGTGTCACACACAGACCACACCCACCCCAGCTCCACGAATGGGAAAAACATTGTGAAACATCACGTGACAGCAACATGATGCAGTGAGTCTGACACCTCTGGTCTAGACAGATGAAGATTGCCCTGTTTAAGATACTAATTTAACCAAACAATGGGTCAATGCCAAAATTGCCTCTTAGGCACTTAATAATTAAAAATAAAACATAGTCTGATTTGTCAACAAAACTGCAGTATGCAATTAAACAAATTGTTAGTAATTTTCAAATTTCAAAATATTGGCCTTCATAATCATTTTATTGAAAGATACTTTATTATTTAAACATCCATAAAAAGTATGCCTCATATTTTCATTGTTTTCATTGTTGTTTTAAGTAAACCATGCTTTTCTACAAAATTGGTGAAAATAATGTGATAGTCCTGCTAGGCAAAATCCCCTCAAGTTTAACGTTCTGTTTCTGTGGCCAATAATTAGGATCCAGTGGAAGACCCAAAGCAGCAGATGAATGTTCCCAATTGGAAAAGCATTGTCTCTAGAGTCTAGATAGCCTGACAAGAGTTATCGATAGGCTTTTTCTCCACAATTTTCTCTAATCTCTCTCATCAAAAATGACCTTTCTATTTTAATTACTTGCTATACTTTTTCAGTTATGCTTCTATAACTTTCAAAAATTGTTCAGAAATACCATATAGGTACAAAAGAGTTGCAGCAGAAAGCAATTATGAGTTTATCAAATCATTTCTCTGCTTTTTTTCTTGTGTGTCATACTTATTATAGCCAAGTTGTTGCCCTTGGTCCTGTTGTTGTTCCCCCACAGTAGAGATACATACAACTGTATCTTTTTCATTGAAGGCTGCTGGCTTGCAAAAGCTCTCGATCTCTCTTCTACCTTGAACTGGGCGTCGTAGTCTTTCCATGTGCAAAAGCATTTTCTGAGGAGAGACATTTTCAGTTTGAGGTCTTGTTATTTGAAGGTGTGTTTTTTTTTTACCTTCAAGGCTTCACTACAAGCTTTGACGCTCTTGACAAAAAGTCTTCTGTTTCTCATTACAAGAAGTTGTGCCTGAAGCAGCAGGATACCAAATCCTAGGGAATCTGTTGGGCTGCATTGAATTTCTCCAGTTGAATCAATCTACTGCTTGACTGCTTCCACAGTTCCATTACAGCTATCTATTTTCCTTTCTCAGTTCTGAGGGAAAAGAAATATTCATATTGTTACCTGCGGGAACAGGGGAATAACCTGAAAAACAAGCCATCCATACAAATCGGAGGTGGTAGGTCTTCCTTTAAAGGGGTTTAAAGTATTGGACTAAAATCATTTTAACTTCAGGGATTGTATTTACTGTGAGTATTTCCATTAAGTGATCAGTGGGGTGCATTTCCACTATAGTGTGCTAAGTGCAGTTTTTGAACTTATGTTTTCATTGCAGACATTGCTGGGCTTTCAGTGTTTATTTAAAGGCCATACTAAACTATCACTCAGGTAAATGTAATGATGGACTTTGTGGTGTAGATTTACACTACAATGCACTGGCAAATTGATTACCGATATAACTTGGTCCAGAAGAGTTCTTTGTAGTAGTTCAAAACCTAGAATTCCACTTGCATGAAGCATACTAAAAGGAAGCCCTGTAGAATTTAGAAATCCAGGGGAAAAAGTTAATTGCATTGATTTTTACCACAATGATAGTGGCTGATCATGAGTATTTGGAAATTTTGACATTTTCCCCTTATAAAGCTGTTTATTATGAGATCCTTTTATATTTTGGCTGTTATCCACAAACTAACATTGTCAACCCAAGCCTGTAGAATATCTCTTTTAATATAGAGGGAGAAAAAAATAATAATGTTGTGCTCTCAGATATTTTGCCACCATATTGGAATTATTGAGAACTCATTTATATTCATAGGAAGATAAAAAAGAACAGGTTTTACACAATGAACCTGATTGGATTCTGATCACGCAAAATCATCCATACTGGGAGTGATAGCAAGAAAGTCCACGGCACTTATCTTCTTCTTTTGAGGCTTGAAACACCACTATTTGAGTAAATTATATACACAACAGAATACATTTGGAGACTCTATAAAAAACCAGTTTTTATTCAGGAAGTTGTGCATACAAAATGATATTAGGATTAGTTATATTGAATGTATATATTTTAGGTTAGCAATCCAGTTTTGAAGGGCAGCATAAGATGAAACATGTGGGGCTGGACTTACGTGCTTGCCTCTCACATCTGCCACATGAACCTGGAAATATCTATGTGTGGTTTAAGGTTTTTCCACAAATTCTGTGCATATTCCAAACTCAACAAAAATTCTAATGCAGTAAATGGGTATTTCTAGTTCCTGTTAATTGAAATTGTTGGAAAGGAATTATTTGTGAATATTATTTGTGAATATTAAAATGCCAAATATGATAGAAAAGGTAAATCCTGTGCTTGAAATGATGTATTAATTAAAACTGTTTTTCAACAGAGCTGCACGGGTTACCAATAGGTTTCCAGGTGCAACTCAATATGCTGGTGGTTACCTATTAAGTCCTAGTTGGCACAGAGGCTGGATATTTGTGCGATGCAATCAATAAACAGTTCAAAGCTAAAAGAGAAGCAAAAGGCTCGGGAAAATATAAAACAGACAAATTTAATTTTGTTTAAAATAATTTTCTTTATTTTATTATTTTTGTTCATTATAAATAAAATTTACAAAAAGAATCAAACCAATGCAAGCCTTTATAACTCTGATTTCTCTTTAGGTCATATAAATCTTTCAACTTCCTAAAAAGAATGGGAAACCCTTATTCTTAAATAATTACCATATTTGAATCTGTATATTTGTCACGATAACCATATAGTTTGTCCTTGACTTACGGCCACAATTTAGCCCATAATTTCCATTGCTAAGCTAGGCATGCCCCATTTTATGACTTTTTGCCATGGTTGTTAAGCGAATCACTACAGTTATTAAGTGAATCATGTGGTTGTTAAATGAATCTGGCTTCCCCATTGACTTTGCTTGTCAGAAGCTGCCTGGGAAGGTTGCGAATGACAATCCCAGCACTCTGGGATGCTGCAACCCTCATAAATACATGACAGTTGCCAAGCACCTGAAGTTTGATCATGTGACTGTGGGGATGCTGCAATGGTCATAAGTGTGAGAACTGGTCATAAGACACTTTTTCAGTGCCATTGTAACTTAGAATGGTCATTAAACAAATGGTTATAAGTTGAGGACTACCTATATCTCCTTGTGGAGAAGTAGACCTTAGTATGATTTGTGATGTTAATTTAAACAAATGTCAGATATTGTGACAGGGAATTGAGGAGCTTTTGTGGATAGTGGAGTAAAACATTCAGTATTAAGTGATGTTTTGGCCACATGGAAATGTTTCACATCAACTAAATCTGTTGCAAAATAAATAAAAGGCAAAGGAAATTATTCCTAAGAATAAATGAAAGAGAAAGTACTCTTCTTGCTTGGGATTTGTATAATCTATTTCTTATTTATAGTCTGCAGTGAAAATGTACAAGTCATTAAATGCAAGAATGAGCAACAGACTAGAGTGGGAAGATACTGTAGTATCTCATCTCACAAGTTACACAATGAAAAATATGTGTCAAAAATACTTCTTATGAGAAAACATGTTTTGAATTCACCAAAACAGATTTTGAACTGAGCTAAATGAAGAATGGATGTGTTACTATCCTAGAAGACACTGATCTTTTTATGGAGCCAGGTTTTAAGCATACGCTTAAAATCCCATTTTCAGTCTCTGACATTTCCAGCTAAAAGATCTTGGATAGAATAGTTGGAGAGGAAAATATTCCTCTGTCATCTGCTGTCAGCTGGAATAAATGATACAGCAGTAGATGGTAGCTTCTCCTGTGAATGGAAATTGGCGTGCTACCCATAATTTAATTCTGGAGTTCTCTTTGTTCTTTCTCCCATTTGTGAACAAAACCATAATTATGAGAAATAATTCTTGAAATGTTCATTGTTGCTGAAATGACAGAAGCCTTTTCATCACTTCATCTCCCATTTGCTTTTGCGCCTCATGGGAGAGGTCCCAGAATATTTGGAGAATCCAGCTTGTCTAAAAATTTGGCTGCCAATAGTTAGAGAAATAAATTGTACTCTTAATAATAATAAGCTTTTCTGATAGCAGGATATCCCATTATAACTGAAACAAGTATCAATTCAATAAAATCTATTCTAAAATGGAGAGCAAAACTGTTGCATCCTCTTTTACCCCAGGGTTTCATTGCATAAAGCCTGAGGCCTTTCAAATCACATGTAATTTTTAGGTCATTTTAAAAAAGGCCAGGGCTGCCCACCTCTCTTTCTCCAGAAGCCGCTGCTTTTTTCAGTCAACTTTTAAATTGCACAGCAGTGCTGCCCAATTGGCATTTTAGGATAGAGAGCATGTGATATCTTTAAGAAGATAATATCCTGCCAACATAACCTTGTGCTTATCTCTACCCTGTCTGGATTCTGAATGACCGGTCTGCATATTCTCTTTGTGGCATGTCTGCCTTCTAGGTAACATTCCCAGGTTTGGACCGATACCAAGAAGAGTTGAATTGCTATAAATGGCTATAAAGGCACACAAGTATTGCAGTTCTTCTCCACCTGCAGAGCCAAAAACTTTCAATTTTTTTGATATATGTTGAAAACCAATAATTATCTCAGTGTGATTGACATATCATATTAAAGAGAATTTAATATTTTAATATTAATAATAAGAAAATAGTAATAAAATAAAAAAATATTTTAAAGAGAAAAGCTCAGTGTTGCATTTACAGAAGAACGTAATATTATGCAGATTGACAGATTTATTCAGCACTTTTTTGTAGTAATGTGTTAATTCTTAGTGATGATACAGTAAATAATGTATATATGTAAACAATATGAAAAATTCACAGCTATATTCCTTGGTAAACACTGGGTTCTTGAAATCAACTTCCCTGGTTCTTAAAAATGGCTCAGAAATGAGAAGAGCAGCAGATCCCGGAGTTCTATTTTTCTTAACTATATTCTCATTATGAGAAGAAGAGCTGAGATTTCTCACTGTGTTTAAGTGTTGATACTCAGTGTCCTTTTAAAACTGACTGGAATTAAAGTAGACCTCAAGCCCTGTATTTTGTGAATTTCCAGGTCTATTCCCTCCTTACTTACTTGCTCCATTAGCAGTTCACTAACAAATCTTCAGCAGACCTTGTTTATATCTGATTTACAAAAGAGGCTCATGGCAGCACTGGTGACAGTTATGTTTTATACAGAGATATCTTCATCTGATACCAAAGTGAAGTTAAGGCATTGTTTCTGTACAATAGCATTGCCCAAACTTGCGATGAAGTGGTTACTGAGTTCCATTTCCTTATAAGAACATGTGTAAGAACCAAAGAATGTATACCTCAAGTGAACTAAGCATTAATCTGTCAGCAGCCTAAGTGTGTTTAGGATAGGGCAGTGGAAATATGCAAAAGGGTGACACTGAGTATATTTTCTGAGAAGCAATTAGGAGCAGATGGAAGTTGTAAGGAGACTGATTCATCAAAGTATTTAGTGTATATCTCTTTCATTAGTTGAATCTTTCTTTGTATGTGCTTAAACATGAGCACACAATTGTGGATCTGAAATAAAACAAAAGTAACTAGTTCTGGAAAAGGATTAGTTTGTGTGCTTAAGCAGGGCTATAATAATTGTTTTCTTATAAAATATTTTCTTCCCTTTCTTGAAACAAAAATCGGTTCTAAAGGGCAGAGTGCTTAAGAAATCCTGTTTTAGAAAGATGAGATTTTAAAATGGAAGTGCACCCTTTTGCATGCACAAATCATCTTCAGTAAATAAATAAACCATATCTAATTCAGTATAATTCAATAATTAATTTTGTGTAAAAGATTTTGGAAATGAAAGTTTTTTTTAAATGGCTAGCTTAAATTCTTCCCATACAATTATGTCATGTCCAAGAGGGATCTACATTGAAGAAAAGGGTAATATCCATGACAGTATGGAAATTTCTATTGTAATTCTGCTTCAGTTTTATAGTTGAAGAGCAAAACCTAGGGAGGACAACATAGAAGGAGTTCTGTGTTGAGGTAAAAGAATAAAAGTAATTAAATTGAGTTTAGAGGACACAATCTCATACGACTGTATGAAATTTTAAAAAAATTGTGGTTGCCCAATATTTTTAAAACTAGTCACAACTTTTCATTTGTTAATCTCTCATCAAGATGTCATTTGGAATAGGCCTGTTCCTTGCCTTCTGAACACCATGTTCTCTTTCTCTTGTTCTCTGTTATAATTTGGATATTATATTTAATTATTTGGATATTTCAGAATGTGAAAAGGAAACCTACGTCAGATGACGTGCTAAGCTTTAGCAGGAACACATAACTTTCATCAGCTTGTGGGCCATGCCAGGTTTTACAGAGCATGGTTTGGGCTAACTTCAGAGGGAGTGAACCTGAGGCCAGTTTTTAACATTTTGGCATTTTTATTTATTTCATTGCAATATAGGGTTATTTTAATTTTAGTTTATTTCTTTGGAGGGTAATACTGTTTTTGTTAAAACCCTGCAACTTTGTTTTGCATAAAACAATGGAATATAAGGATTGTAATCCAGTTCAAATACCTCCTGCAGTGGGGAATCCACCCCTCCAAAGGAAATCTTTCCTACTACTGAGCAGCTCAGAGCAGAGCTTCCATCTGCTGATTTAAAAATGCTGCAGTTTTTGCTTTCTTTTGGAAGAGAATGTTTGAAAGAACAGATCATTCCAAGAAAAACCCAAACTGGCAAGAAAAGTGGGAAATAAAGCAGGGGGGAGGGAATGGGTAATTAAGGAGACAACAGAGGCAGCAAATAAATCAGGATGTCCCAAGATCAAAGCGTATCAAGAATAGGAAATAAGGTAAGATAAAATAGTTTAGTTGAGGAGACTTGAAAGAGCAGTTTACATAAGAAAGACAAAAGCAGAAGTGAGGGGAAAGCATTGTGGAGAGGTAGAAAGGGGTGGGGAAATTGGAGGACTGTGATTTTGGAACCATCAACAAGGATTGGAGTATTACAGATTATCCTAGATATTTTTATATTCCTGTCTCAAAGAAGCTGATGGATACAAACAAAGTAGGGAACAATGTCTACAGCAGGGGTGTCAAACTCAAGGCCGGATCCGGCTCGTGGGGTACTTAGATCTGGCCCGTGGGGCGGCCCTGGAAACAGCAAAAGACTAGCTCACAGTGCTTCTGCCAGTGAAACAGGCTCCCAAGCTTCATTTTCAGCTGCCAGGGCCTCCTGCAACCCTCTGCCAATGAAAATGGAGCTCGGGAGGGCTGCAGCCTTCCCAAGATCCATTGTCACTGGCAGAGGGTTGCAGGAGGCCCTGGCAGCTGAAAACAGGGCTCGGGAGCCTGTTTTCACTGGCAGAAATCTCGGGCCACCACAGGTGCCCCCAACAGGAGTGACACCAAACTGGCTATGCCCACCCCAGCCATACCTACCCTGGCCCCCTGAGGTCAAACACAACCCTGATATGGCCCTCAATGAAATTTGACACCCCTGGTCTATTCTCCCTGAGATCTCCCTGAGATTTTCAGTCCTCCAGGTCATCCAGAATGAAAGACATTTTTCGTGGAAGAGAAGCAAAATGTTTTCAAGGAAAAAACCAAGAAAGTCTGGTTTCCTTTTGAACAGCACCTTTGGGACAAAGGGAACCCATGCAGAGCATGGCTTCAAGGTTTTTTCCATTTTTTTACCAGCATTGACCATATGTTTGTGTGTACGTGTATAGTAGGAAGCAGAGGATGGGCTGAACACAGTCTGCTCTGAGTCATGTGGCCAGGAGCAGAGGGTTGTGTCCTTAGAATGAAATTATCACCACGATCTCCCTCGGGGTGAATTTGGAAACTTTAGTTGCAATGTATTTTTTCCAAAGCCCCTGGATTTGATCCAGTCCATTTTCAAACTCCATCTTTGTTTTGCCAGCTTCTCCCCAAACAGCAAATCTGGTTTTGTTATCTTCAATTTACAGAGAGCTATTCTGCCAAGCAACAGGTAGACAGACAATCCTGGGCCTCTTTACAAAATCCCTTTGGATTGGAAAGAATAAAATTGTATGGAAGAAGGGTGAGGACTTCCATATACATTTTGAATGTGCCTTAAAATAGTATATTGCTCCACATTCTGTCAATGTCAGACTTAATACCTTGGCTTAGAAGTAAATCACAGACCTTAAGACACTTAACTTTTAATTCACCTGTTGTGACTAGACTGGCAGAAGAATCCCAGGTGCATCTTGGCTACTAGAGCATCTGTATTCCAAGCAAGGATGAAGCCTTAACATGACAGTTGATTGCTCACTTTGCCCCAGCCTTTAAACTTTTATGCTGCTTTCCAAGGTAATAGGTGCTTGGCTGTTTCTTTTAGGGTCTTGTGGACCATGTTTAAATAACAGTTCTCTCTAGCTTGGGAATTGCCTGTCCACACCTCATCTGCTTTAGCTTTAATAAACAATCAGATTCGTGAGATGAGCAGCTATATAAATTTGATAAATCAGTATAATTAAGCATATTAGCTAGTACTCTACATCATTATGGTTTATTAGTTATGGTATTGGACTAGCCTGGGGAGTTTTAGCTTCAGATTACCTGAATGGAGTTTATTGAAAAATGATAATTTTGCATCCGTCATAATTTTTTAAAACTTCATTAGAGGGCTGTTGAGGGGATAATGTGGACTAGAAGAAAAATTGTGTATAACACCTTGCTCTCTGGAGGAAATGTAAAGTATAAATTCCACATAATTGTAAATAAAGATGTGAAAGAAATATTGCATTAAATATTCAGTATTTGTTATTATAAACTGTGGTAAACAGTCAATATATTCAAGAAATGTACCTAATGTACCTTTCTGTAATAAACAGTGCATCTGTCTTACATATTCCACCCATGAAGAAGCAGGAAAGCAACCCCCAGCATATGCTCACAATCTATAACATAATTTTGACACTTAAGTCAAAAGTGTCTAATGTTAATAGTGCCTCCTTTCTGACCAATCCTGTACTTAGAAAAGAAAAAGAGAGAGAGAAAGGAACAACCCCCCCACTCCCCATTTCGTCTTATAATGGTAATAAAATATAATCCTGTCAAGGAAATGTTCTAGGGATAAGAACATAGGTGGTGGTGTTTTTTAATCAACTTGCTTATCTGTACAGGCAAGAAAAATGTTACACTGGCTGGATGAAACAAAAAGAGGTGTATAATTAAACATTTTCTACAACTATGTAAATATAGTAGTTTTCTACTGACCACAGGGTAGAATGACAGCTATAATTGATGTTTCAATTCATCTGCAATTACTAACCTTTGGATTACATCCTTCCAAGGGTCTTTCTTTGTGAACAACCTCTGGCTTTCCGTCTAGCATACCAATATAGTAGGATCCTGGGAGTTAGTTGTTCAATAATACCTGGAGGGCTATAGGTCCCCAGCATCAGCCCCAGACAATCATCTTCAAGCAATTAGCAGATGACCTAGTGACATGTGATTTATTAGGAAAATATCTCTGCATTTCTCAGGTTTCTTACTTTGCTGCTTTGAGCTGATAGTTTTCCAATATTGTGTAAAACATCTTATTCAGTAAACATGTTCTACAGCAGATAGATGTTTAAAATTGGGCAGCCAGCGGCATCTCTCAAGAGAACTGTTTCTCTTCTTTACATTTAATTTTGCTTTTGGTAAGCCTCAGAGGTCCCTGGTGTAACATCCATAACTACGCCAACATATATAAACATTGGCTAAAGAAATCTACTCGATGGGAATTTTTATGAACATTGCTACCTTAAAAATATCAAAGACTATAGCGCCTAAAAGGCAGTGTTTGCTCTAGCAGCGTTCTTTCTTTCATGGCCTTTAGGCTTGGTAACACATCTATCCCTCATGAACCCAAATGTGAGTTATTCCTTGGGCAGACCTGGAACTTTATAACTCTCTTATTGTATACATAGCATTATCCAAAAGAACATGAAAACCAGCTCTCACTATCAGAAGGAGTCTAGTAGAATCTTTCTGACATACTTTATTAAAAGGCATAAGATCTTGTGAACTACAAGATCTTCATCTTGTATGGATGCTAACTTCATCAAATGTATGGAGTGGTTAAACTGATACGAGAATGAGACATGGAGGGAAGAACAGGACAGGGGAAAGGAAAAGAAAGGAAAAGAAAGGAAAGGAAAAGAAAGGAAAGGAAAGCCCATTCATAATACTGGATTATTTTTGCAGTCCTTGCTTTCATTTGTCCTTATACTGTTTCATGCAGTTCCTTTTGTTCAAAACTCTCTCTTTTGGGGAATCTCATTAACTCAATCTAACACAACTTTCTTAGATTTTCTTTCATTTCTACCTACTCATTTTTCTTCTGTCACTTTATTTTGAGACATTAAAAATCTACTGTTTGTGTTGAGATTTCCTAAAATAGCCTTTTGATGGAGTAGGAATCTTTTACTCAGTTGTGCTGATAAAGTTTTTTTTTTTTTGCTTCAAAACAGCTACTTTAAAATCTAATAGAGTGTCTTGGGAGGCTAAAATGGTCTGTGATTACCTTACCTTTGTTTTGTGTCCATTAATTCATTTGCACAAAAACTGATTGGCTATTCCAATGTAGGATCCATAGGAGCATTGCTGGCTGAAGACGCTACATATCACATTGGAGTAAAGTTGTTGCAGTTTGTGATGATGCTGTTGGTAAACCTCTGGGGGCAAAGCAAACATCTTTGCAGGGCCTGGTTCTCATATTTGCACAGTTATTTTATTTCTTTTGCTAGTGAGAACCTGCTTCAGGTTGGGTGGTTGTCTTTATGCAAACATGGTGAGCCTCTCACCCAGTGCCTAAGAAAGTGCAGTATTGTTGTCCAGTATGGATTGTAGCTTATTAATAAAGTCTTTGAGTAGTTTGAGCTATGAGCTGTAGATGACAACCAGTTTTGTTTTGCTGTGGTACTACCAGACTCCTACTTTTCTGCTAGCATAAACTAACATGGATTTTCTCCTAAAATAGTTTTCATTACATATTTTCCTTTTTCACAACTGTTCTTAATAAATATGTGCCACTAATTTTACAAAAATAATTTTAAATATTTGCATTATCTAATGGGGTAATATTTCATTGTTTTTCTATGTCCCCCCCAAAAAGAATAGAATCATTTATTCTAAGACTTGCTTTTTTCCCCTCTAAGTGACAAAAGCAGTACTAAAAAGAAAAGTATAAACCAATAAACTTCTACAAGTAATAAAAAGGTAATACTAAACAATTTTGCTACAATACATTTCCAGTTGTTTCAGCAGGGCAGACTAACTCTGTATGTAACAGAAGAAATGTTTAATGTTATTGTTTCTGTCTTGTCTGGGCAGCTGTGTTTTTAACAGTGTTTTTAAAATATATATTTGAAATATTGTAAACTGCCCAGAATCTTTTCAGAATCCGACAGTCCTAAAAATCCAACAAACAGAAAAAAAATTATCAAATTCAGTAAGCCCTCAAAGTTCTCTGAAATGATTACAGCTGGTTTGTTCATTATGTAATAATAGAAAGCTAGTAATATTTATTTCGGTCAGGAATTCATTCCAAAATTTTTGTGTTACTAGAAAAAAAATTATTACCTGCCAACAACCTCAAAAGTCAAAAAGATCAAAGCAAGACTTATGGGGAAAAAGTTTATGGGAGATCTTACTTTCCCATCTTATTTATTCATTTATATTTGATTTATAGCCTGTTTTTGTACTTTACTGAGTAGTCATGGCAATTTGGCTTCCATTCTTTCTAATCCCAGAAAACTCTTAAGGAATATATAATGCTGGTTATTTAGGGCAGAAATGAGAGATCTACTGTCAATATCTTTCTGAACTAGTTAGATAGTTGAATTTATTAGCTGCCTTACTCCAAAGGACTTTAGGCAGCATACAAAACTGGAAAATCCATAAAAATGGACTAAATATCAAACCAAGCAGACAGCCTGACTAAAATAATCAGATACAATTACAAGTTTTAGCATTGGCCATCCTGTGTAGAAATGCTTGGAACTGAAGTTTAATCCCTGATTTAGATTTTTGATGAAAGAAATGCAAACTTCTTGAACTGTGTGTGGTTGTTAACTATGAGCCAATAAAACTCTTTTAAATTTGGATCATACAATTACTGTGAATAGCTCTAATTAACACCATATTTTTGAACCTGTTGTGCTGTAATTTCTAATGTAAGAATTTTCCAAGAAAAACAAGCATTTCAACATGTTATTGTAATCTCATCCATTAATGTCAAAGACATTAATAATAATGAATTATTGTCTCTGCATGTGTGTATGTGTGCAATTTTTAAAGGCAAAAACAACTATTAGTGTGAGAGTTTCACTTTGTGGTTCAGCTTTAATTACAGTGACATAGGCCCACAGCTAACTTGTATGACTTTAATAATTAATGGAAATTACAATTTAATATTCAACAAGAGGGATTATATTCTGCCCATCAAAAATGCTGCTGGTTTGACTGTTGAATATAGAAGATTGTCTGGTTTATTTGAAGACAATCTGAACTGAGGTTAGGATTTTTCCCATTGTAAATGGGAAATTGTTCATTCTTGCTGCTGCTGGGACTGGTTTCTGCTGCTGCTGGGACTGGTTTCTGTAGGGTTTAGCACAGAAATTCTTATAATAAAATGCAAGGGAAAGTGTTGTGTTGGTCAGTGTTGATATATTCAGTCAATCATCAGTAAGATTGCACCGTTAATAAATCCCACGGTTCAGTGGAGCTCATTCCTAAAATAGCACCAACTGGAGACAGCATCTTTAGTTTCATCAGTTTTTGGATTTTAATGTAGGATGGCTGTGGCGTTAATGAAATAAAACGGGAGGATGTGATGCACTTGTGCTGGTTGATTGTTCCTACCACAGCCAGGAGATTAACACTCTCTTTGTGAACCCATCATTCCTTTATACCTCAGTGAACAGAATGACTTCTGCAGAGAGCCCTGTTCCTGTTTGTTCATTCACAGGCTGCCCACTTTGAACTTGTTAGGTCAGTAGCCTCACAGCTGTAAATCAGAGAGTGAAAGAGCTGCAAGCTCACTAGAGTGTGTTCAGAAGAAAGTCTGCTCCATGTGCAGTCAAACGTCCATCTCAATTGCTTTTGCATCTGAATGCCTCTCTAGTGTAGCTCCATGTCTGTGTAATTCTGCACAAGCAGAGCAGAATTTCAACTGATTTAAATAAGCAACTGGTACAACTTTGATAGGTTGTTTCAAAGGAGAACTCGGGAAAGTCACTGCGCGTGAGTTGGACAGTCATATATATTTGTTTAATAAATAAATAAATAAACTATTTCTTATTTTAGGCATGAAAACTTGTTTTATAAACTGATTTAATTAGAGTTACTGTATATCAAGTCTTATATGCCTGCACAAACTCATATACAGTGATGGAAAGATGTAGAAATGAAGAATAATTTTTCAGTGTTATGACTGTATGTGTCATAGTTCTATGCACTTCGTATTCATAGAACTATCTCATAAATTGTCATGAAACATATGATAATTTATATGGTATATGACAGAAAAGAGAATAACTTCTTGGAACAAGCATCCAGATCCAAAATTTCTAACTACATTTTTTGCATGTTTGTATTTTTTAAATTACTTTATATCTTTGTAAAACTGTATCAAAAATTTCAACTGAAGAATATCAGTCCATCTGTTCATCAACAAACTGACGTCTTTCAATAAGACAGTTGTTCCCCAAAATGCAAGATAACAAATGAAAAGCAAAATCATGCCAGGAAGTGAAACTAGCAGTTTAAAAAACTGAAATGTTCCCGAGCTGAAGGAATTTGTGGAAAAATACAGATAGTCCTTGATTAACAACAATAATTGGGACTGTGATCACATTCCTTAGCAATGGCAGACCCCATTGCCACCATTAAGCAATGATCATAGGTTGTTAAGTGAGGACCTCCTTGCAATTCCTGCTAGCTCCCAACGAGCAAAGTCAGTGAGGAAGCCAACAGGAAGCTGCAAGTCCCAGGTGGCTTACAAGCAGACTGATGGATGAATAAGTGATTGCTTCAACTTAGTGGGTAAGAGGCTGCTACAGCAATGCCAGGGCGGCTGCTGCCAGAGGACATGCAAGCAGCAACTATGGTGCCACAGAAGCACAGCTGGGCCAGAGGTCGGCGCTACTGGGGGCAAGAGGACATGAATGCTTCAGGAAGGTTGTACACAACTGCAAAAGGAGTACATGCAGTCATGGAAACAAGGCCTACATGGTCATCAGCTGCCTCCGAAGAGGCAAGGCAGGCACATGTTGTCAGCCACAGGAGGAAGAAGATGATAGAAAGCTTGAAACAGCAAAGATGATAGAGATAGAGTACAGGGTGGCAGGGTAGCAGAGCAAAGGGCAGAGGTAGAAGGGAGATTAGGTGGGTGGGGAGAAGTTGAAGTGCACCTTGCAATTGTATACGTGGAGAGTAAGGTTCACATGATGTCATGCTTTACGGAAATGTTGCTTAGTGATGGAAATTTCAATCCCAATTACCATAATTAACCAAGGACCACCTGTATTTTGTTCACAAAATAAATGAAGCAAGCCCAAAACATTGATATCATTTGATCATTCAGACTTACTTTATGTATCAGCATGAAGCTCTGGTAAAAATTCTCTGCAAAAAATAGGAAAATCATAAAGGATAAATACTTTTTCTACAGAAATGTAAGCTCGTTATTATTTGATTAAATATTTTGTTCTTAGTTGTGACTACATAATATTGCTGGAGTCAAGAGACAAGATCATCCAAAATTATGCCAGAAGCATTTCAGGTAAACAGCTGGAAAACTAGACTCCAGCCAAAAACAGGTGGAACAAAGCAGAGAAAAAACTACATTGTAAAAAGGTCAATGAAAGTCAGTCAGAATCTAGCAGTGTGTATGTTCCACATCTTTTTTGGAATGTTTGCAGACAATCCAGGGTGTACTAGCCAAGAAAAAGCAATTGGCAAGCCATTGTTGCTGGTGAAAGAATAACATTTCTATTCAAGTGAACTTCAGTAACAATTGTTTAATTACTGCATCTGGGCTACAAAAATCTGAATGATCAAAAGATGGCAGCAGGAATCTAAGTTTTTCTGTATTTTTTTCGCTGTTCATTTAGGGTTTGTTGGCTTATTTTTGTCCAAATGTGATTATCATAGATTACAAAGAAAGAATATTTGCAAATATCAGTATTGGTGTTTGTGAGAATGAGACATTAGATTACCATACTGTAGAGTAGCAAAATTGGTTGCTTAGAATATCATTTGTTTCAGGTCTTAAATGGCCCTTTAAATACCAATAATGAGAATAATTTTAAAAGGATTATTGATAGGTGATTAGGGAAATATTTTGCATATAGGGAAGATATCTTTGCAATTACTTCCTTTTTTTTTTTTTTTTTTTACAAAAACAGGAACATGAGTACTTTCAAACTCAGTTTTAAAGAAAGTAACAAGATAAAGTCAGTTAGAAAGCAGGGAGACTAAAATTAGAAAATATGAATGCAGTAAAAACCATATTCTAAAACCTGATTTAAGACTCATTGTTATACTGGCCCAGAATTTGAATGTTAGTCACTGTTAATATCCTGTCTAGACAGTAACAGTTTATGACAATTTAGATTTTTTAGTATTTTATTTCAATTCTTCCTCCATTTATAATTTTCATAGGAGCAGAAGGTAAAGCAGACTTAAGGCATTAAGCAATTCTTTTATAGTGCAGATTATGACTGCTTTCAAAGACATTAGAAGCCACACTTTTTTTGAGAGAGAGCAGAGTTGTTATAATGGAAGCATTTATCGGTTCAGCATTCATTGAACACACTGATTAATGATATCTAAGAATCTTACACAAAAAGACTTTATGTAACAGAATTTTTAGGCTTCTAAACTATGGTTATAATATTTTCAATAAGAGCTGATAATTCTGACCTGTTCTCTTAACATGAGTTATTTGTCCTACTCAGATTAATAACTTCACCTGTGGATAAAGCTCGTCTAAATTGAAGGGCTACAACTGATTGATGAGTAGTGAAAAGTCTGTCACGCTACCCAGAAGAAAATATTGCTGCGAGGGTCATTAAGGGGAGCATCTTTGAAAAATTTTGCTTGATTTATAAACAAAGTAAATTCACCTTCCCCATCAAAGAGAGATTGGGAGTGCAGTTCCCAGAATTTCAGAAGTTTAATTCCCAGGGGTGCTAATTTGTAACATGGTGAACTAGACATCATAGCTGTCAGCAACTGAGCTATGCCCCTCTTCTTTTCTTCAGTAACATTGATTATGCAAAACACATAGTGAATAATGGATCTCCCTCCTGGGGAAACGGTAGGTAAAGAGTGGGTGTGGCTGTTATTATCAAAGAATTTCTAGTAGCCTCCAGGGGCACTGCTCCACAAGTGCCCGGCTGCGAGACCCTTTTTCTTAGGTTAGGCTCAAGGGATCAGGTGGGATTGCTACTGCTTTACCGGCCTCTCTGCTTCCCTATTCGGGATCCTGGACCTCGCCGCGGGACTGGCGGTGGAATTTCCCAGGCTTATAGTTCTCCCATCCCTGGGGGGGGTCAGAGGTAGACCGAGATTTCATGGAAAACATGACTTCCATGGGCATATCTCAGGTTATCCAGGGCCCAACTAGTAATAGTGGTCACACACTCGATTTGGTGTTCTTGTCAGAACACCAAAGTGACCTGGAATTAGTGGACCTGTCCTTGGTCCCCTTGTCATGGTCGGATCACAGTCTGGTGGCAATTAGTTTCTCAAGAGCTATAACCCTCCCCCCCTCCCCCGGGCAGGGAGGCAGGACCTATTGGATTGGTCCACCCCCGTCAACTAATGGACCTAGATGGGTTCCAGAAAGAGCTGGGGGTTATAACTGCAGATCCACTGTGCAGTCCAGCCGAACTCTTAGTCACTGTTTGGAATAGGAAGGTGACTGAGGCTCTGGACAGGATTGCACCCATGGGACCTCTCCTTACCCGTAGACCTCTCTGTGCCCCGTGGTATACAGAGCAACTGAGAGGGATGAAAGGCATGAGGACACATCATTGGCAGAAGACGGGATGAACTCAATTGAACACTGGTAAGAGCTGCTACTAAGGCCTACCTCATGGTGATTTGTGTGACGAAGTGTAAATACTTCTCCACACTAATTGCATCTGCAGATAATCGCCCAGCGACCCTCTTTAAGGTGAGCCACCTCCTCCTAGGGAAGGAGGTAATTGAGGTCCACCTGAAGGGGCGCACTGAGGAATTTGCAGATTTTCTAGAAGACAAAACTGCTTGACTTCGTTCCCAGTTACATTCCTGGTGTAATTGCTGATCTGGTGAAAGTCCCTGAGATAGCTGTGGCAAGAAATGGGGCAAAACTCACTTTTTCTCACTTACCAACATAAATTTTGGGTTCAATTTTGGCTGTAATGGAAGGCTAACTATCTATATAAGTGAGGTATTTTCATACAGTCGTTTTTGAATCAACTCAGTGCAGATGCTGACCAAACTATTTGTATCTGTTTTACAAAATGAATCAATACTGGGCAAAGTAGTAGATGCGTGCATCAGAAAAGAAAAGCATATCATGAACTCTGCAGCCTGCCTCTCATTCTAATTCTCCTCTTTGCTCATGTTAAACTAGTTTACAGACACTTGTTTAATCACCCCCAGGTAAGAAACTCCATTTGAGAGACACACCCCAAGCAAAAACTGAGATCGAGTTAATGTGATGCTTTGATGAACTCTGTTGAAAATCTACATTTTTTCTGGATTGTTTTTTTTTTTTTTACAAAATAATCAGATTTCTTACACCCACCAGAACCTGCAATTCAATTTTTGACTTGGGATAGCTGTTTGTTTGTTACATTTCTTTGTGAATGTTCTTTCATAAAGGATCAAGCAGTGAAATGTTCAGATAACTAAAAGACAGAACAAAAGTTGTAAAAGAGCTTACTGTGCCCTTCATTACATAGTGGAAGGTTGTATGAAAAAACAATTGTTAATGAAAAAGTTCAGATTGTGAGCTAAACCTTCTGGTTACGTTTCTGTTATTAATCAGATGACTGATCCCTTTCCAGAATTTTCCGGAAAATGCATTAGTTGCTATAGAAATCCAGCATATTAGAAGTATTCCTACATAATTTCTATTCCTGATAAAATAAATCTGTGCGGTATGATTCAGCCCTGCAGTTTGTTTTCTACATTGCCACGTTGTGTGTGAAGTTTCAGATTAAAATTATGAAAGACTATCTCTGAGCAGAGACTAACCATTTTATCAGCTTTGCTTTGTCAGCACCTGCACACAATGAGTAGAACAGCAGGGCAGCTACTATGCAGGGACAAAAAAAATGATCTGGAAACACAAGATTAAACTAAGAGTGAAATGGTAGCCAGAAGAGATACGAGAGGAAGAAAAGAAAAGGGGTTTTTAAAAAGAAGAGATGGGGAGAGAAAGAATGAAAAAGAATTTTACACTCAGAAAGACCACTTGAAAGAAAAAAAGATTATAAGAAATCAACAAACTGCAGTAGGAAAAGGTTCTTTAATTTGGTTTTTATTTAGTTGGATCAAAAGTAAACAGCCTTCTAGTTATGTAGAGCAAACAATACCAAATGGCTCAGGAAAATAGTGATATCTTTTTTTGGCTTTCTCCAGTATGCTTCAGCTACACAGCGTTAAAAATCCATTAGAAGGTCTCTGATATTTGTGTTCGACTCACAATGAACCATCTGAACTTCTTGTCCAATGGAAGCTTCTGTGTTTCTTTAAAAACCGAGCAACGGTTATTGTATCTCTTCCGATTCAGAGTGCTCAGAGTGAGTTCAGAATCCAGGGTGACAATATAGCATTGTTAGAAGCTCTGTGCTATGCTGCTCAGTGAAGGTCCATTAGTTGGTACTAAAAGTATCCATTAACTGAATATTATGTGGAAGATAAGAGATCATGTAGTTATAATAGTATAATAGAAGTAAAAAGTGTCCATTAAAAAGTTGGGCTGTAAAAATGTAGGTATTTTGATAAGAATGTATTGGTCGTTTACCTAGATGCATTATTTAATCAAGAAACACAGTATATAAGTATCCAATAATTACTACGTAAATGTATAATTCTTGATGATATCTAAAAAAACAGCAACTCTATTTATTTTTGAATTCCTGTAGGGTTTGTCTATGCCCTGCAGATCAGACCTAGTGGTCAAATTACAGGTAGTCTTCAACTTACGACCACAATTGACCCCAAAATTTATGGTTAAGTGAGTTTTACCCCATTTTATGACCTTTCTTGCCACAGTTGTTAAGTGAATCACTGCAATTATTAAGTTAGTCAGAAGGTTGTTAAGTTGACTTTGCTTTTCAGAAGGTCACAAAAGCTGATCACATGACCCCAGGGTGCTGCAACGTCATAAATATGAACCAGTTGACAAGCATCTGGATTTTGATCACATGACCTTGGGGATGCTGCAATGCTCGTAAGTGTGAAAATCGGTCATAAGTTACTTTTTTCAGTGCCATTGTAACTTTGAACAGTCACTAAACAAACTGTTGTAAGTCAAGCACCACGTGTATAAGATTTCAGTATGGAAAACCACACATTAGGGTCACCGCAGACAATACAAACACTTTGCCTTGACTGTGGTGTTTGCTGGCTGATCTTGGATAAGAATCAAGATGTACAATATGCATCTTGTTTCTCTTTTGGTTAATCACCCAGTGTCAAAAGGAAAGAGCACAACAATACCCACAAATGACACGTCAGCCAAAATGCAAAGCTTGCAAGCATATGAAGTTATGAATATAGAACATCTTATTTCAAAACCCGCACCACAGTAGACAAAAAGCAATTTTCCTGACTTTTGCTTTCAAGCAAATTAAGTTATAGACATAGCTTGGAAAAACAGTATTCGAGTATTTGAGAGGCGGTCAAATGGTGGTTTGGTTATTTTCCAAACCACCAGAAGGCAAGACAAGAAACAATGGAGGGAAACTAATCAAGGAGAGAAGCAACTTGGAATTAAGGAGAAACTTCTTAACAATGAGGACAATTACCCAGTGGAACAACTTGCCTTCAGAAACTGTAGGTATTTCACCACTGGAGGTTTTTAAGAAAAGACTGGGCAGCTACCTATCTGAGCAGTAATGGCTAACCTTTTCCAGACCGAGTGCCCAAAGCGCACCCGAACCCCCAAAATGCAATGCACATGTGCCCCCCCGCAGGCGTCTCCCCCATTTGCTCCCCCACATGCGGCCTGTCCCCTGCACATGCACGCGTGCATGTGCGGCAGAGACCCAAAGACCAGCTGGCCAGTGGGAGGCGTGTGCACACACGCAGCAGAGCTGAATTGGGGCAATGGCTCACGTGCCCACAGAGAGGGCGCTGCGTGCCATCTCTGGCATGTGTGCCATAGGTTCACCAACACGGGTATAGGGTCTCCTGCTTGAGCAGGGGGTTGGACTAGAAGACCTCCAACATCCCTTCCAGCTCTATTCTGATTAACACCAAAATGTCTGCCTAGATAGCTTCTGCTTTTTTATGTTTTGTGACTTGATTCAAAGAACAGAGGTAATTTAATATTTTCCCATTTTGTTTGATTTCATACAAGTGGGTGGTGATGTATGTGATTATTTATTTATTTTCCCTTCCCCAATGATGCAAGCTGTGGATTTTTACTACTACTATTACCTAATAGTAGAACTACTAAAAGTTCTACTATTAGAACTTTACTTGACCAAGCAACTTCAATTTTACTTGAATTACTTGACCAAGAAGTAAAACTTCTTGGTCAAGTAATTAGAAAATGTAAGTTTATAAGGTTAATACATCCCACAAACCTCAGGTTCCAGGTACGATTACTAGATTTCTTGATCTTTTTATCTGTATCAAGCATGACCAATGATCACATTAGCTAGAAGATTAATGAATCAGATAGGGGAAGGCTGACTTACCTCAATAATACAAAGCAGCTGCAAGGTATCATTACATCTATAGTGGTAAATTGATAGATGCTGTTTTCTAAATGTGAGTTCTTAAGTTCATATTCCTGTTCTTCAACCTGGAATTAACCTCAGCTTCAATTGCAAACATGAAATGTATTCATTAAAACAAAATAAAAATTCTCCCGTTAAGAAGTTACAGTCCATATGACCTTGGTAGTCAATCAGAAGATCTTAAAAGAAATTTATTTCTTGGTCTTTTTCATTAGTATCCATATGGCAAATTCAGAGTTTATCTTAGTTGATATTTTATAGATTTTACTTTTCAACAGATTCACAGAATATAAAGTGAAACAAATGCCTATAACATAACCAGTTTGGCATTAATGCCAACAAAATTGACATTAAAGTCATTGTAAAATAATAATGTAGCTTCATTCTGTTTAGTATGGTCAATTTAATAATTGTCATAACAGAATTCAGAACATAGTAGAAATGTGGCAGAATATTTGTCATTTAAAAGCTACTGAATTTTTAAAAAGGGCAAAGAAAATTACTTTGTTTAGAACAAGATGGACAAGATGTAGAAAAATTTATAGACAGGTAGATTATGAACAGCATGGACTAATAATTACTAATGGTCCTATAATAATGGCTAGTTTTTTAAAAGATCATTTTTTTAAAGATAACATTTAATTGCTTAATGGAGTTCACAACACATTTAATGAATAAATAGTAATCATAACTATGAAGTTAGAAATAATACTACGGAATTAAAAAAGAATCCATTTGTCTTGCCATGAAAAAATGAATTATAAATATGATACTAATGTCCCTGCAAGGTAAAATGAATTCCAGCATTAAGAATAGTACAATAATGTTTTGGGTGTCTTGCATTTCTATTGTTGCTGGAATCCAATTTACTATTTAAAACGTCTGAACCTCTGTTTTGGAAACTATGAGAAGAATGTGTAATTCCTTTTTAGTGTTCAGAATTTAGGAACATTTCCCCAAACTTCAATCATTGTAATTGAAATCAGATAGATCCCTGATAATTTTCTTCCCATCCTGTCTCCAAAAGTGTTTCAGCATTTGACACTGTGTATATTTAAATGTGTCACACACATTGGGGGGAAAAATAAGGAAAGATAGGAATTTTGTTCCAAGATTATACACTCTTTGAAGATTTTGCCATCTCTGTTCCTGATATTATTCTAATAATTGCATTTTGAAGGCATGTAACAGAGTTGAATGTGTGCTACTTATAGTAACAACTAGCATTGATTTGCTGTCAGAGAACATAATGAATGCCAAGGTTATTGTTACATCGTTGCTAAAGTACATCTTCCTTTGAATTGCTTTCTTTCCAGTTCGTTCCTTTTATTTTAGGTTAGTCTATTTCCTATTCTGGACCTGAGTTTATTTTAAATTGGCACAGAGTTCATAGATTAGATCTAGTGATATAAAATGTTCTGCTGCCTATGAAAAATACCAAAATACTGTTATTATCCTGATATTTACAATAGTTGCTGTAGTGATATAAGAATTACTGAATTACAGAATTACTAAGTCTACTGAATTAGTATTGTATAGTCTACTGAAATCCTTCTCCTCCTGCTCCTTCTCTTTCTCCTCCTCATCTCCAGTGAGGCACTACCTTGACATGGCTGTGGAGCTTTTGTGCTCTGAGGAAGATGAGAGTTGTGCCAGAGGTTCAGTCATACTAGACAGGTTTTATCAGAGGAACCAGATGAAGTGCTTCTTCTATAGATTACCATTCAGGAGGGAGGGTATGTTCTGGATCACATCAGTCAAAGACTTTCTACTGATGGGATCCAGGAAGAAAGTTTTCTTTGCTGTTGCCTCCATCCATTCGGACATCTTACCTCCAGATTGAGTCAGCTTCTCCCCCCCGCACCCCCACCCCATTCTGGCCTTCTGAAAGAGTTCTAAGTTCTTGCTCTACCAATTGGCAGGGGAGGCCTGAGTGGGGTGCAACTCTGGGGGTGCTCTGCAATGGTTGTGTCAGTATGTATGTGTGTAACCACTGCATGTAAAACAGTGTGTGTAAATACTTCCCCTACAAAGACTTGATGCAGTTTGCATGGATGTCTCAAGAAGAGAATAGTGCAGAATTGAAAACAGGATACCAGCCAGGGATGAAATCCAGCAGGTTCTAATGGGTTCTGGAGAACTGGTAGCGGAAATTTTGAGTAGTTCGGAGAACCGGCAAATACCACCTCTGGCTGGCCCCAGAGTGGGGTGGGAATGGAGATTTTGCAATATCCTTCCCCTAGGAGGGGAGGGAATGGAGAATTTGCAGTATTCTTCCCCTGAAGTGGGGTGGGAATGGAGATTTTGCAGTATCCTTCCCCTGCCACGCTCACCAAGCCACGCCCACAGAACTGGTAAGGAAAAATTTTGGATTTCACCCCTGGTACCAGCCCTCATTTTTCTACAAAATCCTTGGCTTAACTGCCACAGCTGGGATTGGAACTTCTGTTGCTAAGCAATGTAGTCATTAAGTGAGGTATGCCTGATTTTTTTTAAATCATCTTTTTGCCACAATTGTTAAACAAATCACACAGTCATTAAGTGAATCCAGGCTTCCCCCATTCACTTTGCCTGTCAGAAGCCCCCTGGGAAGGTTGTAAGTGTTGATCACATGACCCCAGGATGCTGTAGCCATCCTAAACACATTCTGATTCTCAAATGCCCAAATTTTGATTATGTGACCATAGGGAGGCTGCGACAGTTGTAAATGTGAGGACTGGTCATATGGCACTTTTTTCACCACTGTTGTAACGTTGAACAATTGTTAGTGCATGGTCATAATTGTTAGTGCATGGTTATAATTTAAGGACTACCTGTACATGTTTTACAGTGAACTCTTTTTCTGTTGACCCTTAAATTTAACTAATTCTTAGTCAATTTCAATAGTCAATAATTATATTCTTAGCTACAATATATTCTTAACTGCTGACATGAGATCCATTGTTTCATTATAGTTCTTGTTGCTTATGACTGTATGGGATTAAACATGAACTGGGATGAGAATCATGGCCAATGATGAGGCACTTGTGGTACTTTCTCTTAGAGAGTGAGAGCCAGTTAAACTAGTAGTAGCACTTCATTCTATCTAGGTACTCTGACTTGGCTGGAAACCAATATATATCTGAAATATATTTGAAAGCGCCTTAATCCTTTTATATGTATGTCAGTCTCTTTTTACTTTTCTGAGATAGCCTTAGGATTCTAGTCTTTTGGGAGCTGAACTTAAGTATGTCATTCACAAATTGAACTGTCCCCATGCTCTCTTCTTTTTGAAGTTCAGTGGGACCCAGCTGTTTGGACATTCCTTCTCATTTTTCTTCCCAGAGAATGCAAAGAAATTGTTAGCATATGTCCCATGCAAAGAATATTCAAATGATTTTACAAACATTATTACAGAAAGTAATTAATACCAAGCAGCTATTTTAGGTGTCAGATTTAAAGCTAATGAAAAGCCACTAAGCCCATGCATGAAACAAGTACATAAATCAGCCCAATAAAACAGCTTTGTAAATATTTATGTTCTCTGTACACTCCATTTCATGCTTGCTTCCTTTACCTTCACCTCTTGAATTTCCTGTTTTTAGATTATTCCTATGACCGGCTTTAGTTATCTACCTGACATTGCTTAATTAGTTACTACTTCCTCTGGTATCATTTACCTTAATCCTAAATCTTTACAGACTCTTAAGTACCTTAGGAATTGGATGTAATTTTTAGAGAAGCTTCAGTAGGACTGATGTGGGAGGACTCTGCATGATCAATTTCCTGCCAGAGAGAATGGTCGGGCAGCCTGGCAAAAGGCCAGTCGGCACTATTGGTGAAAGAGCTCAGGAAGCCATCTTCTTGACTTTCCTGACATCAGTTGCTGTTACTTCAAGTGGCTTTATGCTCAGTGGCCCAGATTGTCAGCCATTCTTGTTTCTCTGAGGCATGGAAATAGTAGCATTTATGAGGACAGGATATTTAAATAGGGTTTGGCAGAATCTAAACAAAGAGAAGACAGTTTTGGGAAAGAAGGCTCGTTTTTAAATTATTTGTATGCATATTTCTCACCTGTGAAAAGTCTGGCAAGCCATGCTTTGCTTTGCCTGCTTGTTCAGAATAATTTAATCTGCCTAAAACATCTGTTTCTGCCAGAAAATAATGGTTAAAAAAACATATTGGACATGACTATTGTTATTTGTAGGAATAGTCATCATGTTTCCAACAGTGTTCAGTAATCCTAATAGCACCACTGTTTTTATTGTGTTCCTACTACATACAGAAGGCTAAAAGTGTATTGCTTTCTGGAATCCAGTTACTGAATTCATATTTGAGGAAAGAATAGAGACTTTATAGCTCACATTCATCTCTTCTGCTACAACAGGTTTCTTGGGCCTCATGGTTTCCACTAGGAGTGGGAAAGCTGTGATTAATTATTTCCTGTGTTTCTCTGTGTGCACACTCTGTTTTGAAGGGACAAAATCAATGCCTTCACATTAAGAATGAAGAGTTCTTTCCCTTTAATTTTAACCACACCACCCCCAAATTGGTTAAACATTTCAGTCCCACCCATTCCATGGATATCATCCATTGCAGCCAAATTCTCCACACTTTTCAGCCAGGGAATCCAATTATTAATTGATTTTAAGAAAAGTGCATCTTTCACAACAAACATTATTCCCCTCCTTGACCTTTCTTGATCAAGATGGAAAGATGCATCTCTCCTGGTGCATCTCACCCTGTCAAGGCCATTGCCATAATTCCTAGAAATTATGGCTGGAAGATGCTAGGATAGGAAAGTCTGGCTTCCATAGGACAAATTAATTTCCCCTTAGTCACTTACATATGCATATTTTATGAGTCACATGTTAGGAAGTATAAGTCTCAAATAACTCACAAGATTAAAGCTGAGGCAGTTTCTGCAAATATGAAGGTTCAGGTCCTACACTGAAAAACTGAAAGACTGAATGCTTCTTTGTTGGCTATTGCATTGTCTCAGGAAGGTGGGGAATCCTACCCTTGTCACTTTCTAACAGGATAACATAATAACTGTTCCAAGATTAAAAATAATACTTTATTAACAACCCCTCAGTATTCCACACTCCTCAACCCTAGCTAATTTTTCCCTAATACCTCATTAAAATTCACAGTGGCTTTGTAGTCCTACTCTAATGGCTCTCCACTGAGGAAAGAACGGTGAAGGTGAGAACTGACAAATGGATGTAATTTTCTTCCTGCCCTTCTTTCAGGTTTTATTATCCCGGCTTCCATCCTTTGAGGACTATCCAGATGATGAGAGTGGCCAAGTTGCAGTTCCACCAGGACATGTCCTCTCAGGCCCTTGAAACCTTGAAACAGGTCAGTTTTGCTCACTGGTTCTACATTCTCTTTCCTCCTAATTGTTTCTCCTTGACTGCATTTCTACAACCTCCCTGCTCACCTCACTTTCCACATGTCAGTCAGCAAGCACTCTCCCACTTTTTTATATCTACGCCAGCCCCAGAGGCAATGGCTACAAAGTGAGCTGCTTACAGTTTCCAAGAGAGACTTACTTTAATAGCAGTGGTTGGTAATTACTGTTCAGTATCTGAGGGGGTGTCATTAATCACCCCAAACCTTGAATGGCAAATAGCTATTAAGTTGGATGAACAAGAGACTGTTTCAGTACCTTAATCTGCGTCTCCTTTTAAAATATTGATCATGTTCTGCATCTCACTGAATGGAAAAGGCAAGGTAAATAGTAGTGGAAATGCTTCCTTTGATCATGAACTAGTAAGAATTCTGAAACTCACCTGAAATATTTGGGATGGAATGCGGATGAAAAAAATAAAGAGGACAATCAAAATCTGGATGCATTAAGTAGTGAGTGCATTTAATTCAGAGCTGATCGCTGCAAAGAATGTGTATTATTAAAAGATCTGATTGGAGGAAGTGTCTTCATATGAATTATTTGTGAGCCAGTTCAGAATAGCAATATATTTTATATACATAATCTGCTCATCATTATTGAAAGGAAATACATTAGTAACTAACTTGTTTCTGAAAGCAGCACATGTTTTCCAGTTATATTATTTATTTTGTTAACAGTTTTTTCAGCTCAATAGCATTCTGAAACCAAATCTGTGAAAGTACTTAAACAAAATAACTTCCTGTGGAAAAATAAGTTACTATAGGTAATTAAATCTGTTAGCTTATTTAAACTTTAAAACGCATTTGGGGAGAGAAAGATATAAGATTTTACTTATGTGGCATAAAACATGTTGGTTGCACATGAATGATGTCCTATATATATATATAAGTTCATTGCATGCTGACCTGAACCTGTCTCAGCTGGCTGCTCCTTATTTGGAGTTTCTTCTAAATTTGTGATAGATTTATAAAATGTACAAGACCTTCTGGAAATGTCACTGTATATATAAAATATATTTGCTCGAGTTACAGTACATAGCTTTTTGACAGCTGCTTTATGTAATTCCCCAACTGATTCTTTGTAAAGTTTCACATATTGTAGTTTAAGTTCCAGTTTCCTGTTTAAGGATGTAAAAAAAAAAGTTTCTAAAATTCAACTAAACTATTATAATGCTTTATCTGATATTGAACACCAATTGTTATCGGATTCCTTTTATGCTTCTGTCTTATTTGTTAGGCTTCTGGCCTTTCTCTCACTGAGCTTAAAATGGTGTGTTTTCTGCCCCATTACAAGTAATCATTTAAAAATCAGCAGCATTAAGCCATACACTTCTTACATGTATATATGGGTGCATGCGCGCACACACACAAATGTACACATATAAATATAAGGGTTTTTTGAAGTAATTGCTGAAGTAGTTTAGGGGTTAAGATGCTAAACTACTAATTGCGTGATTGAAATTCCAATGCTACCTTGGGCATAGATGCTCGTTTAGTGGTATCTATAGTGGCATAACCTTTATTGGACCAGATTACAGTCCATAATCTTCAGTGAAGATGCCTTCATGCTTCAGCAGATTGATTCAGGATAATAGTAGTAATAATACTAACAATAATTATATTCTTGAAAGCTGATTTTGAGGTGTAAATATCTGTGATAAAGTATTATAATTAAAAATAAAGTTTTTGGTTAATTTCATGTTATTTCATAACTGTTATTACTTTCTCATTTAATTGATTTTGACATCTAGTTGCTTCATTTATTTATTTTTTTATTATTTTATTAGTTTGATTTATATGCCTCCCTTCTCCGGAGACTCAGGGCGGCTTACAATGCATTAAGCAATAGCCTTCATACTTTTGTATATACCTGCTTAGTAGGGCTTTTTTTGCCCCCCCCCCAAGCGGTGTTCTATTTTATACAAAGTCAGCTTATTGCCCCCACAAACCAGGTCCTCATTTTACCTACCTTGAAAGGATGGAAGGCTGAGTCAACCTTGAGCCTGGTGAGAATTGAACTTGCAGTAATTGCAGGCAGCTGGCAGCTAAATGCTACTTTGAACAGTAGTTTAGTCTGCTGCGCCACCAGGCTCCTTTTGACAGAATTGTTGAATTCTAAGTCTGACATGGTATTATTGAGTGATCATTTCACTGCATCCCTGGAAGTTATCCGTCCATGTCAATGTTGCAGTCTAGTTTGCCTGTGATTAGAGAAATAGATTCCTTGCACACCTTCTGGAGATTAAACTACTTTTTATCTTGGGTTTATCTTCATAAGTCATACACTGAACTGTAATCTCCAAAGACTCCCTACAGTTAAAGATATTTTAATTATAATTTTTCAAACTTCAAAAGATTAGTTTGATGATCCAAAATAGACAAAGGGCAGATTTTATGTTTCGATACTAGTAAGACCCTTAAAAAAAAACCCTCCGCAAAGTGTACAGAAAAATGGAGGAAATCAGGAAGAAGTCTGGCCTCCAAGAATTTTATATCACACAATATACCAAGACTATTAAAGATGATTGGAAATTTGTAAGAATGCAGTAAGTCCTCCGCTGAGACATTAAACTCTTACGGTCTTACCCCAAAGCATGTATATTCCACCTATATTAGTTCCCTGCTATAAAGGGACATAACCTAGATGTATCTGTCCTAGAATGACAGGCATCCCTTTTCATATAGATTCAATTTGAACTGGTTCCTTCCAGCTTGCCCTATACATTATTTACTCTGTGTGTGATGTAAATAACACGAGTGTAGCCTTCCTTGGCATCTCTAAGAAGCCTTCATGTAATTGAGGGATAAAGTAGAAACCGAAACAATTTCCTCAATATCCTGGCCTTTGCTTTGGAGCCCATTAGCAGGATGGACTTTGCTTTCTCCTTTCATCATGACTGAGCAGAAGAGAGGCATATTTGCATACCATTACATGTGTCTCTGATGTTAGGTATCCTGTTCAATCCAAATGCAAATTAGACATAAATGAATGTACTGGGCTTTTACTTGCACTTCCTTATCAATTACCTAATGAGTTTTATATTCTTGGAGAGAGAAGCAGTGTGGTTTTTTATATTACGTTGAGTATCCTATTTGTTTGCTCATGGTAACTCATAGTTAAGTTCTTTCATTATTTGGCACTGTTCATTCTATAGATCCCAACGCTAACTGAAACCTTTTTCAGATCATGGAGAAAACACACAGCAGGACCAGTTCCATAATGCTGCTCTTATACTACAAAGCTGAGTTACCTTGAAAGGTGCACATATTTTTAACCTAAACATATCCCAAAACACATGGCATTTTAAAATTTATAGAGGCCAAGTAAACGAGCATTCAGAGCCGCAAATTTCATAGCAATCTGGATAAACTGGCAGAAAAGAGCTTGCATTGTTATGAAATATATGAAGAGGCAAGCTGAAGTGACAATCAATAGCTAGCGAAGTTGCAAATTGTTTTTTTTAGAAATAAAATATTCCAGATGGAAATATTTAGAGGCATACCATCAAGGATAACAGAATGTTTTACTTCTGTATTTCTTCTACATTTCAGACTTACGATCTTATGAAAGTGACTCATGGGACAAAGCACAGCCTCATGCAGAACCTGATGATACTTAAAGACGAGGTGGAGGCTGGCATGCTGTTAAAATAAAGATGATGTGCAAGAGACAACCTAGCAGAAGGACAACAAAAAGGAGACTCTGAAGAAAACATGTATCTCTCTCAACCAGACATATGGCAGTAAAATCGTCATATAGATGGATAGATTTCCTTTGATCTGAACATTGCAAAGAAAAATAGTCTGGTTGTTTTGTTATGTAAGATGCGCATTATTACTTTTGCTAATTCTACCAATGAAAATTTTCAACAGTCAGTAATTCCAGCAGGAACTGCTTCCTGCTGAGAAGTGGGTTGAAAAGACACCAGGAAAATTCCAAGCTACAGTTTGATTGTAATTGAAAGAATACGAAATGCTCATTTGTATAAGTCCATTATTAGATGGGTATAAATTAAGAATATACATCCAAATACATTGCAAGTATTTGAATTTGGTTTCATCGGTGTCCTTTTGTCCTATCCTAAATTGCTCCCTCTTCTTCGAAGTGTGCTCATCTCCAGGTATGCAGTGATTTGTTTTGTTTATTTTAGATTTATTTTTATTCCACATATATTGTTTTTTATAAATAACCCAACATGATGAACATACCTAATATTTCCTTCTCCTGTTTTCCCACAACAACTCTATTAGGTGGTTGAGAGAGAGTGACTGGACCAAAGTCACCCAGCTGGGACTAGAACTCAGTTTCCTTGCATTCCATAAGCCTTGCATATTTGCTGCATAACATATTTATTGTTAGATTATTAATCAGGGAAATTGCAGATACAACTGAGATACAAACTTCTAACAGTGTCATTTGTTAGCTGTTAGCTGAGTGATTCTGCCCTGAGTGATGTATCAGCATCAGAGAAGGAGGAGAGAGGGAGGAAGGGAGACAGATAGATCAACAGAAACAGTTTATTCCTGAATCATTTGCGTTCTTCCCATCTTGTAATACTGCAGTAATGTTATGCCCCCAGATACAAAAGTTCTCAGAATGTCAATCAGCCAACAACAATTACAGTTCTCTGTATGTTTCCTACTGAAGACATTCCATTAAATGGGAAAGTTTTTATTTCTGAATAAGTATACCTATAATTGTGTAGTTAATTTGTCTTTCCAACACTAAGTGCTTAGTCTTGCATTCTTGTCCAATTTTGTCCATCTTGTCCAAATTTTATATTCATTTATTTTGGAAAAAATGGGCTAGTTCTTACCAGATGGAAGAAAATACGTACATGATTCCTATTCTGACAGTAGTGGGTTTTAATTTCGGCCACTACCAGTTTGCTCGTGGGTGCGCACGCGTGACACTTCTGCGTATGCACAGAGACATCCGGACAGGTGGGTGGAGCCTCCCGCTGCCGCCGCTACTGGTTCACCCAATCTAGGGCGAACCGGTAGCAACCCACCACTGTATTCTGAGCAGTGTTCTTTCTAGATTTGACTTGAAGCAAATCTCCAGAAGAGCAGAGATTCTCATAACAGAATTTCTTGTATTGAACAATCCTGTGACTGAATTTGACATTGTACATGACTAGAAACTGAATCTTACGTTCGGAAGAATGTGCAACACATCCTGGAAACCGCAGTGTATAATGCGTGTTCTGAAGGCAGATCATTGCTTGCTTTAAACAAGAACATTGCTATCTACTTTCTTCCCCTCCTCCCCCCTCTTCCTTCCCCCATCCATTTTCTCACTTAAAATGCACACTTCAAATCTGCCAGACAAAATCTGCTCACTTAAGTTTCAATCCTCTGAAAAGAAAGCTGTAGCTCATTAGTCAAAGACATGCTTTGCGTGTGGGAGGTCCTAGGTTCAATTTCCTGGCATTTCCAGGAGCATCAGGAAAAATTATTGCCAGAAACCCTGTAGAGATTGTTAGCATTGATGTTGCTGAGCAAGATGGCTCAAGATTCTCACTCAAGTATCAGGCTGTTCGAAAGTTCCCAACAATCAATTCTTGGAAGGATTACAACTTTGTGACAAGAGTGAAGTTTTGGGGGCCTTAATTTTTAATTCTTAAATGTCATGTCCATTTAATCAGTAACTTGAAAGCATTTATGACAATACACTGAAAATACATTTCAGGGGAAATGAGCACTCTGGATATAATTCAGAATGGCAACTCACAAATGCCAATACAGGAGTGCAATTTCTTCTGAACTTTTGAGTGAGTTACAGCAAAGGAAGTTTCATGCACTTCCTTCAAATTTGGGGTCTTCAAATTTGGCAGCTTTAAGATTTGTGGACGTCAATTCCCAAAATTCTCCAGCCAGCTTTGCTGTCCACAAGTCCACAATTGAAGTCCACAAGTCTTAAAGCTGCAAGTTTGAAGACCTCTGCCCTAGCCCAACATATGCATGGCTCTTCTGGCTGCGGAGCAGAGTGCAATCAAAGACTGGGTTATGTCAGCCACCCCGTCATAAGCATATTTCTTTTTAGCACAATAAACATTATTAGGAGAAAAACCCAGATTGGGTTGTGTATGACTGCACTTGACCTGCAAATAATTGCATGTACATTTAGTTCTCAACTTAACAACCATTTGTTTAGCGATCAGAGTTACAATGGTAGAGAAAAAAGGGACTTACAACCAGTCTAACATAATGTTGGCACAATCAAATGATCACAATTTGGGCATTTGCAACCAGCGTGCATTTACAATGATTGCAACATTTTTGTGAACATTGTTTGTGATCTTCCCAGCTGGTTCCAACAAGCAAAGTCAATGGGGAAAGCCAGATTTGCTTAATGACTGCATGATTTACTTAACAACTGTAGTGATTCACTTAACAATCATGGTGAAAAGTCATAAAAACATGCACAACTCACTTAACAACAACTTTACTTAGCAATGGAAATTCTGGTCATAATTGTGCTATAAATTGAAGACTACCTCTACACAGTTAACATAGATACATTGGAGAGGTTCTGAGAGAAGTAAAAACATTTTGTGGAGATAACCTACATATAGACAGTGCAGTCTTCTTGAATTCCTTAACTATGTAGACCAGGAGTCACCAACTGGTGGTCCGTGAGAAAATTTTGGTGGTCCGCAGAAAAATTATTTGCATTTTTTATATTGCATTAAATCAGGGGTCCTCAAACTACGGCCCCTGGGCTGGATACGTGCAATGAATGCTTGTGTTATTGCTGAGAGTCTCCCCCTTCAGGGTCTTTTTCTGCAGGTCGGAGGGGGGCAGAAATTCTGACTTGGGGTTTGCTTCAGCCTCGTGAAAGTTTCCTTTCGCCCTCACTTTGGGCGAAAGCTGGAGGGAAGCACCTCTGGTGGCGAAGAGCCAGAGGGCCTTGTTCCAGTGGGACTGTATCATGGCTTGGAACTGGCTGACCATCTCAGCCCGCTGAGCCTCCAGGCGCCGGTACCTGGCCTTACATTCCCGCAGGTCTTCCCTCTGTTTGGAAAGCCTATTCTCCTAGTCTTCAGTGTGGTGCTTTTGCTGAGCCTCCTCCTTGGTCAGATCCAATTTGAACTGAGCCAGCTGTTTTGCCAACTCTTTCTGATGGTGGCTGCTTAGCTCCAACAACTGCTTCCTGTTGGGGCCCTAAGCAACTTGGGCAGGCAGGCGAGGAGTGGCTGGGAGGGGAGGGGCGAATAGAGGCCAGCGGGGCACCCCCTCGACATGAATGACATCAAGTTGGCCACGCCCACCCAGTCACATGACCACCTAGCCATGCCCACCCAGCTGGTCATTATGAAGATCACATTAGTGGTCCACGGGATCTAAAATTATGAATTTAGTGGTCCCTGAGGTCCGAAAGGTTGGTGACCCCTGATGTAGACCACTCCAGGAAGTTGACTTGAAAGGAAGGCTAAAATTAGTTTTATTGAGATTGGTTATATAACAACACAATCTTGCAAACCTGATTGGGCTATACCTCCTCCTCCTTATATTACAGTGAATTAGGAAGGCACCTGCCTGAGTGGTTTCCAAGTATTAACTCATTCTGGACTTTAAAAATGCTTCAGCCACTTTGCCTTGATTCCCACATATCTCCATGAAGTTCACCTTACTTTCTACACTTCTAGAAATCAGCATGGGGAGAAGAGAACAGATTTGTTATGGGATGTTGCCTTGCATTTGTGAAATGCTGGGCTCTCTCATGCAGTTCAGAAGTTTCCTTGAAGATAACTGCTAATCCACAAAACAAAAAAATCAGAAGGAATCTAGTAGCATCTTTTCAGACTAACCAATTTGATTAAAAGGTATAGTCCTTTGTGAACCGCAGCTCACCAGATATACAGATAAATACGGTGATATAGGATTTTAAGGGAGTTGGGTGATTTTTAGTCTATAAAAGTGTTATCATGCTCCTCGTTTTAATATACCTCTCTTCATACAATGTCTGAAATGGAATAAATTAAATTAGACATCATCCCCTCCCATTGATTCTGATTGAGTAACATAGGCTGAACTGCAGGTCTGACTTTCATAGGCTGTCAGCTTGTTTCTTGTATGGAGGTCATCCAAGCTTCACACCTTTTGTATTACTTTCCATTGATTATGTGTGGGTTTTTTTTTGTGCTTTTCTCAACAGCAGCAGTAAATGGAAAGGGCATTTATTTTTATTTGAGAGTTATTTGTTGGACAGATTAATTTATGGACAGTAAGAGCTGCAGAGTAGATGTGCTTTGTGCTTTTCTCCCATTAGGAGAGATGGGTGCAAGGTAAACAAAAAAATGGGGTTTCATAATTCAGTGGGAGTTAAACAAATGAGGGTGAATCAATTCAAGGAGAGGCAAAGGACTTCTTCCTATGTCAAGATCCAGATAGGTGCAAAATATTGAAAGATTTGTAAAGTCTAAGTAAGTTGCAGTTGGTCTATTTAGAAAACATTAAAAAGAATGAAGGATCAGCCATTCTTTACATGAATTTCATATGTGAAAAAAAGCTATTTATACCCAAAATAGTCTCCTACTTGATATGTACCCTCAGGCCAGCCACAATTAATTTATTTGAAGTTCCAGTAGCTACAGTATTTAGGGAGTTTATTTAATGGCATACTTAGTTTTTCAAATGACACCATTGAGAATTTGGTTGGTTTTTATCTAATCTCTCATCTAGCTATATCTTCTAGCTATCATCTAACATCTATCTATCTATCTATGATCTCTATCAATCTATCAGCTGTCAGCTATCTATCTTTCTATATACACACACACATACACACACCTGCATACTACTGGTAGTAGCCATACATACATGTCAATTATGCCTAGCACAGTGTCTGAGGAGCAAAGTACAACAGATTACATTTCTGCCTCCATCTTGGTTTGGCACTCATTGAGGCAACATCCTGTACTATTGTAATATCTGAAATTTATGTTTGTCTCACCTTACGATGCATCACCCTCCAAGGGAACACAAGCATTAAAATTGCATTATTTGATTCTGGGAGAATGGATTTTAGGTTATTTGATAACAATCTGATGCCAGACCTTTTTTCTTGTTTGTGTTACAGGATTTTAGTATCTCCCTGATTATTAGATTGCTGGGCAATGCATAGTAAGCAAAAATAGAGAAAGAAATCACACACAAATATATAAAACAATATTTAACAATGAAAACAATAAGGGCATAACTATAATTTGAATATAAGATCAGAAGGTTGTCAAATTACATCTTGTTCACAGACTTCACTGAATGTCAATTTCCAGGAACAAGTGTCTAGATCCTTTGTGTAAGAGGTATACCTCATTATTTTAAACTGCTGTGCAACTAGGTAAAAGATTTGCCTGCACTTCACATAACTTTTTTCAACATCACACAGAAGTATTACAGACACACAATTTTTGTTGTATTTCATCTGACAGTTTCTTTCATATTCACAGCAGGCTAATATCAGTGAAAACCAAGGGAGTCAAAAGTCAGAAAAATTGATTTGTTGCAAGATTGGAGAGTGGCAGCAAAGCTCTGATATGGCTTGTCAGCAATAACATCACCTAAAAAAGATTTTCTGGCTTGGTGTCAGCATTTCTTAACAGACCAGACAGAAAACATAACCAGATGAGCTAATGCTATTTTATTGTAAGGCTACCTTAACAGAATTTTGCAAATCTGAGCGTACAAATCACCTATCTTTTTTACAGTGTGTGAAGATAGGATGGGTGCCTTCTGAAACTCTTTCTCTGCCTGTAATACAGCTGCAGGCTATGCCATCTCTTATCTGGCAGCAGGTCTTTCTCTGTCTCCCAAGGTCTTTCCCATCTACCATTGCACTTGGTCATATGATAGTATTTCTCTTTTTGTTTCCTTTGTCCATATATTGCTTCCTGTTCATAGCCACACTAGATCTTTGCTTATATAGAAGAACAGAACCTCCATGTTATCACTTGGCCAGGTCACAGTGGAGATGTACAGCTAAGTATCACCTGCATACTGACAATGTTGCACTCTGTGCCATTGGATAAATTCACTCAATTCACTCCTGTAGAAATTGACTAGGAATGGGGAGAATGTCAATCCCCAAAGCAGCCCACACAGTGGAAGCTGCAGGTTCTTTCTCTCCCTTCCTATCAACACTGATTGAACCAATCCCAGAGGAAGTACCCGAAATCCTGAAGTTGGTCCAGAAGGTTCAGCGGTAACAAAAGTTGCTGAATATCAAGAAAAGCAAAGATTATCTGTATCCAAGCCTGCCAGGGGTCAACCGCAACCATTTCTGCCCCATATTTAAATCTTTCTGGAAAGGATCCAGATAATCTACTTCTTCCAAAATTCTCTATGGACATCATGTGATCTGTTCCTCAACAAACTTCTCTAAAAATTGATGGCAACAGGATGAAAATTGTCCAAACTGCTAGAATAAGTTTATAGTTTCTGATGAATAAGTGGGCTAACACTCTGAGCATTATTAATACATTAGAAGACAACTAGTAGTGATGTGGATGGGATGGATGTCTAGAATACCTAAGGGGGCCAGACTGGGGAAAGATTATTCTGGAGAAAATCTGTGTCATTCCTGAGGCTCAATGCTGACTTAGTGGCATATAATCAACCCACAATACAAAATACAGGGTTTTCTGCTAAGCTAATACGATACAACTTTGCTTTCCCCTGAAGACTTGTCAGATGGGGTAAAAAAATTGTAAAGAAGATCTGAAGCTGAGTATAGCTTTATAAAGATCACAAATAGAGCCATAAACCTGGTATATAAAAGCTTATGGATATGCTCATTCTGTCTTGCCCCTTCAATACAGCAGTTCAACAAGCACATTAGTACCGATTATAAAATATTGTTAGAAGCTTTCTTTTAATTTTATGTGTTGGGTTAGAGCTCGCAAGAATGTCCAATCTATATTTGCTCCTTATTATGCACAAGAATAGATTGCACAATCAAAGATCTCTTATAAGAGACCTAGAGGCCAAACAGAACAAGGACAGCCATGTTGCATCTGTAATCTCTAACATAGCTTCTATGTAAGTCTATGCATAGGGAAGATGGTACACTGCGGAAAGCACATTTAAGAGAAATTGGCTGAGGAAAACATTGAAATTATCCTGTAGTAAAATAAACACCTGGATCAGTTGCTGAACACTGTTCACTCTGTTCATTAATTTAATTTCAAATTAGACACATTATGTGGGCTGCTTTCCACACAATTGTGATAATCTGTGCCTGTGCTCACAGTGCCTTATATCTTTAAATATTAAGTCAAAAATTATACAATGATCCTTTTGGGTTAACACCCCTACTTTGCTCTTTTTTGGCTTATCTAACTTATCCAGGCTGAATAACATGTCTGCAAAGCAGGCTATTTTGTAACATTTTGATTGCTTTAATTAAAGCATTTATTTTTCATCCTATGGAATCTACACAGTTGCAAACATTATAAATTGACAATTCATTCTGACAAGCTTTCCTTGTCTAGTCCTTGTTATAGCAAAAGCATGACAACTTTTCTCAGACTCATTCAGCTTCTTCCACAGTCCATATGGTTATGTGCACTTTATGAAAAAATTAATTGCATTCTTTAAAAAAGAAATATGTTTAATATGATGGAGGAGGATGGATGATCTATTTTTAAATCTAAAAATAGATTTAAAGCAATATTTAATGAGAACATTCTTACAAAATGCTGCAAAGAAATGTTATTGCTGTATTTGACAGCACAGGAGGGGAATTGTGATAGGAATATTTCTTGCGAAAGCACAATTCTTAATTGATTCTAAAAGAAGTCATACTAGAGTTCAACATTGTGCTCCACAGTAGCAGCCATAAGAAAGGGTAAAGGAAGCTCAGGAGTTCTATGATAGTGATCTCTTGAGCAACCCAGCAATTGGAGCTATGGTGCATAAATCAAGACACCTATTCCTAGAGTTCATCCTACACTCTTAAGTCCTCAACAGGACACTTTCAGGTTTGTCTTAACAACACTGGGACAATCTGCTTTTTCCATGATGGAGATGGGGCCTCAAGTTCCAATAGACATTTTTTTTAATATGCATAAAATAAATGGTCATTGTATTTGTAATGCTGGGCCCTGATAAAATGTCGCCTTATTTCAATGCTTGAGTCTCTCGGAAAATAACAATAACCAATCTGTGCAGATTACCCAGATGGGAGAGAAATCCTCCTAATGCCTCTATAGTATTTCCTACCTAAATTGATTGTACCATGACTGACTGATTGTTCCCATTCCTTTTAAAAGCAGAATGCAAGTGTACTAACCTCTACAAATAGCAACTGATAAAAGCAGAAGAAAAGCATTTTGGGCTTCTGACATACAAGAAAACTATCAGAGATGCTACCACACCTTTTCTTGGCCTAACAATACATGTTAAGCAGTTTGAGGGTGGTGACTTTATTCCTGATGAATTGAGCTGTTAGAAGGGGATCAAGCTTCCATCGCAAGATTCTTTTCTCTTTAAGCTCCAATAGCAATAACTCATTTGCTACTGTTTGTAATTATGGTTACTGCATTTTTAAAATATCACAATTGACATAAATATAGATAAGATATATTGAAAACCCAAAGTGCTGTGTATATTGGTGTATGGCGGGACACTGTTCAGGAAAATATTGTGAGCAATTATTTTGAATTTGGTGATGGCATGTCACCATTTTCACCCTGTTATGGCTGTCTGGTATGTGTGTATGTATTAAAGTCAAGATGACTGCTATCACTGAGCAATAAAACCCTAAACCTTTATTCATATGCAGTGGGGTGGGCTTCATTTAATCAGTTGTGAGTGACATCTTGACTTTTGACCTGCCCAAAGCCACTTTTCTTTTCTTTCTTTTTTTAGTTTCTGGAAATAAATATTGCCTGTCTTATTTTTCTGCTTTAGAGTTTGTGCTGCACTTTGGTTTCAGGATTTGGTGGACTAAAGTCTAAAATATCAGGAAAATAGAACGGGAGGAAATGGCAGTTTGGACTGAAAAAAAATCAAAAATATTAAAATGAACATTAAAAAAAGATCAGCAGTGCCTCAATTGAAGAAGTACTCCTAAAAAGTGGAGAAACTGAAATAAAGATCTGAGATAAGAAACATGATGGATTTTTCTAAACTTTGTCTATGGCAAAACAGTGTCAGGAAGACAGAGATAATGTTTTTTCAGCGCCTCTTGCCGTAGTCTTCCTCATATGCAGTCTGGTCTGGCAAAAGCAACAAATGACAAAAGTAGAGGTATATAGATGCTGTTTTACACCAGCAGAAATGGAAATGAACTAGTAAAGTATCTGCTTTCTGAATCCTTTTTGGATTCAGATTTAAGAGTCCTCCAAGGAGTGAAAGAAATTACATGAACACTTCAGTTTGAAGGACATTAATTTCTTAAAAAGATAATTTAGCCCATATAAATTAGTCTTGCTACATAGGACAGGATTTTAATTTCATTTTTGACCAATTATGTTTCTTAAACCGAGCTTTAAATCATATCCATCCCATTTTTGCTATCTTATATTTTCCTGCAAGATAATCGTACTGCTGGTTTGAAAGACTGGGATTAGCAACTGAGTTTTACGGGCTCTTTGTTTAAAGTTTATAAACCAAAATCATAAAAAACAAACGGGCACAAAGGATTACAAGGGTAAGGTGCCTTCTGATAACTCTCACCATGATCCTTATTTTCAAATATTATTTAAACAACATCCCTGAGAATTTTTAAAGCTGTTTAGCCTTTGAATGACAAACCTGCGACCAAATTCAGCCCTACCTTTCAGAAGTAAATAATAATTTACCACAAGGCAGGATCCTTCACTCTGGCATTCTCTTTGTTTGAAATGCTTGTGTTTAACCTTGAAAACATGACAAAAACAGCCAACACTGTGCTAATTCTCCATGCTCTTTTGCTGGGAGTGTAATTTACAAAATATGTTATTTTGGCTGATGAGAGGTAGCAGCTGTACTACAACTCTGGAGGCCTTTGATAGGCGTGTTGGCCTGCAATTCACCTTACTACTATCCAGGATGCTAGGAGACCTGTGATAGGGGAAAATTGAAGTAAAATGACTACCACTGTTACCACCAAATTTTTATTTTATTTTACTTTATTATGACTTTATATTATTTTTATTTTATTTTCATTCATCACCTTGATCCTTTAGTATTTCAAATTCTTTTTAGTGTCCATAGTAATCAAAATATACTGTATGTATTTCCTTAAATGCATATCTGTATTTTTATTTCTCTCATGGAAATAACTAGATTATTGTAGTAATAAGAGCAGCTCCAGGAATTTCAGTATTAGGTTCTGATAGAAGAGAGATTAAACATTTTACTCTCAGATGCAATCTCTCGCAAGCTGCGGTGAAGGTGCTGAGCATATTAGAATAAAATGAACAGCATTTAAAAAGGAAGTTAGTGGGTAATGAAATGGATTGCTTAATACCTTATCCATTTTGGAGTGGATTAAAGAAATACAATGAAGAAAATTCTGAAGATTTCTTTGGATTAGCAATGAATAGAAAATAAAATGGCCTAATTAAGGCAAAGTATTTAATCTGTTTTATTGCAGGACAAAAGATCTTTTATCGTTTTTGCCTAGATCCTTATCCAGCTTAATTTTGCTCCAGTCTTATTCCCTCTCCCACTGAAAGAGGCAAACCAAGAAAGCTAAGGACTGGTTGCCTATTAAATTGCCTGATGCTGGCAATCATTGAACTGATTCCATCACCTATTGTGTTTTTCATCTGGGTGGGGATTGAATCTCTTTAGTGGCAGTTGATGCCATGAAAACTGTGCTGAGGTAATCATAAGTCTGTGGCCTATTTCATAAAGCATTCTAAATCATAATACAGCATAATGCACAATCACTGGGCAAGCTGTCAAAAGATTAACGTGTCATAATTTCCTTGCAGATTTCTGATACTTTTTTCTCTGCTTAAGGCAGGAACTTTGCATTGCCTTTTCCATTATCAGAAAAACAATGAGTTGTATTCCCACTAAGTCTGGGAGAAGCCTAGTTAGGTCTATTTAAATATCACCTTGATTCAGTAATGAACAGCTTGTAGTAATAAACTACAAAAGCTCTACTTGGAGGGAGACCAGCCATCTGTGGACAATGATTTTGTTCTGGACTTAGCTGCATTTGTTGCTCTACTGAGGGTGCAGTTTAGGAGTTGGCCTATTTCTCAAATAATAGCTGCAGCTAACAGGGCCTTTTATTAACTCAAAAATCATACTCTAGAAAAGTTCATTTCTATGATCCAGCTATTGTGATACTTACCTGGATCATCTCCAGTCTATATGTTTATTATTGTGGTCTCGGTTTAGGTCTGAATTTTAAGTTTGTTGAAGATTTCAGCTACAAAAGCAGTATTTTTAGTACTTAAAAGACCTACTTGAGCAGAGGGTGTCAAACTCACATTGTCATGGCGGGGTCACATGACATAGTGGGACTTTCCCCTTCACTAAACTGGGCAGGGGCGCGGCCAGCATGACACATCCAGCCTGCAGACCGGGAGTTTGACAACCCTGTAGTTGAGGCTACATTGTTTGAGATCTTGGTTTCACCTGACCCTACTTGGTTAAAGCAAGACGCAGTCTTCCTGTCAACAACTTCCATATTAGAGATATCTCCCCCCTGACCTTAAATCTGGCAATATTTTCAGAAGAATTGATTACATTCCAGACTCTGGGGTGGTTAAGAGCTGACTGCTTAGCTGCTATTCATTGGTAGTTGTTTTATTTGTTCTTGACATGTTCACATTTTGCTTTTCTATGTTCCTTTTACTCTACTTTCTACACATTGCTTGACCTTCCTGCAATTGTACAGATTTTGGAAAACAGTATCTTCAGAGATTGTTGGGGAAAGGTAATGGTTGACCTTTGCCCCTCTGAAATTAAACCAAGAATGTTTCATCAATCAATGGTGTATGCTTTGTAAGGAATGAAAGGAACTGATACATACCAATAGCTCGTGTCTATAATTCCACTAAAGTCAGTTATGAATTCAGACAATTATTCATTTTAAGAACAAGCTACAGAAAATGGACACTCAATATCTACAGTTCAGAGAGAAAAATAATAAATATGCTGTATCGGCTTTCTGGTTAAGCATCACAATCAACATTTATTAAACATTGGTTGTGCCAATGAGCTTGGCAGATGAGAAGGTAAATTGTAAAGATATGACTATCACTTTATTAGAGCACTCCCATTGATATCAGCAAGCAAACTGTACTAGTTCTAGTCAAACTGTTCTAGTAAATCTTAAGCCCTTTAAATATCCAGTGATTTAATCTTATTGACCCAGAAAGTCATTTAAATTAGACTGTCTTCTGGCGAAATCATATTGGTGAAGTTAGTGCTTTCTCACATGCCTATTTTCTCACCAAAACAACATTGTAGTTGGTGCTGACAAAATTTTACTCCAGAAATTAGGGGAAAAAATGGCATTTTTCCACTGAAGCCAAGACTTGGTGGAAATTAGGTTGGGTAATATAAAAGTAAACATTTAATGCCACTATACATTTATATCTTTTAAACATGACAGCATATTTCACACCTCATATACCACAAAAGGTAAGAGCCTTTTTAAGTCAGCAAACTGTAAACTTTACATTTTAATGGTAAAAGGCTTGACATATTCCATCAATATGCTTGCAGGTGGTGTCTTTTTCTGTTTCTTTTCCACTCTTGTCCTACTGCTTGCAGTGTTTCTTTCTGGTCCAATAAAGCTGAGCTGTTTTAGGACAATACTGAATTGTGTATCTGTCTTGTAGTGGAGCTTTTCATGACTGACTCAGTAGAAGCATTTTGCCCAAGGCAAAAGACACTTTCCAACCTTACGTGACTTTATTGTATCACTCACTATGAAAAAGAACATTGCCACAGACAGAACGCAATGGACTCAGCAAAAGTACACATTAATGCATAGTACTTAGATAAGCATTTCCAATCATGATGGGTAAATAAATTATAAAATACAAGCAAGTCTATAAAGCAAGAACATCCTGAGTTTACAAATAAATTATGTCCTTCATAACGTCAAATAGATGATAGATGTCAGGTAGCAGTTTCAGCAGGGAAAATTGGGGATTAATTAAAATGTAGAAAAAGTAGTATCTATATATGCGCAAAATCTCCAGGTAATTGTTTTATTCATATATCCATTCACACATATATTATACAATATATAAGGTAACTAAGTCCATATAGAGAGTATATGTAATATAGATATTGCTGAAACTGCTTTTAAGCACCATTTTTATTACCATCGTTTTATAATAAATGCTCTATGAGTAGGACCACTCAAAGTTTTATAGATTACATTTATCTTCCCTTAAGGAAACTTGAAAGGTTAAATTTAAATGAGTATCACTTAGCATTTCCATCTGAAAATATTGTATTTTTTAAAAAAAAAAACCCTTCAGGACTAAGGAATTATTACTTCGCATGTGTCCTTCAATTTTGGAATTTAGTGCTGGTGAACTTGGATGGCTGGATAAATTGGTTAGTTTTCATGCATCTACATTATCACCCCTATTAATGGATATTTCGTTCTTGTTCTTGTGGTGTCATCATAACAGTAGACTTCATAGATCCTTGCTCTGATCCATCATTGCTTTTAGAGTCTAACTCAACAATTTTTTTGCACTATATCGGACTTTGATCAAACTGAAAACTAAATTTGAATATAATTTCCAACAGATGGTGTATAATATATGCAAATGAATTACTATTTCCCAATAATATCGATTCTGGATAGCAACATCCTTTGAGAAACCTACAACAGTTGCTTACTTGTGGTTTGAGACAACTGCTTTGCGATGGAAAAAAAATCTGAAACTAATTTAGAATGATCGCTCAAACCATTGAGTGTATGATTATCTGATAAAAAGAAAAGGAAAAAAAAAGACACACACAGAATAGGAATTTCATAAATGTTAAGCAGATGTTGAACATGGAATTTAGTTACTCAGTATGATGTACCAATTAATATTCAGAAATCCTTGTATGAGCCAAAAACCAGTCAGAATTTTTGGGGATTATAGAATGCCATGTGAAGTAAACAGATAACATAAGTTGAAACTTTATGTGTGGTAATGAATTGCTATCTCGTCTATTTGACTAATGGTTTACATTTTGGCTAGGACAATAATAAAGGCAACAGATGCCATTTTAGATGCCAGTTATATATCCATGTTCCATCAGAAATGATACACACAATGAAAGCAATGTGCTTTCACATATTAATGGCAAGACATCTGTGATGTTATAGTCTTATCCTCACATAGGCTAATAGTGGGGCAGGAGATAAGAAGATGTATTATAAAAACCCCTGATTCGTGTTTTGTTTCGATCCCAAAAGTTTTTATATACATGGCCATCCATTAAAACTGGAGGCCTGGAATGAATGTTAACTTAGCAATATTCAAATTATTTTCTCATCAATTTATGGATGCCATCTCTTTTGAAAGATAACATGAAACAAATATACTAGCTTGACTTTATAATCTGAAGCATAAACATGTTTTTAAATATAGTTTCTATAAAATGCAGCATAAATAACTAGTTTATTCAGATAAAAGATTTTATTGATGGGTTTGTGATGACCTTTGTTAAGTTTCTTAAGCTCTCTCTCTCTCTCTCTCCCTCCTCCCCCCCAATCTCTCTCGTACCGTATCATATCTGTTTTCCCATGATACAGCTTGGAAATACAATTCAGGAAAATTGAAAAACTGGCTAGAATGCACATCAAGTAAGAAAAAGTATACTAATGTATACTGTTGTTTCTGAGCCTCATGCGGATCAGTATTTTCACTCTTCCTCATCAAACTGCCACTTAGGAGCAGCTGAATTTTGCCTCCAGAAGAAAATAGATCATAGGGGGAACAATTCAGATTTGGCAGAATTAAGTTCTGTCTCTCCCAGCATCACAGCCCGAAAATAGATTGAAGAGATGAAGAGTTATAGCTTTTTTAAAAAGCACACAAATTGTACATCTCTTATGTTAGTTTAGTTTAGCTGTAAGATTCATACTGTAGTATACATATGTAGTATGTATAGTCAAATCACTTTTGTAGTTCCTAATTCATTAAACCACACTCACAGAGACGGTGTGAATGTATCATCGATTAACTTCCACACTAAGTGATGACCAAACTTAACTACTCTAAATGTCGAGTAGCCTTGCAACTGTTTTGTTTCATGTTGTACTAACAACCCATCTGCTCTTATTTATTTTTCTGGAACTTTAAAGAAACTTGGGAAAAAATGCAAAAGAAAAGGCAAGAGAGCAGATTTCAAAGAAAAATAATTCAATTAAAACATGAGCATAGACACTATATATGCTTTTTCCATTGTTTCCCTAAATTGTAATTGATAGCCAATGAAGGAGCTATTCAAACTCTAAGCCTAGATGGGGAACAAATTTAGCTAGATGTTTATCACACTTTTACCAGGAACTAACATGTTCTTCTTCTACATCAGGAGAATATGGATAACTGAAATCTTGTATGAGAAGTTTTGAGTAGAAAAGTGAACAATAGAAGTAGTAGTCAATAGAAATACAAGTAGACAGCAATGGCTAGAAAAGTCACATCCATCAATGTATCTTCCTTTTTATAACAAGTCCTCCAAAAGGATGATCTTATATTTATTAATTTAATAGTTAACCTTGTTAATCATACTGAGATTTATTTAAATCTTATAGGCATCTACTCAAATATATTATTATGATATGTCATAGAAACAATGTTGTTGTTATTCCCCCATAAATAAAAGTTAAAACGAACAATGCAGACAGTGAAGTCCAGAGCAAATGATAAAAATCAACTGTTTCTCTGGGGGTGGTCTCTTGAAGACATTCTATGCAGCTCTTTGCTATTCCCAGTAGGTTGTTAGAAGATTTTAGCATTTTATAAAAGGATTTTGTGATCAAGTAGGACAATAATATTTCAGATTAATCAGTGCATGCGATGCTCAAAGAATTAAAGCACTACTTATGGAAATTTGTTCATTGGGCAGAGCTGGAAGGAGGTATATATGCAAATAATGCCGTGAAAATGACATTGCATGCAGCTGTTATTAATTTACCTACTGGACTTGCAGCTCTTCTTCCGACTCCTCTCTTTTTTTGGGGGATTAATTTATTAAAAGGCGGTTTTCTTTTGTAAAACAATACCCATTTAAAAGACAAAAAGAAAGTAAAGAAAATGGATACGTAAATAGGAAAGTAATGAAAGAAGACAAAAAAGCAAGGCAGAAGAAAGAAAGAAAAAGATATACAGGTAATCCTCGATTTACAACCGTTCGTTTAGTGACCGTTTGAAGTTATAACGGCACTGAAAAAAAGTGACTTATGACCATTTTTCACACTTAGGACTGTTGCAGCATCCCCATGGTCATGTGATTTACATTCGGATGCTTGACAACTGTTTCATATTTATGACGTTTGCACAGATTCCTGGGGTCATGTGACCATCTTTTGCGACCTCCTGACAAGCAAAGTCAACGGAGAAGCCGGATTCACTTAACAAATGCAGCAAGAAAATTCATAAAATGAGGCAAAACTCACTTAACAAATTTTTCACTTTGCAACATAAATTCTGGGCTCAATTATGGCTGTAAATCAAGGATTACCTGTACAGGGGTAGCTTCCAATCTTTATAGTAGTTATAAATGCATTTCTATTTTATCCACTCTTTCTCTCTCTGAGGTTACATTGTGGCTCTCTTTTTTAATATTCTACCATTTCCAATAATCAAACCCATAAATCAAACGTTCATTTTTTTTCAGTTTTCAGCAGAAAGTCCATAAAGGGATTCCAGTCACTAAGAACAATTTGTATTTTCTCTTATCAAACAAGTCATTTTTCCCACCTCTTCAAATTCTGTCCTCTTTGCCAACTATACCTCCATTGAGGGTTTTTCAAAGTATTTTCATCTTTCTGCATTTAATAATCTTTACTCTCGACTTCCAACTTCTCTGAGAACCATTCTGCTCCACAGAGAGATCGCCATGCAGGACATTAGGAATAAAGCCAAAGGCATGTGCAAATTAAAGCATGTGCCCTCTTAAACAGCAATTTTCTTTTTCCTGTAATATTTTTAATTTTGAGTCTTAATTAAATTTGGTAGTCTTAGTAAAGACCAGTAAAAATTATCTATAATATATCATGTGGGTATTCATAATATCACTAAAAACCAATTTATTCAACAATGGCTACAACTCTATATGCTAAGCTTACTTGAAAGCCTTGTTAAATATATTGGACGGTAATTCTGAGTAAAATTGGTTAGGATTCCACTGCTCAGTTTTCCCTGCCAAGGCTCTAGTTATTTTGAATATAGGATTGGTCTTCACAAATCTAGATCATTTTTCCTTTTAATTTAGGCAACTGCATACATACACAGTTTGTGTATGAGCGGATCAATCTGTTCCATAGGCAACATGAATCTGATAAACTTTTAATACAGCAGAAGACAGTAAATTGTCTCGTAATTTAATACTGCCAGAAGTTTCATTTTATTCCTAGCATTAATTTGTTTTAAAAAAGGAAGAAAAAAAACTCTGAGTTCTCGTTATAGTGGTAGCAACGGTGATGAGGTGTCTATATTTTCATTTTACCCCTATGAAAAGTATAGTGAAACTTAACCATGAGGTGGACTGTTCTGATCCAAATAGGACTTCACATGTCAGAAGCAATCTTTTATATTCACATTCGTAAATAAATGGGTAATCTAGCCTGCTAGAAGGAGTTGGGTAAACAATTCCTGGAATACTGATTTCCTTTATTTTAAATAGTAGAATCTCCCAGATTTAGAAAAAAGAGAGAAAGAGATCAGGGTAAGGAATCTTTTTCTTAACCCTAACCCTTTTGCTGCCACGAAAATATTCATATTTTTTTTCTAAGGACTATGGATTGAAGCCTTGGTGTGTGCCGATTTTATGCTTCTAAACATAGGTAGAACCCTATCAAATGAGATCAAAGCTCTACCGTGTCTAGCCTGCTATTTCTCCTACTGCCCAATTGGAGGTATCAAGTAAGCCTACAAGCAGGATACCAAGGCAAAAACACTATTGTACTGTGGCAATTTATATATACTACATAACCTACATTGTTGACCAAGTACTTTTTATTCTTTTATTCTAAGTACTTGACTTTTAATTCATTTGTAATTAACCTTTTTTGTACATATTTTATTCTATTTATGCACATAGCACATATGAAGATGCATAAAATGAAGTGTTTTCTAACACTTTCTATCAGTCAGATGGTCTTTAACCTTAATAAAAACAATGTAGAAAAGAAAGAATCCCAAAGCAAATTAATTGACTTGGAGATAACAATGAAACAAATTAAAACAAGAGGTTTGTGATTTAACTAGATAACTCTATCAACTTTCATTCTCTATTTTACTTTTCACAATGCCCTTTTGAATAGCTTTTGTATTCTGACTCAGCTGGATAAATAACATTAACCAATTTATCATTTCTGTTGTATGGGTAAGCAAAGATCAGCACACAGATAGGGGACTGGTAGCACAGAATCAGTCATTTTAATTCTAATGCAAATAGTTTTAGCCTTTCTATGGAAAGGTTATGAATGCTTGCAGTTTTCAGTATTTTTATCTGGTTAGACAAAATCTAGAATTATAAAAATTCCTTTGAGCAACAACTTTACAAGGTTTTTCCTCCTTTTCTTTCCTTTTCAGCAAAATTGTTGTGTTATTGGGACCATCCCTAATTGAGAACAAATTAGGTATCTGTAGAGTTGGGGAAAAACATTAGGAGATGATAATACTTGTAAGCCTACAAAGGTTTCTGAACTGGCAAAACAGATTTACCACTTAAGTTTTTGTGCTCATAAACATGAGTGGAGTCACAAGTTATCTCAACTTGAACTTGAGGAAATACTTTGACTACCTGACCCTCCCAAGGCCCTTCCAATCCAACTCTGATGACTCTATGATTGTAATGCTCGGAAAAGTTAGTACAGTGATGGCGAAACTTTTCAGCACTGAGTGCACAAACCGGAACACCTATGCATGCCCACATGCCGGAAACTCAAAGACCAGCTGATCTTCGGGTTTTTGGCATGCGCATCGGCCAGCTGGTCATGGGTGCCGGAGCACTGGAAACCTGAAGACCAGCTGGCCGGCGCGCACATGCCTGTTTCTTGGCTGGTTTTGGCCGTTTTTTGTGACTGTTTTTCAGCCGTTTTTCAGACCAAAAATGGCCCAGAAAATGGTCTGAAAAATGGCCTGTTTTTTGGGCCATTTTCAGGCTGTTTTCTGTTGCTCTGGCACACACGAAGACCACCTGGCTGGTGCACATGTGCACGCCGGAAACCAGAAGAGCAGTTGGTGATGGCGCGTGTCCCCACAGAGAGGGCTCTGCGTGCCATCTCTGGCAATCGTGCCATAGGTTCACATCACGGAGTTAGTATATTCAGTTAAATCGTAACAAAATAGGAGTGTTGACTGAGTACGCATAACAATGTATTTATTTCCAAAGGAGAACATATTACAAAATCATGTGATACCCTATTTTCTTAGTGCCAACTGAAATCTTATCATGTTGTATTTTTGTTTTATCATTTTTGTTTTTACTAAGAGCTGGGAAACCTCTATTACATCATACATCTGTGGGATTAATCCAGAAGTTTTAACTTCTTCTTTTTTTTTCCTTTGAGTGGTCTTACTCTGCTCTTGAACAACAAAAGACAGTTAACATTTATTTATATGCTGTATCAGATAAGAAATATCTCTACAAACACAAGTTACGTAGAAACAGCAAGTCAGAAATAGAATAAAACACCAAGTGAAAATAACAGGCTGTAAATACATTTCAAAAAATGTGATTTGATTTTTTTGTCTTTTTCTTTTTGTCGACTAGCACCATCTGTACAAGAAGTATGAACATAAATGTTTGGATAATAAAGATTTGCAAGGCACTTCAGACAGTTTCCCCATGTATTTTTACTATACTGGGGCTCTCAGCAACTCCCTTACACCTGCTTCTTCCTCCCTCTTCAGTTATTGATGGGCTGGGGGCTGGGGGTAAATCACTTCTGCAGAGGTTTCTATGTACAAACATGTCCTCAAGATTTCTCAAAGTGCTCTTTCAGGCTTGAAGAATCCACATCCTTAATTTCAGCGTCTTTGCTTTCCAACATATATTTAGCATCATTAAAAAAAATCGCATCTTCTCTCACATAGTCAAAACATGGCACCAACCTTCATCCTCATTCTGGGTCTTTGGGATATAAATTCAAAAAGAAGGAAAGGGGTGTCTGGCAGTAGTCCAAAAGATTCTTGAGGTTAATTCTTCATCGACGTCTGGAAGAGATGTCAAAGCAGGTGATCATCATGAGGTGGGCCTTGCAATAATTGACACGATTCTCTAACCGCTCAGTCACACATTCAAGAGCCTCCAAGTACTCCAGGGAATCCAAGTCAAAAACATGTTCCAGATCAACTGTAAGAAAGGAAATAAAAACTGGTGGAGAAACAAAACTAACCCAATGACTGTCAGAGAGGAAAATGCAAGCTCTATCTTGCAATTTGAATGTTTTATATTCATATATGGATCTGCATCATTTAACATTGAATGAATGTACTCAACATTCATGAGTACAAGAATCTATTCAGTGCTACTATTAAAAAGGTATACAAAAAATACCAAAATTCATGTTACTATTTGCATAAGGCAACTTTGCAAGCCATTGAATTATCCACTTGTATTTCTAATTTTCTCTGGCTGGGTTGTAAACAGCTCTGCCTAGTAAAATAAAATCATTCCATTTAAAAAAAACAAAAAATTATGGCCTTTTTAGGTTGTTTACTTAGAATGAGGTTTCATGCATTAGCATTCCTATCACCAGATGTTTTCAGTCACTCATCTCTAACCTGGTTTCCTCTAGATGGCACTTGAAATTGAATACATGTGGAAGAAAACAGGCTGAAGAAGGCTATCAAAACCGTTATCCTCAGTTTGTGGGGTAGAAAAGTTGTGGAAGATTAAAAAATAGAAAGTAACATTTGTAGCCAAAGGCAAAATGTGTATAAGATTCAAAGAAGCAATACATTCAAAACAATAGTTATTATATTCATGTTTTATATTGATCTGTATTGTATTTATATATTAAGTCTGTAGACTACAGTTTACCTAGAAGCATAAGGCAGCAGACACAGCACTGCTTTCTATTGTTCACAAAATAGCTAGATTGCTCATTGTTCATGAATGATTATTAAACAAGAGTGAAGAAATTAAATGAGGTACCACAAAGTTTAGTTCTGAGGTCCCTACTTGTCAACAATTGTATTAATGGATGAAGAGGCAAATGGAAAGCTATCTAATTTGTGGATGACATAAAATTAGATCGATTTGCTAATAATCTTAAAAGACAGAAATAAAATTAAAAATGATCTTGGCTCAGGGTAATCAAATGTAATTTAATAGAGCCAAATGCAAAGTTCTTCATTTAGGAAACAAAAGATCAACCAGACTAGAAACCAGAACACTGTGTGAGATTTATTTTTTTTGGCATGAAAGATGGCTTGGTCATTTTAGGCCGGTCACTCTTTCTCAGCCTCACAGGATTGTTAGTGTGGAGAAAATAGAGGAGGAAGTATTAGGTATGCTCGCTGTCTTGGGTTACTCATAAAATAATAATACAGGTGGGATAAAATTAAATATATTAAAAATAAGTAAGTGCTGGTTGGATGACTGCAGACAGTCACTCAGAGCTGGGCTACTACTGATTCGCACCGGTTCTCCCGAACGAGATGTTAATTTTCTGAGCAGTTCGGAGAACCGGTTGTTAGAAGAAATTTTTTCCCACTTTACAGAGCTAATCCTGCAAGGGAGGCAGGAAGGAAACATTCTGGTATGCCTGTATTTCTAGTCTAATCCTTATCTTAAATGCTCTGCTGCTTTAAGTGTTTTCAGAAACTGCCTCTGGGTTAAGCTTGTTACATTGTAAGCCTTACAC